>NC_081292.1:91525000-92150000 GCF_030435805.1 Mustela lutreola | reverse complement strand
ATCGAGGGTATGGGAAGGAAAATGATTTCACCTGATCTGACTAGGAAGTGGTTGAAGCCTGAATTAAAGTGCTATATAAAGAGTAAAGCCCTGGGAAATATATGGGGAAAAAATCCCTAGAAAAACAGCCATAATAACTGGCTGCTCTTTAATGATCCAGATCCTGCGGTAGGCAAAGAAGAGCTGGTTTTAGCCAGAGGATGATCTCCGTTTGTCTTCATGATCTGGCATTTCCTGCAAGCCAGGCATGGGGCTCTGCACTAGAGCTGCAAATGCTGGGGGGCCCTCACTGTCCCTTTTCTCTTCTCAGGGGGACAACCGGCATGTCCATGGTGCAGTGTGACAGGCTTAACCACAGGGAGAGAAAAGACTGCCAAGGGTAGGTTGGAGCTGGGAAAAGCCACTTAGGAACAGATTTTCAGGGGAGGTGATAGACAAGGGCAAAGCGAAGAATGAGGATGAGTGTGTCAAGTTTCAAAGTGCCAGGAGGCAGCACAGTGCATTCAGGAAACTACAGCAAGTTCATGATAACCGACAGCTGATCTGGCAGCATCACCTGGGGATGGAGGCTGAGCCCCGGGTTAACACTGGGGTGAGATGGTTTGTATACTATGCCGAGGAGGTGATGTACTACACTGTGGGGGCACAGGGAGCTACCGGAGGATTTCAAATATCAGAATCGTAACCATAATAGAGTATTTAATTGCATCCTAGCTTTCATCAAGGGTAAGATGCACTATAGTTTATGTTCGACTAAGAAAGAGAAATGCTGTCAGTTAAACTAGGATATGTCCTCAAGTGCAAGGTAAATGCCACCTTTAGAGATATTAAAATGGGGGGGGGGACAAATCTTAGAACAAGTAAACTGTGGTACTAGAATAATTAAGAAAGGTCGAACACTTGGATCAACAAAATAAGTGATTATTCCTTAACCATGTGCACCCAACTATATTAAGTCTTAGAACAAGAGACATTCTCATCTTGATGCCCCGCAGCTGTTAGGCCCAAGGTACAGAGGGCAGTAGCCAATGACCAGCAGGCCCCAAGTGCCATGTGCAGACTCTAAGAGCAACTGCCTTTGAGAGAGGAAACGGTTGAGAGTGGGCTTTCTGAGGTAGAGAAGTATTAGCTGGGAAAGTCGGAAAATTGACACAGAATCGGAATTGATGCCCCTACATGACAGAGTTGGTGAAACTTCCCTTCTCAGAGATCTTGAGGCTCCTCAGAAATGTAGTTTTCATTTTGGACGGAACATTCAGGATAAATATGATCTGTTCGAGTTCCTGGTTCTCTCATCAGGACTGTTTCTTAGGCTTCACTGGTACAAGAAAAGGGTTTTGATAGACCAGGGTAAATCCTGACAAAAGCAAAGCACGGTATCGATGAAAAACTAACCACTCAGAAGAGAACAACAGATAAAAGGCCAGGCCGACCTGACCCTGCAGGATAGGTAAGGTTGGTCTGGCAACAGGGGTAGAGGGGAAGTGCCCATCTCCTGCTAGAAGAGCTAGAGAAGTCCCCTTCCCGAGAGACCACAGCAGGAGAGGAGAGCAGTAGGTGCTGATGATGAAGAATATTTTAATCAGCAGAGAAGGTCAAAATGACAAAGTTCCAGGATCAGAGTAAACCTATGGGATCAAAAAATAAAAAAAAAGATTTTTTTGAAACGACTTTTTTTTTAAAGGAATTTAAACAAAAGTCCTTTATAACAGACAGTTGGCTGTTTAAACCAAAAGGACAACTCACTGAGAGAATCGCCGCATTATTTATTGGGGTAGAAAGGACCTGGAATGTAGAAAGACCCATTCTGTAGAGGAAAAAATAGAATCACTAACAGGTCCCTACCTTGCACAGCCAGTGGCTAGAATCCCTGGCTCATGAGACCGTGTGCTAGCAGGCCGCTAGAACCATCTCAACTATGTTAGTCTATCTTGGAAGCCAACAAGTGTTTGCCCAGTTAAGAGCACGGTAACAATCAGTCACGTTATGTTATAATGATTGTCGATATCTTTAAAAGCCTTGTCAAGTTCCTTTTTGAGTAACCCTCACCCCACCCTTAGAGAAATTTATGTGTGGTTCACCTCTTTGAAATATCTACTGTTGTTCCACATTTACCATAGCCAAAAAAAAAAAAAAAAAAGCTTTCTATTAACAAAGTGTTCAGAAGGGGGCGCCACTGGAAACAATGAGAGTTTTCGCAGCTGGGACAACTTTGTTGCAGAAACAGCTGAAAGCAATCAGGTCAGACAGAGCCAAGGGCTGGAGGGATTTTTAAAATTACAAAAACCGAACCAAATCAAACCAAAACAAAAATCATAACCAATGGCCAAGATTTCAAGTTTGCTACTAAATGTATGACATTCTCCTAAGACATGCGTGTGACTTGATCAATATATTTCTATATTTATATTTGAAGAAGAAGGAACTATTTGATGCAGCAAATCCACATTGATTAAAAATTACCAGATAAGGGGCTCTTGGGGGGCTCAGTGGTTTAGGCCTCTGCCTTCCACTAAGGTCATGATTTCAGGGTCCTGGGATGGAGCCCCACATCAGGCTCTTTGCTCAGCGGGGAGCCTGCTTACCCCTTTCTCTCTGCCACCTCTCTGCCTACTTGTGATCTGTCAAATGGGTAAATAAGATCTTTAAAAAAAGAATTACTAGGTGAGAAAAACATCGAGGGTATGGGAAGGAAAATGATTTCACCTGATCTGACTAGGAAGTGGTTGAAGCCTGAATTAAAGTGCTATCTAAAGAGTAAAGCCCTGGGAAATATATGGGGAAAAAATCCCTAGAAAAACAGCAATAATAACTGGCTGCTCTTTAATGATCCAGATCCTGCGGTAGGCAAAGAAGAGCTGGTTTTAGCCAGAGGATGATCTCCGTTTGTCTTCATGATCTGGCATTTCCTGCAAGCCAGGCATGGGGCTCTGCACTAGAGCTGCAAATGCTGGGGGGCCCTCACTGTCCCTTTTCTCTTCTCAGGGGGACAACCGTCATGTCCATGGTGCAGTGTGACAGGCTTAACCACAGGGAGAGAAAAGACTGCCAAGGGTAGGTTGGAGCTGGGAAAAGCCACTTAGGAACAGATTTTCAGGGGAGGTGATAGACAAGGGCAAAGCGAAGAATGAGCATGAGTGTGTCAAGTTTCAAAGTGCCAGGAGGCAGCACAGTGCATTCAGGAAACTACAGCAAGTTCATGATAACCGACAGCTGATCTGGCAGCATCACCTGGGGATGGAGGCTGAGCCCCGGGGTTAACACTGGGGTGAGATGGTTTGTATACTATGCCGAGGAGGTGAGGTACTACACTGTGGGGGCACAGGGAGCTACCGGAGGATTTCAAATATCAGAATCGTAACCATAATAGAGTATTTAATTGCATCCTAGCTTTCATCAAGGGTAAGATGCACTATAGTTTATGTTCGACTAAGAAAGAGAAATGCTGTCAGTTAAACTAGGATATGTCCTCAAGTGCAAGGTAAATGCCACCTTTAGCGATATTAAAATGGGGGGGGGACAAATCTTAGAACAAGTAAACTGTGGTACTAGAATAATTAAGAAAGGTCGAACACTTGGATCAACCAAATAAGTGATTATTCCTTAACCATGTGCACCCAACTATATTAAGTCTTAGAACAAGAGACATTCTCATCTTGATGCCCCGCAGCTGTTAGGCCCAAGGTACAGAGGGCAGTAGCCAATGACCAGCAGGCCCCAAGTGCCATGTGCAGACTCTAAGAGCAACTGCCTTTGAGAGAGGAAACGGTTGAGAGTGGGCTTTCTGAGGTAGAGAAGTATTAGCTGGGAAAGTCGGAAAATTGACACAGAATCGGAATTGATGCCCCTACATGACAGAGTTGGTGAAACTTCCCTTCTCAGAGATCTTGAGGCTCCTCAGAAATGTATTTTTCATTTTGGACGGAACATTCAGGATAAATATGATCTGTTCGAGTTCCTGGTTCTCTCATCAGGACTGTTTCTTAGGCTTCACCGGTACAAGAAAAGGGTTTTGATAAACCAGGGTAAATCCTGACAAAAGCAAAGCACGGTATCGATGAAAAACTAACCACTCAGAAGAGAACAACTGATAAAAGGCCAGGCCGACCTGACCCTGCAGGATAGGTAAGGTTGGTCTGGCAACAGGGGTAGAGGGGAAGTGCCCATCTCCTGCTAGAAGAGCTAGAGAAGTCCCCTTCCCGAGAGACCACAGCAGGAGAGGAGAGCAGTAGGTGCTGATGATGAAGAATATTTTAATCAGCAGAGAAGGTCAAAATGACAAAGTTCCAGGATCAGAGTAAACCTATGGGATCAAAAAATAAAAAATAAAAAAAAAGATTTTTTTGAAACGACTTTTTTTTTAAAGGAATTTATACAAAAGTCCTTTATAACAGACAGTTGGCTGTTTAAACCAAAAGTACAACTCACTGAGAGAATCGCCGCATTATTTATTGGGGTAGAAAGGACCTGGAATGTAGAAAGACCCATTCTGTAGAGGAAAAAATAGAATCACTAACAGGTCTAAACCTTGCACAGCCAGTGGCTAGAATCCCTGGCTCATGAGACCCTGTGCTAGCAGGCCGCTAGAACCATCTCAACTATGTTAGTCTATCTTGGAAGCCAACAAGTGTTTGCCCAGTTAAGAGCACGGTAACAATCAGTCACGTTATGTTATAATGATTGTCGATATCTTTAAAAGCCTTGTCAAGTTCCTTTTTGAGTAACCCTCACCCCACCCTTAGAGAAATTTATGTGTGGTTCACCTCTTTGAAATATCTACTGTTGTTCCACATTTACCATAGCCAAAAAAAAAAAAAAAAAAAAGCTTTCTATTAACAAAGTGTTCAGAAGGGGGCGCCACTGGAAACAATGAGAGTTTTCGCAGCTGGGACAACTTTGTTGCAGAAACAGCTGAAAGCAATCAGGTCAGACAGAGCCAAGGGCTGGAGGGATTTTTAAAATTACAAAAACCGAACCAAATCAAACCAAAACAAAAATCATAACCAATGGCCAAGATTTCAAGTTTGCTACTAAAGGTATGACATTCTCCTAAGACATGCGTGTGACTTGATCAATATATTTCTATATTTATATTTGAAGAAGAAGGAACTATTTGATGCAGCAAATCCACATTGATTAAAAATTACCAGATAAGGGGCTCTTGGGGGGCTCAGTGGTTTAGGCCTCTGCCTTCCGCTCAGGTCATGATTTCAGGGTCCTGGGATGGAGCCCCACATCAGGCTCTTTGCTCAGCGGGGAGCCTGCTTACCCCTTTCTCTCTGCCACCTCTCTGCCTACTTGTGATCTGTCAAATGGGTAAATAAGATCTTTAAAAAAAGAATTACTAGGTGAGAAAAACATCGAGGGTATGGGAAGGAAAATGATTTCACCTGATCTGACTAGGAAGTGGTTGAAGCCTGAATTAAAGTGCTATCTAAAGAGTAAAGCCCTGGGAAATATATGGGGAAAAAATCCCTAGAAAAACAGCCATAATAACTGGCTGCTCTTTAATGATCCAGATCCTGCGGTAGGCAAAGAAGAGCTGGTTTTAGCCAGAGGATGATCTCCGTTTGTCTTCATGATCTGGCATTTCCTGCAAGCCAGGCATGGGGCTCTGCACTAGAGCTGCAAATGCTGGGGGGCCCTCACTGTCCCTTTTCTCTTCTCAGGGGGACAACCGGCATGTCCATGGTGCAGTGTGACAGGCTTTACCACAGGGAGAGAAAAGACTGCCAAGGGTAGGTTGGAGCTGGGAAAAGCCACTAAGGAACAGATTTTCAGGGGAGGTGATAGACAAGGGCAAAGCGAAGAATGAGGATGAGTGTGTCAAGTTTCAAAGTGCCAGGAGGCAGCACAGTGCATTCAGGAAACTACAGCAAGTTCATGATAACCGACAGCTGATCTGGCAGCATCACCTGGGGATGGAGGCTGAGCCCCGGGGTTAACACTGGGGTGAGATGGTTTGTATACTATGCCGAGGAGGTGATGTACTACACTGTGGGGGCACAGGGAGCTACCGGAGGATTTCAAATATCAGAATCGTAACCATAATAGAGTATTTAATTGCATCCTAGCTTTCATCAAGGGTAAGATGCACTATAGTTTATGTTCGACTAAGAAAGAGAAATGCTGTCAGTTAAACTAGGATATGTCCTCAAGTGCAAGGTAAATGCCACCTTAAGAGATTTTAAAATGGGGGGGGGGACAAATCTTAGAACAAGTAAACTGTGGTACTAGAATAATTAAGAAAGGTCGAACACTTGGATCAACCAAATAAGTGATTATTCCTTAACCATGTGCACCCAACTATATTAAGTCTTAGAACAAGAGACATTCTCATCTTGATGCCCCGCAGCTGTTAGGCCCAAGGTACAGAGGGCAGTAGCCAATGACCAGCAGGCCCCAAGTGCCATGTGCAGACTCTAAGAGCAACTGCCTTTGAGAGAGGAAACGGTTGAGAGTGGGCTTTCTGAGGTAGAGAAGTATTAGCTGGGAAAGTCGGAAAATTGACACAGAATCGGAATTGATGCCCCTACATGACAGAGTTGGTGAAACTTCCCTTCTCAGAGATCTTGAGGCTCCTCAGAAATGTATTTTTCATTTTGGACGGAACATTCAGGATAAATATGATCTGTTCGAGTTCCTGGTTCTCTCATCAGGACTGTTTCTTAGGCTTCACTGGTACAAGAAAAGGGTTTTGATAGACCAGGGTAAATCCTGACAAAAGCAAAGCACGGTATCGATGAAAAACTAACCACTCAGAAGAGAACAACAGATAAAAGGCCAGGCCGACCTGACCCTGCAGGATAGGTAAGGTTGGTCTGGCAACAGGGGTAGAGGGGAAGTGCCCATCTCCTGCTAGAAGAGCTAGAGAAGTCCCCTTCCCGAGAGACCACGGCAGGAGAGGAGAGCAGTAGGTGCTGATGATGAAGAATATTTTAATCAGCAGAGAAGGTCAAAATGACAAAGTTCCAGGATCAGAGTAAACCTATTGGATCAAAAAATAAAAAATAAAAAAAAAGATTTTTTTGAAACGACTTTTTTTTTAAAGGAATTTAAACAAAAGTCCTTTATAACAGACAGTTGGCTGTGTAAACCAAAAGTACAACTCACTGAGAGAATCGCCGCATTATTTATTGGGGTAGAAAGGACCTGGAATGTAGAAAGACCCATTCTGTAGAGGAAAAAATAGAATCACTAACAGGTCTCAACCTTGCACAGCCAGTGGCTAGAATCCCTGGCTCATGAGACCCTGTGCTAGCAGGCCGCTAGAACCATCTCAACTATGTTAGTCTATCTTGGAAGCCAACAAGTGTTTGCCCAGTTAAGAGCACGGTAACAATCAGTCACGTTATGTTATAATGATTGTCGATATCTTTAAAAGCCTTGTCAAGTTCCTTTTTGAGTAACCCTCACCCCACCCTTAGAGAAATTTATCTGTGGTTCACCTCTTTGAAATATCTACTGTTGTTCCACATTTACCATAGCCAAAAAAAAAAAAAAAAAAAGCTTTCTATTAACAAAGTGTTCAGAAGGGGGCGCCACTGGAAACAATGAGAGTTTTCGCAGCTGGGACAAC
This sequence comes from Mustela lutreola, assembly GCF_030435805.1. NCBI lineage: Eukaryota > Metazoa > Chordata > Mammalia > Carnivora > Mustelidae > Mustela > Mustela lutreola. Next base: position 92,142,421 of record NC_081292.1, on the reverse strand, counting down.
TTTGTTGCAGAAACAGCTGAAAGCAATCAGGTCAGACAGAGCCAAGGGCTGGAGGGATTTTTAAAATTACAAAAACCGAACCAAATCAAACCAAAACAAAAATCATAACCAATGGCCAAGATTTCAAGTTTGCTACTAAAGGTATGACATTCTCCTAAGACATGCGTGTGACTTGATCAATATATTTCTATATTTATATTTGAAGAAGAATTAACTATTTGATGCAGCAAATCCACATTGATTAAAAATTACCAGATAAGGGGCTCTTGGGGGGCTCAGTGGTTTAGGCCTCTGCCTTCCGCTCAGGTCATGATTTCAGGGTCCTGGGATGGAGCCCCACATCAGGCTCTTTGCTCAGCGGGGAGCCTGCTTACCCCTTTCTCTCTGCCACCTCTCTGCCTACTTGTGATCTGTCAAATGGGTAAATAAGATCTTTAAAAAAAGAATTACTAGGTGAGAAAAACATCGAGGGTATGGGAAGGAAAATGATTTCACCTGATCTGACTAGGAAGTGGTTGAAGCCTGAATTAAAGTGCTATCTAAAGAGTAAAGCCCTGGGAAATATATGGGGAAAAAATCCCTAGAAAAACAGCCATAATAACTGGCTGCTCTTTAATGATCCAGATCCTGCGGTAGGCAAAGAAGAGCTGGTTTTAGCCAGAGGATGATCTCCGTTTGTCTTCATGATCTGGCATTTCCTGCAAGCCAGGCATGGGGCTCTGCACTAGAGCTGCAAATGCTGGGGGGCCCTCACTGTCCCTTTTCTCTTCTCAGGGGGACAACCGGCATGTCCATGGTGCAGTGTGACAGGCTTAACCACAGGGAGAGAAAAGACTGCCAAGGGTAGGTTGGAGCTGGGAAAAGCCACTTAGGAACAGATTTTCAGGGGAGGTGATAGACAAGGGCAAAGCGAAGAATGAGGATGAGTGTGTCAAGTTTCAAAGTGCCAGGAGGCAGCACAGTGCATTCAGGAAACTACAGCAAGTTCATGATAACCGACAGCTGATCTGGCAGCATCACCTGGGGATGGAGGCTGAGCCCCGGGTTAACACTGGGGTGAGATGGTTTGTATACTATGCCGAGGAGGTGATGTACTACACTGTGGGGGCACAGGGAGCTACCGGAGGATTTCAAATATCAGAATCGTAACCATAATAGAGTATTTAATTGCATCCTAGCTTTCATCAAGGGTAAGATGCACTATAGTTTATGTTCGACTAAGAAAGAGAAATGCTGTCAGTTAAACTAGGATATGTCCTCAAGTGCAAGGTAAATGCCACCTTTAGAGATATTAAAATGGGGGGGGGGACAAATCTTAGAACAAGTAAACTGTGGTACTAGAATAATTAAGAAAGGTCGAACACTTGGATCAACAAAATAAGTGATTATTCCTTAACCATGTGCACCCAACTATATTAAGTCTTAGAACAAGAGACATTCTCATCTTGATGCCCCGCAGCTGTTAGGCCCAAGGTACAGAGGGCAGTAGCCAATGACCAGCAGGCCCCAAGTGCCATGTGCAGACTCTAAGAGCAACTGCCTTTGAGAGAGGAAACGGTTGAGAGTGGGCTTTCTGAGGTAGAGAAGTATTAGCTGGGAAAGTCGGAAAATTGACACAGAATCGGAATTGATGCCCCTACATGACAGAGTTGGTGAAACTTCCCTTCTCAGAGATCTTGAGGCTCCTCAGAAATGTAGTTTTCATTTTGGACGGAACATTCAGGATAAATATGATCTGTTCGAGTTCCTGGTTCTCTCATCAGGACTGTTTCTTAGGCTTCACTGGTACAAGAAAAGGGTTTTGATAGACCAGGGTAAATCCTGACAAAAGCAAAGCACGGTATCGATGAAAAACTAACCACTCAGAAGAGAACAACAGATAAAAGGCCAGGCCGACCTGACCCTGCAGGATAGGTAAGGTTGGTCTGGCAACAGGGGTAGAGGGGAAGTGCCCATCTCCTGCTAGAAGAGCTAGAGAAGTCCCCTTCCCGAGAGACCACAGCAGGAGAGGAGAGCAGTAGGTGCTGATGATGAAGAATATTTTAATCAGCAGAGAAGGTCAAAATGACAAAGTTCCAGGATCAGAGTAAACCTATGGGATCAAAAAATAAAAAATAAAAAAAAAGATTTTTTTGAAACGACTTTTTTTTTTCAAGGAATTTAATCAAAATCCTTTATAACAGACAGTTGGCTGTTTAAACCAAAAGTACAACTCACTGAGAGAATCGCCGCATTATTTATTGGGGTAGAAAGGACCTGGAATGTAGAAAGACCCATTCTGTAGAGGAAAAAATAGAATCACTAACAGGTCCCTACCTTGCACAGCCAGTGGCTAGGATCCCTGGCTCATGAGACCCTGTGCTAGCAGGCCGCTAGAACCATCTCAACTATGTTAGTCTATCTTGGAAGCCAACAAGTGTTTGCCCAGTTAAGAGCACGGTAACAATCAGTCACGTTATGTTATAATGATTGTCGATATCTTTAAAAGCCTTGTCAAGTTCCTTTTTGAGTAACCCTCACCCCACCCTTAGAGAAATTTATGTGTGGTTCACCTCTTTGAAATATCTACTGTTGTTCCACATTTACCATAGCCAAAAAAAAAAAAAAAAAGCTTTCTATTAACAAAGTGTTCAGAAGGGGGCGCCACTGGAAACAATGAGAGTTTTCGCAGCTGGGACAACTTTGTTGCAGAAACAGCTGAAAGCAATCAGGTCAGACAGAGCCAAGGGCTGGAGGGATTTTTAAAATTACAAAAACCGAACCAAATCAAACCAATACAAAAATCATAACCAATGGCCAAGATTTCAAGTTTGCTACTAAAGGTATGACATTCTCCTAAGACATGCGTGTGACTTGATCAATATATTTCTATATTTATATTTGAAGAAGAAGGAACTATTTGATGCAGCAAATCCACATTGATTAAAAATTACCAGATAAGGGGCTCTTGGGGGGCTCAGTGGTTTAGGCCTCTGCCTTCCGCTCAGGTCATGATTTCAGGGTCCTGGGATGGAGCCCCACATCAGGCTCTTTGCTCAGCGGGGAGCCTGCTTACCCCTTTCTCTCTGCCACCTCTCTGCCTACTTGTGATCTGTCAAATGGGTAAATAAGATCTTTAAAAAAAGAATTACTAGGTGAGAAAAACATCGTGGGTATGGGAAGGAAAATGATTTCACCTGATCTGACTAGGAAGTGGTTGAAGCCTGAATTAAAGTGCTATCTAAAGAGTAAAGCCCTGGGAAATATATGGGGAAAAAATCCCTAGAAAAACAGCAATAATAACTGGCTGCTCTTTAATGATCCAGATCCTGCGGTAGGCAAAGAAGAGCTGGTTTTAGCCAGAGGATGATCTCCGTTTGTCTTCATGATCTGGCATTTCCTGCAAGCCAGGCATGGGGCTCTGCACTAGAGCTGCAAATGCTGGGGGGCCCTCACTGTCCCTTTTCTCTTCTCAGGGGGACAACCGTCATGTCCATGGTGCAGTGTGACAGGCTTAACCACAGGGAGAGAAAAGACTGCCAAGGGTAGGTTGGAGCTGGGAAAAGCCACTTAGGAACAGATTTTCAGGGGAGGTGATAGACAAGGGCAAAGCGAAGAATGAGCATGAGTGTGTCAAGTTTCAAAGTGCCAGGAGGCAGCACAGTGCATTCAGGAAACTACAGCAAGTTCATGATAACCGACAGCTGATCTGGCAGCATCACCTGGGGATGGAGGCTGAGCCCCGGGGTTAACACTGGGGTGAGATGGTTTGTATACTATGCCGAGGAGGTGAGGTACTACACTGTGGGGGCACAGGGAGCTACCGGAGGATTTCAAATATCAGAATCGTAACCATAATAGAGTATTTAATTGCATCCTAGCTTTCATCAAGGGTAAGATGCACTATAGTTTATGTTCGACTAAGAAAGAGAAATGCTGTCAGTTAAACTAGGATATGTCCTCAAGTGCAAGGTAAATGCCACCTTTAGCGATATTAAAATGGGGGGGGGACAAATCTTAGAACAAGTAAACTGTGGTACTAGAATAATTAAGAAAGGTCGAACACTTGGATCAACCAAATAAGTGATTATTCCTTAACCATGTGCACCCAACTATATTAAGTCTTAGAACAAGAGACATTCTCATCTTGATGCCCCGCAGCTGTTAGGCCCAAGGTACAGAGGGCAGTAGCCAATGACCAGCAGGCCCCAAGTGCCATGTGCAGACTCTAAGAGCAACTGCCTTTGAGAGAGGAAACGGTTGAGAGTGGGCTTTCTGAGGTAGAGAAGTATTAGCTGGGAAAGTCGGAAAATTGACACAGAATCGGAATTGATGCCCCTACATGACAGAGTTGGTGAAACTTCCCTTCTCAGAGATCTTGAGGCTCCTCAGAAATGTATTTTTCATTTTGGACGGAACATTCAGGATAAATATGATCTGTTCGAGTTCCTGGTTCTCTCATCAGGACTGTTTCTTAGGCTTCACTGGTACAAGAAAAGGGTTTTGATAGACCAGGGTAAATCCTGACAAAAGCAAAGCACGGTATCGATGAAAAACTAACCACTCAGAAGAGAACAACAGATAAAAGGCCAGGCCGACCTGACCCTGCAGGATAGGTAAGGTTGGTCTGGCAACAGGGGTAGAGGGGAAGTGCCCATCTCCTGCTAGAAGAGCTAGAGAAGTCCCCTTCCCGAGAGACCACGGCAGGAGAGGAGAGCAGTAGGTGCTGATGATGAAGAATATTTTAATCAGCAGAGAAGGTCAAAATGACAAAGTTCCAGGATCAGAGTAAACCTATTGGATCAAAAAATAAAAAATAAAAAAAAAGATTTTTTTGAAACGACTTTTTTTTTAAAGGAATTTAAACAAAAGTCCTTTATAACAGACAGTTGGCTGTGTAAACCAAAAGTACAACTCACTGAGAGAATCGCCGCATTATTTATTGGGGTAGAAAGGACCTGGAATGTAGAAAGACCCATTCTGTAGAGGAAAAAATAGAATCACTAACAGGTCTCAACCTTGCACAGCCAGTGGCTAGAATCCCTGGCTCATGAGACCCTGTGCTAGCAGGCCGCTAGAACCATCTCAACTATGTTAGTCTATCTTGGAAGCCAACAAGTGTTTGCCCAGTTAAGAGCACGGTAACAATCAGTCACGTTATGTTATAATGATTGTCGATATCTTTAAAAGCCTTGTCAAGTTCCTTTTTGAGTAACCCTCACCCCACCCTTAGAGAAATTTATCTGTGGTTCACCTCTTTGAAATATCTACTGTTGTTCCACATTTACCATAGCCAAAAAAAAAAAAAAAAAAAGCTTTCTATTAACAAAGTGTTCAGAAGGGGGCGCCACTGGAAACAATGAGAGTTTTCGCAGCTGGGACAACTTTGTTGCAGAAACAGCTGAAAGCAATCAGGTCAGACAGAGCCAAGGGCTGGAGGGATTTTTAAAATTACAAAAACCGAACCAAATCAAACCAAAACAAAAATCATAACCAATGGCCAAGATTTCAAGTTTGCTACTAAAGGTATGACATTCTCCTAAGACATGCGTGTGACTTGATCAATATATTTCTATATTTATATTTGAAGAAGAAGGAACTATTTGATGCAGCAAATCCACATTGATTAAAAATTACCAGATAAGGGGCTCTTGGGGGGCTCAGTGGTTTAGGCCTCTGCCTTCCGCTCAGGTCATGATTTCAGGGTCCTGGGATGGAGCCCCACATCAGGCTCTTTGCTCAGCGGGGAGCCTGCTTACCCCTTTCTCTCTGCCACCTCTCTGCCTACTTGTGATCTGTCAAATGGGTAAATAAGATCTTTAAAAAAAGAATTACTAGGTGAGAAAAACATCGAGGGTATGGGAAGGAAAATGATTTCACCTGATCTGACTAGGAAGTGGTTGAAGCCTGAATTAAAGTGCTATCTAAAGAGTAAAGCCCTGGGAAATATATGGGGAAAAAATCCCTAGAAAAACAGCCATAATAACTGGCTGCTCTTTAATGATCCAGATCCTGCGGTAGGCAAAGAAGAGCTGGTTTTAGCCAGAGGATGATCTCCGTTTGTCTTCATGATCTGGCATTTCCTGCAAGCCAGGCATGGGGCTCTGCACTAGAGCTGCAAATGCTGGGGGGCCCTCACTGTCCCTTTTCTCTTCTCAGGGGGACAACCGGCATGTCCATGGTGCAGTGTGACAGGCTTTACCACAGGGAGAGAAAAGACTGCCAAGGGTAGGTTGGAGCTGGGAAAAGCCACTAAGGAACAGATTTTCAGGGGAGGTGATAGACAAGGGCAAAGCGAAGAATGAGGATGAGTGTGTCAAGTTTCAAAGTGCCAGGAGGCAGCACAGTGCATTCAGGAAACTACAGCAAGTTCATGATAACCGACAGCTGATCTGGCAGCATCACCTGGGGATGGAGGCTGAGCCCCGGGGTTAACACTGGGGTGAGATGGTTTGTATACTATGCCGAGGAGGTGATGTACTACACTGTGGGGGCACAGGGAGCTACCGGAGGATTTCAAATATCAGAATCGTAACCATAATAGAGTATTTAATTGCATCCTAGCTTTCATCAAGGGTAAGATGCACTATAGTTTATGTTCGACTAAGAAAGAGAAATGCTGTCAGTTAAACTAGGATATGTCCTCAAGTGCAAGGTAAATGCCACCTTAAGAGATTTTAAAATGGGGGGGGGGACAAATCTTAGAACAAGTAAACTGTGGTACTAGAATAATTAAGAAAGGTCGAACACTTGGATCAACAAAATAAGTGATTATTCCTTAACCATGTGCACCCAACTATATTAAGTCTTAGAACAAGAGACATTCTCATCTTGATGCCCCGCAGCTGTTAGGCCCAAGGTACAGAGGGCAGTAGCCAATGACCAGCAGGCCCCAAGTGCCATGTGCAGACTCTAAGAGCAACTGCCTTTGAGAGAGGAAACGGTTGAGAGTGGGCTTTCTGAGGTAGAGAAGTATTAGCTGGGAAAGTCGGAAAATTGACACAGAATCGGAATTGATGCCCCTACATGACAGAGTTGGTGAAACTTCCCTTCTCAGAGATCTTGAGGCTCCTCAGAAATGTATTTTTCATTTTGGACGGAACATTCAGGATAAATATGATCTGTTCGAGTTCCTGGTTCTCTCATCAGGACTGTTTCTTAGGCTTCACTGGTACAAGAAAAGGGTTTTGATAGACCAGGGTAAATCCTGACAAAAGCAAAGCACGGTATCTATGAAAAACTAACCACTCAGAAGAGAACAACAGATAAAAGGCCAGGCCGACCTGACCCTGCAGGATAGGTAAGGTTGGTCTGGCAACAGGGGTAGAGGGGAAGTGCCCATCTCCTGCTAGAAGAGCTAGAGAAGTCCCCTTCCCGAGAGACCACAGCAGGAGAGGAGAGCAGTAGGTGCTGATGATGAAGAATATTTTAATCAGCAGAGAAGGTCAAAATGACAAAGTTCCAGGATCAGAGTAAACCTATGGGATCAAAAAATAAAAAATAAAAAAAAAGATTTTTTTGAAACGACTTTTTTTTTAAAGGAATTTAAACAAAAGTCCTTTATAACAGACAGTTGGCTGTTTAAACCAAAAGTACAACTCACTGAGAGAATCGCCGCATTATTTATTGGGGTAGAAAGGACCTGGAATGTAGAAAGACCCATTCTGTAGAGGAAAAAATAGAATCACTAACAGGTCTCATCCTTGCACAGCCAGTGGCTAGAATCCCTGGCTCATGAGACCCTGTGCTAGCAGGCCGCTAGAACCATCTCAACTATGTTAGTCTATCTTGGAAGCCAACAAGTGTTTGCCCAGTTAAGAGCACGGTAACAATCAGTCACGTTATGTTATAATGATTGTCGATATCTTTAAAAGCCTTGTCAAGTTCCTTTTTGAGTAACCCTCACCCCACCCTTAGAGAAATTTATCTGTGGTTCACCTCTTTGAAATATCTACTGTTGTTCCACATTTACCATAGCCAAAAAAAAAAAAAAAAAAGCTTTCTATTAACAAAGTGTTCAGAAGGGGGCGCCACTGGAAACAATGAGAGTTTTCGCAGCTGGGACAACTTTGTTGCAGAAACAGCTGAAAGCAATCAGGTCAGACAGAGCCAAGGGCTGGAGGGATTTTTAAAATTACAAAAACCGAACCAAATCAAACCAAAACAAAAATCATAACCAATGGCCAAGATTTCAAGTTTGCTACTAAAGGTATGACATTCTCCTAAGACATGCGTGTGACTTGATCAATATATTTCTATATTTATATTTGAAGAAGAATTAACTATTTGATGCAGCAAATCCACATTGATTAAAAATTACCAGATAAGGGGCTCTTGGGGGGCTCAGTGGTTTAGGCCTCTGCCTTCCGCTCAGGTCATGATTTCAGGGTCCTGGGATGGAGCCCCACATCAGGCTCTTTGCTCAGCGGGGAGCCTGCTTACCCCTTTCTCTCTGCCACCTCTCTGCCTACTTGTGATCTGTCAAATGGGTAAATAAGATCTTTAAAAAAAGAATTACTAGGTGAGAAAAACATCGAGGGTATGGGAAGGAAAATGATTTCACCTGATCTGACTAGGAAGTGGTTGAAGCCTGAATTAAAGTGCTATCTAAAGAGTAAAGCCCTGGGAAATATATGGGGAAAAAATCCCTAGAAAAACAGCCATAATAACTGGCTGCTCTTTAATGATCCAGATCCTGCGGTAGGCAAAGAAGAGCTGGTTTTAGCCAGAGGATGATCTCCGTTTGTCTTCATGATCTGGCATTTCCTGCAAGCCAGGCATGGGGCTCTGCACTAGAGCTGCAAATGCTGGGGGGCCCTCACTGTCCCTTTTCTCTTCTCAGGGGGACAACCGGCATGTCCATGGTGCAGTGTGACAGGCTTTACCACAGGGAGAGAAAAGACTGCCAAGGGTAGGTTGGAGCTGGGAAAAGCCACTAAGGAACAGATTTTCAGGGGAGGTGATAGACAAGGGCAAAGCGAAGAATGAGGATGAGTGTGTCAAGTTTCAAAGTGCCAGGAGGCAGCACAGTGCATTCAGGAAACTACAGCAAGTTCATGATAACCGACAGCTGATCTGGCAGCATCACCTGGGGATGGAGGCTGAGCCCCGGGGTTAACACTGGGGTGAGATGGTTTGTATACTATGCCGAGGAGGTGATGTACTACACTGTGGGGGCACAGGGAGCTACCGGAGGATTTCAAATATCAGAATCGTAACCATAATAGAGTATTTAATTGCATCCTAGCTTTCATCAAGGGTAAGATGCACTATAGTTTATGTTCGACTAAGAAAGAGAAATGCTGTCAGTTAAACTAGGATATGTCCTCAAGTGCAAGGTAAATGCCACCTTAAGAGATTTTAAAATGGGGGGGGGACAAATCTTAGAACAAGTAAACTGTGGTACTAGAATAATTAAGAAAGGTCGAACACTTGGATCAACAAAATAAGTGATTATTCCTTAACCATGTGCACCCAACTATATTAAGTCTTAGAACAAGAGACATTCTCATCTTGATGCCCCGCAGCTGTTAGGCCCAAGGTACAGAGGGCAGTAGCCAATGACCAGCAGGCCCCAAGTGCCATGTGCAGACTCTAAGAGCAACTGCCTTTGAGAGAGGAAACGGTTGAGAGTGGGCTTTCTGAGGTAGAGAAGTATTAGCTGGGAAAGTCGGAAAATTGACACAGAATCGGAATTGATGCCCCTACATGACAGAGTTGGTGAAACTTCCCTTCTCAGAGATCTTGAGGCTCCTCAGAAATGTATTTTTCATTTTGGACGGAACATTCAGGATAAATATGATCTGTTCGAGTTCCTGGTTCTCTCATCAGGACTGTTTCTTAGGCTTCACTGGTACAAGAAAAGGGTTTTGATAGACCAGGGTAAATCCTGACAAAAGCAAAGCACGGTATCTATGAAAAACTAACCACTCAGAAGAGAACAACAGATAAAAGGCCAGGCCGACCTGACCCTGCAGGATAGGTAAGGTTGGTCTGGCAACAGGGGTAGAGGGGAAGTGCCCATCTCCTGCTAGAAGAGCTAGAGAAGTCCCCTTCCCGAGAGACCACAGCAGGAGAGGAGAGCAGTAGGTGCTGATGATGAAGAATATTTTAATCAGCAGAGAAGGTCAAAATGACAAAGTTCCAGGATCAGAGTAAACCTATGGGATCAAAAAATAAAAAATAAAAAAAAAGATTTTTTTGAAACGACTTTTTTTTTAAAGGAATTTAAACAAAAGTCCTTTATAACAGACAGTTGGCTGTGTAAACCAAAAGTACAACTCACTGAGAGAATCGCCGCATTATTTATTGGGGTAGAAAGGACCTGGAATGTAGAAAGACCCATTCTGTAGAGGAAAAAATAGAATCACTAACAGGTCTCAACCTTGCACAGCCAGTGGCTAGAATCCCTGGCTCATGAGACCCTGTGCTAGCAGGCCGCTAGAACCATCTCAACTATGTTAGTCTATCTTGGAAGCCAACAAGTGTTTGCCCAGTTAAGAGCACGGTAACAATCAGTCACGTTATGTTATAATGATTGTCGATATCTTTAAAAGCCTTGTCAAGTTCCTTTTTGAGTAACCCTCACCCCACCCTTAGAGAAATTTATCTGTGGTTCACCTCTTTGAAATATCTACTGTTGTTCCACATTTACCATAGCCAAAAAAAAAAAAAAAAAAGCTTTCTATTAACAAAGTGTTCAGAAGGGGGCGCCACTGGAAACAATGAGAGTTTTCGCAGCTGGGACAACTTTGTTGCAGAAACAGCTGAAAGCAATCAGGTCAGACAGAGCCAAGGGCTGGAGGGATTTTTAAAATTACAAAAACCGAACCAAATCAAACCAAAACAAAAATCATAACCAATGGCCAAGATTTCAAGTTTGCTACTAAAGGTATGACATTCTCCTAAGACATGCGTGTGACTTGATCAATATATTTCTATATTTATATTTGAAGAAGAATTAACTATTTGATGCAGCAAATCCACATTGATTAAAAATTACCAGATAAGGGGCTCTTGGGGGGCTCAGTGGTTTAGGCCTCTGCCTTCCGCTCAGGTCATGATTTCAGGGTCCTGGGATGGAGCCCCACATCAGGCTCTTTGCTCAGCGGGGAGCCTGCTTACCCCTTTCTCTCTGCCACCTCTCTGCCTACTTGTGATCTGTCAAATGGGTAAATAAGATCTTTAAAAAAAGAATTACTAGGTGAGAAAAACATCGAGGGTATGGGAAGGAAAATGATTTCACCTGATCTGACTAGGAAGTGGTTGAAGCCTGAATTAAAGTGCTATCTAAAGAGTAAAGCCCTGGGAAATATATGGGGAAAAAATCCCTAGAAAAACAGCCATAATAACTGGCTGCTCTTTAATGATCCAGATCCTGCGGTAGGCAAAGAAGAGCTGGTTTTAGCCAGAGGATGATCTCCGTTTGTCTTCATGATCTGGCATTTCCTGCAAGCCAGGCATGGGGCTCTGCACTAGAGCTGCAAATGCTGGGGGGCCCTCACTGTCCCTTTTCTCTTCTCAGGGGGACAACCGGCATGTCCATGGTGCAGTGTGACAGGCTTTACCACAGGGAGAGAAAAGACTGCCAAGGGTAGGTTGGAGCTGGGAAAAGCCACTAAGGAACAGATTTTCAGGGGAGGTGATAGACAAGGGCAAAGCGAAGAATGAGGATGAGTGTGTCAAGTTTCAAAGTGCCAGGAGGCAGCACAGTGCATTCAGGAAACTACAGCAAGTTCATGATAACCGACAGCTGATCTGGCAGCATCACCTGGGGATGGAGGCTGAGCCCCGGGGTTAACACTGGGGTGAGATGGTTTGTATACTATGCCGAGGAGGTGATGTACTACACTGTGGGGGCACAGGGAGCTACCGGAGGATTTCAAATATCAGAATCGTAACCATAATAGAGTATTTAATTGCATCCTAGCTTTCATCAAGGGTAAGATGCACTATAGTTTATGTTCGACTAAGAAAGAGAAATGCTGTCAGTTAAACTAGGATATGTCCTCAAGTGCAAGGTAAATGCCACCTTAAGAGATTTTAAAATGGGGGGGGGGACAAATCTTAGAACAAGTAAACTGTGGTACTAGAATAATTAAGAAAGGTCGAACACTTGGATCAACAAAATAAGTGATTATTCCTTAACCATGTGCACCCAACTATATTAAGTCTTAGAACAAGAGACATTCTCATCTTGATGCCCCGCAGCTGTTAGGCCCAAGGTACAGAGGGCAGTAGCCAATGACCAGCAGGCCCCAAGTGCCATGTGCAGACTCTAAGAGCAACTGCCTTTGAGAGAGGAAACGGTTGAGAGTGGGCTTTCTGAGGTAGAGAAGTATTAGCTGGGAAAGTCGGAAAATTGACACAGAATCGGAATTGATGCCCCTACATGACAGAGTTGGTGAAACTTCCCTTCTCAGAGATCTTGAGGCTCCTCAGAAATGTATTTTTCATTTTGGACGGAACATTCAGGATAAATATGATCTGTTCGAGTTCCTGGTTCTCTCATCAGGACTGTTTCTTAGGCTTCACTGGTACAAGAAAAGGGTTTTGATAGACCAGGGTAAATCCTGACAAAAGCAAAGCACGGTATCTATGAAAAACTAACCACTCAGAAGAGAACAACAGATAAAAGGCCAGGCCGACCTGACCCTGCAGGATAGGTAAGGTTGGTCTGGCAACAGGGGTAGAGGGGAAGTGCCCATCTCCTGCTAGAAGAGCTAGAGAAGTCCCCTTCCCGAGAGACCACAGCAGGAGAGGAGAGCAGTAGGTGCTGATGATGAAGAATATTTTAATCAGCAGAGAAGGTCAAAATGACAAAGTTCCAGGATCAGAGTAAACCTATGGGATCAAAAAATAAAAAATAAAAAAAAAGATTTTTTTGAAACGACTTTTTTTTTAAAGGAATTTAAACAAAAGTCCTTTATAACAGACAGTTGGCTGTTTAAACCAAAAGTACAACTCACTGAGAGAATCGCCGCATTATTTATTGGGGTAGAAAGGACCTGGAATGTAGAAAGACCCATTCTGTAGAGGAAAAAATAGAATCACTAACAGGTCTCATCCTTGCACAGCCAGTGGCTAGAATCCCTGGCTCATGAGACCCTGTGCTAGCAGGCCGCTAGAACCATCTCAACTATGTTAGTCTATCTTGGAAGCCAACAAGTGTTTGCCCAGTTAAGAGCACGGTAACAATCAGTCACGTTATGTTATAATGATTGTCGATATCTTTAAAAGCCTTGTCAAGTTCCTTTTTGAGTAACCCTCACCCCACCCTTAGAGAAATTTATCTGTGGTTCACCTCTTTGAAATATCTACTGTTGTTCCACATTTACCATAGCCAAAAAAAAAAAAAAAAAAAAAAAAAAAAAGCTTTCTATTAACAAAGTGTTCAGAAGGGGGCGCCACTGGAAACAATGAGAGTTTTCGAAGCTGGGACAACTTTGTTGCAGAAACAGCTGAAAGCAATCAGGTCAGACAGAGCCAAGGGCTGGAGGGATTTTTAAAATTACAAAAACCGAACCAAATCAAACCAATACAAAAATCATAACCAATGGCCAAGATTTCAAGTTTGCTACTAAAGGTATGACATTCTCCTAAGACATGCGTGTGACTTGATCAATATATTTCTATATTTATATTTGAAGAAGAATTAACTATTTGATGCAGCAAATCCACATTGATTAAAAATTACCAGATAAGGGGCTCTTGGGGGGCTCAGTGGTTTAGGCCTCTGCCTTCCGCTCAGGTCATGATTTCAGGGTCCTGGGATGGAGCCCCACATCAGGCTCTTTGCTCAGCGGGGAGCCTGCTTACCCCTTTCTCTCTGCCACCTCTCTGCCTACTTGTGATCTGTCAAATGGGTAAATAAGATCTTTAAAAAAAGAATTACTAGGTGAGAAAAACATCGAGGGTATGGGAAGGAAAATGATTTCACCTGATCTGACTAGGAAGTGGTTGAAGCCTGAATTAAAGTGCTATCTAAAGAGTAAAGCCCTGGGAAATATATGGGGAAAAAATCCCTAGAAAAACAGCCATAATAACTGGCTGCTCTTTAATGATCCAGATCCTGCGGTAGGCAAAGAAGAGCTGGTTTTAGCCAGAGGATGATCTCCGTTTGTCTTCATGATCTGGCATTTCCTGCAAGCCAGGCATGGGGCTCTGCACTAGAGCTGCAAATGCTGGGGGGCCCTCACTGTCCCTTTTCTCTTCTCAGGGGGACAACCGGCATGTCCATGGTGCAGTGTGACAGGCTTTACCACAGGGAGAGAAAAGACTGCCAAGGGTAGGTTGGAGCTGGGAAAAGCCACTTAGGAACAGATTTTCAGGGGAGGTGATAGACAAGGGCAAAGCGAAGAATGAGGATGAGTGTGCCAAGTTTCAAAGTGCCAGGAGGCAGCACAGTGCATTCAGGAAACTACAGCAAGTTCATGATAACCGACAGCTGATCTGGCAGCATCACCTGGGGATGGAGGCTGAGCCCCGGGGTTAACACTGGGGTGAGATGGTTTGTATACTATGCCGAGGAGGTGATGTACTACACTGTGGGGGCACAGGGAGCTACCGGAGGATTTCAAATATCAGAATCGTAACCATAATAGAGTATTTAATTGCATCCTAGCTTTCATCAAGGGTAAGATGCACTATAGTTTATGTTCGAATAAGAAAGAGAAATGCTGTCAGTTAAACTAGGATATGTCCTCAAGTGCAAGGTAAATGCCACCTTAAGAGATATTAAAATGGGGGGGGACAAATCTTAGAACAAGTAAACTGTGGTACTAGAATAATTAAGAAAGGTCGAACACTTGGATCAACAAAATAAGTGATTATTCCTTAACCATGTGCACCCAACTATATTAAGTCTTAGAACAAGAGACATTCTCATCTTGATGCCCCGCAGCTGTTAGGCCCAAGGTACAGAGGGCAGTAGCCAATGACCAGCAGGCCCCAAGTGCCATATGCAGACTCTAAGAGCAACTGCCTTTGAGAGAGGAAACGGTTGAGAGTGGGCTTTCTGAGGTAGAGAAGTATTAGCTGGGAAAGTCGGAAAATTGACACAGAATCGGAATTGATGCCCCTACATGACAGAGTTGGTGAAACTTCCCTTCTCAGAGATCTTGAGGCTCCTCAGAAATGTATTTTTCATTTTGGACGGAACATTCAGGATAAATATGATCTGTTCGAGTTCCTGGTTCTCTCATCAGGACTGTTTCTTAGGCTTCACTGGTACAAGAAAAGGGTTTTGATAGACCAGGGTAAATCCTGACAAAAGCAAAGCACGGTATCGATGAAAAACTAACCACTCAGAAGAGAACAACAGATAAAAGGCCAGGCCGACCTGACCCTGCAGGATAGGTAAGGTTGGTCTGGCAACAGGGGTAGAGGGGAAGTGCCCATCTCCTGCTCGAAGAGCTAGAGAAGTCCCCTTCCCGAGAGACCACAGCATGAGAGGAGAGCAGTAGGTGCTGATGATGAAGAATATTTTAATCAGCAGAGAAGGTCAAAATGACAAAGTTCCAGGATCAGAGTAAACCTATGGGATCAAAAAATAAAAAATAAAAAAAAAGATTTTTTTGAAACGACTTTTTTTTTAAAGGAATTTAAACAAAAGTCCTTTATAACAGACAGTTGGCTGTTTAAACCAAAAGTACAACTCACTGAGAGAATCGCCGCATTATTTATTGGGGTAGAAAGGACCTGGAATGTAGAAAGACCCATTCTGTAGAGGAAAAAATAGAATCACTAACAGGTCTCAACCTTGCACAGCCAGTGGCTAGAATCCCTGGCTCATGAGACCCTGTGCTAGCAGGCCGCTAGAACCATCTCAACTATGTTAGTCTATCTTGGAAGCCAACAAGTGTTTGCCCAGTTAAGAGCACGGTAACAATCAGTCACGTTATGTTATAATGATTGTCGATATCTTTAAAAGCCTTGTCAAGTTCCTTTTTGAGTAACCCTCACCCCACCCTTAGAGAAATTTATCTGTGGTTCACCTCTTTGAAATATCTACTGTTGTTCCACATTTACCATAGCCAAAAAAAAAAAAAAAAGCTTTCTATTAAAAAAGTGTTCAGAAGGGGGCGCCACTGGAAACAATGAGAGTTTTCGCAGCTGGGACAACTTTGTTGCAGAAACAGCTGAAAGCAATCAGGTCAGACAGAGCCAAGGGCTGGAGGGATTTTTAAAATTACAAAAACCGAACCAAATCAAACCAAAACAAAAATCATAACCAATGGCCAAGATTTCAAGGTTGCTACTAAAGGTATGACATTCTCCTAAGACATGCGTGTGACTTGATCAATATATTTCTATATTTATATTTGAAGAAGAATTAACTATTTGATGCAGCAAATCCACATTGATTAAAAATTACCAGATAAGGGGCTCTTGGGGGGCTCAGTGGTTTAGGCCTCTGCCTTCCGCTCAGGTCATGATTTCAGGGTCCTGGGATGGAGCCCCACATCAGGCTCTTTGCTTAGCGGGGAGCCTGCTTACCCCTTTCTCTCTGCCACCTCTCTGCCTACTTGTGATCTGTCAAATGGGTAAATAAGATCTTTAAAAAAAGAATTACTAGGTGAGAAAAACATCGAGGGTATGGGAAGGAAAATGATTTCACCTGATCTGACTAGGAAGTGGTTGAAGCCTGAATTAAAGTGCTATCTAAAGAGTAAAGCCCTGGGAAATATATGGGGAAAAAATCCCTAGAAAAACAGCCATAATAACTGGCTGCTCTTTAATGATCCAGATCCTGCGGTAGGCAAAGAAGAGCTGGTTTTAGCCAGAGGATGATCTCCGTTTGTCTTCATGATCTGGCATTTCCTGCAAGCCAGGCATGGGGCTCTGCACTAGAGCTGCAAATGCTGGGGGGCCCTCACTGTCCCTTTTCTCTTCTCAGGGGGACAACCGGCATGTCCATGGTGCAGTGTGACAAGCTTTACCACAGGGAGAGAAAAGACTGCCAAGGGTAGGTTGGAGCTGGGAAAAGCCACTTAGGAACAGATTTTCAGGGGAGGTGATAGACAAGGGCAAAGCGAAGAATGAGGATGAGTGTGTCACGTTTCAAAGTGCCAGGAGGCAGCACAGTGCATTCAGGAAACTACAGCAAGTTCATGATAACCGACAGCTGATCTGGCAGCATCACCTGGGGATGGAGGCTGAGCCCCTGGGTTAACACTGGGGTGAGATGGTTTGTATACTATGCCGAGGAGGTGAGGTACTACACTGTGGGGGCACAGGGAGCTACCGGAGGATTTCAAATATCAGAATCGTAACCATAATAGAGTATTTAATTGCATCCTAGCTTTCATCAAGGGTAAGATGCACTATAGTTTATGTTCGACTAAGAAAGAGAAATGCTGTCAGTTAAACTAGGATATGTCCTCAAGTGCAAGGTAAATGCCACCTTAAGAGATATTAAAATGGGGGGGGGACAAATCTTAGAACAAGTAAACTGTGGTACTAGAATAATTAAGAAAGGTCGAACACTTGGATCAACAAAATAAGTGATTATTCCTTAACCATGTGCACCCAACTATATTAAGTCTTAGAACAAGAGACATTCTCATCTTGATGCCCCGCAGCTGTTAGGCCCAAGGTACAGAGGGCAGTAGCCAATGACCAGCAGGCCCCAAGTGCCATGTGCAGACTCTAAGAGCAACTGCCTTTGAGAGAGGAAACGGTTGAGAGCGGGCTTTCTGAGGTAGAGAAGTATTAGCTGGGAAAGTCGGAAAATTGACACAGAATCGGAATTGATGCCCCTACATGACAGAGTAGGTGAAACTTCCCTTCTCAGAGATCTTGAGGCTCCTCAGAAATGTATTTTTCATTTTGGACGGAACATTCAGGATAAATATGATCTGTTCGAGTTCCTGGTTCTCTCATCAGGACTGTTTCTTAGGCTTCACTGGTACAAGAAAAGGGTTTTGATAGACCAGGGTAAATCCTGACAAAAGCAAAGCACGGTATCTATGAAAAACTAACCACTCAGAAGAGAACAAGAGATAAAAGGCCAGGCCGACCTGACCCTGCAGGATAGGTAAGGTTGGTCTGGCAACAGGGGTAGAGGGGAAGTGCCCATCTCCTGCTAGAAGAGCTAGAGAAGTCCCCTTCCCGAGAGACCACACCAGGAGAGGAGAGCAGTAGGTGCTGATGATGAAGAATATTTTAATCAGCAGAGAAGGTCAAAATGACAAAGTTCCAGGATCAGAGTAAACCTATGGGATCAAAAAATAAAAAATAAAAAAAAAAGATTTTTTTGAAACGACTTTTTTTTTAAAGGAATTTAAACAAAAGTCCTTTATAACAGACAGTTGGCTGTTTAAACCAAAAGTACAACTCACTGAGAGAATCGCCGCATTATTTATTGGGGTAGAAAGGACCTGGAATGTAGAAAGACCCATTCTGTAGAGGAAAAAATAGAATCACTAACAGGTCTCAACCTTGCACAGCCAGTGGCTAGAATCCCTGGCTCATGAGACCCTGTGCTAGCAGGCCGCTAGAACCATCTCAACTATGTTAGTCTATCTTGGAAGCCAACAAGTGTTTGCCCAGTTAAGAGCACGGTAACAATCAGTCACGTTATGTTATAATGATTGTCGATATCTTTAAAAGCCTTGTCAAGTTCCTTTTTGAGTAACCCTCACCCCACCCTTAGAGAAATTTATCTGTGGTTCACCTCTTTGAAATATCTACTGTTGTTCCACATTTACCATAGCCAAAAAAAAAAAAAAAAGCTTTCTATTAACAAAGTGTTCAGAAGGGGGCGCCACTGGAAACAATGAGAGTTTTCGCAGCTGGGACAACTTTGTTGCAGAAACAGCTGAAAGCAATCAGGTCAGACAGAGCCAAGGGCTGGAGGGATTTTTAAAATTACAAAAACCGAACCAAATCAAACCAAAACAAAAATCATAACCAATGGCCAAGATTTCAAGTTTGCTACTAAAGGTATGACATTCTCCTAAGACATGCGTGTGACTTGATCAATATATTTCTATATTTATATTTGAAGAAGAATTAACTATTTGATGCAGCAAATCCACATTGATTAAAAATTACCAGATAAGGGGCTCTTGGGGGGCTCAGTGGTTTAGGCCTCTGCCTTCCGCTCAGGTCATGATTTCAGGGTCCTGGGATGGAGCCCCACATCAGGCTCTTTGCTCAGCGGGGAGCCTGCTTACCCCTTTCTCTCTGCCACCTCTCTGCCTACTTGTGATCTGTCAAATGGGTAAATAAGATCTTTAAAAAAAGAATTACTAGGTGAGAAAAACATCGAGGGTATGGGAAGGAAAATGATTTCACCTGATCTGACTAGGAAGTGGTTGAAGCCTGAATTAAAGTGCTATATAAAGAGTAAAGCCCTGGGAAATATATGGGGAAAAAATCCCTAGAAAAACAGCCATAATAACTGGCTGCTCTTTAATGATCCAGATCCTGCGGTAGGCAAAGAAGAGCTGGTTTTAGCCAGAGGATGATCTCCGTTTGTCTTCATGATCTGGCATTTCCTGCAAGCCAGGCATGGGGCTCTGCACTAGAGCTGCAAATGCTGGGGGGCCCTCACTGTCCCTTTTCTCTTCTCAGGGGGACAACCGGCATGTCCATGGTGCAGTGTGACAAGCTTTACCACAGGGAGAGAAAAGACTGCCAAGGGTAGGTTGGAGCTGGGAAAAGCCACTTAGGAACAGATTTTCAGGGGAGGTGATAGACAAGGGCAAAGCGAAGAATGAGGATGAGTGTGTCACGTTTCAAAGTGCCAGGAGGCAGCACAGTGCATTCAGGAAACTACAGCAAGTTCATGATAACCGACAGCTGATCTGGCAGCATCACCTGGGGATGGAGGCTGAGCCCCGGGGTTAACACTGGGGTGAGATGGTTTGTATACTATGCCGAGGAGGTGAGGTACTACACTGTGGGGGCACAGGGAGCTACCGGAGGATTTCAAATATCAGAATCGTAACCATAATAGAGTATTTAATTGCATCCTAGCTTTCATCAAGGGTAAGATGCACTATAGTTTATGTTCGACTAAGAAAGAGAAATGCTGTCAGTTAAACTAGGATATGTCCTCAAGTGCAAGGTAAATGCCACCTTAAGAGATATTAAAATGGGGGGGGGACAAATCTTAGAACAAGTAAACTGTGGTACTAGAATAATTAAGAAAGTTCGAACACTTGGATCAACAAAATAAGTGATTATTCCTTAACCATGTGCACCCAACTATATTAAGTCTTAGAACAAGAGACATTCTCATCTTGATGCCCCGCAGCTGTTAGGCCCAAGGTACAGAGGGCAGTAGCCAATGACCAGCAGGCCCCAAGTGCCATGTGCAGACTCTAAGAGCAACTGCCTTTGAGAGAGGAAACGGTTGAGAGCGGGCTTTCTGAGGTAGAGAAGTATTAGCTGGGAAAGTCGGAAAATTGACACAGAATCGGAATTGATGCCCCTACATGACAGAGTTGGTGAAACTTCCCTTCTCAGAGATCTTGAGGCTCCTCAGAAATGTAGTTTTCATTTTGGACGGAACATTCAGGATAAATATGATCTGTTCGAGTTCCTGGTTCTCTCATCAGGACTGTTTCTTAGGCTTCACTGGTACAAGAAAAGGGTTTTGATAGACCAGGGTAAATCCTGACAAAAGCAAAGCACGGTATCTATGAAAAACTAACCACTCAGAAGAGAACAAGAGATAAAAGGCCAGGCCGACCTGACCCTGCAGGATAGGTAAGGTTGGTCTGGCAACAGGGGTAGAGGGGAAGTGCCCATCTCCTGCTAGAAGAGCTAGAGAAGTCCCCTTCCCAAGAGACCACACCAGGAGAAGAGAGCAGTAGGTGCTGATGATGAAGAATATTTTAATCAGCAGAGAAGGTCAAAATGACAAAGTTCCAGGATCAGAGTAAACCTATGGGATCAAAAAATAAAAAATAAAAAAAAAAGATTTTTTTGAAACGACTTTTTTTTTAAAGGAATTTAAACAAAAGTCCTTTATAACAGACAGTTGGCTGTTTAAACCAAAAGTACAACTCACTGAGAGAATCGCCGCATTATTTATTGGGGTAGAAAGGACCTGGAATGTAGAAAGACCCATTCTGTAGAGGAAAAAATAGAATCACTAACAGGTCTCAACCTTGCACAGCCAGTGGCTAGAATCCCTGGCTCATGAGACCCTGTGCTAGCAGGCCGCTAGAACCATCTCAACTATGTTAGTCTATCTTGGAAGCCAACAAGTGTTTGCCCAGTTAAGAGCACGGTAACAATCAGTCACGTTATGTTATAATGATTGTCGATATCTTTAAAAGCCTTGTCAAGTTCCTTTTTGAGTAACCCTCACCCCACCCTTAGAGAAATTTATCTGTGGTTCACCTCTTTGAAATATCTACTGTTGTTCCACATTTACCATAGCCAAAAAAAAAAAAAAAAAAAGCTTTCTATTAACAAAGTGTTCAGAAGGGGGCGCCACTGGAAACAATGAGAGTTTTCGCAGCTGGGACAACTTTGTTGCAGAAACAGCTGAAAGCAATCAGGTCAGACAGAGCCAAGGGCTGGAGGGATTTTTAAAATTACAAAAACCGAACCAAATCAAACCAAAACAAAAATCATAACCAATGGCCAAGATTTCAAGTTTGCTACTAAAGGTATGACATTCTCCTAAGACATGCGTGTGACTTGATCAATATATTTCTATATTTATATTTGAAGAAGAATTAACTATTTGATGCAGCAAATCCACATTGATTAAAAATTACCAGATAAGGGGCTCTTGGGGGGCTCAGTGGTTTAGGCCTCTGCCTTCCGCTCAGGTCATGATTTCAGGGTCCTGGGATGGAGCCCCACATCAGGCTCTTTGCTCAGCGGGGAGCCTGCTTACCCCTTTCTCTCTGCCACCTCTCTGCCTACTTGTGATCTGTCAAATGGGTAAATAAGATCTTTAAAAAAAGAATTACTAGGTGAGAAAAACATCGAGGGTATGGGAAGGAAAATGATTTCACCTGATCTGACTAGGAAGTGGTTGAAGCCTGAATTAAAGTGCTATATAAAGAGTAAAGCCCTGGGAAATATATGGGGAAAAAATCCCTAGAAAAACAGCCATAATAACTGGCTGCTCTTTAATGATCCAGATCCTGCGGTAGGCAAAGAAGAGCTGGTTTTAGCCAGAGGATGATCTCCGTTTGTCTTCATGATCTGGCATTTCCTGCAAGCCAGGCATGGGGCTCTGCACTAGAGCTGCAAATGCTGGGGGGCCCTCACTGTCCCTTTTCTCTTCTCAGGGGGACAACCGGCATGTCCATGGTGCAGTGTGACAGGCTTTACCACAGGGAGAGAAAAGACTGCCAAGGGTAGGTTGGAGCTGGGAAAAGCCACTTAGGAACAGATTTTCAGGGGAGGTGATAGACAAGGGCAAAGCGAAGAATGAGGATGAGTGTGTCACGTTTCAAAGTGCCAGGAGGCAGCACAGTGCATTCAGGAAACTACAGCAAGTTCATGATAACCGACAGCTGATCTGGCAGCATCACCTGGGGATGGAGGCTGAGCCCCGGGGTTAACACTGGGGTGAGATGGTTTGTATACTATGCCGAGGAGGTGAGGTACTACACTGTGGGGGCACAGGGAGCTACCGGAGGATTTCAAATATCAGAATCATAACCATAATAGAGTATTTAATTGCATCCTAGCTTTCATCAAGGGTAAGATGCACTATAGTTTATGTTCGACTAAGAAAGAGAAATGCTGTCAGTTAAACTAGGATATGTCCTCAAGTGCAAGGTAAATGCCACCTTAAGAGATATTAAAATGGGGGGGGGGACAAATCTTAGAACAAGTAAACTGTGGTACTAGAATAATTAAGAAAGGTCGAACACTTGGATCAACAAAATAAGTGATTATTCCTTAACCATGTGCACCCAACTATATTAAGTCTTAGAACAAGAGACATTCTCATCTTGATGCCCCGCAGCTGTTAGGCCCAAGGTACAGAGGGCAGTAGCCAATGACCAGCAGGCCCCAAGTGCCATGTGCAGACTCTAAGAGCAACTGCCTTTGAGAGAGGAAACAGTTGAGAGCGGGCTTTCTGAGGTAGAGAAGTATTAGCTGGGAAAGTCGGAAAATTGACACAGAATCGGAATTGATGCCCCTACATGACAGAGTTGGTGAAACTTCCCTTCTCAGAGATCTTGAGGCTCCTCAGAAATGTATTTTTCATTTTGGACGGAACATTCAGGATAAATATGATCTGTTCGAGTTCCTGGTTCTCTCATCAGGACTGTTTCTTAGGCTTCACTGGTACAAGAAAAGGGTTTTGATAGACCAGGGTAAATCCTGACAAAAGCAAAGCACGGTATCTATGAAAAACTAACCACTCAGAAGAGAACAAGAGATAAAAGGCCAGGCCGACCTGACCCTGCAGGATAGGTAAGGTTGGTCTGGCAACAGGGGTAGAGGGGAAGTGCCCATCTCCTGCTAGAAGAGCTAGAGAAGTCCCCTTCCCGAGAGACCACACCAGGAGAGGAGAGCAGTAGGTGCTGATGATGAAGAATATTTTAATCAGCAGAGAAGGTCAAAATGACAAAGTTCCAGGATCAGAGTAAACCTATGGGATCAAAAAATAAAAAATAAAAAAAAAAGATTTTTTTGAAACGACTTTTTTTTTAAAGGAATTTAAACAAAAGTCCTTTATAACAGACAGTTGGCTGTTTAAACCAAAAGTACAACTCACTGAGAGAATCGCCGCATTATTTATTGGGGTAGAAAGGACCTGGAATGTAGAAAGACCCATTCTGTAGAGGAAAAAATAGAATCACTAACAGGTCTCAACCTTGCACAGCCAGTGGCTAGAATCCCTGGCTCATGAGACCCTGTGCTAGCAGGCCGCTAGAACCATCTCAACTATGTTAGTCTATCTTGGAAGCCAACAAGTGTTTGCCCAGTTAAGAGCACGGTAACAATCAGTCACGTTATGTTATAATGATTGTCGATATCTTTAAAAGCCTTGTCAAGTTCCTTTTTGAGTAACCCTCACCCCACCCTTAGAGAAATTTATCTGTGGTTCACCTCTTTGAAATATCTACTGTTGTTCCACATTTACCATAGCCAAAAAAAAAAAAAAAAAAGCTTTCTATTAACAAAGTGTTCAGAAGGGGGCGCCACTGGAAACAATGAGAGTTTTCGCAGCTGGGACAACTTTGTTGCAGAAACAGCTGAAAGCAATCAGGTCAGACAGAGCCAAGGGCTGGAGGGATTTTTAAAATTACAAAAACCGAACCAAATCAAACCAAAACAAAAATCATAACCAATGGCCAAGATTTCAAGTTTGCTACTAAAGGTATGACATTCTCCTAAGACATGCGTGTGACTTGATCAATATATTTCTATATTTATATTTGAAGAAGAAGGAACTATTTGATGCAGCAAATCCACATTGATTAAAAATTACCAGATAAGGGGCTCTTGGGGGGCTCAGTGGTTTAGGCCTCTGCCTTCCGCTCAGGTCATGATTTCAGGGTCCAGGGATGGAGCCCCACATCAGGCTCTTTGCTCAGCGGGGAGCCTGCTTACCCCTTTCTCTCTGCCACCTCTCTGCCTACTTGTGATCTGTCAAATGGGTAAATAAGATCTTTAAAAAAAGAATTACTAGGTGAGAAAAACATCGAGGGTATGGGAAGGAAAATGATTTCACCTGATCTGACTTGGAAGTGGTTGAAGCCTGAATTAAAGTGCTATATAAAGAGTAAAGCCCTGGGAAATATATGGGGAAAAAATCCCTAGAAAAACAGCCATAATAACTGGCTGCTCTTTAATGATCCAGATCCTGCGGTAGGCAAAGAAGAGCTGGTTTTAGCCAGAGGATGATCTCCGTTTGTCTTCATGATCTGGCATTTCCTGCAAGCCAGGCATGGGGCTCTGCACTAGAGCTGCAAATGCTTGGGGGCCCTCACTGTCCCTTTTCTCTTCTCAGGGGGACAACGGGCATGTCCATGGTGCAGTGTGACAGGCTTTACCACAGGGAGAGAAAAGACTGCCAAGGGTAGGTTGGAGCTGGGAAAAGCCACTTAGGAACAGATTTTCAGGGGAGGTGATAGACAAGGGCAAAGCGAAGAATGAGGATGAGTGTGTCACGTTTCAAAGTGCCAGGAGGCAGCACAGTGCATTCAGGAAACTACAGCAAGTTCATGATAACCGACAGCTGATCTGGCAGCATCACCTGGGGATGGAGGCTGAGCCCCGGGGTTAACACTGGGGTGAGATGGTTTGTATACTATGCCGAGGAGGTGAGGTACTACACTGTGGGGGCACAGGAAGCTACCGGAGGATTTCAAATATCAGAATCGTAACCATAATAGAGTATTTAATTGCATCCTAGCTTTCATCAAGGGTAAGATGCACTATAGTTTATGTTCGACTAAGAAAGAGAAATGCTGTCAGTTAAACTAGGATATGTCCTCAATTGCAAGGTAAATGCCACCTTAAGAGATATTAAAATGGGGGGGGGGGACAAATCTTAGAACAAGTAAACTGTGGTACTAGAATAATTAAGAAAGGTCGAACACTTGGATCAACAAAATAAGTGATTATTCCTTAACCATGTGCACCCAACTATATTAAGTCTTAGAACAAGAGACATTCTCATCTTGATGCCCCGCAGCTGTTAGGCCCAAGGTACAGAGGGCAGTAGCCAATGACCAGCAGGCCCCAAGTGCCATGTGCAGACTCTAAGAGCAACTGCCTTTGAGAGAGGAAACGGTTGAGAGCGGGCTTTCTGAGGTAGAGAAGTATTAGCTGGGAAAGTCGGAAAATTGACACAGAATCGGAATTGATGCCCCTACATGACAGAGTTGGTGAAACTTCCCTTCTCAGAGATCTTGAGGCTCCTCAGAAATGTATTTTTCATTTTGGACGGAACATTCAGGATAAATATGATCTGTTCGAGTTCCTGGTTCTCTCATCAGGACTGTTTCTTAGGCTTCACTGGTACAAGAAAAGGGTTTTGATAGACCAGGGTAAATCCTGACAAAAGCAAAGCACGGTATCTATGAAAAACTAACCACTCAGAAGAGAACAAGAGATAAATGGCCAGGCCGACCTGACCCTGCAGGATAGGTAAGGTTGGTCTGGCAACAGGGGTAGAGGGGAAGTGCCCATCTCCTGCTAGAAGAGCTAGAGAAGTCCCCTTCCCGAGAGACCACAGCAGGAGAGGAGAGCAGTAGGTGCTGATGATGAAGAATATTTTAATCAGCAGAGAAGGTCAAAATGACAAAGTTCCAGGATCAGAGTAAACCTATGGGATCAAAAAATAAAAAATAAAAAAAAAGATTTTTTTGAGACGACTTTTTTTTTAAAGGAATTTAAACAAAAGTCCTTTATAACAGACAGTTGGCTATTTAAACCAAAAGTACAACTCACTGAGAGAATCGCCGCTTTATTTATTGGGGTAGAAAGGACCTGGAATGTAGAAAGACCCATTCTGTAGAGGAAAAAATAGAATCACTAACAGGTCTCAACCTTGCACAGCCAGTGGCTAGAATCCCTGGCTCATGAGACCCTGTGCTAGCAGGCCGCTAGAACCATCTCAACTATGTTAGTCTATCTTGGAAGCCAACAAGTGTTTGCCCAGTTAAGAGCACGGTAACAATCAGTCACGTTATGTTATAATGATTGTCGATATCTTTAAAAGCCTTGTCAAGTTCCTTTTTGAGTAACCCTCACCCCACCCTTAGAGTAATTTATCTGTGGTTCACCTCTTTGAAATATCTACTGTTGTTCCACATTTACCATAGCCAAAAAAAAAAAAAAAAAGCTTTCTATTAACAAAGTGTTCAGAAGGGGGCACCACTGGAAACAATGAGAGTTTTCGCAGCTGGGACAACTTTGTTGCAGAAACAGCTGAAAGCAATCAGGTCAGACAGAGCCAAGGGCTGGAGGGATTTTTAAAATTACAAAAACCGAACCAAATCAAACCAAAGCAAAAATCATAACCAATGGCCAAGATTTCAAGTTTGCTACTAAAGGTATGACATTCTCCTAAGACATGCGTGTGACTTGATCAATATATTTCTATATTTATATTTGAAGAAGAAGGAACTATTTGATGCAGCAAATCCACATTGATTAAAAATTACCAGATAAGGGGCTCTTGGGGGGCTCAGTGGTTTAGGCCTCTGCCTTCCGCTCAGGTCATGATTTCAGGGTCCTGGGATGGAGCCCCACATCAGGCTCTTTGCTCAGCGGGGAGCCTGCTTACCCCTTTCTCTCTGCCACCTCTCTGCCTACTTGTGATCTGTCAAATGGGTAAATAAGATCTTTAAAAAAAGAATTACTAGGTGAGAAAAACATCGAGGGTATGGGAAGGAAAATGATTTCACCTGATCTGACTAGGAAGTGGTTGAAGCCTGAATTAAAGTGCTATCTAAAGAGTAAAGCCCTGGGAAATATATGGGGAAAAAATCCCTAGAAAAACAGCCATAATAACTGGCTGCTCTTTAATGATCCAGATCCTGCGGTAGGCAAAGAAGAGCTGGTTTTAGCCAGAGGATGATCTCCGTTTGTCTTCATGATCTGGCATTTCCTGCAAGCCAGGCATGGGGCTCTGCACTAGAGCTGCAAATGCTGGGGGGCCCTCACTGTCCCTTTTCTCTTCTCAGGGGGACAACCGGCATGTCCATGGTGCAGTGTGACAGGCTTTACCACAGGGAGAGAAAAGACTGCCAAGGGTAGGTTGGAGCTGGGAAAAGCCACTTAGGAACAGATTTTCAGGGGAGGTGATAGACAAGGGCAAAGCGAAGAATGAGGATGAGTGTGCCAAGTTTCAAAGTGCCAGGAGGCAGCACAGTGCATTCAGGAAACTACAGCAAGTTCATGATAACCGACAGCTGATCTGGCAGCATCACCTGGGGATGGAGGCTGAGCCCCGGGGTTAACACTGGGGTGAGATGGTTTGTATACTATGCCGAGGAGGTGAGGTACTACACTGTGGGGGCACAGGGAGCTACCGAGGATTTCAAATATCAGAATCGTAACCATAATAGAGTATTTAATTGCATCCTAGCTTTCATCAAGGGTAAGATGCACTATAGTTTATGTTAGACTAAGAAAGAGAAATGCAGTCAGTTAAACTAGGATATGTCCTCAAGTGCAAGGTAAATGCCACCTTAAGAGATATTAAAATGGGGGGGGGGGACAAATCTTAGAACAAGTAAACTGTGGTACTAGAATAATTAAGAAAGGTCGAACACTTGGATCAACCAAATAAGTGATTATTCCTTAACCATGTGCACCCAACTATATTAAGTCTTAGAACAAGAGACATTCTCATCTTGATGCCCCGCAGCTGTTAGGCCCAAGGTACAGAGGGCAGTAGCCAATGACCAGCAGGCCCCAAGTGCCATGTGCAGACTCTAAGAGCAACTGCCTTTGAGAGAGGAAACGGTTGAGAGTGGGCTTTCTGAGGTAGAGAAGTATTAGCTGGGAAAGTCGGAAAATTGACACAGAATCGGAATTGATGCCCCTACATGACAGAGTTGGTGAAACTTCCCTTCTCAGAGATCTTGAGGCTCCTCAGAAATGTATTTTTCATTTTGGACGGAACATTCAGGATAAATATGATCTGTTCGAGTTCCTGGTTCTCTCATCAGGACTGTTTCTTAGGCTTCACTGGTACAAGAAAAGGGTTTTGATAGACCAGGGTAAATCCTGACAAAAGCAAAGCACGGTATCTATGAAAAACTAACCACTCAGAAGAGAACAAGAGATAAAAGGCCAGGCCGACCTGACCCTGCAGGATAGGTAAGGTTGGTCTGGCAACAGGGGTAGAGGGGAAGTGCCCATCTCCTGCTAGAAGAGCTAGAGAAGTCCCCTTCCCGAGAGACCACACCAGGAGAGGAGAGCAGTAGGTGCTGATGATGAAGAATATTTTAATCAGCAGAGAAGGTCAAAATGACAAAGTTCCAGGATCAGAGTAAACCTATGGGATCAAAAAATAAAAAATAAAAAAAAAGATTTTTTTGAAACGACTTTTTTTTTAAAGGAATTTAAACAAAAGTCCTTTATAACAGACAGTTGGCTGTTTAAACCAAAAGTACAACTCACTGAGAGAATCGCCGCATTATTTATTGGGGTAGAAAGGACCTGGAATGTAGAAAGACCCATTCTGTAGAGGAAAAAATAGAATCACTAACAGGTCTCAACCTTGCACAGCCAGTGGCTAGAATCCCTGGCTCATGAGACCCTGTGCTAGCAGGCCGCTAGAACCATCTCAACTATGTTAGTCTATCTTGGAAGCCAACAAGTGTTTGCCCAGTTAAGAGCACGGTAACAATCAGTCACGTTATGTTATAATGATTGTCGATATCTTTAAAAGCCTTGTCAAGTTCCTTTTTGAGTAACCCTCACCCCACCCTTAGAGAAATTTATCTGTGGTTCACCTCTTTGAAATATCTACTGTTGTTCCACATTTACCATAGCCAAAAAAAAAAAAAAAAAAAAAAGCTTTCTATTAACAAAGTGTTCAGAAGGGGGCGCCACTGGAAACAATGAGAGTTTTCGCAGCTGGGACAACTTTGTTGCAGAAACAGCTGAAAGCAATCAGGTCAGACAGAGCCAAGGGCTGGAGGGATTTTTAAAATTACAAAAACCGAACCAAATCAAACCAAAACAAAAATCATAACCAATGGCCAAGATTTCAAGTTTGCTACTAAAGTTATGACATTCTCCTAAGACATGCGTGTGACTTGATCAATATATTTCTATATTTATATTTGAAGAAGAAGGAACTATTTGATGCAGCAAATCCACATTGATTAAAAATTACCAGATAAGGGGCTCTTGGGGGGCTCAGTGGTTTAGGCCTCTGCCTTCCGCTCAGGTCATGATTTCAGGGTCCTGGGATGGAGCCCCACATCAGGCTCTTTGCTCAGCGGGGAGCCTGCTTACCCCTTTCTCTCTGCCACCTCTCTGCCTACTTGTGATCTGTCAAATGCGTAAATAAGATCTTTAAAAAAAGAATTACTAGGTGAGAAAAACATCGAGGGTATGGGAAGGAAAATGATTTCACCTGATCTGACTAGGAAGTGGTTGAAGCCTGAATTAAAGTGCTATCTAAAGAGTAAAGCCCTGGGAAATATATGGGGAAAAAATCCCTAGAAAAACAGCCATAATAACAGGCTGCTCTTTAATGATCCAGATCCTGCGGTAGGCAAAGAAGAGCTGGTTTTAGCCAGAGGATGATCTCCGTTTGTCTTCATGATCTGGCATTTCCTGCAAGCCAGGCATGGGGCTCTGCACTAGAGCTGCAAATGCTGGGGGGCCCTCACTGTCCCTTTTCTCTTCTCAGGGGGACAACCGGCATGTCCATGGTGCAGTGTGACAGGCTTTACCACAGGGAGAGAAAAGACTGCCAAGGGTAGGTTGGAGCTGGGAAAAGCCACTTAGGAACAGATTTTCAGGGGAGGTGATAGACAAGGGCAAAGCGAAGAATGAGGATGAGTGTGTCACGTTTCAAAGTGCCAGGAGGCAGCACAGTGCATTCAGGAAACTACAGCAAGTTCATGATAACCGACAGCTGATCTGGCAGCATCACCTGGGGATGGAGGCTGAGCCCCGGGGTTAACACTGGGGTGAGATGGTTTGTATACTATGCCGAGGAGGTGAGGTACTACACTGTGGGGGCACAGGGAGCTACCGGAGGATTTCAAATATCAGAATCGTAACCATAATAGAGTATTTAATTGCATCCTAGCTTTCATCAAGGGTAAGATGCACTATAGTTTATGTTCAACTAAGAAAGAGAAATGCTGTCAGTTAAACTAGGATATGTCCTCAAGTGCAAGGTAAATGCCACCTTAAGAGATATTAAAATGGGGGGGGGGACAAATCTTAGAACAAGTAAACTGTGGTACTAGAATAATTAAGAAAGGTCGAACACTTGGATCAACAAAATAAGTGATTATTCCTTAACCATGTGCACCCAACTATATTAAGTCTTAGAACAAGAGACATTCTCATCTTGATGCCCCGCAGCTGTTAGGCCCAAGGTACAGAGGGCAGTAGCCAATGACCAGCAGGCCCCAAGTGCCATGTGCAGACTCTAAGAGCAACTGCCTTTGAGAGAGGAAACGGTTGAGAGCGGGCTTTCTGAGGTAGAGAAGTATTAGCTGGGAAAGTCGGAAAATTGACACAGAATCGGAATTGATGCCCCTACATGACAGAGTTGGTGAAACTTCCCTTCTCAGAGATCTTGAGGCTCCTCAGAAATGTATTTTTCATTTTGGACGGAACATTCAGGATAAATATGATCTGTTCGAGTTCCTGGTTCTCTCATCAGGACTGTTTCTTAGGCTTCACTGGTACAATAAAAGGGTTTTGATAGACCAGGGTAAATCCTGACAAAAGCAAAGCACGGTATCTATGAAAAACTAACCACTCAGAAGAGAACAAGAGATAAAAGGCCAGGCCGACCTGACCCTGCAGGATAGGTAAGGTTGGTCTGGCAACAGGGGTAGAGGGGAAGTGCCCATCTCCTGCTAGAAGAGCTAGAGAAGTCCCCTTCCCGAGAGACCACAGCAGGAGAGGAGAAAAGTAGGTGCTGATGATGAAGAATATTTTAATCAGCAGAGAAGGTCAAAATGACAAAGTTCCAGGATCAGAGTAAACCTATGGGATCAAAAAATAAAAAATAAAAAAAAAGATTTTTTTGAAACGACTTTTTTTTTTAAAGGAATTTAAACAAAAGTCCTTTATAACAGACAGTTGGCTGTTTAAACCAAAAGTACAACTCACTGAGAGAATCGCCGCATTATTTATTGGGATAGAAAGGACCTGGAATGTAGAAAGACCCATTCTGTAGAGGAAAAAATAGAATCTCTAACAGGTCTCAACCTTGCACAGCCAGTGGCTAGAATCCCTGGCTCATGAGACCTTGTGCTAGCAGTCCGCTAGAACCATCTCAACTATGTTAGTCTATCTTGGAAGCCAACAAGTGTTTGCCCAGTTAAGAGCACGGTAACAATCAGTCACGTTATGTTATAATGATTGTCGATATCTTTAAAAGCCTTGTCAAGTTCCTTTTTGAGTAACCATCACCCCACCCTTAGAGAAATTTATCTGTGGTTCACCTCTTTGAAATATCTACTGTTGTTCCACATTTACCATAGCCAAAAAAAAAAAAAAAAAGCTTTCTATTAACAAAGTGTTCAGAAGGGGGCGCCACTGGAAACAATGAGAGTTTTCGCAGCTGGGACAACTTTGTTGCAGAAACAGCTGAAAGCAATCAGGTCAGACAGAGCCAAGGGCTGGAGGGATTTTTAAAATTACAAAAACCGAACCAAATCAAACCAAAACAAAAATCATAACCAATGGCCAAGATTTCAAGGTTGCTACTAAAGGTATGACATTCTCCTAAGACATGCGTGTGACTTGATCAATATATTTCTATATTTATATTTGAAGAAGAAGGAACTATTTGATGCAGCAAATCCACATTGATTAAAAATTGCCAGATAAGGGGCTCTTGGGGGGCTCAGTGGTTTAGGCCTCTGCCTTCCGCTCAGGTCATGATTTCAGGGTCCTGGGATGGAGCCCCACATCAGGCTCTTTGCTCAGCGGGGAGCCTGCTTACCCCTTTCTCTCTGCCACCTCTCTGCCTACTTGTGATCTGTCAAATGGGTAAATAAGATCTTTAAAAAAAGAATTACTAGGTGAGAAAAACATCGAGGGTATGGGAAGGAAAATGATTTCACCTGATCTGACTAGGAAGTGGTTGAAGCCTGAATTAAAGTGCTATATAAAGAGTAAAGCCCTGGGAAATATATGGGGAAAAAATCCCTAGAAAAACAGCCATAATAACTGGCTGCTCTTTAATGATCCAGATCCTGCGGTAGGCAAAGAAGAGCTGGTTTTAGCCAGAGGATGATCTCCGTTTGTCTTCATGATCTGGCATTTCCTGCAAGCCAGGCATGGGGCTCTGCACTAGAGCTGCAAATGCTGGGGGGCCCTCACTGTCCCTTTTCTCTTCTCAGGGGGACAACCGGCATGTCCATGGTGCAGTGTGACAGGCTTTACCACAGGGAGAGAAAAGACTGCCAAGGGTAGGTTGGAGCTGGGAAAAGCCACTTAGGAACAGATTTTCAGGGGAGGTGATAGACAAGGGCAAAGCGAAGAATGAGGATGAGTGTGTCACGTTTCAAAGTGCCAGGAGGCAGCACAGTGCATTCAGGAAACTACAGCAAGTTCATGATAACCGACAGCTGATCTGGCAGCATCACCTGGGGATGGAGGCTGAGCCCCGGGGTTAACACTGGGGTGAGATGGTTTGTATACTATGCCGAGGAGGTGAGGTACTACACTGTGGGGGCACAGGGAGCTACCGGAGGATTTCAAATATCAGAATCATAACCATAATAGAGTATTTAATTGCATCCTAGCTTTCATCAAGGGTAAGATGCACTATAGTTTATGTTCGACTAAGAAAGAGAAATGCTGTCAGTTAAACTAGGATATGTCCTCAAGTGCAAGGTAAATGCCACCTTAAGAGATATTAAAATGGGGGGGGGGACAAATCTTAGAACAAGTAAACTGTGGTACTAGAATAATTAAGAAAGGTCGAACACTTGGATCAACAAAATAAGTGATTATTCCTTAACCATGTGCACCCAACTATATTAAGTCTTAGAACAAGAGACATTCTCATCTTGATGCCCCGCAGCTGTTAGGCCCAAGGTACAGAGGGCAGTAGCCAATGACCAGCAGGCCCCAAGTGCCATGTGCAGACTCTAAGAGCAACTGCCTTTGAGAGAGGAAACAGTTGAGAGCGGGCTTTCTGAGGTAGAGAAGTATTAGCTGGGAAAGTCGGAAAATTGACACAGAATCGGAATTGATGCCCCTACATGACAGAGTTGGTGAAACTTCCCTTCTCAGAGATCTTGAGGCTCCTCAGAAATGTATTTTTCATTTTGGACGGAACATTCAGGATAAATATGATCTGTTCGAGTTCCTGGTTCTCTCATCAGGACTGTTTCTTAGGCTTCACTGGTACAAGAAAAGGGTTTTGATAGACCAGGGTAAATCCTGACAAAAGCAAAGCACGGTATCTATGAAAAACTAACCACTCAGAAGAGAACAAGAGATAAAAGGCCAGGCCGACCTGACCCTGCAGGATAGGTAAGGTTGGTCTGGCAACAGGGGTAGAGGGGAAGTGCCCATCTCCTGCTAGAAGAGCTAGAGAAGTCCCCTTCCCGAGAGACCACACCAGGAGAGGAGAGCAGTAGGTGCTGATGATGAAGAATATTTTAATCAGCAGAGAAGGTCAAAATGACAAAGTTCCAGGATCAGAGTAAACCTATGGGATCAAAAAATAAAAAATAAAAAAAAAAGATTTTTTTGAAACGACTTTTTTTTTAAAGGAATTTAAACAAAAGTCCTTTATAACAGACAGTTGGCTGTTTAAACCAAAAGTACAACTCACTGAGAGAATCGCCGCATTATTTATTGGGGTAGAAAGGACCTGGAATGTAGAAAGACCCATTCTGTAGAGGAAAAAATAGAATCACTAACAGGTCTCAACCTTGCACAGCCAGTGGCTAGAATCCCTGGCTCATGAGACCCTGTGCTAGCAGGCCGCTAGAACCATCTCAACTATGTTAGTCTATCTTGGAAGCCAACAAGTGTTTGCCCAGTTAAGAGCACGGTAACAATCAGTCACGTTATGTTATAATGATTGTCGATATCTTTAAAAGCCTTGTCAAGTTCCTTTTTGAGTAACCCTCACCCCACCCTTAGAGAAATTTATCTGTGGTTCACCTCTTTGAAATATCTACTGTTGTTCCACATTTACCATAGCCAAAAAAAAAAAAAAAAAAAGCTTTCTATTAACAAAGTGTTCAGAAGGGGGCGCCACTGGAAACAATGAGAGTTTTCGCAGCTGGGACAACTTTGTTGCAGAAACAGCTGAAAGCAATCAGGTCAGACAGAGCCAAGGGCTGGAGGGATTTTTAAAATTACAAAAACCGAACCAAATCAAACCAAAACAAAAATCATAACCAATGGCCAAGATTTCAAGTTTGCTACTAAAGGTATGACATTCTCCTAAGACATGCGTGTGACTTGATCAATATATTTCTATATTTATATTTGAAGAAGAAGGAACTATTTGATGCAGCAAATCCACATTGATTAAAAATTACCAGATAAGGGGCTCTTGGGGGGCTCAGTGGTTTAGGCCTCTGCCTTCCGCTCAGGTCATGATTTCAGGGTCCAGGGATGGAGCCCCACATCAGGCTCTTTGCTCAGCGGGGAGCCTGCTTACCCCTTTCTCTCTGCCACCTCTCTGCCTACTTGTGATCTGTCAAATGGGTAAATAAGATCTTTAAAAAAAGAATTACTAGGTGAGAAAAACATCGAGGGTATGGGAAGGAAAATGATTTCACCTGATCTGACTTGGAAGTGGTTGAAGCCTGAATTAAAGTGCTATATAAAGAGTAAAGCCCTGGGAAATATATGGGGAAAAAATCCCTAGAAAAACAGCCATAATAACTGGCTGCTCTTTAATGATCCAGATCCTGCGGTAGGCAAAGAAGAGCTGGTTTTAGCCAGAGGATGATCTCCGTTTGTCTTCATGATCTGGCATTTCCTGCAAGCCAGGCATGGGGCTCTGCACTAGAGCTGCAAATGCTTGGGGGCCCTCACTGTCCCTTTTCTCTTCTCAGGGGGACAACGGGCATGTCCATGGTGCAGTGTGACAGGCTTTACCACAGGGAGAGAAAAGACTGCCAAGGGTAGGTTGGAGCTGGGAAAAGCCACTTAGGAACAGATTTTCAGGGGAGGTGATAGACAAGGGCAAAGCGAAGAATGAGGATGAGTGTGTCACGTTTCAAAGTGCCAGGAGGCAGCACAGTGCATTCAGGAAACTACAGCAAGTTCATGATAACCGACAGCTGATCTGGCAGCATCACCTGGGGATGGAGGCTGAGCCCCGGGGTTAACACTGGGGTGAGATGGTTTGTATACTATGCCGAGGAGGTGAGGTACTACACTGTGGGGGCACAGGAAGCTACCGGAGGATTTCAAATATCAGAATCGTAACCATAATAGAGTATTTAATTGCATCCTAGCTTTCATCAAGGGTAAGATGCACTATAGTTTATGTTCGACTAAGAAAGAGAAATGCTGTCAGTTAAACTAGGATATGTCCTCAATTGCAAGGTAAATGCCACCTTAAGAGATATTAAAATGGGGGGGGGGGACAAATCTTAGAACAAGTAAACTGTGGTACTAGAATAATTAAGAAAGGTCGAACACTTGGATCAACAAAATAAGTGATTATTCCTTAACCATGTGCACCCAACTATATTAAGTCTTAGAACAAGAGACATTCTCATCTTGATGCCCCGCAGCTGTTAGGCCCAAGGTACAGAGGGCAGTAGCCAATGACCAGCAGGCCCCAAGTGCCATGTGCAGACTCTAAGAGCAACTGCCTTTGAGAGAGGAAACGGTTGAGAGCGGGCTTTCTGAGGTAGAGAAGTATTAGCTGGGAAAGTCGGAAAATTGACACAGAATCGGAATTGATGCCCCTACATGACAGAGTTGGTGAAACTTCCCTTCTCAGAGATCTTGAGGCTCCTCAGAAATGTATTTTTCATTTTGGACGGAACATTCAGGATAAATATGATCTGTTCGAGTTCCTGGTTCTCTCATCAGGACTGTTTCTTAGGCTTCACTGGTACAAGAAAAGGGTTTTGATAGACCAGGGTAAATCCTGACAAAAGCAAAGCACGGTATCTATGAAAAACTAACCACTCAGAAGAGAACAAGAGATAAATGGCCAGGCCGACCTGACCCTGCAGGATAGGTAAGGTTGGTCTGGCAACAGGGGTAGAGGGGAAGTGCCCATCTCCTGCTAGAAGAGCTAGAGAAGTCCCCTTCCCGAGAGACCACAGCAGGAGAGGAGAGCAGTAGGTGCTGATGATGAAGAATATTTTAATCAGCAGAGAAGGTCAAAATGACAAAGTTCCAGGATCAGAGTAAACCTATGGGATCAAAAAATAAAAAATAAAAAAAAAGATTTTTTTGAGACGACTTTTTTTTTAAAGGAATTTAAACAAAAGTCCTTTATAACAGACAGTTGGCTATTTAAACCAAAAGTACAACTCACTGAGAGAATCGCCGCTTTATTTATTGGGGTAGAAAGGACCTGGAATGTAGAAAGACCCATTCTGTAGAGGAAAAAATAGAATCACTAACAGGTCTCAACCTTGCACAGCCAGTGGCTAGAATCCCTGGCTCATGAGACCCTGTGCTAGCAGGCCGCTAGAACCATCTCAACTATGTTAGTCTATCTTGGAAGCCAACAAGTGTTTGCCCAGTTAAGAGCACGGTAACAATCAGTCACGTTATGTTATAATGATTGTCGATATCTTTAAAAGCCTTGTCAAGTTCCTTTTTGAGTAACCCTCACCCCACCCTTAGAGTAATTTATCTGTGGTTCACCTCTTTGAAATATCTACTGTTGTTCCACATTTACCATAGCCAAAAAAAAAAAAAAAAAGCTTTCTATTAACAAAGTGTTCAGAAGGGGGCACCACTGGAAACAATGAGAGTTTTCGCAGCTGGGACAACTTTGTTGCAGAAACAGCTGAAAGCAATCAGGTCAGACAGAGCCAAGGGCTGGAGGGATTTTTAAAATTACAAAAACCGAACCAAATCAAACCAAAGCAAAAATCATAACCAATGGCCAAGATTTCAAGTTTGCTACTAAAGGTATGACATTCTCCTAAGACATGCGTGTGACTTGATCAATATATTTCTATATTTATATTTGAAGAAGAAGGAACTATTTGATGCAGCAAATCCACATTGATTAAAAATTACCAGATAAGGGGCTCTTGGGGGGCTCAGTGGTTTAGGCCTCTGCCTTCCGCTCAGGTCATGATTTCAGGGTCCTGGGATGGAGCCCCACATCAGGCTCTTTGCTCAGCGGGGAGCCTGCTTACCCCTTTCTCTCTGCCACCTCTCTGCCTACTTGTGATCTGTCAAATGGGTAAATAAGATCTTTAAAAAAAGAATTACTAGGTGAGAAAAACATCGAGGGTATGGGAAGGAAAATGATTTCACCTGATCTGACTAGGAAGTGGTTGAAGCCTGAATTAAAGTGCTATCTAAAGAGTAAAGCCCTGGGAAATATATGGGGAAAAAATCCCTAGAAAAACAGCCATAATAACTGGCTGCTCTTTAATGATCCAGATCCTGCGGTAGGCAAAGAAGAGCTGGTTTTAGCCAGAGGATGATCTCCGTTTGTCTTCATGATCTGGCATTTCCTGCAAGCCAGGCATGGGGCTCTGCACTAGAGCTGCAAATGCTGGGGGGCCCTCACTGTCCCTTTTCTCTTCTCAGGGGGACAACCGGCATGTCCATGGTGCAGTGTGACAGGCTTTACCACAGGGAGAGAAAAGACTGCCAAGGGTAGGTTGGAGCTGGGAAAAGCCACTTAGGAACAGATTTTCAGGGGAGGTGATAGACAAGGGCAAAGCGAAGAATGAGGATGAGTGTGCCAAGTTTCAAAGTGCCAGGAGGCAGCACAGTGCATTCAGGAAACTACAGCAAGTTCATGATAACCGACAGCTGATCTGGCAGCATCACCTGGGGATGGAGGCTGAGCCCCGGGGTTAACACTGGGGTGAGATGGTTTGTATACTATGCCGAGGAGGTGAGGTACTACACTGTGGGGGCACAGGGAGCTACCGAGGATTTCAAATATCAGAATCGTAACCATAATAGAGTATTTAATTGCATCCTAGCTTTCATCAAGGGTAAGATGCACTATAGTTTATGTTAGACTAAGAAAGAGAAATGCAGTCAGTTAAACTAGGATATGTCCTCAAGTGCAAGGTAAATGCCACCTTAAGAGATATTAAAATGGGGGGGGGGGACAAATCTTAGAACAAGTAAACTGTGGTACTAGAATAATTAAGAAAGGTCGAACACTTGGATCAACCAAATAAGTGATTATTCCTTAACCATGTGCACCCAACTATATTAAGTCTTAGAACAAGAGACATTCTCATCTTGATGCCCCGCAGCTGTTAGGCCCAAGGTACAGAGGGCAGTAGCCAATGACCAGCAGGCCCCAAGTGCCATGTGCAGACTCTAAGAGCAACTGCCTTTGAGAGAGGAAACGGTTGAGAGTGGGCTTTCTGAGGTAGAGAAGTATTAGCTGGGAAAGTCGGAAAATTGACACAGAATCGGAATTGATGCCCCTACATGACAGAGTTGGTGAAACTTCCCTTCTCAGAGATCTTGAGGCTCCTCAGAAATGTATTTTTCATTTTGGACGGAACATTCAGGATAAATATGATCTGTTCGAGTTCCTGGTTCTCTCATCAGGACTGTTTCTTAGGCTTCACTGGTACAAGAAAAGGGTTTTGATAGACCAGGGTAAATCCTGACAAAAGCAAAGCACGGTATCTATGAAAAACTAACCACTCAGAAGAGAACAAGAGATAAAAGGCCAGGCCGACCTGACCCTGCAGGATAGGTAAGGTTGGTCTGGCAACAGGGGTAGAGGGGAAGTGCCCATCTCCTGCTAGAAGAGCTAGAGAAGTCCCCTTCCCGAGAGACCACACCAGGAGAGGAGAGCAGTAGGTGCTGATGATGAAGAATATTTTAATCAGCAGAGAAGGTCAAAATGACAAAGTTCCAGGATCAGAGTAAACCTATGGGATCAAAAAATAAAAAATAAAAAAAAAGATTTTTTTGAAACGACTTTTTTTTTAAAGGAATTTAAACAAAAGTCCTTTATAACAGACAGTTGGCTGTTTAAACCAAAAGTACAACTCACTGAGAGAATCGCCGCATTATTTATTGGGGTAGAAAGGACCTGGAATGTAGAAAGACCCATTCTGTAGAGGAAAAAATAGAATCACTAACAGGTCTCAACCTTGCACAGCCAGTGGCTAGAATCCCTGGCTCATGAGACCCTGTGCTAGCAGGCCGCTAGAACCATCTCAACTATGTTAGTCTATCTTGGAAGCCAACAAGTGTTTGCCCAGTTAAGAGCACGGTAACAATCAGTCACGTTATGTTATAATGATTGTCGATATCTTTAAAAGCCTTGTCAAGTTCCTTTTTGAGTAACCCTCACCCCACCCTTAGAGAAATTTATCTGTGGTTCACCTCTTTGAAATATCTACTGTTGTTCCACATTTACCATAGCCAAAAAAAAAAAAAAAAAAAAAAGCTTTCTATTAACAAAGTGTTCAGAAGGGGGCGCCACTGGAAACAATGAGAGTTTTCGCAGCTGGGACAACTTTGTTGCAGAAACAGCTGAAAGCAATCAGGTCAGACAGAGCCAAGGGCTGGAGGGATTTTTAAAATTACAAAAACCGAACCAAATCAAACCAAAACAAAAATCATAACCAATGGCCAAGATTTCAAGTTTGCTACTAAAGTTATGACATTCTCCTAAGACATGCGTGTGACTTGATCAATATATTTCTATATTTATATTTGAAGAAGAAGGAACTATTTGATGCAGCAAATCCACATTGATTAAAAATTACCAGATAAGGGGCTCTTGGGGGGCTCAGTGGTTTAGGCCTCTGCCTTCCGCTCAGGTCATGATTTCAGGGTCCTGGGATGGAGCCCCACATCAGGCTCTTTGCTCAGCGGGGAGCCTGCTTACCCCTTTCTCTCTGCCACCTCTCTGCCTACTTGTGATCTGTCAAATGCGTAAATAAGATCTTTAAAAAAAGAATTACTAGGTGAGAAAAACATCGAGGGTATGGGAAGGAAAATGATTTCACCTGATCTGACTAGGAAGTGGTTGAAGCCTGAATTAAAGTGCTATCTAAAGAGTAAAGCCCTGGGAAATATATGGGGAAAAAATCCCTAGAAAAACAGCCATAATAACAGGCTGCTCTTTAATGATCCAGATCCTGCGGTAGGCAAAGAAGAGCTGGTTTTAGCCAGAGGATGATCTCCGTTTGTCTTCATGATCTGGCATTTCCTGCAAGCCAGGCATGGGGCTCTGCACTAGAGCTGCAAATGCTGGGGGGCCCTCACTGTCCCTTTTCTCTTCTCAGGGGGACAACCGGCATGTCCATGGTGCAGTGTGACAGGCTTTACCACAGGGAGAGAAAAGACTGCCAAGGGTAGGTTGGAGCTGGGAAAAGCCACTTAGGAACAGATTTTCAGGGGAGGTGATAGACAAGGGCAAAGCGAAGAATGAGGATGAGTGTGTCACGTTTCAAAGTGCCAGGAGGCAGCACAGTGCATTCAGGAAACTACAGCAAGTTCATGATAACCGACAGCTGATCTGGCAGCATCACCTGGGGATGGAGGCTGAGCCCCGGGGTTAACACTGGGGTGAGATGGTTTGTATACTATGCCGAGGAGGTGAGGTACTACACTGTGGGGGCACAGGGAGCTACCGGAGGATTTCAAATATCAGAATCGTAACCATAATAGAGTATTTAATTGCATCCTAGCTTTCATCAAGGGTAAGATGCACTATAGTTTATGTTCAACTAAGAAAGAGAAATGCTGTCAGTTAAACTAGGATATGTCCTCAAGTGCAAGGTAAATGCCACCTTAAGAGATATTAAAATGGGGGGGGGGACAAATCTTAGAACAAGTAAACTGTGGTACTAGAATAATTAAGAAAGGTCGAACACTTGGATCAACAAAATAAGTGATTATTCCTTAACCATGTGCACCCAACTATATTAAGTCTTAGAACAAGAGACATTCTCATCTTGATGCCCCGCAGCTGTTAGGCCCAAGGTACAGAGGGCAGTAGCCAATGACCAGCAGGCCCCAAGTGCCATGTGCAGACTCTAAGAGCAACTGCCTTTGAGAGAGGAAACGGTTGAGAGCGGGCTTTCTGAGGTAGAGAAGTATTAGCTGGGAAAGTCGGAAAATTGACACAGAATCGGAATTGATGCCCCTACATGACAGAGTTGGTGAAACTTCCCTTCTCAGAGATCTTGAGGCTCCTCAGAAATGTATTTTTCATTTTGGACGGAACATTCAGGATAAATATGATCTGTTCGAGTTCCTGGTTCTCTCATCAGGACTGTTTCTTAGGCTTCACTGGTACAATAAAAGGGTTTTGATAGACCAGGGTAAATCCTGACAAAAGCAAAGCACGGTATCTATGAAAAACTAACCACTCAGAAGAGAACAAGAGATAAAAGGCCAGGCCGACCTGACCCTGCAGGATAGGTAAGGTTGGTCTGGCAACAGGGGTAGAGGGGAAGTGCCCATCTCCTGCTAGAAGAGCTAGAGAAGTCCCCTTCCCGAGAGACCACAGCAGGAGAGGAGAAAAGTAGGTGCTGATGATGAAGAATATTTTAATCAGCAGAGAAGGTCAAAATGACAAAGTTCCAGGATCAGAGTAAACCTATGGGATCAAAAAATAAAAAATAAAAAAAAAGATTTTTTTGAAACGACTTTTTTTTTTAAAGGAATTTAAACAAAAGTCCTTTATAACAGACAGTTGGCTGTTTAAACCAAAAGTACAACTCACTGAGAGAATCGCCGCATTATTTATTGGGATAGAAAGGACCTGGAATGTAGAAAGACCCATTCTGTAGAGGAAAAAATAGAATCTCTAACAGGTCTCAACCTTGCACAGCCAGTGGCTAGAATCCCTGGCTCATGAGACCTTGTGCTAGCAGTCCGCTAGAACCATCTCAACTATGTTAGTCTATCTTGGAAGCCAACAAGTGTTTGCCCAGTTAAGAGCACGGTAACAATCAGTCACGTTATGTTATAATGATTGTCGATATCTTTAAAAGCCTTGTCAAGTTCCTTTTTGAGTAACCATCACCCCACCCTTAGAGAAATTTATCTGTGGTTCACCTCTTTGAAATATCTACTGTTGTTCCACATTTACCATAGCCAAAAAAAAAAAAAAAAAGCTTTCTATTAACAAAGTGTTCAGAAGGGGGCGCCACTGGAAACAATGAGAGTTTTCGCAGCTGGGACAACTTTGTTGCAGAAACAGCTGAAAGCAATCAGGTCAGACAGAGCCAAGGGCTGGAGGGATTTTTAAAATTACAAAAACCGAACCAAATCAAACCAAAACAAAAATCATAACCAATGGCCAAGATTTCAAGGTTGCTACTAAAGGTATGACATTCTCCTAAGACATGCGTGTGACTTGATCAATATATTTCTATATTTATATTTGAAGAAGAAGGAACTATTTGATGCAGCAAATCCACATTGATTAAAAATTGCCAGATAAGGGGCTCTTGGGGGGCTCAGTGGTTTAGGCCTCTGCCTTCCGCTCAGGTCATGATTTCAGGGTCCTGGGATGGAGCCCCACATCAGGCTCTTTGCTCAGCGGGGAGCCTGCTTACCCCTTTCTCTCTGCCACCTCTCTGCCTACTTGTGATCTGTCAAATGGGTAAATAAGATCTTTAAAAAAAGAATTACTAGGTGAGAAAAACATCGAGGCTATGGGAAGGAAAATGATTTCACCTGATCTGACTAGGAAGTGGTTGAAGCCTGAATTAAAGTGCTATCTAAAGAGTAAAGCCCTGGGAAATATATGGGGAAAAAATCCCTAGAAAAACAGCCATAATAACTGGCTGCTCTTTAATGATCCAGATCCTGCGGTAGGCAAAGAAGAGCTGGTTTTAGCCAGAGGATGATCTCCGTTTGTCTTCATGATCTGGCATTTCCTGCAAGCCAGGCATGGGGCTCTGCACTAGAGCTGCAAATGCTGGGGGGCCCTCACTCTCCCTTTTCTCTTCTCAGGGGGACAACCGGCATGTCCATTGTGCAGTGTGACAGGCTTTACCACAGGGAGAGAAAAGACTGCCAAGGGTAGGTTGGAGCTGGGAAAAGCCACTTAGGAACAGATT
Source organism: Mustela lutreola (assembly GCF_030435805.1). Classification (NCBI taxonomy): domain Eukaryota; kingdom Metazoa; phylum Chordata; class Mammalia; order Carnivora; family Mustelidae; genus Mustela; species Mustela lutreola. Next base: position 92,098,598 of record NC_081292.1, on the reverse strand, counting down.
TTCAGGGGAGGTGATAGACAAGGGCAAAGCGAAGAATGAGGATGAGTGTGTCAAGTTTCAAAGTGCCAGGAGGCAGCACAGTGCATTCAGGAAACTACAGCAAGTTCATGATAACCGACAGCTGATCTGGCAGCATCACCTGGGGATGGAGGCTGAGCCCCGGGGTTAACACTGGGGTGAGATGGTTTGTATACTATGCCGAGGAGGTGAGGTACTACACTGTGGGGGCACAGGGAGCTACCGAGGATTTCAAATATCAGAATCGTAACCATAATAGAGTATTTAATTGCATCCTAGCTTTCATCAAGGGTAAGATGCACTATAGTTTATGTTCCACTAAGAAAGAGAAATGCTGTCAGTTAAACTAGGATATGTCCTCAAGTGCAAGGTAAATGCCACCTTAAGAGATATTAAAATGGGGGGGGAACAAATCTTAGAACAAGTAAACTGTGGTACTAGAATAATTAAGAAAGGTCGAACACTTGGATCAACCAAATAAGTGATTATTCCTTAACCATGTGCACCCAACTATATTAAGTCTTAGAACAAGAGACATTCTCATCTTGATGCCCCGCAGCTGTTAGGCCCAAGGTACAGAGGGCAGTAGCCAATGACCAGCAGGCCCCAAGTGCCATGTGCAGACTCTAAGAGCAACTGCCTTTGAGAGAGGAAACGGTTGAGAGTGGGCTTTCTGAGGTAGAGAAGTATTAGCTGGGAAAGTCGGAAAATTGACACAGAATCGGAATTGATGCCCCTACATGACAGAGTTGGTGAAACTTCCATTCTCAGAGATCATGAGGCTCCTCAGAAATGTATTTTTCATTTTGGACGGAACATTCAGGATAAATATGATCTGTTCGAGTTCCTGGTTCTCTCATCAGGACTGTTTCTTAGGCTTCACTGGTACAAGAAAAGGGTTTTGATAGACCAGGGTAAATCCTGACAAAAGCAAAGCACGTTATCTATGAAAAACTAACCACTCAGAAGAGAACAAGAGATAAAAGGCCAGGCCGACCTGACCCTGCAGGATAGGTAAGGTTGGTCTGGCAACAGGGGTAGAGGGGAAGTGCCCATCTCCTGCTAGAAGAGCTAGAGAAGTCCCCTTCCCGAGAGACCACAGCAGGAGAGGAGAGCAGTATGTGCTGATGATGAAGAATATTTTAATCAGCAGAGAAGGTCAAAATGACAAAGTTCCAGGATCAGAGTAAACCTATGGGATCAAAAAATAAAAAATAAAAAAAAAGATTTTTTTGAAACGACTTTTTTTTTAAAGGAATTTAAACAAAAGTCCTTTATAACAGACAGTTGGCTGTTTAAACCAAAAGTACAACTCACTGAGAGAATCGCCGCATTATTTATTGGGGTAGAAAGGACCTGGAATGTAGAAAGACCCATTCTGTAGAGGAAAAAATAGAATCACTAACAGGTCTCAACCTTGCACAGCCAGTGGCTAGAATCCCTGGCTCATGAGACCCTGTGCTAGCAGGCCGCTAGAACCATCTCAACTATGTTAGTCTATCTTGGAAGCCAACAAGTGTTTGCCCAGTTAAGAGCACGGTAACAAGCAGTCACGTTATGTTATAATGATGGTCGATATCTTTAAAAGCCTTGTCAAGTTCCTTCTTGAGTAACCCTCACCCCACCCTTAGAGTAATTTATCTGTGGTTCACCTCTTTGAAATATCTACTGTTGTTCCACATTTACCATAGCCAAAAAAAAAAAAAAAAAAGCTTTCTATTAACAAAGTGTTCAGAAGGGGGCGCCACTGGAAACAATGAGAGTTTTCGCAGCTGGGACAACTTTGTTGCAGAAACAGCTGAAAGCAATCAGGTCAGACAGAGCCAAGGGCTGGAGGGATTTTTAAAATTACAAAAACCGAACCAAATCAAACCAAAACAAAAATCATAACCAATGGCCAAGATTTCAAGTTTGCTACTAAAGGTATGACATTCTCCTAAGACATGCGTGTGACTTGATCAATATGTTTCTATATTTATATTTGAAGAAGAAGGAACTATTTGATGCAGCAAATCCACATTGATTAAAAATTACCAGATAAGGGGCTCTTGGGGGGCTCAGTGGTTTAGGCCTCTGCCTTCCGCTCAGGTCATGATTTCAGGGTCCTGGGATGGAGCCCCACATCAGGCTCTTTGCTCAGCGGGGAGCCTGCTTACCCCTTTCTCTCTGCCACCTCTCTGCCTACTTGTGATCTGTCAAATGGGTAAATAAGATCTTTAAAAAAAGAATTACTAGGTGAGAAAAACATCGAGGCTATGGGAAGGAAAATGATTTCACCTGATCTGACTAGGAAGTGGTTGAAGCCTGAATTAAAGTGCTATATAAAGAGTAAAGCCCTGGGAAATATATGGGGAAAAAATCCCTAGAAAAACAGCCATAATAACTGGCTGCTCTTTAATGATCCAGATCCTGCGGTAGGCAAAGAAGAGCTGGTTTTAGCCAGAGGATGATCTCCGTTTGTCTTCATGATCTGGCATTTCCTGCAAGCCAGGCATGGGGCTCTGCACTAGAGCTGCAAATGCTGGGGGGCCCTCACTGTCCCTTTTCTCTTCTCAGGGGGACAACCGGCATGTCCATGGTGCAGTGTGACAGGCTTTACCACAGGGAGAGAAAAGACTGCCAAGGGTAGGTTGGAGCTGGGAAAAGCCACTTAGGAACAGATTTTCAGGGGAGGTGATAGACAAGGGCAAAGCGAAGAATGAGGATGAGTGTGTCACGTTTCAAAGTGCCAGGAGGCAGCACAGTGCATTCAGGAAACTACAGCAAGTTCATGATAACCGACAGCTGATCTGGCAGCATCACCTGGGGATGGAGGCTGAGCCCCGGGGTTAACACTGGGGTGAGATGGTTTGTATACTATGCCGAGGAGGTGAGGTACTACACTGTGGGGGCACAGGGAGCTACCGGAGGATTTCAAATATCAGAATCGTAACCATAATAGAGTATTTAATTGCATCCTAGCTTTCATCAAGGGTAAGATGCACTATAGTTTATGTTCGACTAAGAAAGAGAAATGCTGTCAGTTAAACTAGGATATGTCCTCAAGTGCAAGGTAAATGCCACGTTAAGAGATATTAAAATGGGGGGGGGCAAATCTTAGAACAAGTAAACTGTGGTACTAGAATAATTAAGAAAGGTCGAACACTTGGATCAACAAAATAAGTGATTATTCCTTAACCATGTGCACCCAACTATATTAAGTCTTAGAACAAGAGACATTCTCATCTTGATGCCCCGCAGCTGTTAGGCCCAAGGTACAGAGGGCAGTAGCCAATGACCAGCAGGCCCCAAGTGCCATGTGCAGACTCTAAGAGCAACTGCCTTTGAGAGAGGAAACGGTTGAGAGCGGGCTTTCTGAGGTAGAGAAGTATTAGCTGGGAAAGTCGGAAAATTGACACAGAATCGGAATTGATGCCCCTACATGACAGAGTTGGTGAAACTTCCCTTCTCAGAGATCTTGAGGCTCCTCAGAAATGTATTTTTCATTTTGGACGGAACATTCAGGATAAATATGATCTGTTCGAGTTCCTGGTTCTCTCATCAGGACTGTTTCTTAGGCTTCACTGGTACAAGAAAAGGGTTTTGATAGACCAGGGTAAATCCTGACAAAAGCAAAGCACGGTATCTATGAAAAACTAACCACTCAGAAGAGAACAAGAGATAAAAGGCCAGGCCGACCTGACCCTGCAGGATAGGTAAGGTTGGTCTGGCAACAGGGGTAGAGGGGAAGTGCCCATCTCCTGCTAGAAGAGCTAGAGAAGTCCCCTTCCCGAGAGACCACAGCAGGAGAGGAGAGCAGTAGGTGCTGATGATGAAGAATATTTTAATCAGCAGAGAAGGTCAAAATGACAAAGTTCCAGGATCAGAGTAAACCTATGGGATCAAAAAATAAAAAATAAAAAAAAAGATTTTTTTGAAACGACTTTTTTTTTAAAGGAATTTAAACAAAAGTCCTTTATAACAGACAGTTGGCTGTTTAAACCAAAAGTACAACTCACTGAGAGAATCGCCGCATTATTTATTGGGGTAGAAAGGACCTGGAATGTAGAAAGACCCATTCTGTAGAGGAAAAAATAGAATCACTAACAGGTCTCAACCTTGCACAGCCAGTGGCTAGAATCCCTGGCTCATGAGACCCTGTGCTAGCAGGCCGCTAGAACCATCTCAACTATGTTAGTCTATCTTGGAAGCCAACAAGTGTTTGCCCAGTTAAGAGCACGGTAACAATCAGTCACGTTATGTTATAATGATTGTCTATATCTTTAAAAGCCTTGTCAAGTTCCTTTTTGAGTAACCCTCACACCACCCTTAGAGAAATTTATCTGTGGTTCACCTCTTTGAAATATCTACTGTTGTTCCACATTTACCATAGCCAAAAAAAAAAAAAAAAAAAGCTTTCTATTAACAAAGTGTTCAGAAGGGGGCGCCACTGGAAACAATGAGAGTTTTCGCAGCTGGGACAACTTTGTTGCAGAAACAGCTGAAAGCAATCAGGTCAGACAGAGCCAAGGGCTGGAGGGATTTTTAAAATTACAAAAACCGAACCAAATCAAACCAAAACAAAAATCATAACCAATGGCCAAGATTTCAAGTTTGCTACTAAAGGTATGACATTCTCCTAAGACATGCGTGTGACTTGATCAATATATTTCTATATTTATATTTGAAGAAGAAGGAACTATTTGATGCAGCAAATCCACATTGATTAAAAATTACCAGATAAGGGGCTCTTGGGGGGCTCAGTGGTTTAGGCCTCTGCCTTCCGCTCAGGTCATGATTTCAGGGTCCTGGGATGGAGCCCCACATCAGGCTCTTTGCTCAGCGGGGAGCCTGCTTACCCCTTTCTCTCTGCCACCTCTCTGCCTACTTGTGATCTGTCAAATGGGTAAATAAGATCTTTAAAAAAAGAATTACTAGGTGAGAAAAACATCGAGGGTATGGGAAGGAAAATGATTTCACCTGATCTGACTAGGAAGTGGTTGAAGCCTGAATTATAGTGCTATCTAAAGAGTAAAGCCCTGGGAAATATATGGGGAAAAAATCCCTAGAAAAACAGCCATAATAACTGGCTGCTCTTTAATGATCCAGATCCTGCGGTAGGCAAAGAAGAGCTGGTTTTAGCCAGAGGATGATCTCCGTTTGTCTTCATGATCTGGCATTTCCTGCAAGCCAGGCATGGGGCTCTGCACTAGAGCTGCAAATGCTGGGGGGCCCTCACTGTCCCTTTTCTCTTCTCAGGGGGACAACGGGCATGTCCATGGTGCAGTGTGACAGGCTTTACCACAGGGAGAGAAAAGACTGCCAAGGGTAGGTTGGAGCTGGGAAAAGCCACTTAGGAACAGATTTTCAGGGGAGGTGATAGACAAGGGCAAAGCGAAGAATGAGGATGAGTGTGTCAAGTTTCAAAGTGCCAGGAGGCAGCACAGTGCATTCAGGAAACTACAGCAAGTTCATGATAACCGACAGCTGATCTGGCAGCATCACCTGGGGATGGAGGCTGAGCCCCGGGATTAAAACTGGGGTGAGATGGTTTGTATACTATGCCGAGGAGGTGAGGTACTACACTGTGGGGGCACAGGGAGCTACCGGAGGATTTCAAATATCAGAATCGTAACCATAATAGAGTATTTAATTGCATCCTAGCTTTCATCAAGGGTAAGATGCACTATAGTTTATGTTCGACTAAGAAAGAGAAATGCTGTGAGTTAAACTAGGATATGTCCTCAAGTGCAAGGTAAATGCCACCTTAAGAGATATTAAAATGGGGGGGGGGACAAATCTTAGAACAAGTAAACTGTGGTACTAGAATAATTAAGAAAGGTCGAACACTTGGATCAACAAAATAAGTGATTATTCCTTAACCATGTGCACCCAACTATATTAAGTCTTAGAACAAGAGACATTCTCATCTTGATGCCCCGCAGCTGTTAGGCCCAAGGTACAGAGGGCAGTAGCCAATGACCAGCAGGCCCCAAGTGCCATGTGCAGACTCTAAGATCAACTGCCTTTGAGAGAGGAAACGGTTGAGAGCGGGCTTTCTGAGGTAGAGAAGTATTAGCTGGGAAAGTCGGAAAATTGAAACAGAATCGGAATTGATGCCCCTACATGACAGAATTGGTGAAACTTCCCTTCTCAGAGATCTTGAGGATCCTCAGAAATGTATTTTTCATTTTGGACGGAACATTCAGGATAAATATGATCTGTTCGAATTCCTGGTTCTCTCATCAGGACTGTTTCTTAGGCTTCACTGGTACAAGAAAAGGGTTTTGATAGACCAGGGTAAATCCTGACAAAAGCAAAGCACGGTATCTATGAAAAACTAACCACTCAGAAGAGAACAAGAGATAAAAGGCCAGGCCGACCTGACCCTGCAGGATAGGTAAGGTTGGTCTGGCAACAGGGGTAGAGGGGAAGTGCCCATCTCCTGCTAGAAGAGCTAGAGAAGTCCCCTTCCCGAAAGACCACACCAGGAGAGGAGAGCAGTAGGTGCTGATGATGAAGAATATTTTAATCAGCAGAGAAGGTCAAAATGACAAAGTTCCAGGATCAGAGTAAACCTATGGGATCAAAAAATAAAAAATAAAAAAAAAGATTTTTTTGAAACGACTTTTTTTTTAAAGGAATTTAAACAAAAGTCCTTTATAACAGACAGTTGGCTGTTTAAACCAAAAGTACAACTCACTGAGAGAATCGCCGCATTATTTATTGGGGTAGAAAGGACCTGGAATGTAGAAAGACCCATTCTGTAGAGGAAAAAATAGAATCACTAACAGGTCTCAACCTTGCACAGCCAGTGGCTAGAATCCCTGGCTCATGAGAACCTGTGCTAGCAGGCCGCTAGAACCATCTCAACTATGTTAGTCTATCTTGGAAGCCAACAAGTGTTTGCCCAGTTAAGAGCACGGTAACAATCAGTCACGTTATGTTATAATGATTGTCGATATCTTTAAAATCCTTGTCAAGTTCCTTTTTGAGTAACCCTCACACCACCCTTAGAGAAATTTATCTGTGGTTCACCTCTTTGAAATATCTACTGTTGTTCCACATTTACCATAGCCAAAAAAAAAAAAAAAAAAAAGCTTTCTATTAACAAAGTGTTCAGAAGGGGGCGCCACTGGAAACAATGAGAGTTTTCGCAGCTGGGACAACTTTGTTGCAGAAACAGCTGAAAGCAATCAGGTCAGACAGAGCCAAGGGCTGGAGGGATTTTTAAAATTACAAAAACCGAACCAAATCAAACCAAAACAAAAATCATAACCAATGGCCAAGATTTCAAGTTTGCTACTAAAGGTATGACATTCTCCTAAGACATGCGTGTGACTTGATCAAGATATTTCTATATTTATATTTGAAGAAGAAGGAACTATTTGATGCAGCAAATCCACATTGATTAAAAATTACCAGATAAGGGGCTCTTGGGGGGCTCAGTGGTTTAGGCCTCTGCCTTCCGCTCAGGTCATGATTTCAGGGTCCTGGGATGGAGCCCCACATCAGGCTCTTTGCTCAGCGGGGAGCCTGCTTACCCCTTTCTCTCTGCCACCTCTCTGCCTACTTGTGATCTGTCAAATGGGTAAATAAGATCTTTAAAAAAAGAATTACTAGGTGAGAAAAACATCGAGGGTATGGGAAGGAAAATGATTTCACCTGATCTGACTAGGAAGTGGTTGAAGCCTGAATTATAGTGCTATCTAAAGAGTAAAGCCCTGGGAAATATATGGGGAAAAAATCCCTAGAAAAACAGCCATAATAACTGGCTGCTCTTTAATGATCCAGATCCTGCGGTAGGCAAAGAAGAGCTGGTTTTAGCCAGAGGATGATCTCCGTTTGTCTTCATGATCTGGCATTTCCTGCAAGCCAGGCATGGGGCTCTGCACTAGAGCTGCAAATGCTGGGGGGCCCTCACTGTCCCTTTTCTCTTCTCAGGGGGACAACGGGCATGTCCATGGTGCAGTGTGACAGGCTTTACCACAGGGAGAGAAAAGACTGCCAAGGGTAGGTTGGAGCTGGGAAAAGCCACTTAGGAACAGATTTTCAGGGGAGGTGATAGACAAGGGCAAAGCGAAGAATGAGGATGAGTGTGTCAAGTTTCAAAGTGCCAGGAGGCAGCACAGTGCATTCAGGAATCTACAGCAAGTTCATGATAACCGACAGCTAATCTGGCAGCATCACCTGGGGATGGAGGCTGAGCCCCGGGGTTAACACTGGGGTGAGATGGTATGTATACTATGCCGAGGAGGTGAGGTACTACACTGTGGGGGCACAGGGAGCTACCGGAGGATTTCAAATATCAGAATCGTAACCATAATAGAGTATTTAATTGCATCCTAGCTTTCATCAAGGGTAAGATGCACTATAGTTTATGTTCGACTAAGAAAGAGAAATGCTGTCAGTTAAACTAGGATATGTCCTCAAGTGCAAGGTAAATGCCACCTTAAGAGATATTAAAAAGGGGGGGGGGACAAATCTTAGAACAAGTAAACTGTGGTACTAGAATAATTAAGAAAGGTCGAACACTTGGATCAACAAAATAAGTGATTATTCCTTAACCATGTGCACCCAACTATATTAAGTCTTAGAACAAGAGACATTTTCATCTTGATGCCCCGCAGCTGTTAGGCCCAAGGTACAGAGGGCAGTAGCCAATGACCAGCAGGCCCCAAGTGCCATGTGCAGACTCTAAGAGCAACTGCCTTTGAGAGAGGAAACGGTTGAGAGCGGGCTTTCTGAGGTAGAGAAGTATTAGCTGGGAAAGTCGGAAAATTGACACAGAATCGGAATTGATGCCCCTACATGACAGAGTTGGTGAAACTTCCCTTCTCAGAGATCTTGAGGCTCCTCAGAAATGTATTTTTCATTTTGGACGGAACATTCAGGATAAATATGATCTGTTCGAGTTCCTGGTTCTCTCATCAGGACTGTTTCTTAGGCTTCACTGGTACAAGAAAAGGGTTTTGATAGACCAGGGTAAATCCTGACAAAAGCAAAGCACGGTATCTATGAAAAACTAACGACTCAGAAGAGAGCAAGAGATAAAAGGCCAGGCCGACCTGACCCTGCAGGATAGGTAAGGTTGGTCTGGCAACAGGGGTAGAGGGGAAGTGCCCATCTCCTGCTAGAAGAGCTAGAGAAGTCCCCTTCCCGAGAGACCACACCAGGAGAGGAGAGCAGTAGGTGCTGATGATGAAGAATATTTTAATCAGCAGAGAAGGTCAAAATGACAAAGTTCCAGGATCAGAGTAAACCTATGGGATCAAAAAATAAAAAATAAAAAAAAAGATTTTTTTGAAACGACATTTTTTTTAAAAGAAATTTAAACAAAAGTCCTTTATAACAGACAGTTGGCTGTTTAAACCAAAAGTACAACTCACTGAGAGAATAGCCGCATTATTTATTGGGGTAGAAAGGACCTGGAATGTAGAAAGACCCATTCTGTAGTGGAAAAAATAGAATCACTAACAGGTCTCAACCTTGCACAGCCAGTGGCTAGAATCCCTGGCTCATGAGACCCTGTGCTAGCAGGCCGCTAGAACCATCTCAACTATGTTAGTCTATCTTGGAAGCCAACAAGTGTTTGCCCAGTTAAGAGCACGGTAACAATCAGTCACGTTATGTTATAATGATTGTCGATATCTTTAAAAGCCTTGTCAAGTTCCTTTTTGAGTAACCCTCACCCCACCCTTAGAGTAATTTATCTGTGGTTCACCTCTTTGAAATATCTACTGTTGTTCCACATTTACCATAGCCAAAAAAAAAAAAAAAAGCTTTCTATTAACAAAGTGTTCAGAAGGGGGCACCACTGGAAACAATGAGAGTTTTCGCAGCTGGGACAACTTTGTTGCAGAAACAGCTGAAAGCAATCAGGTCAGACAGAGCCAAGGGCTGGAGGGATTTTTAAAATTACAAAAACCGAACCAAATCAAACCAAAGCAAAAATCATAACCAATGGCCAAGATTTCAAGTTTGCTACTAAAGGTATGACATTCTCCTAAGACATGCGTGTGACTTGATCAATATATTTCTATATTTATATTTGAAGAAGAAGGAACTATTTGATGCAGCAAATCCACATTGATTAAAAATTACCAGATAAGGGGCTCTTGGGGGGCTCAGTGGTTTAGGCCTCTGCCTTCCGCTCAGGTCATGATTTCAGGGTCCTGGGATGGAGCCCCACATCAGGCTCTTTGCTCAGCGGGGAGCCTGCTTACCCCTTTCTCTCTGCCACCTCTCTGCCTACTTGTGATCTGTCAAATGGGTAAATAAGATCTTTAAAAAAAGAATTACTAGGTGAGAAAAACATCGAGGGTATGGGAAGGAAAATGATTTCACCTGATCTGACTAGGAAGTGGTTGAAGCCTGAATTAAAGTGCTATCTAAAGAGTAAAGCCCTGGGAAATATATGGGGAAAAAATCCCTAGAAAAACAGCCATAATAACTGGCTGCTCTTTAATGATCCAGATCCTGCGGTAGGCAAAGAAGAGCTGGTTTTAGCCAGAGGATGATCTCCGTTTGTCTTCATGATCTGGCATTTCCTGCAAGCCAGGCATGGGGCTCTGCACTAGAGCTGCAAATGCTGGGGGGCCCTCACTGTCCCTTTTCTCTTCTCAGGGGGACAACCGTCATGTCCATGGTGCAGTGTGACAGGCTTTACCACAGGGAGAGAAAAGACTGCCAAGGGTAGGTTGGAGCTGGGAAAAGCCACTTAGGAACAGATTTTCAGGGGAGGTGATAGACAAGGGCAAAGCGAAGAATGAGGATGAGTGTGCCAAGTTTCAAAGTGCCAGGAGGCAGCACAGTGCATTCAGGAAACTACAGCAAGTTCATGATAACCGACAGCTGATCTGGCAGCATCACCTGGGGATGGAGGCTGAGCCCCGGGGTTAACACTGGGGTGAGATGGTTTGTATACTATGCCGAGGAGGTGAGGTACTACACTGTGGGGGCACAGGGAGCTACCGAGGATTTCAAATATCAGAATCGTAACCATAATAGAGTATTTAATTGCATCCTAGCTTTCATCAAGGGTAAGATGCACTATAGTTTATGTTAGACTAAGAAAGAGAAATGCAGTCAGTTAAACTAGGATATGTCCTCAAGTGCAAGGTAAATGCCACCTTAAGAGATATTAAAATGGGGGGGGGGACAAATCTTAGAACAAGTAAACTGTGGTACTAGAATAATTAAGAAAGGTCGAACACTTGGATCAACCAAATAAGTGATTATTCCTTAACCATGTGCACCCAACTATATTAAGTCTTAGAACAAGAGACATTCTCATCTTGATGCCCCGCAGCTGTTAGGCCCAAGGTACAGAGGGCAGTAGCCAATGACCAGCAGGCCCCAAGTGCCATGTGCAGACTCTAAGAGCAACTGCCTTTGAGAGAGGAAACGGTTGAGAGTGGGCTTTCTGAGGTAGAGAAGTATTAGCTGGGAAAGTCGGAAAATTGACACAGAATCGGAATTGATGCCCCTACATGACAGAGTTGGTGAAACTTCCCTTCTCAGAGATCTTGAGGCTCCTCAGAAATGTATTTTTCATTTTGGACGGAACATTCAGGATAAATATGATCTGTTCGAGTTCCTGGTTCTCTCATCAGGACTGTTTCTTAGGCTTCACTGGTACAAGAAAAGGGTTTTGATAGACCAGGGTAAATCCTGACAAAAGCAAAGCACGGTATCTATGAAAAACTAACCACTCAGAAGAGAACAACAGATAAAAGGCCAGGCCGACCTGACCCTGCAGGATAGGTAAGGTTGGTCTGGCAACAGGGGTAGAGGGGAAGTGCCCATCTCCTGCTAGAAGAGCTAGAGAAGTCCCCTTCCCGAGAGACCACACCAGGAGAGGAGAGCAGTAGGTGCTGATGATGAAGAATATTTTAATCAGCAGAGAAGTTCAAAATGACAAAGTTCCAGGATCAGAGTAAACCTATGGGATCAAAAAATAAAAAATAAAAAAAAAGATTTTTTTGAAACGACTTTTTTTTTAAAGGAATTTAAACAAAAGTCCTTTATAACAGACAGTTGGCTGTTTAAACCAAAAGTACAACTCACTGAGAGAATCGCCGCATTATTTATTGGGGTAGAAAGGACCTGGAATGTAGAAAGACCCATTCTGTAGAGGAAAAAATAGAATCACTAACAGGTCTCAACCTTGCACAGCCAGTGGCTAGAATCCCTGGCTCATGAGACCCTGTGCTAGCAGGCCGCTAGAACCATCTCAACTATGTTAGTCTATCTTGGAAGCCAACAAGTGTTTGCCCAGTTAAGAGCACGGTAACAATCAGTCACGTTATGTTATAATGATTGTCGATATCTTTAAAAGCCTTGTCAAGTTCCTTTTTGAGTAACCCTCACCCCACCCTTAGAGAAATTTATCTGTGGTTCACCTCTTTAAAATATCTACTGTTGTTCCACATTTACCATAGCCAAAAAAAAAAAAAAAAAAAAAAGCTTTCTATTAACAAAGTGTTCAGAAGGGGGCGCCACTGGAAACAATGAGAGTTTTCGCAGCTGGGACAACTTTGTTGCAGAAACAGCTGAAAGCAATCAGGTCAGACAGAGCCAAGGGCTGGAGGGATTTTTAAAATTACAAAAACCGAACCAAATCAAACCAAAACAAAAATCATAACCAATGGCCAAGATTTCAAGTTTGCTACTAAAGTTATGACATTCTCCTAAGACATGCGTGTGACTTGATCAATATATTTCTATATTTATATTTGAAGAAGAAGGAACTATTTGATGCAGCAAATCCACATTGATTAAAAATTACCAGATAAGGGGCTCTTGGGGGGCTCAGTGGTTTAGGCCTCTGCCTTCCGCTCAGGTCATGATTTCAGGGTCCTGGGATGGAGCCCCACATCAGGCTCTTTGCTCAGCGGGGAGCCTGCTTACCCCTTTCTCTCTGCCACCTCTCTGCCTACTTGTGATCTGTCAAATGCGTAAATAAGATCTTTAAAAAAAGAATTACTAGGTGAGAAAAACATCGAGGGTATGGGAAGGAAAATGATTTCACCTGATCTGACTAGGAAGTGGTTGAAGCCTGAATTAAAGTGCTATCTAAAGAGTAAAGCCCTGGGAAATATATGGGGAAAAAATCCCTAGAAAAACAGCCATAATAACAGGCTGCTCTTTAATGATCCAGATCCTGCGGTAGGCAAAGAAGAGCTGGTTTTAGCCAGAGGATGATCTCCGTTTGTCTTCATGATCTGGCATTTCCTGCAAGCCAGGCATGGGGCTCTGCACTAGAGCTGCAAATGCTGGGGGGCCCTCACTGTCCCTTTTCTCTTCTCAGGGGGACAACCGGCATGTCCATGGTGCAGTGTGACAGGCTTTACCACAGGGAGAGAAAAGACTGCCAAGGGTAGGTTGGAGCTGGGAAAAGCCACTTAGGAACAGATTTTCAGGGGAGGTGATAGACAAGGGCAAAGCGAAGAATGAGGATGAGTGTGTCACGTTTCAAAGTGCCAGGAGGCAGCACAGTGCATTCAGGAAACGACAGCAAGTTCATGATAACCGACAGCTGATCTGGCAGCATCACCTGGGGATGGAGGCTGAGCCCCGGGGTTAACACTGGGGTGAGATGGTTTGTATACTATGCCGAGGAGGTGAGGTACTACACTGTGGGGGCACAGGGAGCTACCGGAGGATTTCAAATATCAGAATCGTAACCATAATAGAGTATTTAATTGCATCCTAGCTTTCATCAAGGGTAAGATGCACTATAGTTTATGTTCGACTAAGAAAGAGAAATGCTGTCAGTTAAACTAGGATATGTCCTCAAGTGCAAGGTAAATGCCACCTTAAGAGATATTAAAATGGGGGGGGGGGAAAATCTTAGAACAAGTAAACTGTGGTACTAGAATAATTAAGAAAGGTCGAACACTTGGATCAACAAAATAAGTGATTATTCCTTAACCATGTGCACCCAACTATATTAAGTCTTAGAACAAGAGACATTCTCATCTTGATGCCCCGCAGCTGTTAGGCCCAAGGTACAGAGGGCAGTAGCCAATGACCAGCAGGCCCCAAGTGCCATGTGCAGACTCTAAGAGCAACTGCCTTTGAGAGAGGAAACGGTTGAGAGCAGGCTTTCTGAGGTAGAGAAGTATTAGCTGGGAAAGTCGGAAAATTGACACAGAATCGGAATTGATGCCCCTACATGACAGAGTTGGTGAAACTTCCCTTCTCAGAGATCTTGAGGCTCCTCAGAAATGTATTTTTCATTTTGGACGGAACATTCAGGATAAATATGATCTGTTCGAGTTCCTGGTTCTCTCATCAGGACTGTTTCTTAGGCTTCACTGGTACAATAAAAGGGTTTTGATAGACCAGGGTAAATCCTGACAAAAGCAAAGCACGGTATCTATGAAAAACTAACCACTCAGAAGAGAACAAGAGATAAAAGGCCAGGCCGACCTGACCCTGCAGGATAGGTAAGGTTGGTCTGGCAACAGGGGTAGAGGGGAAGTGCCCATCTCCTGCTAGAAGAGCTAGAGAAGTCCCCTTCCCGAGAGACCACAGCAGGAGAGGAGAGCAGTAGGTGCTGATGATGAAGAATATTTTAATCAGCAGAGAAGGTCAAAATGACAAAGTTCCAGGATCAGAGTAAACCTATGGGATCAAAAAATAAAAAATAAAAAAAAAGATTTTTTTGAAACGACTTTTTTTTTTAAAGGAATTTAAACAAAAGTCCTTTATAACAGACAGTTGGCTGTTTAAACCAAAAGTACAACTCACTGAGAGAATCGCCGCATTATTTATTGGGATAGAAAGGACCTGGAATGTAGAAAGACCCATTCTGTAGAGGAAAAAATAGAATCTCTAACAGGTCTCAACCTAGCACAGCCAGTGGCTAGAATCCCTGGCTCATGAGACCTTGTGCTAGCAGTCCGCTAGAACCATCTCAACTATGTTAGTCTATCTTGGAAGCCAACAAGTGTTTGCCCAGTTAAGAGCACGGTAACAATCAGTCACGTTATGTTATAATGATTGTCGATATCTTTAAAAGCCTTGTCAAGTTCCTTTTTGAGTAACCATCACCCCACCCTTAGAGAAATTTATCTGTGGTTCACCTCTTTGAAATATCTACTGTTGTTCCACATTTACCATAGCCAAAAAAAAAAAAAAAAAGCTTTCTATTAACAAAGTGTTCAGAAGGGGGCGCCACTGGAAACAATGAGAGTTTTCGCAGCTGGGACAACTTTGTTGCAGAAACAGCTGAAAGCAATCAGGTCAGACAGAGCCAAGGGCTGGAGGGATTTTTAAAATTACAAAAACCGAACCAAATCAAACCAAAACAAAAATCATAACCAATGGCCAAGATTTCAAGGTTGCTACTAAAGGTATGACATTCTCCTAAGACATGCGTGTGACTTGATCAATATATTTCTATATTTATATTTGAAGAAGAAGGAACTATTTGATGCAGCAAATCCACATTGATTAAAAATTGCCAGATAAGGGGCTCTTGGGGGGCTCAGTGGTTTAGGCCTCTGCCTTCCGCTCAGGTCATGATTTCAGGGTCCTGGGATGGAGCCCCACATCAGGCTCTTTGCTCAGCGGGGAGCCTGCTTACCCCTTTCTCTCTGCCACCTCTCTGCCTACTTGTGATCTGTCAAATGGGTAAATAAGATCTTTAAAAAAAGAATTACTAGGTGAGAAAAACATCGAGGCTATGGGAAGGAAAATGATTTCACCTGATCTGACTAGGAAGTGGTTGAAGCCTGAATTAAAGTGCTATCTAAAGAGTAAAGCCCTGGGAAATATATGGGGAAAAAATCCCTAGAAAAACAGCCATAATAACTGGCTGCTCTTTAATGATCCAGATCCTGCGGTAGGCAAAGAAGAGCTGGTTTTAGCCAGAGGATGATCTCCGTTTGTCTTCATGATCTGGCATTTCCTGCAAGCCAGGCATGGGGCTCTGCACTAGAGCTGCAAATGCTGGGGGGCCCTCACTCTCCCTTTTCTCTTCTCAGGGGGACAACCGGCATGTCCATGGTGCAGTGTGACAGGCTTTACCACAGGGAGAGAAAAGACTGCCAAGGGTAGGTTGGAGCTGGGAAAAGCCACTTAGGAACAGATTTTCAGGGGAGGTGATAGACAAGGGCAAAGCGAAGAATGAGGATGAGTGTGTCAAGTTTCAAAGTGCCAGGAGGCAGCACAGTGCATTCAGGAAACTACAGCAAGTTCATGATAACCGACAGCTGATCTGGCAGCATCACCTGGGAATGGAGGCTGAGCCCCGGGGTTAACACTGGGGTGAGATGGTATGTATACTATGCCGAGGAGGTGAGGTACTACACTGTGGGGGCACAGGGAGCTACCGGAGGATTTCAAATATCAGAATCGTAACCATAATAGAGTATTTAATTGCATCCTAGCTTTCATCAAGGGTAAGATGCACTATAGTTTATGTTCGACTAAGAAAGAGAAATGCTGTCAGTTAAACTAGGATATGTCCTCAAGTGCAAGGTAAATGCCACCTTAAGAGATATTAAAAAGGGGGGGGGGACAAATCTTAGAACAAGTAAACTGTGGTACTAGAATAATTAAGAAAGGTCGAACACTTGGATCAACAAAATAAGTGATTATTCCTTAACCATGTGCACCCAACTATATTAAGTCTTAGAACAAGAGACATTATCATCTTGATGCCCCGCAGCTGTTAGGCCCAAGGTACAGAGGGCAGTAGCCAATGACCAGCAGGCCCCAAGTGCCATGTGCAGACTCTAAGAGCAACTGCCTTTGAGAGAGGAAACGGTTGAGAGCGGGCTTTCTGAGGTAGAGAAGTATTAGCTGGGAAAGTCGGAAAATTGACACAGAATCGGAATTGATGCCCCTACATGACAGAGTTGGTGAAACTTCCCTTCTCAGAGATCTTGAGGCTCCTCAGAAATGTATTTTTCATTTTGGACGGAACATTCAGGATAAATATGATCTGTTCGAGTTCCTGGTTCTCTCATCAGGACTGTTTCTTAGGCTTCACTGGTACAAGAAAAGGGTTTTGATAGACCAGGGTAAATCCTGACAAAAGCAAAGCACGGTATCTATGAAAAACTAACGACTCAGAAGAGAGCAAGAGATAAAAGGCCAGGCCGACCTGACCCTGCAGGATAGGTAAGGTTGGTCTGGCAACAGGGGTAGAGGGGAAGTGCCCATCTCCTGCTAGAAGAGCTAGAGAAGTCCCCTTCCCGAGAGACCACACCAGGAGAGGAGAGCAGTAGGTGCTGATGATGAAGAATATTTTAATCAGCAGAGAAGGTCAAAATGACAAAGTTCCAGGATCAGAGTAAACCTATGGGATCAAAAAATAAAAAATAAAAAAAAAGATTTTTTTGAAACGACATTTTTTTTAAAAGAAATTTAAACAAAAGTCCTTTATAACAGACAGTTGGCTGTTTAAACCAAAAGTACAACTCACTGAGAGAATAGCCGCATTATTTATTGGGGTAGAAAGGACCTGGAATGTAGAAAGACCCATTCTGTAGTGGAAAAAATAGAATCACTAACAGGTCTCAACCTTGCACAGCCAGTGGCTAGAATCCCTGGCTCATGAGACCCTGTGCTAGCAGGCCGCTAGAACCATCTCAACTATGTTAGTCTATCTTGGAAGCCAACAAGTGTTTGCCCAGTTAAGAGCACGGTAACAATCAGTCACGTTATGTTATAATGATTGTCGATATCTTTAAAAGCCTTGTCAAGTTCCTTTTTGAGTAACCCTCACCCCACCCTTAGAGTAATTTATCTGTGGTTCACCTCTTTGAAATATCTACTGTTGTTCCACATTTACCATAGCCAAAAAAAAAAAAAAAAGCTTTCTATTAACAAAGTGTTCAGAAGGGGGCACCACTGGAAACAATGAGAGTTTTCGCAGCTGGGACAACTTTGTTGCAGAAACAGCTGAAAGCAATCAGGTCAGACAGAGCCAAGGGCTGGAGGGATTTTTAAAATTACAAAAACCGAACCAAATCAAACCAAAGCAAAAATCATAACCAATGGCCAAGATTTCAAGTTTGCTACTAAAGGTATGACATTCTCCTAAGACATGCGTGTGACTTGATCAATATATTTCTATATTTATATTTGAAGAAGAAGGAACTATTTGATGCAGCAAATCCACATTGATTAAAAATTACCAGATAAGGGGCTCTTGGGGGGCTCAGTGGTTTAGGCCTCTGCCTTCCGCTCAGGTCATGATTTCAGGGTCCTGGGATGGAGCCCCACATCAGGCTCTTTGCTCAGCGGGGAGCCTGCTTACCCCTTTCTCTCTGCCACCTCTCTGCCTACTTGTGATCTGTCAAATGGGTAAATAAGATCTTTAAAAAAAGAATTACTAGGTGAGAAAAACATCGAGGGTATGGGAAGGAAAATGATTTCACCTGATCTGACTAGGAAGTGGTTGAAGCCTGAATTAAAGTGCTATCTAAAGAGTAAAGCCCTGGGAAATATATGGGGAAAAAATCCCTAGAAAAACAGCCATAATAACTGGCTGCTCTTTAATGATCCAGATCCTGCGGTAGGCAAAGAAGAGCTGGTTTTAGCCAGAGGATGATCTCCGTTTGTCTTCATGATCTGGCATTTCCTGCAAGCCAGGCATGGGGCTCTGCACTAGAGCTGCAAATGCTGGGGGGCCCTCACTGTCCCTTTTCTCTTCTCAGGGGGACAACCGGCATGTCCATGGTGCAGTGTGACAGGCTTTACCACAGGGAGAGAAAAGACTGCCAAGGGTAGGTTGGAGCTGGGAAAAGCCACTTAGGAACAGATTTTCAGGGGAGGTGATAGACAAGGGCAAAGCGAAGAATGAGGATGAGTGTGCCAAGTTTCAAAGGCCAGGAGGCAGCACAGTGCATTCAGGAAACTACAGCAAGTTCATGATAACCGACAGCTGATCTGGCAGCATCACCTGGGGATGGAGGCTGAGCCCCGGGGTTAACACTGGGGTGAGATGGTTTGTATACTATGCCGAGGAGGTGAGGTACTACACTGTGGGGGCACAGGGAGCTACCGAGGATTTCAAATATCAGAATCGTAACCATAATAGAGTATTTAATTGCATCCTAGCTTTCATCAAGGGTAAGATGCACTATAGTTTATGTTAGACTAAGAAAGAGAAATGCAGTCAGTTAAACTAGGATATGTCCTCAAGTGCAAGGTAAATGCCACCTTAAGAGATATTAAAATGGGGGGGGGGACAAATCTTAGAACAAGTAAACTGTGGTACTAGAATAATTAAGAAAGGTCGAACACTTGGATCAACCAAATAAGTGATTATTCCTTAACCATGTGCACCCAACTATATTAAGTCTTAGAAAAAGAGACATTCTCATCTTGATGCCCCGCAGCTGTTAGGCCCAAGGTACAGAGGGCAGTAGCCAATGACCAGCAGGCCCCAAGTGCCATGTGCAGACTCTAAGAGCAACTGCCTTTGAGAGAGGAAACGGTTGAGAGTGGGCTTTCTGAGGTAGAGAAGTATTAGCTGGGAAAGTCGGAAAATTGACACAGAATCGGAATTGATGCCCCTACATGACAGAGTTGGTGAAACTTCCCTTCTCAGAGATCTTGAGGCTCCTCAGAAATGTATTTTTCATTTTGGACGGAACATTCAGGATAAATATGATCTGTTCGAGTTCCTGGTTCTCTCATCAGGACTGTTTCTTAGGCTTCACTGGTACAAGAAAAGGGTTTTGATAGACCAGGGTAAATCCTGACAAAAGCAAAGCACGGTATCTATGAAAAACTAACCACTCAGAAGAGAACAACAGATAAAAGGCCAGGCCGACCTGACCCTGCAGGATAGGTAAGGTTGGTCTGGCAACAGGGGTAGAGGGGAAGTGCCCATCTCCTGCTAGAAGAGCTAGAGAAGTCCCCTTCCCGAGAGACCACACCAGGAGAGGAGAGCAGTAGGTGCTGATGATGAAGAATATTTTAATCAGCAGAGAAGTTCAAAATGACAAAGTTCCAGGATCAGAGTAAACCTATGGGATCAAAAAATAAAAAATAAAAAAAAAGATTTTTTTGAAACGACTTTTTTTTTAAAGGAATTTAAACAAAAGTCCTTTATAACAGACAGTTGGCTGTTTAAACCAAAAGTACAACTCACTGAGAGAATCGCCGCATTATTTATTGGGGTAGAAAGGACCTGGAATGTAGAAAGACCCATTCTGTAGAGGAAAAAATAGAATCACTAACAGGTCTCAACCTTGCACAGCCATTGGCTAGAATCCCTGGCTCATGAGACCCTGTGCTAGCAGGCCGCTAGAACCATCTCAACTATGTTAGTCTATCTTGGAAGCCAACAAGTGTTTGCCCAGTTAAGAGCACGGTAACAATCAGTCACGTTATGTTATAATGATTGTCGATATCTTTAAAAGCCTTGTCAAGTTCCTTTTTGAGTAACCCTCACCCCACCCTTAGAGAAATTTATCTGTGGTTCACCTCTTTGAAATATCTACTGTTGTTCCACATTTACCATAGCCAAAAAAAAAAAAAAAAAAAAAAGCTTTCTATTAACAAAGTGTTCAGAAGGGGGCGCCACTGGAAACAATGAGAGTTTTCGCAGCTGGGACAACTTTGTTGCAGAAACAGCTGAAAGCAATCAGGTCAGACAGAGCCAAGGGCTGGAGGGATTTTTAAAATTACAAAAACCGAACCAAATCAAACCAAAACAAAAATCATAACCAATGGCCAAGATTTCAAGTTTGCTACTAAAGTTATGACATTCTCCTAAGACATGCGTGTGACTTGATCAATATATTTCTATATTTATATTTGAAGAAGAAGGAACTATTTGATGCAGCAAATCCACATTGATTAAAAATTACCAGATAAGGGGCTCTTGGGGGGCTCAGTGGTTTAGGCCTCTGCCTTCCGCTCAGGTCATGATTTCAGGGTCCTGGGATGGAGCCCCACATCAGGCTCTTTGCTCAGCGGGGAGCCTGCTTACCCCTTTCTCTCTGCCACCTCTCTGCCTACTTGTGATCTGTCAAATGGGTAAATAAGATCTTTAAAAAAAGAATTACTAGGTGAGAAAAACATCGAGGGTATGGGAAGGAAAATGATTTCACCTGATCTGACTAGGAAGTGGTTGAAGCCTGAATTAAAGTGCTATCTAAAGAGTAAAGCCCTGGGAAATATATGGGGAAAAAATCCCTAGAAAAACAGCCATAATAACTGGCTGCTCTTTAATGATCCAGATCCTGCGGTAGGCAAAGAAGAGCTGGTTTTAGCCAGAGGATGATCTCCGTTTGTCTTCATGATCTGGCATTTCCTGCAAGCCAGGCATGGGGCTCTGCACTAGAGCTGCAAATGCTGGGGGGCCCTCACTGTCCCTTTTCTCTTCTCAGGGGGACAACCGGCATGTCCATGGTGCAGTGTGACAGGCTTTACCACAGGGAGAGAAAAGACTGCCAAGGGTAGGTTGGAGCTGGGAAAAGCCACTTAGGAACAGATTTTCAGGGGAGGTGATAGACAAGGGCAAAGCGAAGAATGAGGATGAGTGTGCCAAGTTTCAAAGGCCAGGAGGCAGCACAGTGCATTCAGGAAACTACAGCAAGTTCATGATAACCGACAGCTGATCTGGCAGCATCACCTGGGGATGGAGGCTGAGCCCCGGGGTTAACACTGGGGTGAGATGGTTTGTATACTATGCCGAGGAGGTGAGGTACTACACTGTGGGGGCACAGGGAGCTACCGAGGATTTCAAATATCAGAATCGTAACCATAATAGAGTATTTAATTGCATCCTAGCTTTCATCAAGGGTAAGATGCACTATAGTTTATGTTAGACTAAGAAAGAGAAATGCAGTCAGTTAAACTAGGATATGTCCTCAAGTGCAAGGTAAATGCCACCTTAAGAGATATTAAAATGGGGGGGGGGGACAAATCTTAGAACAAGTAAACTGTGGTACTAGAATAATTAAGAAAGGTCGAACACTTGGATCAACCAAATAAGTGATTATTCCTTAACCATGTGCACCCAACTATATTAAGTCTTAGAAAAAGAGACATTCTCATCTTGATGCCCCGCAGCTGTTAGGCCCAAGGTACAGAGGGCAGTAGCCAATGACCAGCAGGCCCCAAGTGCCATGTGCAGACTCTAAGAGCAACTGCCTTTGAGAGAGGAAACGGTTGAGAGTGGGCTTTCTGAGGTAGAGAAGTATTAGCTGGGAAAGTCGGAAAATTGACACAGAATCGGAATTGATGCCCCTACATGACAGAGTTGGTGAAACTTCCCTTCTCAGAGATCTTGAGGCTCCTCAGAAATGTATTTTTCATTTTGGACGGAACATTCAGGATAAATATGATCTGTTCGAGTTCCTGGTTCTCTCATCAGGACTGTTTCTTAGGCTTCACTGGTACAAGAAAAGGGTTTTGATAGACCAGGGTAAATCCTGACAAAAGCAAAGCACGGTATCTATGAAAAACTAACCACTCAGAAGAGAACAACAGATAAAAGGCCAGGCCGACCTGACCCTGCAGGATAGGTAAGGTTGGTCTGGCAACAGGGGTAGAGGGGAAGTGCCCATCTCCTGCTAGAAGAGCTAGAGAAGTCCCCTTCCCGAGAGACCACACCAGGAGAGGAGAGCAGTAGGTGCTGATGATGAAGAATATTTTAATCAGCAGAGAAGTTCAAAATGACAAAGTTCCAGGATCAGAGTAAACCTATGGGATCAAAAAATAAAAAATAAAAAAAAAGATTTTTTTGAAACGACTTTTTTTTTAAAGGAATTTAAACAAAAGTCCTTTATAACAGACAGTTGGCTGTTTAAACCAAAAGTACAACTCACTGAGAGAATCGCCGCATTATTTATTGGGGTAGAAAGGACCTGGAATGTAGAAAGACCCATTCTGTAGAGGAAAAAATAGAATCACTAACAGGTCTCAACCTTGCACAGCCAGTGGCTAGAATCCCTGGCTCATGAGACCCTGTGCTAGCAGGCCGCTAGAACCATCTCAACTATGTTAGTCTATCTTGGAAGCCAACAAGTGTTTGCCCAGTTAAGAGCACGGTAACAATCAGTCACGTTATGTTATAATGATTGTCGATATCTTTAAAAGCCTTGTCAAGTTCCTTTTTGAGTAACCCTCACCCCACCCTTAGAGAAATTTATCTGTGGTTCACCTCTTTGAAATATCTACTGTTGTTCCACATTTACCATAGCCAAAAAAAAAAAAAAAAAAAAAAGCTTTCTATTAACAAAGTGTTCAGAAGGGGGCGCCACTGGAAACAATGAGAGTTTTCGCAGCTGGGACAACTTTGTTGCAGAAACAGCTGAAAGCAATCAGGTCAGACAGAGCCAAGGGCTGGAGGGATTTTTAAAATTACAAAAACCGAACCAAATCAAACCAAAACAAAAATCATAACCAATGGCCAAGATTTCAAGTTTGCTACTAAAGTTATGACATTCTCCTAAGACATGCGTGTGACTTGATCAATATATTTCTATATTTATATTTGAAGAAGAAGGAACTATTTGATGCAGCAAATCCACATTGATTAAAAATTACCAGATAAGGGGCTCTTGGGGGGCTCAGTGGTTTAGGCCTCTGCCTTCCGCTCAGGTCATGATTTCAGGGTCCTGGGATGGAGCCCCACATCAGGCTCTTTGCTCAGCGGGGAGCCTGCTTACCCCTTTCTCTCTGCCACCTCTCTGCCTACTTGTGATCTGTCAAATGCGTAAATAAGATCTTTAAAAAAAGAATTACTAGGTGAGAAAAACATCGAGGGTATGGGAAGGAAAATGATTTCACCTGATCTGACTAGGAAGTGGTTGAAGCCTGAATTAAAGTGCTATCTAAAGAGTAAAGCCCTGGGAAATATATGGGGAAAAAATCCCTAGAAAAACAGCCATAATAACAGGCTGCTCTTTAATGATCCAGATCCTGCGGTAGGCAAAGAAGAGCTGGTTTTAGCCAGAGGATGATCTCCGTTTGTCTTCATGATCTGGCATTTCCTGCAAGCCAGGCATGGGGCTCTGCACTAGAGCTGCAAATGCTGGGGGGCCCTCACTGTCCCTTTTCTCTTCTCAGGGGGACAACCGGCATGTCCATGGTGCAGTGTGACAGGCTTTACCACAGGGAGAGAAAAGACTGCCAAGGGTAGGTTGGAGCTGGGAAAAGCCACTTAGGAACAGATTTTCAGGGGAGGTGATAGACAAGGGCAAAGCGAAGAATGAGGATGAGTGTGTCACGTTTCAAAGTGCCAGGAGGCAGCACAGTGCATTCAGGAAACGACAGCAAGTTCATGATAACCGACAGCTGATCTGGCAGCATCACCTGGGGATGGAGGCTGAGCCCCGGGGTTAACACTGGGGTGAGATGGTTTGTATACTATGCCGAGGAGGTGAGGTACTACACTGTGGGGGCACAGGGAGCTACCGGAGGATTTCAAATATCAGAATCGTAACCATAATAGAGTATTTAATTGCATCCTAGCTTTCATCAAGGGTAAGATGCACTATAGTTTATGTTCGACTAAGAAAGAGAAATGCTGTCAGTTAAACTAGGATATGTCCTCAAGTGCAAGGTAAATGCCACCTTAAGAGATATTAAAATGGGGGGGGGGGGAAATCTTAGAACAAGTAAACTGTGGTACTAGAATAATTAAGAAAGGTCGAACACTTGGATCAACAAAATAAGTGATTATTCCTTAACCATGTGCACCCAACTATATTAAGTCTTAGAACAAGAGACATTCTCATCTTGATGCCCCGCAGCTGTTAGGCCCAAGGTACAGAGGGCAGTAGCCAATGACCAGCAGGCCCCAAGTGCCATGTGCAGACTCTAAGAGCAACTGCCTTTGAGAGAGGAAACGGTTGAGAGCAGGCTTTCTGAGGTAGAGAAGTATTAGCTGGGAAAGTCGGAAAATTGACACAGAATCGGAATTGATGCCCCTACATGACAGAGTTGGTGAAACTTCCCTTCTCAGAGATCTTGAGGCTCCTCAGAAATGTATTTTTCATTTTGGACGGAACATTCAGGATAAATATGATCTGTTCGAGTTCCTGGTTCTCTCATCAGGACTGTTTCTTAGGCTTCACTGGTACAATAAAAGGGTTTTGATAGACCAGGGTAAATCCTGACAAAAGCAAAGCACGGTATCTATGAAAAACTAACCACTCAGAAGAGAACAAGAGATAAAAGGCCAGGCCGACCTGACCCTGCAGGATAGGTAAGGTTGGTCTGGCAACAGGGGTAGAGGGGAAGTGCCCATCTCCTGCTAGAAGAGCTAGAGAAGTCCCCTTCCCGAGAGACCACAGCAGGAGAGGAGAGCAGTAGGTGCTGATGATGAAGAATATTTTAATCAGCAGAGAAGGTCAAAATGACAAAGTTCCAGGATCAGAGTAAACCTATGGGATCAAAAAATAAAAAATAAAAAAAAAGATTTTTTTGAAACGACTTTTTTTTTTAAAGGAATTTAAACAAAAGTCCTTTA
This sequence comes from Mustela lutreola, assembly GCF_030435805.1. Classification (NCBI taxonomy): domain Eukaryota; kingdom Metazoa; phylum Chordata; class Mammalia; order Carnivora; family Mustelidae; genus Mustela; species Mustela lutreola. Next base: position 92,073,148 of record NC_081292.1, on the reverse strand, counting down.
TAACAGACAGTTGGCTGTTTAAACCAAAAGTACAACTCACTGAGAGAATCGCCGCATTATTTATTGGGATAGAAAGGACCTGGAATGTAGAAAGACCCATTCTGTAGAGGAAAAAATAGAATCTCTAACAGGTCTCAACCTAGCACAGCCAGTGGCTAGAATCCCTGGCTCATGAGACCTTGTGCTAGCAGTCCGCTAGAACCATCTCAACTATGTTAGTCTATCTTGGAAGCCAACAAGTGTTTGCCCAGTTAAGAGCACGGTAACAATCAGTCACGTTATGTTATAATGATTGTCGATATCTTTAAAAGCCTTGTCAAGTTCCTTTTTGAGTAACCATCACCCCACCCTTAGAGAAATTTATCTGTGGTTCACCTCTTTGAAATATCTACTGTTGTTCCACATTTACCATAGCCAAAAAAAAAAAAAAAAAGCTTTCTATTAACAAAGTGTTCAGAAGGGGGCGCCACTGGAAACAATGAGAGTTTTCGCAGCTGGGACAACTTTGTTGCAGAAACAGCTGAAAGCAATCAGGTCAGACAGAGCCAAGGGCTGGAGGGATTTTTAAAATTACAAAAACCGAACCAAATCAAACCAAAACAAAAATCATAACCAATGGCCAAGATTTCAAGGTTGCTACTAAAGGTATGACATTCTCCTAAGACATGCGTGTGACTTGATCAATATATTTCTATATTTATATTTGAAGAAGAAGGAACTATTTGATGCAGCAAATCCACATTGATTAAAAATTGCCAGATAAGGGGCTCTTGGGGGGCTCAGTGGTTTAGGCCTCTGCCTTCCGCTCAGGTCATGATTTCAGGGTCCTGGGATGGAGCCCCACATCAGGCTCTTTGCTCAGCGGGGAGCCTGCTTACCCCTTTCTCTCTGCCACCTCTCTGCCTACTTGTGATCTGTCAAATGGGTAAATAAGATCTTTAAAAAAAGAATTACTAGGTGAGAAAAACATCGAGGCTATGGGAAGGAAAATGATTTCAACTGATCTGACTAGGAAGTGGTTGAAGCCTCAATTAAAGTGCTATCTAAAGAGTAAAGCCCTGGGAAATATATGGGGAAAAAATCCCTAGAAAAACAGCCATAATAACTGGCTGCTCTTTAATGATCCAGATCCTGCGGTAGGCAAAGAAGAGCTGGTTTTAGCCAGAGGATGATCTCCGTTTGTCTTCATGATCTGGCATTTCCTGCAAGCCAGGCATGGGGCTCTGCACTAGAGCTGCAAATGCTGGGGGGCCCTCACTCTCCCTTTTCTCTTCTCAGGGGGACAACCGGCATGTCCATGGTGCAGTGTGACAGGCTTTACCACAGGGAGAGAAAAGACTGCCAAGGGTAGGTTGGAGCTGGGAAAAGCCACTTAGGAACAGATTTTCAGGGGAGGTGATAGACAAGGGCAAAGCGAAGAATGAGGATGAGTGTGTCAAGTTTCAAAGTGCCAGGAGGCAGCACAGTGCATTCAGGAAACTACAGCAAGTTCATGATAACCGACAGCTGATCTGGCAGCATCACCTGGGAATGGAGGCTGAGCCCCGGGGTTAACACTGGGGTGAGATGGTATGTATACTATGCCGAGGAGGTGAGGTACTACACTGTGGGGGCACAGGGAGCTACCGGAGGATTTCAAATATCAGAATCGTAACCATAATAGAGTATTTAATTGCATCCTAGCTTTCATCAAGGGTAAGATGCACTATAGTTTATGTTCGACTAAGAAAGAGAAATGCTGTCAGTTAAACTAGGATATGTCCTCAAGTGCAAGGTAAATGCCACCTTAAGAGATATTAAAAAGGGGGGGGGGGACAAATCTTAGAACAAGTAAACTGTGGTACTAGAATAATTAAGAAAGGTCGAACACTTGGATCAACAAAATAAGTGATTATTCCTTAACCATGTGCACCCAACTATATTAAGTCTTAGAACAAGAGACATTATCATCTTGATGCCCCGCAGCTGTTAGGCCCAAGGTACAGAGGGCAGTAGCCAATGACCAGCAGGCCCCAAGTGCCATGTGCAGACTCTAAGAGCAACTGCCTTTGAGAGAGGAAACGGTTGAGAGCGGGCTTTCTGAGGTAGAGAAGTATTAGCTGGGAAAGTCGGAAAATTGACACAGAATCGGAATTGATGCCCCTACATGACAGAGTTGGTGAAACTTCCCTTCTCAGAGATCTTGAGGCTCCTCAGAAATGTATTTTTCATTTTGGACGGAACATTCAGGATAAATATGATCTGTTCGAGTTCCTGGTTCTCTCATCAGGACTGTTTCTTAGGCTTCACTGGTACAAGAAAAGGGTTTTGATAGACCAGGGTAAATCCTGACAAAAGCAAAGCACGGTATCTATGAAAAACTAACGACTCAGAAGAGAGCAAGAGATAAAAGGCCAGGCCGACCTGACCCTGCAGGATAGGTAAGGTTGGTCTGGCAACAGGGGTAGAGGGGAAGTGCCCATCTCCTGCTAGAAGAGCTAGAGAAGTCCCCTTCCCGAGAGACCACACCAGGAGAGGAGAGCAGTAGGTGCTGATGATGAAGAATATTTTAATCAGCAGAGAAGGTCAAAATGACAAAGTTCCAGGATCAGAGTAAACCTATGGGATCAAAAAATAAAAAATAAAAAAAAAGATTTTTTTGAAACGACATTTTTTTTAAAAGAAATTTAAACAAAAGTCCTTTATAACAGACAGTTGGCTGTTTAAACCAAAAGTACAACTCACTGAGAGAATAGCCGCATTATTTATTGGGGTAGAAAGGACCTGGAATGTAGAAAGACCCATTCTGTAGTGGAAAAAATAGAATCACTAACAGGTCTCAACCTTGCACAGCCAGTGGCTAGAATCCCTGGCTCATGAGACCCTGTGCTAGCAGGCCGCTAGAACCATCTCAACTATGTTAGTCTATCTTGGAAGCCAACAAGTGTTTGCCCAGTTAAGAGCACGGTAACAATCAGTCACGTTATGTTATAATGATTGTCGATATCTTTAAAAGCCTTGTCAAGTTCCTTTTTGAGTAACCCTCACCCCACCCTTAGAGTAATTTATCTGTGGTTCACCTCTTTGAAATATCTACTGTTGTTCCACATTTACCATAGCCAAAAAAAAAAAAAAAAGCTTTCTATTAACAAAGTGTTCAGAAGGGGGCACCACTGGAAACAATGAGAGTTTTCGCAGCTGGGACAACTTTGTTGCAGAAACAGCTGAAAGCAATCAGGTCAGACAGAGCCAAGGGCTGGAGGGATTTTTAAAATTACAAAAACCGAACCAAATCAAACCAAAGCAAAAATCATAACCAATGGCCAAGATTTCAAGTTTGCTACTAAAGGTATGACATTCTCCTAAGACATGCGTGTGACTTGATCAATATATTTCTATATTTATATTTGAAGAAGAAGGAACTATTTGATGCAGCAAATCCACATTGATTAAAAATTACCAGATAAGGGGCTCTTGGGGGGCTCAGTGGTTTAGGCCTCTGCCTTCCGCTCAGGTCATGATTTCAGGGTCCTGGGATGGAGCCCCACATCAGGCTCTTTGCTCAGCGGGGAGCCTGCTTACCCCTTTCTCTCTGCCACCTCTCTGCCTACTTGTGATCTGTCAAATGGGTAAATAAGATCTTTAAAAAAAGAATTACTAGGTGAGAAAAACATCGAGGGTATGGGAAGGAAAATGATTTCACCTGATCTGACTAGGAAGTGGTTGAAGCCTGAATTAAAGTGCTATCTAAAGAGTAAAGCCCTGGGAAATATATGGGGAAAAAATCCCTAGAAAAACAGCCATAATAACTGGCTGCTCTTTAATGATCCAGATCCTGCGGTAGGCAAAGAAGAGCTGGTTTTAGCCAGAGGATGATCTCCGTTTGTCTTCATGATCTGGCATTTCCTGCAAGCCAGGCATGGGGCTCTGCACTAGAGCTGCAAATGCTGGGGGGCCCTCACTGTCCCTTTTCTCTTCTCAGGGGGACAACCGGCATGTCCATGGTGCAGTGTGACAGGCTTTACCACAGGGAGAGAAAAGACTGCCAAGGGTAGGTTGGAGCTGGGAAAAGCCACTTAGGAACAGATTTTCAGGGGAGGTGATAGACAAGGGCAAAGCGAAGAATGAGGATGAGTGTGCCAAGTTTCAAAGGCCAGGAGGCAGCACAGTGCATTCAGGAAACTACAGCAAGTTCATGATAACCGACAGCTGATCTGGCAGCATCACCTGGGGATGGAGGCTGAGCCCCGGGGTTAACACTGGGGTGAGATGGTTTGTATACTATGCCGAGGAGGTGAGGTACTACACTGTGGGGGCACAGGGAGCTACCGAGGATTTCAAATATCAGAATCGTAACCATAATAGAGTATTTAATTGCATCCTAGCTTTCATCAAGGGTAAGATGCACTATAGTTTATGTTAGACTAAGAAAGAGAAATGCAGTCAGTTAAACTAGGATATGTCCTCAAGTGCAAGGTAAATGCCACCTTAAGAGATATTAAAATGGGGGGGGGGGGACAAATCTTAGAACAAGTAAACTGTGGTACTAGAATAATTAAGAAAGGTCGAACACTTGGATCAACCAAATAAGTGATTATTCCTTAACCATGTGCACCCAACTATATTAAGTCTTAGAAAAAGAGACATTCTCATCTTGATGCCCCGCAGCTGTTAGGCCCAAGGTACAGAGGGCAGTAGCCAATGACCAGCAGGCCCCAAGTGCCATGTGCAGACTCTAAGAGCAACTGCCTTTGAGAGAGGAAACGGTTGAGAGTGGGCTTTCTGAGGTAGAGAAGTATTAGCTGGGAAAGTCGGAAAATTGACACAGAATCGGAATTGATGCCCCTACATGACAGAGTTGGTGAAACTTCCCTTCTCAGAGATCTTGAGGCTCCTCAGAAATGTATTTTTCATTTTGGACGGAACATTCAGGATAAATATGATCTGTTCGAGTTCCTGGTTCTCTCATCAGGACTGTTTCTTAGGCTTCACTGGTACAAGAAAAGGGTTTTGATAGACCAGGGTAAATCCTGACAAAAGCAAAGCACGGTATCTATGAAAAACTAACCACTCAGAAGAGAACAACAGATAAAAGGCCAGGCCGACCTGACCCTGCAGGATAGGTAAGGTTGGTCTGGCAACAGGGGTAGAGGGGAAGTGCCCATCTCCTGCTAGAAGAGCTAGAGAAGTCCCCTTCCCGAGAGACCACACCAGGAGAGGAGAGCAGTAGGTGCTGATGATGAAGAATATTTTAATCAGCAGAGAAGTTCAAAATGACAAAGTTCCAGGATCAGAGTAAACCTATGGGATCAAAAAATAAAAAATAAAAAAAAAGATTTTTTTGAAACGACTTTTTTTTTAAAGGAATTTAAACAAAAGTCCTTTATAACAGACAGTTGGCTGTTTAAACCAAAAGTACAACTCACTGAGAGAATCGCCGCATTATTTATTGGGGTAGAAAGGACCTGGAATGTAGAAAGACCCATTCTGTAGAGGAAAAAATAGAATCACTAACAGGTCTCAACCTTGCACAGCCAGTGGCTAGAATCCCTGGCTCATGAGACCCTGTGCTAGCAGGCCGCTAGAACCATCTCAACTATGTTAGTCTATCTTGGAAGCCAACAAGTGTTTGCCCAGTTAAAAGCACGGTAACAATCAGTCACGTTATGTTATAATGATTGTCGATATCTTTAAAAGCCTTGTCAAGTTCCTTTTTGAGTAACCCTCACCCCACCCTTAGAGAAATTTATCTGTGGTTCACCTCTTTGAAATATCTACTGTTGTTCCACATTTACCATAGCCAAAAAAAAAAAAAAAAAAAAAAGCTTTCTATTAACAAAGTGTTCAGAAGGGGGCGCCACTGGAAACAATGAGAGTTTTCGCAGCTGGGACAACTTTGTTGCAGAAACAGCTGAAAGCAATCAGGTCAGACAGAGCCAAGGGCTGGAGGGATTTTTAAAATTACAAAAACCGAACCAAATCAAACCAAAACAAAAATCATAACCAATGGCCAAGATTTCAAGTTTGCTACTAAAGTTATGACATTCTCCTAAGACATGCGTGTGACTTGATCAATATATTTCTATATTTATATTTGAAGAAGAAGGAACTATTTGATGCAGCAAATCCACATTGATTAAAAATTACCAGATAAGGGGCTCTTGGGGGGCTCAGTGGTTTAGGCCTCTGCCTTCCGCTCAGGTCATGATTTCAGGGTCCTGGGATGGAGCCCCACATCAGGCTCTTTGCTCAGCGGGGAGCCTGCTTACCCCTTTCTCTCTGCCACCTCTCTGCCTACTTGTGATCTGTCAAATGCGTAAATAAGATCTTTAAAAAAAGAATTACTAGGTGAGAAAAACATCGAGGCTATGGGAAGGAAAATGATTTCACCTGATCTGACTAGGAAGTGGTTGAAGCCTGAATTAAAGTGCTATCTAAAGAGTAAAGCCCTGGGAAATATATGGGGAAAAAATCCCTAGAAAAACAGCCATAATAACAGGCTGCTCTTTAATGATCCAGATCCTGCGGTAGGCAAAGAAGAGCTGGTTTTAGCCAGAGGATGATCTCCGTTTGTCTTCATGATCTGGCATTTCCTGCAAGCCAGGCATGGGGCTCTGCACTAGAGCTGCAAATGCTGGGGGGCCCTCACTGTCCCTTTTCTCTTCTCAGGGGGACAACCGGCATGTCCATGGTGCAGTGTGACAGGCTTTACCACAGGGAGAGAAAAGACTGCCAAGGGTAGGTTGGAGCTGGGAAAAGCCACTTAGGAACAGATTTTCAGGGGAGGTGATAGACAAGGGCAAAGCGAAGAATGAGGATGAGTGTGTCACGTTTCAAAGTGCCAGGAGGCAGCACAGTGCATTCAGGAAACGACAGCAAGTTCATGATAACCGACAGCTGATCTGGCAGCATCACCTGGGGATGGAGGCTGAGCCCCGGGGTTAACACTGGGGTGAGATGGTTTGTATACTATGCCGAGGAGGTGAGGTACTACACTGTGGGGGCACAGGGAGCTACCGGAGGATTTCAAATATCAGAATCGTAACCATAATAGAGTATTTAATTGCATCCTAGCTTTCATCAAGGGTAAGATGCACTATAGTTTATGTTCGACTAAGAAAGAGAAATGCTGTCAGTTAAACTAGGATATGTCCTCAAGTGCAAGGTAAATGCCACCTTAAGAGATATTAAAATGGGGGGGGGGAAAAATCTTAGAACAAGTAAACTGTGGTACTAGAATAATTAAGAAAGGTCGAACACTTGGATCAACAAAATAAGTGATTATTCCTTAACCATGTGCACCCAACTATATTAAGTCTTAGAACAAGAGACATTCTCATCTTGATGCCCCGCAGCTGTTAGGCCCAAGGTACAGAGGGCAGTAGCCAATGACCAGCAGGCCCCAAGTGCCATGTGCAGACTCTAAGAGCAACTGCCTTTGAGAGAGGAAACGGTTGAGAGCAGGCTTTCTGAGGTAGAGAAGTATTAGCTGGGAAAGTCGGAAAATTGACACAGAATCGGAATTGATGCCCCTACATGACAGAGTTGGTGAAACTTCCCTTCTCAGAGATCTTGAGGCTCCTCAGAAATGTATTTTTCATTTTGGACGGAACATTCAGGATAAATATGATGTGTTCGAGTTCCTGGTTCTCTCATCAGGACTGTTTCTTAGGCCTCACTGGTACAATAAAAGGGTTTTGATAGACCAGGGTAAATCCTGACAAAAGCAAAGCACGGTATCTATGAAAAACTAACCACTCAGAAGAGAACAAGAGATAAAAGGCCAGGCCGACCTGACCCTGCAGGATAGGTAAGGTTGGTCTGGCAACAGGGGTAGAGGGGAAGTGCCCATCTCCTGCTAGAAGAGCTAGAGAAGTCCCCTTCCCGAGAGACCACAGCAGGAGAGGAGAGCAGTAGGTGCTGATGATGAAGAATATTTTAATCAGCAGAGAAGGTCAAAATGACAAAGTTCCAGGATCAGAGTAAACCTATGGGATCAAAAAATAAAAAATAAAAAAAAAAGATTTTTTTGAAACGACTTTTTTTTTTAAAGGAATTTAAACAAAAGTCCTTTATAACAGACAGTTGGCTGTTTAAACCAAAAGTACAACTCACTGAGAGAATCGCCGCATTATTTATTGGGATAGAAAGGACCTGGAATGTAGAAAGACCCATTCTGTAGAGGAAAAAATAGAATCTCTAACAGGTCTCAACCTTGCACAGCCAGTGGCTAGAATCCCTGGCTCATGAGACCTTGTGCTAGCAGTCCGCTAGAACCATCTCAACTATGTTAGTCTATCTTGGAAGCCAACAAGTGTTTGCCCAGTTAAGAGCACGGTAACAATCAGTCACGTTATGTTATAATGATTGTCGATATCTTTAAAAGCCTTGTCAAGTTCCTTTTTGAGTAACCATCACCCCACCCTTAGAGAAATTTATCTGTGGTTCACCTCTTTGAAATATCTACTGTTGTTCCACATTTACCATAGCCAAAAAAAAAAAAAAAAAGCTTTCTATTAACAAAGTGTTCAGAAGGGGGCGCCACTGGAAACAATGAGAGTTTTCGCAGCTGGGACAACTTTGTTGCAGAAACAGCTGAAAGCAATCAGGTCAGACAGAGCCAAGGGCTGGAGGGATTTTTAAAATTACAAAAACCGAACCAAATCAAACCAAAACAAAAATCATAACCAATGGCCAAGATTTCAAGGTTGCTACTAAAGGTATGACATTCTCCTAAGACATGCGTGTGACTTGATCAATATATTTCTATATTTATATTTGAAGAAGAAGGAACTATTTGATGCAGCAAATCCACATTGATTAAAAATTGCCAGATAAGGGGCTCTTGGGGGGCTCAGTGGTTTAGGCCTCTGCCTTCCGCTCAGGTCATGATTTCAGGGTCCTGGGATGGAGCCCCACATCAGGCTCTTTGCTCAGCGGGGAGCCTGCTTACCCCTTTCTCTCTGCCACCTCTCTGCCTACTTGTGATCTGTCAAATGGGTAAATAAGATCTTTAAAAAAAGAATTACTAGGTGAGAAAAACTTCGAGGCTATGGGAAGGAAAATGATTTCACCTGATCTGACTAGGAAGTGGTTGAAGCCTGAATTAAAGTGCTATCTAAAGAGTAAAGCCCTGGGAAATATATGGGGAAAAAATCCCTAGAAAAACAGCCATAATAACTGGCTGCTCTTTAATGATCCAGATCCTGCGGTAGGCAAAGAAGAGCTGGTTTTAGCCAGAGGATGATCTCCGTTTGTCTTCATGATCTGGCATTTCCTGCAAGCCAGGCATGGGGCTCTGCACTAGAGCTGCAAATGCTGGGGGGCCCTCACTCTCCCTTTTCTCTTCTCAGGGGGACAACCGGCATGTCCATGGTGCAGTGTGACAGGCTTTACCACAGGGAGAGAAAAGACTGCCAAGGGTAGGTTGGAGCTGGGAAAAGCCACTTAGGAACAGATTTTCAGGGGAGGTGATAGACAAGGGCAAAGCGAAGAATGAGGATGAGTGTGTCAAGTTTCAAAGTGCCAGGAGGCAGCACAGTGCATTCAGGAAACTACAGCAAGTTCATGATAACCGACAGCTGATCTGGCAGCATCACCTGGGGATGGAGGCTGAGCCCCGGGGTTAACACTGGGGTGAGATGGTTTGTATACTATGCCGAGGAGGTGAGGTACTACACTGTGGGGGCACAGGGAGCTACCGAGGATTTCAAATATCAGAATCGTAACCATAATAGAGTATTTAATTGCATCCTAGCTTTCATCAAGGGTAAGATGCACTATAGTTTATGTTCCACTAAGAAAGAGAAATGCTGTCAGTTAAACTAGGATATGTCCTCAAGTGCAAGGTAAATGCCACCTTAAGAGATATTAAAATGGGGGGGGAACAAATCTTAGAACAAGTAAACTGTGGTACTAGAATAATTAAGAAAGGTCGAACACTTGGATCAACCAAATAAGTGATTATTCCTTAACCATGTGCACCCAACTATATTAAGTCTTAGAACAAGAGACATTCTCATCTTGATGCCCCGCAGCTGTTAGGCCCAAGGTACAGAGGGCAGTAGCCAATGACCAGCAGGCCCCAAGTGCCATGTGCAGACTCTAAGAGCAACTGCCTTTGAGAGAGGAAACGGTTGAGAGTGGGCTTTCTGAGGTAGAGAAGTATTAGCTGGGAAAGTCGGAAAATTGACACAGAATCGGAATTGATGCCCCTACATGACAGAGTTGGTGAAACTTCCATTCTCAGAGATCATGAGGCTCCTCAGAAATGTATTTTTCATTTTGGACGGAACATTCAGGATAAATATGATCTGTTCGAGTTCCTGGTTCTCTCATCAGGACTGTTTCTTAGGCTTCACTGGTACAAGAAAAGGGTTTTGATAGACCAGGGTAAATCCTGACAAAAGCAAAGCACGGTATCTATGAAAAACTAACCACTCAGAAGAGAACAAGAGATAAAAGGCCAGGCCGACCTGACCCTGCAGGATAGGTAAGGTTGGTCTGGCAACAGGGGTAGAGGGGAAGTGCCCATCTCCTGCTAGAAGAGCTAGAGAAGTCCCCTTCCCGAGAGACCACAGCAGGAGAGGAGAGCAGTAGGTGCTGATGATGAAGAATATTTTAATCAGCAGAGAAGGTCAAAATGACAAAGTTCCAGGATCAGAGTAAACCTATGGGATCAAAAAATAAAAAATAAAAAAAAAGATTTTTTTGAAACGACTTTTTTTTTAAAGGAATTTAAACAAAAGTCCTTTATAACAGACAGTTGGCTGTTTAAACCAAAAGTACAACTCACTGAGAGAATCGCCGCATTATTTATTGGGGTAGAAAGGACCTGGAATGTAGAAAGACCCATTCTGTAGAGGAAAAAATAGAATCACTAACAGGTCTCAACCTTGCACAGCCAGTGGCTAGAATCCCTGGCTCATGAGACCCTGTGCTAGCAGGCCGCTAGAACCATCTCAACTATGTTAGTCTATCTTGGAAGCCAACAAGTGTTTGCCCAGTTAAGAGCACGGTAACAAGCAGTCACGTTATGTTATAATGATGGTCGATATCTTTAAAAGCCTTGTCAAGTTCCTTCTTGAGTAACCCTCACCCCACCCTTAGAGTAATTTATCTGTGGTTCACCTCTTTGAAATATCTACTGTTGTTCCACATTTACCATAGCCAAAAAAAAAAAAAAAAAGCTTTCTATTAACAAAGTGTTCAGAAGGGGGCGCCACTGGAAACAATGAGAGTTTTCGCAGCTGGGACAAATTTGTTGCAGAAACAGCTGAAAGCAATCAGGTCAGACAGAGCCAAGGGCTGGAGGGATTTTTAAAATTACAAAAACCGAACCAAATCAAACCAAAACAAAAATCATAACCAATGGCCAAGATTTCAAGTTTGCTACTAAAGGTATGACATTCTCCTAAGACATGCGTGTGACTTGATCAATATGTTTCTATATTTATATTTGAAGAAGAAGGAACTATTTGATGCAGCAAATCCACATTGATTAAAAATTACCAGATAAGGGGCTCTTGGGGGGCTCAGTGGTTTAGGCCTCTGCCTTCCGCTCAGGTCATGATTTCAGGGTCCTGGGATGGAGCCCCACATCAGGCTCTTTGCTCAGCGGGGAGCCTGCTTACCCCTTTCTCTCTGCCACCTCTCTGCCTACTTGTGATCTGTCAAATGGGTAAATAAGATCTTTAAAAAAAGAATTACTAGGTGAGAAAAACATCGAGGCTATGGGAAGGAAAATGATTTCACCTGATCTGACTAGGAAGTGGTTGAAGCCTGAATTAAAGTGCTATCTAAAGAGTAAAGCCCTGGGAAATATATGGGGAAAAAATCCCTAGAAAAACAGCCATAATAACTGGCTGCTCTTTAATGATCCAGATCCTGCGGTAGGCAAAGAAGAGCTGGTTTTAGCCAGAGGATGATCTCCGTTTGTCTTCATGATCTGGCATTTCCTGCAAGCCAGGCATGTGGCTCTGCACTAGAGCTGCAAATGCTGGGGGGCCCTCACTCTCCCTTTTCTCTTCTCAGGGGGACAACCGGCATGTCCATGGTGCAGTGTGACAGGCTTTACCACAGGGAGAGAAAAGACTGCCAAGGGTAGGTTGGAGCTGGGAAAAGCCACTTAGGAACAGATTTTCAGGGGAGGTGATAGACAAGGGCAAAGCGAAGAATGAGGATGAGTGTGTCACGTTTCAAAGTGCCAGGAGGCAGCACAGTGCATTCAGGAAACTACAGCAAGTTCATGATAACCGACAGCTGATCTGGCAGCATCACCTGGGGATGGAGGCTGAGCCCCGGGGTTAACACTGGGGTGAGATGGTTTGTATACTATGCCGAGGAGGTGAGGTACTACACTGTGGGGGCACAGGGAGCTACCGGAGGATTTCAAATATCAGAATCGTAACCATAATAGAGTATTTAATTGCATCCTAGCTTTCATCAAGGGTAAGATGCACTATAGTTTATGTTCGACTAAGAAAGAGAAATGCTGTCAGTTAAACTAGGATATGTCCTCAAGTGCAAGGTAAATGCCACGTTAAGAGATATTAAAATGGGGGGGGGCAAATCTTAGAACAAGTAAACTGTGGTACTAGAATAATTAAGAAAGGTCGAACACTTGGATCAACAAAATAAGTGATTATTCCTTAACCATGTGCACCCAACTATATTAAGTCTTAGAACAAGAGACATTCTCATCTTGATGCCCCGCAGCTGTTAGGCCCAAGGTACAGAGGGCAGTAGCCAATGACCAGCAGGCCCCAAGTGCCATGTGCAGACTCTAAGAGCAACTGCCTTTGAGAGAGGAAACGGTTGAGAGCGGGCTTTCTGAGGTAGAGAAGTATTAGCTGGGAAAGTCGGAAAATTGACACAGAATCGGAATTGATGCCCCTACATGACAGAGTTGGTGAAACTTCCCTTCTCAGAGATCTTGAGGCTCCTCAGAAATGTATTTTTCATTTTGGACGGAACATTCAGGATAAATATGATCTGTTCGAGTTCCTGGTTCTCTCATCAGGACTGTTTCTTAGGCTTCACTGGTACAAGAAAAGGGTTTTGATAGACCAGGGTAAATCCTGACAAAAGCAAAGCACGGTATCTATGAAAAACTAACCACTCAGAAGAGAACAAGAGATAAAAGGCCAGGCCGACCTGACCCTGCAGGATAGGTAAGGTTGGTCTGGCAACAGGGGTAGAGGGGAAGTGCCCATCTCCTGCTAGAAGAGCTAGAGAAGTCCCCTTCCCGAGAGACCACAGCAGGAGAGGAGAGCAGTAGGTGCTGATGATGAAGAATATTTTAATCAGCAGAGAAGGTCAAAATGACAAAGTTCCAGGATCAGAGTAAACCTATGGGATCAAAAAATAAAAAATAAAAAAAAAGATTTTTTTGAAACGACTTTTTTTTTAAAGGAATTTAAACAAAAGTCCTTTATAACAGACAGTTGGCTGTTTAAACCAAAAGTACAACTCACTGAGAGAATCGCCGCATTATTTATTGGGGTAGAAAGGACCTGGAATGTAGAAAGACCCATTCTGTAGAGGAAAAAATAGAATCACTAACAGGTCTCAACCTTGCACAGCCAGTGGCTAGAATCCCTGGCTCATGAGACCCTGTGCTAGCAGGCCGCTAGAACCATCTCAAATATGTTAGTCTATCTTGGAAGCCAACAAGTGTTTGCCCAGTTAAGAGCACGGTAACAAGCAGTCACGTTATGTTATAATGATTGTCGATATCTTTAAAAGCCTTGTCAAGTTCCTTTTTGAGTAACCCTCACCCCACCCTTAGAGAAATTTATCTGTGGTTCACCTCTTTGAAATATCTACTGTTGTTCCACATTTACCATAGCCAAAAAAAAAAAAAAAAAAAGCTTTCTATTAACAAAGTGTTCAGAAGGGGGCGCCACTGTAAACAATGAGAGTTTTCGCAGCTGGGACAACTTTGTTGCAGAAACAGCTGAAAGCAATCAGGTCAGACAGAGCCAAGGGCTGGAGGGATTTTTAAAATTACAAAAACCGAACCAAATCAAACCAAAACAAAAATCATAACCAATGGCCAAGATTTCAAGTTTGCTACTAAAGGTATGACATTCTCCTAAGACATGCGTGTGACTTGATCAATATATTTCTATATTTATATTTGAAGAAGAAGGAACTATTTGATGCAGCAAATCCACATTGATTAAAAATTACCAGATAAGGGGCTCTTGGGGGGCTCAGTGGTTTAGGCCTCTGCCTTCCGCTCAGGTCATGATTTCAGGGTCCTGGGATGGAGCCCCACATCAGGCTCTTTGCTCAGCGGGGAGCCTGCTTACCCCTTTCTCTCTGCCACCTCTCTGCCTACTTGTGATCTGTCAAATGGGTAAATAAGATCTTTAAAAAAAGAATTACTAGGTGAGAAAAACCTCGAGGGTATGGGAAGGAAAATGATTTCACCTGATCTGACTAGGAAGTGGTTGAAGCCTGAATTAAAGTGCTATATAAAGAGTAAAGCCCTGGGAAATATATGGGGAAAAAATCCCTAGAAAAACAGCCATAATAACTGGCTGCTCTTTAATGATCCAGATCCTGCGGTAGGCAAAGAAGAGCTGGTTTTAGCCAGAGGATGATCTCCGTTTGTCTTCATGATCTGGCATTTCCTGCAAGCCAGGCATGGGGCTCTGCACTAGAGCTGCAAATGCTGGGGGGCCATCACTGTCCCTTTTCTCTTCTCAGGGGGACAACCGGCATGTCCATGGTGCAGTGTGACAGGCTTTACCACAGGGAGAGAAAAGACTGCCAAGGGTAGGTTGGAGCTGGGAAAAGCCACTTAGGAACAGATTTTCAGGGGAGGTGATAGACAAGGGCAAAGCGAAGAATGAGGATGAGTGTGTCAAGTTTCAAAGTGCCAGGAGGCAGCACAGTGCATTCAGGAAACTACAGCAAGTTCATGATAACCGACAGCTGATCTGGCAGCATCACCTGGGGATGGAGGCTGAGCCCCGGGATTAAAACTGGGGTGAGATGGTTTGTATACTATGCCGAGGAGGTGAGGTACTACACTGTGGGGGCACAGGGAGCTACCGGAGGATTTCAAATATCAGAATCGTAACCATAATAGAGTATTTAATTGCATCCTAGCTTTCATCAAGGGTAAGATGCACTATAGTTTATGTTCGACTAAGAAAGAGAAATGCTGTCAGTTAAACTAGGATATGTCCTCAAGTGCAAGGTAAATGCCACCTTAAGAGATATTAAAATGGGGGGGGGGACAAATCTTAGAACAAGTAAACTGTGGTACTAGAATAATTAAGAAAGGTCGAACACTTGGATCAACAAAATAAGTGATTATTCCTTAACCATGTGCACCCAACTATATTAAGTCTTAGAACAAGAGACATTCTCATCTTGATGCCCCGCAGCTGTTAGGCCCAAGGTACAGAGGGCAGTAGCCAATGACCAGCAGGCCCCAAGTGCCATGTGCAGACTCTAAGATCAACTGCCTTTGAGAGAGGAAACGGTTGAGAGCGGGCTTTCTGAGGTAGAGAAGTATTAGCTGGGAAAGTCGGAAAATTGAAACAGAATCGGAATTGATGCCCCTACATGACAGAATTGGTGAAACTTCCCTTCTCAGAGATCTTGAGGATCCTCAGAAATGTATTTTTCATTTTGGACGGAACATTCAGGATAAATATGATCTGTTCGAGTTCCTGGTTCTCTCATCAGGACTGTTTCTTAGGCTTCACTGGTACAAGAAAAGGGTTTTGATAGACCAGGGTAAATCCTGACAAAAGCAAAGCACGGTATCTATGAAAAACTAACCACTCAGAAGAGAACAAGAGATATAAGGCCAGGCCGACCTGACCCTGCAGGATAGGTAAGGTTGGTCTGGCAACAGGGGTAGAGGGGAAGTGCCCATCTCCTGCTAGAAGAGCTAGAGAAGTCCCCTTCCCGAAAGACCACACCAGGAGAGGAGAGCAGTAGGTGCTGATGATGAAGAATATTTTAATCAGCAGAGAAGGTCAAAATGACAAAGTTCCAGGATCAGAGTAAACCTATGGGATCAAAAAATAAAAAATAAAAAAAAAGATTTTTTTGAAACGACTTTTTTTTTAAAGGAATTTAAACAAAAGTCCTTTATAACAGACAGTTGGCTGTTTAAACCAAAAGTACAACTCACTGAGAGAATCGCCGCATTATTTATTGGGGTAGAAAGGACCTGGAATGTAGAAAGACCCATTCTGTAGAGGAAAAAATAGAATCACTAACAGGTCTCAACCTTGCACAGCCAGTGGCTAGAATCCCTGGCTCATGAGACCCTGTGCTAGCAGGCCGCTAGAACCATCTCAACTATGTTAGTCTATCTTGGAAGCCAACAAGTGTTTGCCCAGTTAAGAGCACGGTAACAATCAGTCACGTTATGTTATAATGATTGTCGATATCTTTAAAAGCCTTGTCAAGTTCCTTTTTGAGTAACCCTCACACCACCCTTAGAGAAATTTATCTGTGGTTCACCTCTTTGAAATATCTACTGTTGTTCCACATTTACCATAGCCAAAAAAAAAAAAAAAAAAAAGCTTTCTATTAACAAAGTGTTCAGAAGGGGGCGCCACTGGAAACAATGAGAGTTTTCGCAGCTGGGACAACTTTGTTGCAGAAACAGCTGAAAGCAATCAGGTCAGACAGAGCCAAGGGCTGGAGGGATTTTTAAAATTACAAAAACCGAACCAAATCAAACCAAAACAAAAATCATAACCAATGGCCAAGATTTCAAGTTTGCTACTAAAGGTATGACATTCTCCTAAGACATGCGTGTGACTTGATCAATATATTTCTATATTTATATTTGAAGAAGAAGGAACTATTTGATGCAGCAAATCCACATTGATTAAAAATTACCAGATAAGGGGCTCTTGGGGGGCTCAGTGGTTTAGGCCTCTGCCTTCCGCTCAGGTCATGATTTCAGGGTCCTGGGATGGAGCCCCACATCAGGCTCTTTGCTCAGCGGGGAGCCTGCTTACCCCTTTCTCTCTGCCACCTCTCTGCCTACTTGTGATCTGTCAAATGGGTAAATAAGATCTTTAAAAAAAGAATTACTAGGTGAGAAAAACATCGAGGGTATGGGAAGGAAAATGATTTCACCTGATCTGACTAGGAAGTGGTTGAAGCCTGAATTATAGTGCTATCTAAAGAGTAAAGCCCTGGGAAATATATGGGGAAAAAATCCCTAGAAAAACAGCCATAATAACTGGCTGCTCTTTAATGATCCAGATCCTGCGGTAGGCAAAGAAGAGCTGGTTTTAGCCAGAGGATGATCTCCGTTTGTCTTCATGATCTGGCATTTCCTGCAAGCCAGGCATGGGGCTCTGCACTAGAGCTGCAAATGCTGGGGGGCCCTCACTGTCCCTTTTCTCTTCTCAGGGGGACAACGGGCATGTCCATGGTGCAGTGTGACAGGCTTTACCACAGGGAGAGAAAAGACTGCCAAGGGTAGGTTGGAGCTGGGAAAAGCCACTTAGGAACAGATTTTCAGGGGAGGTGATAGACAAGGGCAAAGCGAAGAATGAGGATGAGTGTGTCAAGTTTCAAAGTGCCAGGAGGCAGCACAGTGCATTCAGGAATCTACAGCAAGTTCATGATAACCGACAGCTAATCTGGCAGCATAACCTGGGGATGGAGGCTGAGCCCCGGGGTTAACACTGGGGTGAGATGGTATGTATACTATGCCGAGGAGGTGAGGTACTACACTGTGGGGGCACAGGGAGCTACCGGAGGATTTCAAATATCAGAATCGTAACCATAATAGAGTATTTAATTGCATCCTAGCTTTCATCAAGGGTAAGATGCACTATAGTTTATGTTCGACTAAGAAAGAGAAATGCTGTCAGTTAAACTAGGATATGTCCTCAAGTGCAAGGTAAATGCCACCTTAAGAGATATTAAAAAGGGGGGGGGGACAAATCTTAGAACAAGTAAACTGTGGTACTAGAATAATTAAGAAAGGTCGAACACTTGGATCAACAAAATAAGTGATTATTCCTTAACCATGTGCACCCAACTATATTAAGTCTTAGAACAAGAGACATTTTCATCTTGATGCCCCGCAGCTGTTAGGCCCAAGGTACAGAGGGCAGTAGCCAATGACCAGCAGGCCCCAAGTGCCATGTGCAGACTCTAAGAGCAACTGCCTTTGAGAGAGGAAACGGTTGAGAGCGGGCTTTCTGAGGTAGAGAAGTATTAGCTGGGAAAGTCGGAAAATTGACACAGAATCGGAATTGATGCCCCTACATGACAGAGTTGGTGAAACTTCCCTTCTCAGAGATCTTGAGGCTCCTCAGAAATGTATTTTTCATTTTGGACGGAACATTCAGGATAAATATGATCTGTTCGAGTTCCTGGTTCTCTCATCAGGACTGTTTCTTAGGCTTCACTGGTACAAGAAAAGGGTTTTGATAGACCAGGGTAAATCCTGACAAAAGCAAAGCACGGTATCTATGAAAAACTAACGACTCAGAAGAGAGCAAGAGATAAAAGGCCAGGCCGACCTGACCCTGCAGGATAGGTAAGGTTGGTCTGGCAACAGGGGTAGAGGGGAAGTGCCCATCTCCTGCTAGAAGAGCTAGAGAAGTCCCCTTCCCGAGAGACCACACCAGGAGAGGAGAGCAGTAGGTGCTGATGATGAAGAATATTTTAATCAGCAGAGAAGGTCAAAATGACAAAGTTCCAGGATCAGAGTAAACCTATGGGATCAAAAAATAAAAAATAAAAAAAAAGATTTTTTTGAAACGACATTTTTTTTAAAAGAAATTTAAACAAAAGTCCTTTATAACAGACAGTTGGCTGTTTAAACCAAAAGTACAACTCACTGAGAGAATAGCCGCATTATTTATTGGGGTAGAAAGGACCTGGAATGTAGAAAGACCCATTCTGTAGTGGAAAAAATAGAATCACTAACAGGTCTCAACCTTGCACAGCCAGTGGCTAGAATCCCTGGCTCATGAGACCCTGTGCTAGCAGGCCGCTAGAACCATCTCAACTATGTTAGTCTATCTTGGAAGCCAACAAGTGTTTGCCCAGTTAAGAGCACGGTAACAATCAGTCACGTTATGTTATAATGATTGTCGATATCTTTAAAAGCCTTGTCAAGTTCCTTTTTGAGTAAGCCTCACACCACCCTTAGAGAAATTTATCTGTGGTTCACCTCTTTGAAATATCTACTGTTGTTCCACATTTACCATAGCCAAAAAAAAAAAAAAAAAAAAAATGCTTTCTATTAACAAAGTGTTCAGAAGGGGGCGCCACTGGAAACAATGAGAGTTTTCGCAGCTGGGACAACTTTGTTGCAGAAACAGCTGAAAGCAATCAGGTCAGACAGAGCCAAGGGCTGGAGGGATTTTTAAAATTACAAAAACCGAACCAAATCAAACCAAAACAAAAATCATAACCAATGGCCAAGATTTCAAGTTTGCTACTAAAGGTATGACATTCTCCTAAGACATGCGTGTGACTTGATCAAGATATTTCTATATTTATATTTGAAGAAGAAGGAACTATTTGATGCAGCAAATCCACATTGATTAAAAATTACCAGATAAGGGGCTCTTGGGGGGCTCAGTGGTTTAGGCCTCTGCCTTCCGCTCAGGTCATGATTTCAGGGTCCTGGGATGGAGCCCCACATCAGGCTCTTTGCTCAGCGGGGAGCCTGCTTACCCCTTTCTCTCTGCCACCTCTCTGCCTACTTGTGATCTGTCAAATGGGTAAATAAGATCTTTAAAAAAAGAATTACTAGGTGAGAAAAACATCGAGGGTATGGGAAGGAAAATGATTTCACCTGATCTGACTAGGAAGTGGTTGAAGCCTGAATTAAAGTGCTATATAAAGAGTAAAGCCCTGGGAAATATATGGGGGAAAAAATCCCTAGAAAAACAGCCATAATAACTGGCTGCTCTTTAATGATCCAGATCCTGCGGTAGGCAAAGAAGAGCTGGTTTTAGCCAGAGGATGATCTCCGTTTGTCTTCATGATCTGGCATTTCCTGCAAGCCAGGCATGGGGCTCTGCACTAGAGCTGCAAATGCTGGGGGGCCCTCACTGTCCCTTTTCTCTTCTCAGGGGGACAACCGGCATGTCCATGGTGCAGTGTGACAGGCTTTACCACAGGGAGAGAAAAGACTGCCAAGGGTAGGTTGGAGCTGGGAAAAGCCACTTAGGAACAGATTTTCAGGGGAGGTGATAGACAAGGGCAAAGCGAAGAATGAGGATGAGTGTGTCAAGTTTCAAAGTGCCAGGAGGCAGCACAGTGCATTCAGGAATCTACAGCAAGTTCATGATAACCGACAGCTAATCTGGCAGCATAACCTGGGGATGGAGGCTGAGCCCCGGGGTTAACACTGGGGTGAGATGGTATGTATACTATGCCGAGGAGGTGAGGTACTACACTGTGGGGGCACAGGGAGCTACCGGAGGATTTCAAATATCAGAATCGTAACCATAATAGAGTATTTAATTGCATCCTAGCTTTCATCAAGGGTAAGATGCACTATAGTTTATGTTCGACTAAGAAAGAGAAATGCTGTCAGTTAAACTAGGATATGTCCTCAAGTGCAAGGTAAATGCCACCTTAAGAGATATTAAAAAGGGGGGGGGGACAAATCTTAGAACAAGTAAACTGTGGTACTAGAATAATTAAGAAAGGTCGAACACTTGGATCAACAAAATAAGTGATTATTCCTTAACCATGTGCACCCAACTATATTAAGTCTTAGAACAAGAGACATTTTCATCTTGATGCCCCGCAGCTGTTAGGCCCAAGGTACAGAGGGCAGTAGCCAATGACCAGCAGGCCCCAAGTGCCATGTGCAGACTCTAAGAGCAACTGCCTTTGAGAGAGGAAACGGTTGAGAGCGGGCTTTCTGAGGTAGAGAAGTATTAGCTGGGAAAGTCGGAAAATTGACACAGAATCGGAATTGATGCCCCTACATGACAGAGTTGGTGAAACTTCCCTTCTCAGAGATCTTGAGGCTCCTCAGAAATGTATTTTTCATTTTGGACGGAACATTCAGGATAAATATGATCTGTTCGAGTTCCTGGTTCTCTCATCAGGACTGTTTCTTAGGCTTCACTGGTACAAGAAAAGGGTTTTGATAGACCAGGGTAAATCCTGACAAAAGCAAAGCACGGTATCTATGAAAAACTAACGACTCAGAAGAGAGCAAGAGATAAAAGGCCAGGCCGACCTGACCCTGCAGGATAGGTAAGGTTGGTCTGGCAACAGGGGTAGAGGGGAAGTGCCCATCTCCTGCTAGAAGAGCTAGAGAAGTCCCCTTCCCGAGAGACCACACCAGGAGAGGAGAGCAGTAGGTGCTGATGATGAAGAATATTTTAATCAGCAGAGAAGGTCAAAATGACAAAGTTCCAGGATCAGAGTAAACCTATGGGATCAAAAAATAAAAAATAAAAAAAAAGATTTTTTTGAAACGACATTTTTTTTAAAAGAAATTTAAACAAAAGTCCTTTATAACAGACAGTTGGCTGTTTAAACCAAAAGTACAACTCACTGAGAGAATAGCCGCATTATTTATTGGGGTAGAAAGGACCTGGAATGTAGAAAGACCCATTCTGTAGTGGAAAAAATAGAATCACTAACAGGTCTCAACCTTGCACAGCCAGTGGCTAGAATCCCTGGCTCATGAGACCCTGTGCTAGCAGGCCGCTAGAACCATCTCAACTATGTTAGTCTATCTTGGAAGCCAACAAGTGTTTGCCCAGTTAAGAGCACGGTAACAATCAGTCACGTTATGTTATAATGATTGTCGATATCTTTAAAAGCCTTGTCAAGTTCCTTTTTGAGTAAGCCTCACACCACCCTTAGAGAAATTTATCTGTGGTTCACCTCTTTGAAATATCTACTGTTGTTCCACATTTACCATAGCCAAAAAAAAAAAAAAAAAAAAAAATGCTTTCTATTAACAAAGTGTTCAGAAGGGGGCGCCACTGGAAACAATGAGAGTTTTCGCAGCTGGGACAACTTTGTTGCAGAAACAGCTGAAAGCAATCAGGTCAGACAGAGCCAAGGGCTGGAGGGATTTTTAAAATTACAAAAACCGAACCAAATCAAACCAAAACAAAAATCATAACCAATGGCCAAGATTTCAAGTTTGCTACTAAAGGTATGACATTCTCCTAAGACATGCGTGTGACTTGATCAAGATATTTCTATATTTATATTTGAAGAAGAAGGAACTATTTGATGCAGCAAATCCACATTGATTAAAAATTACCAGATAAGGGGCTCTTGGGGGGCTCAGTGGTTTAGGCCTCTGCCTTCCGCTCAGGTCATGATTTCAGGGTCCTGGGATGGAGCCCCACATCAGGCTCTTTGCTCAGCGGGGAGCCTGCTTACCCCTTTCTCTCTGCCACCTCTCTGCCTACTTGTGATCTGTCAAATGGGTAAATAAGATCTTTAAAAAAAGAATTACTAGGTGAGAAAAACATCGAGGGTATGGGAAGGAAAATGATTTCACCTGATCTGACTAGGAAGTGGTTGAAGCCTGAATTAAAGTGCTATATAAAGAGTAAAGCCCTGGGAAATATATGGGGGAAAAAATCCCTAGAAAAACAGCCATAATAACTGGCTGCTCTTTAATGATCCAGATCCTGCGGTAGGCAAAGAAGAGCTGGTTTTAGCCAGAGGATGATCTCCGTTTGTCTTCATGATCTGGCATTTCCTGCAAGCCAGGCATGGGGCTCTGCACTAGAGCTGCAAATGCTGGGGGGCCCTCACTGTCCCTTTTCTCTTCTCAGGGGGACAACCGGCATGTCCATGGTGCAGTGTGACAGGCTTTACCACAGGGAGAGAAAAGACTGCCAAGGGTAGGTTGGAGCTGGGAAAAGCCACTTAGGAACAGATTTTCAGGGGAGGTGATAGACAAGGGCAAAGCGAAGAATGAGGATGAGTGTGTCAAGTTTCAAAGTGCCAGGAGGCAGCACAGTGCATTCAGGAAACTACAGCAAGTTCATGATAACCGACAGCTGATCTGGCAGCATCACCTGGGGATGGAGGCTGAGCCCCGGGGTTAACACTGGGGTGAGATGGTATGTATACTATGCCGGGGAGGTGAGGTACTACACTGTGGGGGCACAGGGAGCTACAGGAGGATTTCAAATATCAGAATCGTAACCGTAATAGAGTATTTAATTGCATCCTAGCTTTCATCAAGGGTAAGATGCACTATAGTTTATGTTCGACTAAGAAAGAGAAATGCTGTCAGTTAAACTAGGTTATGTCCTCAAGTGCAAGGTAAATGCCACCTTAAGAGATATTAAAATGGGGGGGGGGGACAAATCTTAGAACAAGTAAACTGTGGTACTAGAATAATTAAGAAAGGTCGAACACTTGGATCAACAAAATAAGTGATTATTCCTTAACCATGTGCACCCAACTATATTAAGTCTTAGAACAAGAGACATTCTCATCTTGATGCCCCGCAGCTGTTAGGCCCAAGGTACAGAGGGCAGTAGCCAATGACCAGCAGGCCCCAAGTGCCATGTGCAGACTCTAAGAGCAACTGCCTTTGAGAGAGGAAACGGTTGAGAGCGGGCTTTCTGAGGTAGAGAAGTATTAGCTGGGAAAGTCGGAAAATTGACACAGAATCGGAATTGATGCCCCTACATGACAGAGTTGGTGAAACTTCCCTTCTCAGAGATCTTGAGGATCCTCAGAAATGTATTTTTCATTTTGGACGGAACATTCAGGATAAATATGATCTGTTCGAGTTCCTGGTTCTCTCATCAGGACTGTTTCTTAGGCTTCACTGGTACAAGAAAAGGGTTTTGATAGACCAGGGTAAATCCTGACAAAAGCAAAGCACGGTATCTATGAAAAACTAACCACTCAGAAGAGAACAAGAGATAAAAGGCCAGGCCGACCTGACCCTGCAGGATAGGTAAGGTTGGTCTGGCAACAGGGGTAGAGGGGAAGTGCCCATCTCCTGCTAGAAGAGCTAGAGAAGTCCCCTTCCCGAGAGACCACACCAGGAGAGGAGAGCAGTAGGTGCTGATGATGAAGAATATTTTAATCAGCAGAGAAGGTCAAAATGACAAAGTTCCAGGATCAGAGTAAACCTATGGGATCAAAAAATAAAAAATAAAAAAAAAGATTTTTTTGAAACGACTTTTTTTTTAAAGGAATTTAAACAAAAGTCCTTTATAACAGACAGTTGGCTGTTTAAACCAAAAGTACAACTCACTGAGAGAATCGCCGCATTATTTATTGGGGTAGAAAGGACCTGGAATGTAGAAAGACCCATTCTGTAGAGGAAAAAATAGAATCACTAACAGGTCTCAACCTTGCACAGCCAGTGGCTAGAATCCCTGGCTCATGAGACCCTGTGCTAGCAGGCCGCTAGAACCATCTCAACTATGTTAGTCTATCTTGGAAGCCAACAAGTGTTTGCCCAGTTAAGAGCACGGTAACAAGCAGTCACGTTATGTTATAATGATTGTCGATATATTTAAAAGCCTTGTCCAGTTCCTTTTTGAGTAACCCTCACCCCACCCTTAGAGAAATTTATCTGTGGTTCACCTCTTTGAAATATCTACTGTTGTTCCACATTTACCATAGCCAAAAAAAAAAAAAAAAAAAAAAAAGCTTTCTATTAACAAAGTGTTCAGAAGGGGGCGCCACTGGAAACAATGAGAGTTTTCGCAGCTGGGACAACTTTGTTGCAGAAACAGCTGAAAGCAATCAGGTCAGACAGAGCCAAGGGCTGGAGGGATTTTTAAAATTACAAAAACCGAACCAAATCAAACCAAAACAAAAATCATAACCAATGGCCAAGATTTCAAGTTTGCTACTAAAGGTATGACATTCTCCTAAGACATGCGTGTGACTTGATCAATATATTTCTATATTTATATTTGAAGAAGAAGGAACTATTTGATGCAGCAAATCCACATTGATTAAAAATTACCAGATAAGGGGCTCTTGGGGGGCTCAGTGGTTTAGGCCTCTGCCTTCCGCTCAGGTCATGATTTCAGGGTCCTGGGATGGAGCCCCACATCAGGCTCTTTGCTCAGCGGGGAGCCTGCTTACCCCTTTCTCTCTGCCACCTCTCTGCCTACTTGTGATCTGTCAAATGGGTAAATAAGATCTTTAAAAAAAGAATTACTAGGTGAGAAAAACATCGAGGGTATGGGAAGGAAAATGATTTCACCTGATCTGACTAGGAAGTGGTTGAAGCCTGAATTAAAGTGCTATATAAAGAGTAAAGCCCTGGGAAATATATGGGGAAAAAAATCCCTAGAAAAACAGCCATAATAACTGGCTGCTCTTTAATGATCCAGATCCTGCGGTAGGCAAAGAAGAGCTGGTTTTAGCCAGAGGATGATCTCCGTTTGTCTTCATGATCTGGCATTTCCTGCAAGCCAGGCATGGGGCTCTGCACTAGAGCTGCAAATGCTGGGGGGCCCTCACTGTCCCTTTTCTCTTCTCAGGGGGACAACCGGCATGTCCATGGTGCAGTGTGACAGGCTTTACCACAGGGAGAGAAAAGACTGCCAAGGGTAGGTTGGAGCTGGGAAAAGCCACTTAGGAACAGATTTTCAGGGGAGGTGATAGACAAGGGCAAAGCGAAGAATGAGGATGAGTGTGTCAAGTTTCAAAGTGCCAGGAGGCAGCACAGTGCATTCAGGAAACTACAGCAAGTTCATGATAACCGACAGCTGATCTGGCAGCATCACCTGGGGATGGAGGCTGAGCCCCGGGGTTAACACTGGGTTGAGATGGTATGTATACTATGCCGGGGAGGTGAGGTACAACACTGTGGGGGCACAGGGAGCTACCGGAGGATTTCAAATATCAGAATCGTAACCATAATAGAGTATTTAATTGCATCCTAGCTTTCATCAAGGGTAAGATGCACTATAGTTTATGTTCGACTAAGAAAGAGAAATGCTGTCAGTTAAACTAGGTTATGTCCTCAAGTGCAAGGTAAATGCCACCTTAAGAGATATTAAAATGGGGGGGGGACAAATCTTAGAACAAGTAAACTGTGGTACTAGAATAATTAAGAAAGGTCGAACACTTGGATCAACAAAATAAGTGATTATTCCTTAACCATGTGCACCCAACTATATTAAGTCTTAGAACAAGAGACATTGTCATCTTGATGCCCCGCAGCTGTTAGGCCCAAGGTACAGAGGGCAGTAGCCAATGACCAGCAGGCCCCAAGTGCCATGTGCAGACTCTAAGAGCAACTGCCTTTGAGAGAGGAAACGGTTGAGAGCGGGCTTTCTGAGGTAGAGAAGTATTAGCTGGGAAAGTCGGAAAATTGAAACAGAATCGGAATTGATGCCCCTACATGACAGAGTTGGTGAAACTTCCCTTCTCAGAGATCTTGAGGCTCCTCAGAAATGTATTTTTCATTTTGGACGGAACATTCAGGATAAATATGATCTGTTCGAGTTCCTGGTTCTCTCATCAGGACTGTTTCTTAGGCTTCACTGGTACAAGAAAAGGGTTTTGATAGACCAGGGTAAATCCTGACAAAAGCAAAGCACGGTATCTATGAAAAACTAACCACTCAGAAGAGAACAAGAGATAAAAGGCCAGGCCGACCTGACCCTGCAGGATAGGTAAGGTTGGTCTGGCAACAGGGGTAGAGGGGAAGTGCCCATCTCCTGCTAGAAGAGCTAGAGAAGTCCCCTTCCCGAGAGACCACAGCAGGAGAGGAGAGCAGTAGGTGCTGATGATGAAGAATATTTTAATCAGCAGAGAAGGTCAAAATGACAAAGTTCCAGGATCAGAGTAAACCTATGGGATCAAAAAATAAAAAATAAAAAAAAAGATTTTTTTGAAACGACTTTTTTTTTAAAGGAATTTAAACAAAAGTCCTTTATAACAGACAGTTGGCTGTTTAAACCAAAAGTACAACTCACTGAGAGAATCGCCGCATTATTTATTGGGGTAGAAAGGACCTGGAATGTAGAAAGACCCATTCTGTAGAGGAAAAAATAGAATCACTAACAGGTCTCAACCTTGCACAGCCAGTGGCTAGAATCCCTGGCTCATGAGACCCTGTGCTAGCAGGCCGCTAGAACCATCTCAACTATGTTAGTCTATCTTGGAAGCCAACAAGTGTTTGCCCAGTTAAGAGCACGGTAACAATCAGTCACGTTATGTTATAATGATTGTCGATATCTTTAAAAGCCTTGTCCAGTTCCTTTTTGAGTAACCCTCACCCCACCCTTAGAGAAATTTATCTGTGGTTCACCTCTTTGAAATATCTACTGTTGTTCCACATTTACCATAGCCAAAAAAAAAAAAAAAAAAAAAAAAATGCTTTCTATTAACAAAGTGTTCAGAAGGGGGCGCCACTGGAAACAATGAGAGTTTTCGCAGCTGGGACAACTTTGTTGCAGAAACAGCTGAAAGCAATCAGGTCAGACAGAGCCAAGGGCTGGAGGGATTTTTAAAATTACAAAAACCGAACCAAATCAAACCAAAACAAAAATCATAACCAATGGCCAAGATTTCAAGTTTGCTACTAAAGGTATGACATTCTCCTAAGACATGCGTGTGACTTGATCAAGATATTTCTATATTTATATTTGAAGAAGAAGGAACTATTTGATGCAGCAAATCCACATTGATTAAAAATTACCAGATAAGGGGCTCTTGGGGGGCTCAGTGGTTTAGGCCTCTGCCTTCCGCTCAGGTCATGATTTCAGGGTCCTGGGATGGAGCCCCACATCAGGCTCTTTGCTCAGCGGGGAGCCTGCTTACCCCTTTCTCTCTGCCACCTCTCTGCCTACTTGTGATCTGTCAAATGGGTAAATAAGATCTTTAAAAAAAGAATTACTAGGTGAGAAAAACATCGAGGGTATGGGAAGGAAAATGATTTCACCTGATCTGACTAGGAAGTGGTTGAAGCCTGAATTAAAGTGCTATCTAAAGAGTAAAGCCCTGGGAAATATATGGGGGAAAAAATCCCTAGAAAAACAGCCATAATAACTGGCTGCTCTTTAATGATCCAGATCCTGCGGTAGGCAAAGAAGAGCTGGTTTTAGCCAGAGGATGATCTCCGTTTGTCTTCATGATCTGGCATTTCCTGCAAGCCAGGCATGGGGCTCTGCACTAGAGCTGCAAATGCTGGGGGGCCCTCACTGTCCCTTTTCTCTTCTCAGGGGGACAACCGGCATGTCCATGGTGCAGTGTGACAGGCTTTACCACAGGGAGAGAAAAGACTGCCAAGGGTAGGTTGGAGCTGGGAAAAGCCACTTAGGAACAGATTTTCAGGGGAGGTGATAGACAAGGGCAAAGCGAAGAATGAGGATGAGTGTTTCAAGTTTCAAAGTGCCAGGAGGCAGCACAGTTCATTCAGGAAACTACAGCAAGTTCATGATAACCGACAGCTGATCTGGCAGCATCACCTGGGGATGGAGGCTGAGCCCCGGGATTAACACTGGGGTGAGATGGTTTGTATACTATGCCGAGGAGGTGAGGTACTACACTGTGGGGGCACAGGGAGCTACCGGAGGATTTCAAATATCAGAATCGTAACCGTAATAGAGTATTTAATTGCATCCTAGCTTTCATCAAGGGTAAGATGCACTATAGTTTATGTTCGACTAAGAAAGAGAAATGCTGTCAGTTAAACTAGGATATGTCCTCAAGTGCAAGGTAAATGCCACCTTAAGAGATATTAAAATGGGGGGGGGGACAAATCTTAGAACAAGTAAACTGTGGTACTAGAATAATTAAGAAAGGTCGAACACTTGGATCAACAAAATAAGTGATTATTCCTTAACCATGTGCACCCAACTATATTAAGTCTTAGAACAAGAGACATTCTCATCTTGATGCCCCGCAGCTGTTAGGCCCAAGGTACAGAGGGCAGTAGCCAATGACCAGCAGGCCCCAAGTGCCATGTGCAGACTCTAAGAGCAACTGCCTTTGAGAGAGGAAACGGTTGAGAGTGGGCTTTCTGAGGTAGAGAAGTATTAGCTGGGAAAGTCGGAAAATTGACACAGAATCGGAATTGATGCCCCTACATGACAGAGTTGGTGAAACTTCCCTTCTCAGAGATCTTGAGGCTCCTCAGAAATGTATTTTTCATTTTGGACGGAACATTCAGGATAAATATGATCTGTTCGAGTTCCTGGTTCTCTCATCAGGACTGTTTCTTAGGCTTCACTGGTACAAGAAAAGGGTTTTGATAGACCAGGGTAAATCCTGACAAAAGCAAAGCACGGTATCTATGAAAAACTAACCACTCAGAAGAGAACAACAGATAAAAGGCCAGGCCGACCTGACCCTGCAGGATAGGTAAGGTTGGTCTGGCAACAGGGGTAGAGGGGAAGTGCCCATCTCCTGCTAGAAGAGCTAGAGAAGTCCCCTTCCCGAGAGACCACACCAGGAGAGGAGAGCAGTAGGTGCTGATGATGAAGAATATTTTAATCAGCAGAGAAGGTCAAAATGACAAAGTTCCAGGATCAGAGTAAACCTATGGGATCAAAAAATAAAACATAAAAAAAAGATTTTTTTGAAACGACATTTTTTTTAAAAGAAATTTAAACAAAAGTCCTTTATAACAGACAGTTGGCTGTTTAAACCAAAAGTACAACTCACTGAGAGAATCGCCGCATTATTTATTGGGGTAGAAAGGACCTGGAATGTAGAAAGACCCATTCTGTAGAGGAAAAAATAGAATCACTAACAGGTCTCAACCTTGCACAGCCAGTGGCTAGAATCCCTGGCTCATGAGACCCTGTGCTAGCAGGCCGCTAGAACCATCTCAACTATGTTAGTCTATCTTGGAAGCCAACAAGTGTTTGCCCAGTTAAGAGCACGGTAACAAGCAGTCACGTTATGTTATAATGATTGTCGATATATTTAAAAGCCTTGTCCAGTTCCTTTTTGAGTAACCCTCACCCCACCCTTAGAGAAATTTATCTGTGGTTCACCTCTTTGAAATATCTACTGTTGTTCCACATTTACCATAGCCAAAAAAAAAAAAAAAAAAAAAAAGCTTTCTATTAACAAAGTGTTCAGAAGGGGGCGCCACTGGAAACAGTGAGAGTTTTCGCAGCTGGGACAACTTTGTTGCAGAAACAGCTGAAAGCAATCAGGTCAGACAGAGCCAAGGGCTGGAGGGATTTTTAAAATTACAAAAACCGAACCAAATCAAACCAAAACAAAAATCATAACCAATGGCCAAGATTTCAAGTTTGCTACTAAAGGTATGACATTCTCCTAAGACATGCGTGTGACTTGATCAATATATTTCTATATTTATATTTGAAGAAGAAGGAACTATTTGATGCAGCAAATCCACATTGATTAAAAATTACCAGATAAGGGGCTCTTGGGGGGCTCAGTGGTTTAGGCCTCTGCCTTCCGCTCAGGTCATGATTTCAGGGTCCTGGGATGGAGCCCCACATCAGGCTCTTTGCTCAGCGGGGAGCCTGCTTACCCCTTTCTCTCTGCCACCTCTCTGCCTACTTGTGATCTGTCAAATGGGTAAATAAGATCTTTAAAAAAAGAATTACTAGGTGAGAAAAACATCGAGGGTATGGGAAGGAAAATGATTTCACCTGATCTGACTAGGAAGTGGTTGAAGCCTTAATTAAAGTGCTATATAAAGAGTAAAGCCCTGGGAAATATATGGGGAAAAAAATCCCTAGAAAAACAGCCATAATAACTGGCTGCTCTTTAATGATCCAGATCCTGCGGTAGGCAAAGAAGAGCTGGTTTTAGCCAGAGGATGATCTCCGTTTGTCTTCATGATCTGGCATTTCCTGCAAGCCAGGCATGGGGCTCTGCACTAGAGCTGCAAATGCTGGGGGGCCCTCACTGTCCCTTTTCTCTTCTCAGGGGGACAACCGGCATGTCCATGGTGCAGTGTGACAGGCTTTACCACAGGGAGAGAAAAGACTGCCAAGGGTAGGTTGGAGCTGGGAAAAGCCACTTAGGAACAGATTTTCAGGGGAGGTGATAGACAAGGGCAAAGCGAAGAATGAGGATGAGTGTGTCAAGTTTCAAAGTGCCAGGAGGCAGCACAGTGCATTCAGGAAACTACAGCAAGTTCATGATAACCGACAGCTGATCTGGCAGCATCACCTGGGGATGGAGGCTGAGCCCCGGGGTTAACACTGGGTTGAGATGGTATGTATACTATGCCGGGGAGGTGAGGTACAACACTGTGGGGGCACAGGGAGCTACCGGAGGATTTCAAATATCAGAATCGTAACCATAATAGAGTATTTAATTGCATCCTAGCTTTCATCAAGGGTAAGATGCACTATAGTTTATGTTCGACTAAGAAAGAGAAATGCTGTCAGTTAAACTAGGTTATGTCCTCAAGTGCAAGGTAAATGCCACCTTAAGAGATATTAAAATGGGGGGGGGACAAATCTTAGAACAAGTAAACTGTGGTACTAGAATAATTAAGAAAGGTCGAACACTTGGATCAACAAAATAAGTGATTATTCCTTAACCATGTGCACCCAACTATATTAAGTCTTAGAACAAGAGACATTGTCATCTTGATGCCCCGCAGCTGTTAGGCCCAAGGTACAGAGGGCAGTAGCCAATGACCAGCAGGCCCCAAGTGCCATGTGCAGACTCTAAGAGCAACTGCCTTTGAGAGAGGAAACGGTTGAGAGCGGGCTTTCTGAGGTAGAGAAGTATTAGCTGGGAAAGTCGGAAAATTGAAACAGAATCGGAATTGATGCCCCTACATGACAGAGTTGGTGAAACTTCCCTTCTCAGAGATCTTGAGGCTCCTCAGAAATGTATTTTTCATTTTGGACGGAACATTCAGGATAAATATGATCTGTTCGAGTTCCTGGTTCTCTCATCAGGACTGTTTCTTAGGCTTCACTGGTACAAGAAAAGGGTTTTGATAGACCAGGGTAAATCCTGACAAAAGCAAAGCACGGTATCTATGAAAAACTAACCACTCAGAAGAGAACAAGAGATAAAAGGCCAGGCCGACCTGACCCTGCAGGATAGGTAAGGTTGGTCTGGCAACAGGGGTAGAGGGGAAGTGCCCATCTCCTGCTAGAAGAGCTAGAGAAGTCCCCTTCCCGAGAGACCACAGCAGGAGAGGAGAGCAGTAGGTGCTGATGATGAAGAATATTTTAATCAGCAGAGAAGGTCAAAATGACAAAGTTCCAGGATCAGAGTAAACCTATGGGATCAAAAAATAAAAAATAAAAAAAAAGATTTTTTTGAAACGACTTTTTTTTTAAAGGAATTTAAACAAAAGTCCTTTATAACAGACAGTTGGCTGTTTAAACCAAAAGTACAACTCACTGAGAGAATCGCCGCATTATTTATTGGGGTAGAAAGGACCTGGAATGTAGAAAGACCCATTCTGTAGAGGAAAAAATAGAATCACTAACAGGTCTCAACCTTGCACAGCCAGTGGCTAGAATCCCTGGCTCATGAGACCCTGTGCTAGCAGGCCGCTAGAACCATCTCAACTATGTTAGTCTATCTTGGAAGCCAACAAGTGTTTGCCCAGTTAAGAGCACGGTAACAATCAGTCACGTTATGTTATAATGATTGTCGATATCTTTAAAAGCCTTGTCCAGTTCCTTTTTGAGTAACCCTCACCCCACCCTTAGAGAAATTTATCTGTGGTTCACCTCTTTGAAATATCTACTGTTGTTCCACATTTACCATAGCCAAAAAAAAAAAAAAAAAAAAAAAATGCTTTCTATTAACAAAGTGTTCAGAAGGGGGCGCCACTGGAAACAATGAGAGTTTTCGCAGCTGGGACAACTTTGTTGCAGAAACAGCTGAAAGCAATCAGGTCAGACAGAGCCAAGGGCTGGAGGGATTTTTAAAATTACAAAAACCGAACCAAATCAAACCAAAACAAAAATCATAACCAATGGCCAAGATTTCAAGTTTGCTACTAAAGGTATGACATTCTCCTAAGACATGCGTGTGACTTGATCAAGATATTTCTATATTTATATTTGAAGAAGAAGGAACTATTTGATGCAGCAAATCCACATTGATTAAAAATTACCAGATAAGGGGCTCTTGGGGGGCTCAGTGGTTTAGGCCTCTGCCTTCCGCTCAGGTCATGATTTCAGGGTCCTGGGATGGAGCCCCACATCAGGCTCTTTGCTCAGCGGGGAGCCTGCTTACCCCTTTCTCTCTGCCACCTCTCTGCCTACTTGTGATCTGTCAAATGGGTAAATAAGATCTTTAAAAAAAGAATTACTAGGTGAGAAAAACATCGAGGGTATGGGAAGGAAAATGATTTCACCTGATCTGACTAGGAAGTGGTTGAAGCCTGAATTAAAGTGCTATCTAAAGAGTAAAGCCCTGGGAAATATATGGGGGAAAAAATCCCTAGAAAAACAGCCATAATAACTGGCTGCTCTTTAATGATCCAGATCCTGCGGTAGGCAAAGAAGAGCTGGTTTTAGCCAGAGGATGATCTCCGTTTGTCTTCATGATCTGGCATTTCCTGCAAGCCAGGCATGGGGCTCTGCACTAGAGCTGCAAATGCTGGGGGGCCCTCACTGTCCCTTTTCTCTTCTCAGGGGGACAACCGGCATGTCCATGGTGCAGTGTGACAGGCTTTACCACAGGGAGAGAAAAGACTGCCAAGGGTAGGTTGGAGCTGGGAAAAGCCACTTAGGAACAGATTTTCAGGGGAGGTGATAGACAAGGGCAAAGCGAAGAATGAGGATGAGTGTTTCAAGTTTCAAAGTGCCAGGAGGCAGCACAGTTCATTCAGGAAACTACAGCAAGTTCATGATAACCGACAGCTGATCTGGCAGCATCACCTGGGGATGGAGGCTGAGCCCCGGGATTAACACTGGGGTGAGATGGTTTGTATACTATGCCGAGGAGGTGAGGTACTACACTGTGGGGGCACAGGGAGCTACCGGAGGATTTCAAATATCAGAATCGTAACCGTAATAGAGTATTTAATTGCATCCTAGCTTTCATCAAGGGTAAGATGCACTATAGTTTATGTTCGACTAAGAAAGAGAAATGCTGTCAGTTAAACTAGGATATGTCCTCAAGTGCAAGGTAAATGCCACCTTAAGAGATATTAAAATGGGGGGGGGGACAAATCTTAGAACAAGTAAACTGTGGTACTAGAATAATTAAGAAAGGTCGAACACTTGGATCAACAAAATAAGTGATTATTCCTTAACCATGTGCACCCAACTATATTAAGTCTTAGAACAAGAGACATTCTCATCTTGATGCCCCGCAGCTGTTAGGCCCAAGGTACAGAGGGCAGTAGCCAATGACCAGCAGGCCCCAAGTGCCATGTGCAGACTCTAAGAGCAACTGCCTTTGAGAGAGGAAACGGTTGAGAGTGGGCTTTCTGAGGTAGAGAAGTATTAGCTGGGAAAGTCGGAAAATTGACACAGAATCGGAATTGATGCCCCTACATGACAGAGTTGGTGAAACTTCCCTTCTCAGAGATCTTGAGGCTCCTCAGAAATGTATTTTTCATTTTGGACGGAACATTCAGGATAAATATGATCTGTTCGAGTTCCTGGTTCTCTCATCAGGACTGTTTCTTAGGCTTCACTGGTACAAGAAAAGGGTTTTGATAGACCAGGGTAAATCCTGACAAAAGCAAAGCACGGTATCTATGAAAAACTAACCACTCAGAAGAGAACAACAGATAAAAGGCCAGGCCGACCTGACCCTGCAGGATAGGTAAGGTTGGTCTGGCAACAGGGGTAGAGGGGAAGTGCCCATCTCCTGCTAGAAGAGCTAGAGAAGTCCCCTTCCCGAGAGACCACACCAGGAGAGGAGAGCAGTAGGTGCTGATGATGAAGAATATTTTAATCAGCAGAGAAGGTCAAAATGACAAAGTTCCAGGATCAGAGTAAACCTATGGGATCAAAAAATAAAACATAAAAAAAAGATTTTTTTGAAACGACATTTTTTTTAAAAGAAATTTAAACAAAAGTCCTTTATAACAGACAGTTGGCTGTTTAAACCAAAAGTACAACTCACTGAGAGAATCGCCGCATTATTTATTGGGGTAGAAAGGACCTGGAATGTAGAAAGACCCATTCTGTAGAGGAAAAAATAGAATCACTAACAGGTCTCAACCTTGCACAGCCAGTGGCTAGAATCCCTGGCTCATGAGACCCTGTGCTAGCAGGCCGCTAGAACCATCTCAACTATGTTAGTCTATCTTGGAAGCCAACAAGTGTTTGCCCAGTTAAGAGCACGGTAACAATCAGTCACGTTATGTTATAATGATTGTCGATATCTTTAAAAGCCTTGTCAAGTTCCTTTTTGAGTAACCCTCACCCCACCCTTAGAGAAATTTATCTGTGGTTCACCTCTTTGAAATATCTACTGTTGTTCCACATTTACCATAGCCAAAAAAAAAAAAAAAAAAAAAATGCTTTCTATTAACAAAGTGTTCAGAAGGGGGCGCCACTGGAAACAATGAGAGTTTTCGCAGCTGGGACAACTTTGTTGCAGAAACAGCTGAAAGCAATCAGGTCAGACAGAGCCAAGGGCTGGAGGGATTTTTAAAATTACAATAACCGAACCAAATCAAGCCAAAACAAAAATCATAACCAATGGCCAAGATTTCAAGTTTGCTACTAAAGGTATGAATTTCTCCTAAGACATGCGTGTGACTTGATCAATATATTTCTATATTTATATTTGAAGAAGAAGGAACTATTTGATGCAGCAAATCCACATTGATTAAAAATTACCAGATAAGGGGCTCTTGGGGGGCTCAGTGGTTTAGGCCTCTGCCTTCCGCTCAGGTCATGATTTCAGGGTCCTGGGATGGAGCCCCACATCAGGCTCTTTGCTCAGCGGGGAGCCTGCTTACCCCTTTCTCTCTGCCACCTCTCTGCCTACTTGTGATCTGTCAAATGGGTAAATAAGATCTTTAAAAAAAGAATTACTAGGTGAGAAAAACATCGAGGGTATGGGAAGGAAAATGATTTCACCTGATCTGACTAGGAAGTGGTTGAAGCCTGAATTAAAGTGCTATATAAAGAGTAAAGCCCTGGGAAATATATGGGGAAAAAATCCCTAGAAAAACAGCCATAATAACTGGCTGCTCTTTAATGATCCAGATCCTGCGGTAGGCAAAGAAGAGCTGGTTTTAGCCAGAGGATGATCTCCGTTTGTCTTCATGATCTGGCATTTCCTGCAAGCCAGGCATGGGGCTCTGCACTAGAGCTGCAAATGCTGGGGGGCCCTCACTGTCCCTTTTCTCTTCTCAGGGGGACAACCGGCATGTCCATGGTGCAGTGTGACAGGCTTTACCACAGGGAGAGAAAAGACTGCCAAGGGTAGGTTGGAGCTGGGAAAAGCCACTTAGGAACAGATTTTCAGGGGAGGTGATAGACAAGGGCAAAGCGAAGAATGAGGATGAGTGTGTCAAGTTTCAAAGTGCCAGGAGGCAGCACAGTGCATTCAGGAAACTACAGCAAGTTCATGATAACCGACAGCTGATCTGGCAGCATCACCTGGGGATGGAGGCTGAGCCCCGGGATTAACACTGGGGTGAGATGGTTTGTATACTATGCCGGGGAGGTGAGGTACTACACTGTGGGGGCACAGGGAGCTACCGGAGGATTTCAAATATCAGAATCGTAACCATAATAGAGTATTTAATTGCATCCTAGCTTTCATCAAGGGTAAGATGCACTATAGTTTATGTTCGACTAAGAAAGAGAAATGCTGTCAGTTAAACTAGGATATGTCCTCAAGTGCAAGGTAAATGCCACCTTAAGAGATATTAAAAAGGGGGGGGGGGACAAATCTTAGAACAAGTAAACTGTGGTACTAGAATAATTAAGAAAGGTCGAACACTTGGATCAACAAAATAAGTGATTATTCCTTAACCATGTGCACCCAACTATATTAAGTCTTAGAACAAGAGACATTTTCATCTTGATGCCCCGCAGCTGTTAGGCCCAAGGTACAGAGGGCAGTAGCCAATGACCAGCAGGCCCCAAGTGCCATGTGCAGACTCTAAGAGCAACTGCCTTTGAGAGAGGAAACGGTTGAGAGCGGGCTTTCTGAGGTAGAGAAGTATTAGCTGGGAAAGTCGGAAAATTGACACAGAATCGGAATTGATGCCCCTACATGACAGAGTTGGTGAAACTTCCCTTCTCAGAGATCTTGAGGCTCCTCAGAAATGTATTTTTCATTTTGGACGGAACATTCAGGATAAATATGATCTGTTCGAGTTCCTGGTTCTCTCATCAGGACTGTTTCTTAGGCTTCACTGGTACAAGAAAAGGGTTTTGATAGACCAGGGTAAATCCTGACAAAAGCAAAGCACGGTATCTATGAAAAACTAACGACTCAGAAGAGAGCAAGAGATAAAAGGCCAGGCCGACCTGACCCTGCAGGATAGGTAAGGTTGGTCTGGCAACAGGGGTAGAGGGGAAGTGCCCATCTCCTGCTAGAAGAGCTAGAGAAGTCCCCTTCCCGAGAGACCACACCAGGAGAGGAGAGCAGTAGGTGCTGATGATGAAGAATATTTTAATCAGCAGAGAAGGTCAAAATGACAAAGTTCCAGGATCAGAGTAAACCTATGGGATCAAAAAATAAAAAATAAAAAAAAAGATTTTTTTGAAACGACATTTTTTTTAAAAGAAATTTAAACAAAAGTCCTTTATAACAGACAGTTGGCTGTTTAAACCAAAAGTACAACTCACTGAGAGAATAGCCGCATTATTTATTGGGGTAGAAGGACCTGGAATGTAGAAAGACCCATTCTGTAGTGGAAAAAATAGAATCACTAACAGGTCTCAACCTTGCACAGCCAGTGGCTAGAATCCCTGGCTCATGAGACCCTGTGCTAGCAGGCCGCTAGAACCATCTCAACTATGTTAGTCTATCTTGGAAGCCAACAAGTGTTTGCCCAGTTAAGAGCACGGTAACAATCAGTCACGTTATGTTATAATGATTGTCGATATCTTTAAAAGCCTTGTCAAGTTCCTTTTTGAGTAAGCCTCACACCACCCTTAGAGAAATTTATCTGTGGTTCACCTCTTTGAAATATCTACTGTTGTTCCACATTTACCATAGCCAAAAAAAAAAAAAAAAAAAAAATGCTTTCTATTAACAAAGTGTTCAGAAGGGGGCGCCACTGGAAACAATGAGAGTTTTCGCAGCTGGGACAACTTTGTTGCAGAAACAGCTGAAAGCAATCAGGTCAGACAGAGCCAAGGGCTGGAGGGATTTTTAAAATTACAAAAACCGAACCAAATCAAACCAAAACAAAAATCATAACCAATGGCCAAGATTTCAAGTTTGCTACTAAAGGTATGACATTCTCCTAAGACATGCGTGTGACTTGATCAATATATTTCTATATTTATATTTGAAGAAGAAGGAACTATTTGATGCAGCAAATCCACATTGATTAAAAATTACCAGATAAGGGGCTCTTGGGGGGCTCAGTGGTTTAGGCCTCTGCCTTCCGCTCAGGTCATGATTTCAGGGTCCTGGGATGGAGCCCCACATCAGGCTCTTTGCTCAGCGGGGAGCCTGCTTACCCCTTTCTCTCTGCCACCTCTCTGCCTACTTGTGATCTGTCAAATGGGTAAATAAGATCTTTAAAAAAAGAATTACTAGGTGAGAAAAACATCGAGGGTATGGGAAGGAAAATGATTTCACCTGATCTGACTAGGAAGTGGTTGAAGCCTGAATTAAAGTGCTATATAAAGAGTAAAGCCCTGGGAAATATATGGGGGAAAAAATCCCTAGAAAAACAGCCATAATAACTGGCTGCTCTTTAATGATCCAGATCCTGCGGTAGGCAAAGAAGAGCTGGTTTTAGCCAGAGGATGATCTCCGTTTGTCTTCATGATCTGGCATTTCCTGCAAGCCAGGCATGGGGCTCTGCACTAGAGCTGCAAATGCTGGGGGGCCCTCACTGTCCCTTTTCTCTTCTCAGGGGGACAACCGGCATGTCCATGGTGCAGTGTGACAGGCTTTACCACAGGGAGAGAAAAGACTGCCAAGGGTAGGTTGGAGCTGGGAAAAGCCACTTAGGAACAGATTTTCAGGGGAGGTGATAGACAAGGGCAAAGCGAAGAATGAGGATGAGTGTGTCAAGTTTCAAAGTGCCAGGAGGCAGCACAGTGCATTCAGGAAACTACAGCAAGTTCATGACAACCGACAGCTGATCTGGCAGCATCACCTGGGGATGGAGGCTGAGCCCCGGGGTTAACACTGGGGTGAGATGGTATGTATACTATGCCGGGGAGGTGAGGTACTACACTGTGGGGGCACAGGGAGCTACAGGAGGATTTCAAATATCAGAATCGTAACCGTAATAGAGTATTTAATTGCATCCTAGCTTTCATCAAGGGTAAGATGCACTATAGTTTATGTTCGACTAAGAAAGAGAAATGCTGTCAGTTAAACTAGGTTATGTCCTCAAGTGCAAGGTAAATGCCACCTTAAGAGATATTAAAATGGGGGGGGGACAAATCTTAGAACAAGTAAACTGTGGTACTAGAATAATTAAGAAAGGTCGAACACTTGGATCAACAAAATAAGTGATTATTCCTTAACCATGTGCACCCAACTATATTAAGTCTTAGAACAAGAGACATTCTCATCTTGATGCCCCGCAGCTGTTAGGCCCAAGGTACAGAGGGCAGTAGCCAATGACCAGCAGGCCCCAAGTGCCATGTGCAGACTCTAAGAGCAACTGCCTTTGAGAGAGGAAACGGTTGAGAGCGGGCTTTCTGAGGTAGAGAAGTATTAGCTGGGAAAGTCGGAAAATTGAAACAGAATCGGAATTGATGCCCCTACATGACAGAGTTGGTGAAACTTCCCTTCTCAGAGATCTTGAGGATCCTCAGAAATGTATTTTTCATTTTGGACGGAACATTCAGGATAAATATGATCTGTTCGAGTTCCTGGTTCTCTCATCAGGACTGTTTCTTAGGCTTCACTGGTACAAGAAAAGGGTTTTGATAGACCAGGGTAAATCCTGAAAAAAGCAAAGCACGGTATCTATGAAAAACTAACCACTCAGAAGAGAACAAGAGATAAAAGGCCAGGCCGACCTGACCCTGCAGGATAGGTAAGGTTGGTCTGGCAACAGGGGTAGAGGGGAAGTGCCCATCTCCTGCTAGAAGAGCTAGAGAAGTCCCCTTCCCGAGAGACCACAGCAGGAGAGGAGAGCAGTAGGTGCTGATGATGAAGAATATTTTAATCAGCAGAGAAGGTCAAAATGACAAAGTTCCAGGATCAGAGTAAACCTATGGGATCAAAAAATAAAAAATAAAAAAAAAGATTTTTTTGAAACGACTTTTTTTTTAAAGGAATTTAAACAAAAGTCCTTTATAACAGACAGTTGGCTGTTTAAACCAAAAGTACAACTCACTGAGAGAATCGCCGCATTATTTATTGGGGTAGAAAGGACCTGGAATGTAGAAAGACCCATTCTGTAGAGGAAAAAATAGAATCACTAACAGGTCTCAACCTTGCACAGCCAGTGGCTAGAATCCCTGGCTCATGAGACCCTGTGCTAGCAGGCCGCTAGAACCATCTCAACTATGTTAGTCTATCTTGGAAGCCAACAAGTGTTTGCCCAGTTAAGAGCACGGTAACAAGCAGTCACGTTATGTTATAATGATTGTCGATATCTTTAAAAGCCTTGTCCAGTTCCTTTTTGAGTAACCCTCACCCCACCCTTAGAGAAATTTATCTGTGGTTCACCTCTTTGAAATATCTACTGTTGTTCCACATTTACCATAGCCAAAAAAAAAAAAAAAAAAAAAAAGCTTTCTATTAACAAAGTGTTCAGAAGGGGGCGCCACTGGAAACAATGAGAGTTTTCGCAGCTGGGACAACTTTGTTGCAGAAACAGCTGAAAGCAATCAGGTCAGACAGAGCCAAGGGCTGGAGGGATTTTTAAAATTACAAAAACCGAACCAAATCAAACCAAAACAAAAATCATAACCAATGGCCAAGATTTCAAGTTTGCTACTAAAGGTATGACATTCTCCTAAGACATGCGTGTGACTTGATCAATATATTTCTATATTTATATTTGAAGAAGAAGGAACTATTTGATGCAGCAAATCCACATTGATTAAAAATTACCAGATAAGGGGCTCTTGGGGGGCTCAGTGGTTTAGGCCTCTGCCTTCCGCTCAGGTCATGATTTCAGGGTCCTGGGATGGAGCCCCACATCAGGCTCTTTGCTCAGCGGGGAACCTGCTTACCCCTTTCTCTCTGCCACCTCTCTGCCTACTTGTGATCTGTCAAATGGGTAAATAAGATCTTTAAAAAAAGAATTACTAGGTGAGAAAAACATCGAGGGTATGGGAAGGAAAATGATTTCACCTGATCTGACTAGGAAGTGGTTGAAGCCTTAATTAAAGTGCTATATAAAGAGTAAAGCTCTGGGAAATATATGGGGGAAAAAATCCCTAGAAAAACAGCCATAATAACTGGCTGCTCTTTAATGATCCAGATCCTGCGGTAGGCAAAGAAGAGCTGGTTTTAGCCAGAGGATGATCTCCGTTTGTCTTCATGATCTGGCATTTCCTGCAAGCCAGGCATGGGGCTCTGCACTAGAGCTGCAAATGCTGGGGGGCCCTCACTGTCCCTTTTCTCTTCTCAGGGGGACAACCGGCATGTCCATGGTGCAGTGTGACAGGCTTTACCACAGGGAGAGAAAAGACTGCCAAGGGTAGGTTGGAGCTGGGAAAAGCCACTTAGGAACAGATTTTCAGGGGAGGTGATAGACAAGGGCAAAGCGAAGAATGAGGATGAGTGTGTCAAGTTTCAAAGTGCCAGGAGGCAGCACAGTGCATTCAGGAAACTACAGCAAGTTCATGATAACCGACAGCTGATCTGGCAGCATCACCTGGGGATGGAGGCTGAGCCCCGGGGTTAACACTGGGTTGAGATGGTATGTATACTATGCCGGGGAGGTGAGGTACAACACTGTGGGGGCACAGGGAGCTACCGGAGGATTTCAAATATCAGAATCGTAACCATAATAGAGTATTTAATTGCATCCTAGCTTTCATCAAGGGTAAGATGCACTATAGTTTATGTTCGACTAAGAAAGAGAAATGCTGTCAGTTAAACTAGGTTATGTCCTCAAGTGCAAGGTAAATGCCACCTTAAGAGATATTAAAATGGGGGGGGGACAAATCTTAGAACAAGTAAACTGTGGTACTAGAATAATTAAGAAAGGTCGAACACTTGGATCAACAAAATAAGTGATTATTCCTTAACCATGTGCACCCAACTATATTAAGTCTTAGAACAAGAGACATTGTCATCTTGATGCCCCGCAGCTGTTAGGCCCAAGGTACAGAGGGCAGTAGCCAATGACCAGCAGGCCCCAAGTGCCATGTGCAGACTCTAAGAGCAACTGCCTTTGAGAGAGGAAACGGTTGAGAGCGGGCTTTCTGAGGTAGAGAAGTATTAGCTGGGAAAGTCGGAAAATTGAAACAGAATCGGAATTGATGCCCCTACATGACAGAGTTGGTGAAACTTCCCTTCTCAGAGATCTTGAGGCTCCTCAGAAATGTATTTTTCATTTTGGACGGAACATTCAGGATAAATATGATCTGTTCGAGTTCCTGGTTCTCTCATCAGGACTGTTTCTTAGGCTTCACTGGTACAAGAAAAGGGTTTTGATAGACCAGGGTAAATCCTGACAAAAGCAAAGCACGGTATCTATGAAAAACTAACCACTCAGAAGAGAACAAGAGATAAAAGGCCAGGCCGACCTGACCCTGCAGGATAGGTAAGGTTGGTCTGGCAACAGGGGTAGAGGGGAAGTGCCCATCTCCTGCTAGAAGAGCTAGAGAAGTCCCCTTCCCGAGAGACCACAGCAGGAGAGGAGAGCAGTAGGTGCTGATGATGAAGAATATTTTAATCAGCAGAGAAGGTCAAAATGACAAAGTTCCAGGATCAGAGTAAACCTATGGGATCAAAAAATAAAAAATAAAAAAAAAGATTTTTTTGAAACGACTTTTTTTTTAAAGGAATTTAAACAAAAGTCCTTTATAACAGACAGTTGGCTGTTTAAACCAAAAGTACAACTCACTGAGAGAATCGCCGCATTATTTATTGGGGTAGAAAGGACCTGGAATGTAGAAAGACCCATTCTGTAGAGGAAAAAATAGAATCACTAACAGGTCTCAACCTTGCACAGCCAGTGGCTAGAATCCCTGGCTCATGAGACCCTGTGCTAGCAGGCCGCTAGAACCATCTCAACTATGTTAGTCTATCTTGGAAGCCAACAAGTGTTTGCCCAGTTAAGAGCACGGTAACAATCAGTCACGTTATGTTATAATGATTGTCGATATCTTTAAAAGCCTTGTCCAGTTCCTTTTTGAGTAACCCTCACCCCACCCTTAGAGAAATTTATCTGTGGTTCACCTCTTTGAAATATCTACTGTTGTTCCACATTTACCATAGCCAAAAAAAAAAAAAAAAAAAAAAAATGCTTTCTATTAACAAAGTGTTCAGAAGGGGGCGCCACTGGAAACAATGAGAGTTTTCGCAGCTGGGACAACTTTGTTGCAGAAACAGCTGAAAGCAATCAGGTCAGACAGAGCCAAGGGCTGGAGGGATTTTTAAAATTACAAAAACCGAACCAAATCAAACCAAAACAAAAATCATAACCAATGGCCAAGATTTCAAGTTTGCTACTAAAGGTATGACATTCTCCTAAGACATGCGTGTGACTTGATCAAGATATTTCTATATTTATATTTGAAGAAGAAGGAACTATTTGATGCAGCAAATCCACATTGATTAAAAATTACCAGATAAGGGGCTCTTGGGGGGCTCAGTGGTTTAGGCCTCTGCCTTCCGCTCAGGTCATGATTTCAGGGTCCTGGGATGGAGCCCCACATCAGGCTCTTTGCTCAGCGGGGAGCCTGCTTACCCCTTTCTCTCTGCCACCTCTCTGCCTACTTGTGATCTGTCAAATGGGTAAATAAGATCTTTAAAAAAAGAATTACTAGGTGAGAAAAACATCGAGGGTATGGGAAGGAAAATGATTTCACCTGATCTGACTAGGAAGTGGTTGAAGCCTGAATTAAAGTGCTATCTAAAGAGTAAAGCTCTGGGAAATATATGGGGGAAAAAATCCCTAGAAAAACAGCCATAATAACTGGCTGCTCTTTAATGATCCAGATCCTGCGGTAGGCAAAGAAGAGCTGGTTTTAGCCAGAGGATGATCTCCGTTTGTCTTCATGATCTGGCATTTCCTGCAAGCCAGGCATGGGGCTCTGCACTAGAGCTGCAAATGCTGGGGGGCCCTCACTGTCCCTTTTCTCTTCTCAGGGGGACAACCGGCATGTCCATGGTGCAGTGTGACAGGCTTTACCACAGGGAGAGAAAAGACTGCCAAGGGTAGGTTGGAGCTGGGAAAAGCCACTTAGGAACAGATTTTCAGGGGAGGTGATAGACAAGGGCAAAGCGAAGAATGAGGATGAGTGTTTCAAGTTTCAAAGTGCCAGGAGGCAGCACAGTTCATTCAGGAAACTACAGCAAGTTCATGATAACCGACAGCTGATCTGGCAGCATCACCTGGGGATGGAGGCTGAGCCCCGGGATTAACACTGGGGTGAGATGGTTTGTATACTATGCCGAGGAGGTGAGGTACTACACTGTGGGGGCACAGGGAGCTACCGGAGGATTTCAAATATCAGAATCGTAACCGTAATAGAGTATTTAATTGCATCCTAGCTTTCATCAAGGGTAAGA
This sequence comes from Mustela lutreola, assembly GCF_030435805.1. Lineage (NCBI taxonomy): Eukaryota > Metazoa > Chordata > Mammalia > Carnivora > Mustelidae > Mustela > Mustela lutreola. Next base: position 92,028,448 of record NC_081292.1, on the reverse strand, counting down.
TGCACTATAGTTTATGTTCGACTAAGAAAGAGAAATGCTGTCAGTTAAACTAGGATATGTCCTCAAGTGCAAGGTAAATGCCACCTTAAGAGATATTAAAATGGGGGGGGGGACAAATCTTAGAACAAGTAAACTGTGGTACTAGAATAATTAAGAAAGGTCGAACACTTGGATCAACAAAATAAGTGATTATTCCTTAACCATGTGCACCCAACTATATTAAGTCTTAGAACAAGAGACATTCTCATCTTGATGCCCCGCAGCTGTTAGGCCCAAGGTACAGAGGGCAGTAGCCAATGACCAGCAGGCCCCAAGTGCCATGTGCAGACTCTAAGAGCAACTGCCTTTGAGAGAGGAAACGGTTGAGAGTGGGCTTTCTGAGGTAGAGAAGTATTAGCTGGGAAAGTCGGAAAATTGACACAGAATCGGAATTGATGCCCCTACATGACAGAGTTGGTGAAACTTCCCTTCTCAGAGATCTTGAGGCTCCTCAGAAATGTATTTTTCATTTTGGACGGAACATTCAGGATAAATATGATCTGTTCGAGTTCCTGGTTCTCTCATCAGGACTGTTTCTTAGGCTTCACTGGTACAAGAAAAGGGTTTTGATAGACCAGGGTAAATCCTGACAAAAGCAAAGCACGGTATCTATGAAAAACTAACCACTCAGAAGAGAACAACAGATAAAAGGCCAGGCCGACCTGACCCTGCAGGATAGGTAAGGTTGGTCTGGCAACAGGGGTAGAGGGGAAGTGCCCATCTCCTGCTAGAAGAGCTAGAGAAGTCCCCTTCCCGAGAGACCACACCAGGAGAGGAGAGCAGTAGGTGCTGATGATGAAGAATATTTTAATCAGCAGAGAAGGTCAAAATGACAAAGTTCCAGGATCAGAGTAAACCTATGGGATCAAAAAATAAAACATAAAAAAAAGATTTTTTTGAAACGACATTTTTTTTAAAAGAAATTTAAACAAAAGTCCTTTATAACAGACAGTTGGCTGTTTAAACCAAAAGTACAACTCACTGAGAGAATCGCCGCATTATTTATTGGGGTAGAAAGGACCTGGAATGTAGAAAGACCCATTCTGTAGAGGAAAAAATAGAATCACTAACAGGTCTCAACCTTGCACAGCCAGTGGCTAGAATCCCTGGCTCATGAGACCCTGTGCTAGCAGGCCGCTAGAACCATCTCAACTATGTTAGTCTATCTTGGAAGCCAACAAGTGTTTGCCCAGTTAAGAGCACGGTAACAATCAGTCACGTTATGTTATAATGATTGTCGATATCTTTAAAAGCCTTGTCAAGTTCCTTTTTGAGTAACCCTCACCCCACCCTTAGAGAAATTTATCTGTGGTTCACCTCTTTGAAATATCTACTGTTGTTCCACATTTACCATAGCCAAAAAAAAAAAAAAAAAAAAAAAATGCTTTCTATTAACAAAGTGTTCAGAAGGGGGCGCCACTGGAAACAATGAGAGTTTTCGCAGCTGGGACAACTTTGTTGCAGAAACAGCTGAAAGCAATCAGGTCAGACAGAGCCAAGGGCTGGAGGGATTTTTAAAATTACAAAAACCGAACCAAATCAAGCCAAAACAAAAATCATAACCAATGGCCAAGATTTCAAGTTTGCTACTAAAGGTATGAATTTCTCCTAAGACATGCGTGTGACTTGATCAATATATTTCTATATATATTTGAAGAAGAAGGAACTATTTGATGCAGCAAATCCACATTGATTAAAAATTACCAGATAAGGGGCTCTTGGGGGGCTCAGTGGTTTAGGCCTCTGCCTTCCGCTCAGGTCATGATTTCAGGGTCCTGGGATGGAGCCCCACATCAGGCTCTTTGCTCAGCGGGGAGCCTGCTTACCCCTTTCTCTCTGCCACCTCTCTGCCTACTTGTGATCTGTCAAATGGGTAAATAAGATCTTTAAAAAAAGAATTACTAGGTGAGAAAAACATCGAGGGTATGGGAAGGAAAATGATTTCACCTGATCTGACTAGGAAGTGGTTGAAGCCTGAATTAAAGTGCTATATAAAGAGTAAAGCCCTGGGAAATATATGGGGAAAAAATCCCTAGAAAAACAGCCATAATAACTGGCTGCTCTTTAATGATCCAGATCCTGCGGTAGGCAAAGAAGAGCTGGTTTTAGCCAGAGGATGATCTCCGTTTGTCTTCATGATCTGGCATTTCCTGCAAGCCAGGCATGGGGCTCTGCACTAGAGCTGCAAATGCTGGGGGGCCCTCACTGTCCCTTTTCTCTTCTCAGGGGGACAACCGGCATGTCCATGGTGCAGTGTGACAGGCTTTACCACAGGGAGAGAAAAGACTGCCAAGGGTAGGTTGGAGCTGGGAAAAGCCACTTAGGAACAGATTTTCAGGGGAGGTGATAGACAAGGGCAAAGCGAAGAATGAGGATGAGTGTGTCAAGTTTCAAAGTGCCAGGAGGCAGCACAGTGCATTCAGGAAACTACAGCAAGTTCATGATAACCGACAGCTGATCTGGCAGCATCACCTGGGGATGGAGGCTGAGCCCCGGGATTAACACTGGGGTGAGATGGTTTGTATACTATGCCGAGGAGGTGAGGTACTACACTGTGGGGGCACAGGGAGCTACCGGAGGATTTCAAATATCAGAATCGTAACCATAATAGAGTATTTAATTGCATCCTAGCTTTCATCAAGGGTAAGATGCACTATAGTTTATGTTCGACTAAGAAAGAGAAATGCTGTCAGTTAAACTAGGATATGTCCTCAAGTGCAAGGTAAATGCCACCGTAAGAGATATTAAAATGGGGGGGGGGACAAATCTTAGAACAAGTAAACTGTGGTACTAGAATAATTAAGAAAGGTCGAACACTTGGATCAACAAAATAAGTGATTATTCCTTAACCATGTGCACCCAACTATATTAAGTCTTAGAACAAGAGACATTCTCATCTTGATGCCCCGCAGCTGTTAGGCCCAAGGTACAGAGGGCAGTAGCCAATGACCAGCAGGCCCCAAGTGCCGTGTGCAGACTCTAAGAGCAACTGCCTTTGAGAGAGGAAACGGTTGAGAGCGGGCTTTCTGAGGTAGAGAAGTATTAGCTGGGAAAGTCGGAAAATTGAAACAGAATCGGAATTGATGCCCCTACATGACAGAGTTGGTGAAACTTCCCTTCTCAGAGATCTTGAGGATCCTCAGAAATGTATTTTTCATTTTGGACGGAACATTCAGGATAAATATGATCTGTTCGAGTTCCTGGTTCTCTCATCAGGACTGTTTCTTAGGCTTCACTGGTACAAGAAAAGGGTTTTGATAGACCAGGGTAAATCCTGACAAAAGCAAAGCACGGTATCTATGAAAAACTAACCACTCAGAAGAGAACAAGAGATAAAAGGCCAGGCCGACCTGACCCTGCAGGATAGGTAAGGTTGGTCTGGCAACAGGGGTAGAGGGGAAGTGCCCATCTCCTGCTAGAAGAGCTAGAGAAGTCCCCTTCCCGAAAGACCACACCAGGAGAGGAGAGCAGTAGGTGCTGATGATGAAGAATATTTTAATCAGCAGAGAAGGTCAAAATGACAAAGTTCCAGGATCAGAGTAAACCTATGGGATCAAAAAATAAAAAATAAAAAAAAAGATTTTTTTGAAACGACTTTTTTTTTAAAGGAATTTAAACAAAAGTCCTTTATAACAGACAGTTGGCTGTTTAAACCAAAAGTACAACTCACTGAGAGAATCGCCGCATTATTTATTGGGGTAGAAAGGACCTGGAATGTAGAAAGACCCATTCTGTAGAGGAAAAAATAGAATCACTAACAGGTCTCAACCTTGCACAGCCAGTGGCTAGAATCCCTGGCTCATGAGACCCTGTGCTAGCAGGCCGCTAGAACCATCTCAACTATGTTAGTCTATCTTGGAAGCCAACAAGTGTTTGCCCAGTTAAGAGCACGGTAACAATCAGTCACGTTATGTTATAATGATTGTCGATATCTTTAAAAGCCTTGTCAAGTTCCTTTTTGAGTAACCCTCACCCCACCCTTAGAGAAATTTATCTGTGGTTCACCTCTTTGAAATATCTACTGTTGTTCCACATTTACCATAGCCAAAAAAAAAAAAAAAAAAAAAAAAGCTTTCTATTAACAAAGTGTTCAGAAGGGGGCGCCACTGGAAACAATGAGAGTTTTCGCAGCTGGGACAACTTTGTTGCAGAAACAGCTGAAAGCAATCAGGTCAGACAGAGCCAAGGGCTGGAGGGATTTTTAAAATTACAAAAACCGAACCAAATCAAACCAAAACAAAAATCATAACCAATGGCCAAGATTTCAAGTTTGCTACTAAAGTTATGACATTCTCCTAAGACATGCGTGTGACTTGATCAATATATTTCTATATTTATATTTGAAGAAGAAGGAACTATTTGATGCAGCAAATCCACATTGATTAAAAATTACCAGATAAGGGGCTCTTGGGGGGCTCAGTGGTTTAGGCCTCTGCCTTCCGCTCAGGTCATGATTTCAGGGTCCTGGGATGGAGCCCCACATCAGGCTCTTTGCTCAGCGGGGAGCCTGCTTACCCCTTTCTCTCTGCCACCTCTCTGCCTACTTATGATCTGTCAAATGGGTAAATAAGATGTTTAAAAAAAGAATTACTAGGTGAGAAAAACATCGAGGGTATGGGAAGGAAAATGATTTCACCTGATCTGACTAGGAAGTGGTTGAAGCCTGAATTAAAGTGCTATATAAAGAGTAAAGCCCTGGGAAATATATGGGGAAAAAATCCCTAGAAAAACAGCCATAATAACTGGCTGCTCTTTAATGATCCAGATCCTGCGGTAGGCAAAGAAGAGCTGGTTTTAGCCAGAGGATGATCTCCGTTTGTCTTCATGATCTGGCATTTCCTGCAAGCCAGGCATGGGGCTCTGCACTAGAGCTGCAAATGCTGGGGGGCCCTCACTGTCCCTTTTCTCTTCTCAGGGGGACAACCGGCATGTCCATGGTGCAGTGTGACAGGCTTTACCACAGGGAGAGAAAAGACTGCCAAGGGTAGGTTGGAGCTGGGAAAAGCCACTTAGGAACAGATTTTCAGGGGAGGTGATAGACAAGGGCAAAGCGAAGAATGAGGATGAGTGTGTCACGTTTCAAAGTGCCAGGAGGCAGCACAGTGCATTCAGGAAACTACAGCAAGTTCATGATAACCGACAGCTGATCTGGCAGCATCACCTGGGGATGGAGGCTGAGCCCCGGGGTTAACACTGGGGTGAGATGGTTTGTATACTATGCCGAGGAGGTGAGGTACTACACTGTGGGGGCACAGGGAGCTACCGGAGGATTTCAAATATCAGAATCGTAACCATAATAGAGTATTTAATTGCATCCTAGCTTTCATCAAGGGTAAGATGCACTATAGTTTATGTTCGACTAAGAAAGAGAAATGCTGTCAGTTAAACTAGGATATGTCCTCAAGTGCAAGGTAAATGCCACCTTAAGAGATATTAAAATGGGGGGGGGGACAAATCTTAGAACAAGTAAACTGTGGTACTAGAATAATTAAGAAAGGTCGAACACTTGGATCAACAAAATAAGTGATTATTCCTTAACCATGTGCACCCAACTATATTAAGTCTTAGAACAAGAGACATTCTCATCTTGATGCCCCGCAGCTGTTAGGCCCAAGGTACAGAGGGCAGTAGCCAATGACCAGCAGGCCCCAAGTGCCATGTGCAGACTCTAAGAGCAACTGCCTTTGAGAGAGGAAACGGTTGAGAGTGGGCTTTCTGAGGTAGAGAAGTATTAGCTGGGAAAGTCGGAAAATTGACACAGAATCGGAATTGATGCCCCTACATGACAGAGTTGGTGAAACTTCCCTTCTCAGAGATCTTGAGGCTCCTCAGAAATGTATTTTTCATTTTGGACGGAACATTCAGGATAAATATGATCTGTTCGAGTTCCTGGTTCTCTCATCAGGACTGTTTCTTAGGCTTCACTGGTACAAGAAAAGGGTTTTGATAGACCAGGGTAAATCCTGACAAAAGCAAAGCACGGTATCTATGAAAAACTAACCACTCAGAAGAGAACAACAGATAAAAGGCCAGGCCGACCTGACCCTGCAGGATAGGTAAGGTTGGTCTGGCAACAGGGGTAGAGGGGAAGTGCCCATCTCCTGCTAGAAGAGCTAGAGAAGTCCCCTTCCCGAGAGACCACACCAGGAGAGGAGAGCAGTAGGTGCTGATGATGAAGAATATTTTAATCAGCAGAGAAGGTCAAAATGACAAAGTTCCAGGATCAGAGTAAACCTATGGGATCAAAAAATAAAAAAAAAGATTTTTTTGAAACGACTTTTTTTTTTTAAAGGAATTTAAACAAAAGTCCTTTATAACAGACAGTTGGCTGTTTAAACCAAAAGTACAACTCACTGAGAGAATCGCCGCATTATTTATTGGGGTAGAAAGGACCTGGAATGTAGAAAGACCCATTCTGTAGAGGAAAAAATAGAATCACTAACAGGTCTCAACCTTGCACAGCCAGTGGCTAGAATCCCTGGCTCATGAGACCCTGTGCTAGCAGGCCGCTAGAACCATCTCAACTATGTTAGTCTATCTTGGAAGCCAACAAGTGTTTGCCCAGTTAAGAGCACGGTAACAATCAGTCACGTTATGTTATAATGATTGTCGATATCTTTAAAAGCCTTGTCAAGTTCCTTTTTGAGTAACCCTCACCCCACCCTTAGAGAAATTTATCTGTGGTTCACCTCTTTGAAATACCTCACTGTTGTTCCAAATTTACCATAGCAAAAAAAAAAAAAAAAAAGCTTTCTATTAACAAAGTGTTCAGAAGGGGGCGCCACTGGAAACAATGAGAGTTTTCGCAGCTGGGACAACTTTGTTGCAGAAACAGCTGAAAGCAATCAGGTCAGACAGAGCCAAGGGCTGGAGGGATTTTTAAAATTACAAAAACCGAACCAAATCAAACCAAAACAAAAATCATAACTAATGGCCAAGATTTCAAGTTTGCTACTAAAGGTATGACATTCTCCTAAGACATGTGTGTGACTTGATCAATATATTTCTATATTTATATTTGAAGAAGAAGGAACTATTTGATGCAGCAAATCCACGTTGATTAAAAATTACCAGATATGGGTCTCTTGGGTGGCTCAGTGGTTTAGGCCTCTGCCTTCGGCTCAGGTCATGATGTCAGGGTCCTGGGATGGAGCCCCACATCAGGCTCTTTGCTCAGCGGGGAGCCTGCTTACCCCTCTCTCTCTGCCTGCATATATGGCATCTGTTTGCCATTTGTATGTCTTCTTTGGAGATGTGTCTGTTCATGTCTTCTGCCCATTTTTTGACATGATTATCTGTTTTGTGTGTGTTGAGTTTGAGGAGTTCTTTATAGATCTTGGATATCAGCCCTTTATCTGTAATGTCATTTGTGAAAATCTTCTCCCGTTCCGTGGGTTGTTTCTTCATTTTGTTGACTGTTTCCTTTGCTGTGCAGAAACTTTTGATCTTGATGAAGTCCCAAAAGTTCATTTTTGCTTTTGTTTCCTTTGTCTTTGGGGACATGTTTTGAAAGAATGTGCTGTGGCCAGTGTCCCTGAGGTTACTGCCTATGTTCTCCTCTGGGATTTTGATAGATTCCTTCCTCACGTTGAGGTCGTTTGTCCATTTCGAATTTATCTTTATGTATGGTATAAGAGAATGGTTGAGTGTCATTCTTCCATACATAGCTCTCCAATTTTTCCTGCACCATTGATTGAAGAGGCTGTCTTTTTTCCACTGTATAATTTTCTCCTCTTTGTCAAAGATTTTTTGACCATAGAGTTGATGGTCCATATCTAGGCACTCTACTCTAACCCACTGGTCTACATGTCTTTTTAACCCACTGAGCCACCCAGGTGCCCCTTTTAAGCTATTTTTTAAAAGTACAGTCATTCTTTTTTTTCAAGATTTTATTTATTTATTTATTTGACAGAGAGAGAGATCACAAGTAGACGGAGGGCAGGCAGAGAGAGAGAGAGAGAGAGAGAGAGAGAGAGAAGCAGACTCCCTGCTGAGCAGAGAGCCTGATGCAGTATTTGATCCCAGGACCCTGAGATCATGACCTGAGCTGAAGGCAGTGGCTTAATCCACTGAGCCACCTAGGCGGCCCTAAGCTATTTTTAAAATTCCTGTTCCAATAACACTTGAATTGCCATATAAAGTTAACCACATCATCTTTTTTAGGTAAGTAATTGTACTTTTTATGTGCATAGTTATTTTGGTCCATGAGTTCAGCTCCTCTTACGATCATCAAATCTCTGTAAAGTCTGGGTATGCTAGGATTTTCTTAGCAACAATAAAATACATTGAAACCTGGTAGCTTAATTATAATAATGTTTTCTTTATCAATCATTCACAATAGCATTACATTTTGAGTAGCTTCCTTCTATTTTGCAGCTATAGTGTTTGGAAAAACTTGAATTGTGATATCACTGTGATAATGTGAATTAGTCAGGGTTTTTCAGAGAATCGGGAAGAGAAAAAAAAAAAAAAAGGAAGATATTCTCCAGGGCCAACTCTAGAAGTAACTATTAAAACATCTGTCCAAATTAAATTGAACAAAACTCAGAAATGCCATCTCCAGTGAAATACAAAGAAGATTATATATAGTTCTGGGCACACACATCTCATTTGACCCAATGATGTACATCAATGAAAGACTGAAGGCCAATCACCACTCCATGGGAGAATTTAAAAATAAATTTACTAATGAGGCCAAGAATTCAGAATCACAAATACTTCAGAACTAATAATAACTGCCTTCACTTGATGTTATTCTATAAGATAAATCCTACGATCAAGTTTTAATTTTAAGTTCTTACAATTTTAAATTCTTAAATCCTTATGAAGAAGCATCATTTGGAGGGAGCAGTTTACATAATTTATCATCCATCAGCCTTTTTTTTAAGATTTTATTTATTTATTGGACACAGAGAGAGAGAGCGAGAGAGAGAGAGAGAGAGATTACTAGTAAGCAGAGAGGCAGGCAAGCAGGGAGGGAAGCAGGCTTCCTTTTGAGCAGAGCCCGATGTGGGGCTGGATCCCAGGACCCAGAGACCATGACTTGAGATGAAGGCAGAGGCTTAACCCACCACCCACATGATGAGAGAGCCCCTCAGGTGCCCCTCATCCATCAGTCTTAATTGTTTGGAGGAAAATGTGTGGATGAATAATGCCTTAGGGAGCTGATCTCTCTAAAGAATTTTCAAGTCTTTACCCCTTCAAGGTTTTTGCACAGTTCTGATAGCCTCTAAACATCCAGCTGATTTCTACAGTGACAGGCCTGTTAAAAACTGTCCTCAAACCAGGAATAGAGCTTGAAACATACCAGTCAAGAGCAGCTTTGAGTCTTTTAAGGAATTTATCATCATTTCTTTGTTTTTGGTTCATATCCGAAATAGTTCTATATTACACTTGCATAATTTCTCCAGAGCTGACTTTGAAGGAGGCATTCAGTTCCAGCTAGTTCCATATTTTGACAAGAACTATAATTCTATAAAAAAAAAAGAACATATTTTAGAGCGCCTGGGTGGCTCAGTGGGTTAAAATCTCTGCCTTCGGCTCAGGTTATGAATCCAGGTTCCTGGGATTGAGTTCCACAGTGGGCTCTCTTCTCAGCAGGGAGCCTGCTTCCATTCCTCTCTCTCTGCCTGCCTCTCTGCCTTCCTGTGATCTCTGTCAAGGAAATAAATAAAATAAAAAAAAACATATTTTATACCAGTTATTCATGTTTATTAACTAAGATATCACAATACAAATAATACAAACAGTTGCTCTTTATTAATACCTTCAACCAAGATCAAAAAAATATGTCCTATTTTCTCCAAAAATTTTATATCATCTGATAGGTCAGATATTTATAAAATTACATTTAAAGTTTAAAAAATATCAGCAAATATTTTCATTTAAATGCAAATTTCAAAGAAAATCTACTTTTCCAAACACGACTTTTTATCCTATTTTTTTTTAATTTTGTCGACAACTGATAAATTGTTTAGCGAGACTATAAATGTTAGATCGAAAAAATGATTGATAGATGTAGGTTCAAAATATTATGTTCCATTAAAAATGATTTAGTCTTTGATGAACATCTGTTTGGTAATATGTTGTATCTAGATATTGTAAATTAATGACCTATATAAAACTATAGGGAAATGACACCTTCCGTTCCATTATGAGTAGAGCTTTTAAAATGCTATTTGTCACAACCTGTCATCTTGTCATTATGTAGCATTATGTAACATTTAAAAAATGTATATTCTATGCAGCCATCAAAAGAAATGAAATCTTGCCATTTGCAACAACATGGATGGAACTAGAGCGTATCATGCTTAGCGAAATAAGTCAAGCAGAGAAAGACAACTATCATATGATCTCCCTGATATGAGGAAGTGGTGATGCAACATGGAGGCTTAAGTGGGTAGAAGAATAATAAATGAAACAAGATGGGATTGGGAGGGAGACAAACCATAAGTGACTCTTAATCTCACAAAACAAACTGAGGGTTGCCGGGGGGAGGGGGTTTGGGAGAAGGGGGTGGGATTATGGACATTGGGGAGGGTATGTGATTTGGTGAGTGCTGTGAAGTGTGTAAACCTGGTGATTCACAGACCTGTACCCCTGGGGATAAAAATATATGTTTATAAAAAATAAAAAATTTAAAAAAAAAAAAAGAAAGAAAGAAAGGAGACTTCTGAATACTTTGGAGGAAGACATGATGGGAATAAGAGAAGGAAGCCAACAAGAAAGTTTTGGGATGTGTGATATGCCCTTTCTCCCTCTGCTAGGTTCACAAATATTCATTGAATGGATCTCTTGTGGACACCAGTGAAGGGCTGAATTGTGTCTACAGCTTGAATCAGAATGGCTTGCACAGTTGCAAGAGCCCAGAGGCAGAAGCACCAGAATTCCCAGCAGACTTACTTTGGACTTGCCTGGACTGTGGAATTGAGGATTGGGAGCAAACTTTTCCAGAGTTCAAATACTAAGGAGGCCCCAACTAACAACTGAGTTACAGAGACCCAGGAAAGCTTGTGTGAGGAGAAGGCCAAATGCTTAACCAAGACTTCTGTCAGTAGAGCTACAAAAATTCCAGACAGTGTGAAGAAAAAGGAAAAAAAAACAAAAACAAAAACAAAAGTAAAACCTGATCCAATGTCGAGAATTTGAGGAGTAGGATATCCCTGCAAAGTGGAGTAGCTAGGGGTAGTAAACAAGTATAGGGCCATTCCTGCAGAACCAGCAATCTTTTAACTAGTAAACATGGGAGAGTGTGAGCCCAGATACCATGGCCTCTGGGAGAAGGGGTGGTTGTTGTTCTTTTGTTCTGCCCTGGCCTGGGCCATGTGCCTGGACCTTGCATCTAGGATGTAATAAGTGTATGCTGAGGTTGTCCAAACCTGCACCCCACTCCCCATTCCTGCTATCTCATGGAAAGAGCAATGGAAAGTGAGTTAGAAGAGACTGAAGAAGAATCTCTAGGGATATCAAGACCCTAAGGGCACAGTACCAGTACTTTCATATCTTCTTACAAGGGGACGTCTGGGTCTTGGAAAACATGAGAGGCTTTGAGGGAGAAGCTCTGGCTACAGGGATCAGGCCAGAGGGTGGAATTTGCAATTCTTGGACTCTAATCCAAGGGCAAACATGGAAGGGCAAACACAGAAAGGTAAACATGGAATAAGGGCAAATAAGCGCAAACATGGAAGACAAGCTCTCCCAGATACTTGCTTATCTGTCCGAGCCCTGAGTATGGACAAGAATGGAGAAAGTGCCCAGTCAAAACACACAATGAGGCAGGATCCATAACAGAACTCTTGGCTTTAGGGCAACTGCCAAGAATACCAGCTATTGTAGACTTGGGCTTTCCCATCCTTATGCTCACCACCAACTTACTTTAGACTCATGCTATTGAAGGACATGAGACAATTGCTGCTTACTCCTTGCTTACCACCTATGCCAGTCAGAATCCTCTGTGTCACTTCCTCCAGCACCTGCCCAGCTTGGGATAGGAGGGGCTTTCCTGGTCCCCAGACTCTCCTGCTCAACCTGGTCTAACTAAGCATTCATCCACTCTGACTTCTAACCTGTGAAACCCACCCAACCATCTCTTTCCTAGACCATTGCACCAGCTTCAGGTTTGCATTCCCCTCCCCCCGCCAAACCTGCAACCTCTACCACAAGAATTCATAGCTACAGAAAGCTACCTGATCAGTCTTATTAAGATACAATTTGGATCAGGCTGTTGATTTGGTCAGAGCATCTTCAGTGTCATCCTCATCACTTATAGAACAAAAGCTAAATCCCTTAGTAAGACATCTAGAATCCTACACAATCTAGATACAACTTTCTAGTTTCATCTCCTATTCTATTCCCAAATAAACTTTCTACCCCATTCTCAGCCAAACTTGTTCTCCCATAATGCTCTACATGTTCTGACCTTCCTACATTTTTTCAATCTGTTCTTTCTACTCTGAAGCCCTCCTCCCTCTCTGCATCCATTGAAATTCTAGCCATTCTTCAAAGCTCAAGACAAATAACACCTCTACCACGAAGCCTTTCTAGTTGGAAGTAAATCCTCATTTCTCTCTGCCTCTTAGCATCTAAATAGCCGTCCCTTGTACCTATGAATCACATCTTCTTTATCCATTCATCTGCTGAAGGACATCTTGGCAATGTCCATATTGTGGCCATTGCTGCTATGAGCATTGGGGTGCAGGTGCCCCTTCACTTCACTACATCTGTGTCTTTGAAGTAAATACCTAGTAGTACATTTGCTGGGTCGTAGGGTAGCTCTATTTTTAATGTCTTGAGGAACTTCCCTACTGTTCAGAAAGGATGAACACCTACCATTTGCATTGACATGGATGGAACTGGAGGGGATTATGCTAAGTGAAATAAGTCAAGTGGAGAAAGACAATTATATGGTTTCACTCATATGTGGAACATAAGGAATAGTGTGGAGGACCACAGGAGAAGGGAGGGAAAACTGAATGGGAAGAGATAAGAGAGGGAGGAAAAACCATTAGAAACTCTGGACTCAAGGAAACAAACTGAGGGTTACAGAGGGAGGGGGGTGGGGGGATGGGGTAACCAGGTGATGGGTGGCATGTGTTGTGGTGAGCACTGGGTGTTATATGCAACTAATGGATCACTGAACACTACATGAAAAACTAATGATGTACTATATGTTGGCTAATTGAACATAATTTTAAAAAATAAAATAAAAATAGAAAAAAAATGTATATTCCTCACTTTGAAGTCTTTTAGAAATCTAAAATATGACATTCTATGGTTTGTGTTTCCATATTCCTTTATTGCCACATGCTTTGATTCAAAGGTAATAAATTCCTCTTATTTGGAAAAATGATGTTTATTTTTGTTCTCTCACCCTTAGCAGGTGGTTTCATTTTAGCACACTTCAGAGTTATAATTTCATGCTTATTAAAAACATTTATTATGATCTACATAGATGAATGAAACTTTTATTTTATTAAATTATTTGCCAAAAAATCTGTTAATTTAAAAATGTATTTCCTTTGAAGGGTTATTTTAGAGAATTCAGAGAGGATCTAGGAGTGTGGTATTATGCAATATTTAAGTAGGTATGAAATGGTTATTTATATGATTGTTTCTTTAAGGCTTATGTATATTGTCCATTATATGCTACAAAATATTTTGAAAGTAAATTTAAGGTATGTTTTACATAGTTTATTTTTTGGAAAAAAATATTGAAATGACTTATGAAATTCAGTATACTCTCAGCATATGTTTTTCTGAAATTTACCTATTGTGTCTTGAACCTATTATATGGCAGATATTACTTCAGACTACACTGGTAAATGAAATACTTGGCTTTGTAGAACGTTTATTTTAATGGGTGAGACAATTAAAAGCTATAAAACTTAATAAAAATTGCATAGTGCATTCAAAAATGATGAGTACAATGGGGAAAAAGAAAAATTAGATCAGGGTGAGAAATATCAAGGTTGCTAGGCAGGGGATGGGGAGTTAAGAATTTTAATAGGAAGATCAGGGTAGTTACAATGAAGCTGACAATTGAACAAAGGTATGGAATGGTGATGAATTTGCCCAGAACTATCAGCAATAAGGTCACTCCAGACAAAGGAATTGGCTATCTTGAAGGCCATAAGGTTGGATCGTGCCTGGCATATCTGAGGAATAGCAAGGAGGCCACTGTGAGGGACTGAAGAGTAGCAGGGAAAGAGGTCACAGAGGTTAAATGAGTGGCTAGATCATGTAAAAGCTTAGAAGTCATTGTAAAACTCTGGCTTTTATATTTGGAAATTTACTGTATGATAGAATTTCTGCTAATAACTGAGAGTACAAATGTCCATAAAATTTCAAAGATTCTTTTACTTGTAAGACAGAATAAAGAAAAAGAGTTCATATTTTCACATGGTGTAACAAATGCTCGGAGATCCAAGTGTAGGAAGCTATGGGAGCACAGAAGAAGGCACTAAAATCACACCAATATATTTGATGACTGTGACTATATATAAATTTGTCTTTTCTAGATTTTTTATAGTCATGGAATCACACAGTATATACTATTCATTGCCTGGCTTTTCTTTTCTCAGCATGATTACTTTGAGAATCTCCAATTGTAAATAGTTCATTTTGATGTTGAACAGTAATCTCTTTAATGAGAGATCATAATTTGTCTTTGCTCTATTGATGGACATTGATGAACATTTCCACAGTTTTCAATTCTTAAAAATAAAGCTGCTATGAAATTCATATACAAGTCTTGTATGAACATAGGGTTTGTTTCTCTTGGTTAAAAGCCTAGAAGTAAAATGGCTATTTGTGTAACTGCAACATATTTTGCATTTAAAAAAATTTTCAAACTATTTTCCAAAGTGGTGGTATCATGATATATGCCAACAACAGTTGAGATTTTTTGTTGCTTCTCAATCTAGCTCAGACGAAGTAAATTAGCCTTGATAATTTTAGCCATTCTAATAGATATGTAAACATGTCTCATTATGATTTTAATTTGTATTTCTTTAATGTCTAAATGTTGAGAAATTTGTCATGTGCTTATAAGCCATCCATATCCTTTTGGTGACATGTCTCTTCAATAAATTTCTTCACATGTAAAATTGGTTACTCTGTTTGGTTATTAGTAAGGTTTTTTATTTTTATTCATTTTTTAATAATCAGAGGAGATGTCCATTATCAGATATATAATTTGCAAATCCCTTTTCCATCTTTACGGTTTCTCAATGGAGCTTTGATAGCTGTGTCTTTCAAGAAATATGCTACTTCTTTCCTGGTACACGGAGGTATGACTAGAATATTATCAATGCTGACCTTTGCAAAGAAAATCATGGCTTAAGATATATGTAGTCTGCGGTTGTTGGGAGTGTTCTGTAATATCAAGCATATCTAATTAGTTGATAATTTTGTTCAAGTCTTACATATCTTACCAATTTGATGACTATTTGTCTATATAATCTTAAAATAAAGGTATTGAAACTTTTTTCCGTTTCTCTTCTAAGGTAGAAGTTATGATTTTTGTTCTTAGTTTTTCCCTATATATCCCCAAATCTGTTATTAAGTATTAAAAGTCAAGAATTATTATACTCCCTGATAAATTCATCGTTTTAGTCTTCTGTAATTTTGACTTGATCATTATGTCTGATAATGAAATTTGCTTTAAAATCACTTTTCATTATCTTGATATAACCACCAAAGTTATAGTGTGATTAGTGTTAATATAGCATAGTTTTTCTTTTACTTTATAAAGCACTTCTATATTTAATCCTGAAAAAAAAAACAGATTTTTAGCTCTGGAAGCATCTTTCTAAATTATCTTTTTTTTTTTTAAATGAAGCAGTAGCAATTTTTGTTAAGGGACCTATTTAGTAAAAGATTTTATTTTGTTTATTGACAGCAAGAGAGAGAGAGAGAGAGAGAGAGAGAGAGAGGAAGCGCACAAGCGGGAGGAATCACGTGCAAAGGGAGAGGAAGAAGCAAGCTCCTTGGGGTGCAAGTAGTCCCATGCAGGGCTGGATCCCTGTACACTGGAATCATGACCTCAGCCAAAGGCAAATATCTGCTTAAACAACTGAGTCATCCAGTCACCCCTAGGGAAAAAAAAAAAAAAAGACCTTTTAAAAACATTTTGTTTCTTTTTTTTTAATATTTTATTTATTTGACAGACAGAGAGACAGGAAGAGGAAGTATAAGCAGGGCAGAGGGAAAAGGAGAAGCAGGTTTCCCAGTGAGCAGAGAGCCTGATGTGGGGCTCCATCCCAGGACCCTGGGATCATGACCTGAAAGGAAGGGACACTTATGGAGGAAGCCACCCAGACACCTCTTTTCTTTGTTTTTAATATATGGCAACTGATGCTTCCCAGCCACGAGGAGCATATTACCCATTGATTAAATCTTTGATAACAACCTATTTAAAGAGGTGTGTAAATATATACTTACTCAGATTTATACACTTTGTGTTTTCTTCATAGTTTGGGGCTGGACCCCATGGTCACAACACTGCTTCCAGTCTTTGCCTTCCCATCTTTTGATACCAGGTATTTGGTCAGCAAAGCAAATTAGTATCAAAATTAATAAGCCCTTGGCACCATATCTCTGGAGCAGGGGTTGCTCTTAGCCAAGGCCCAGAGCAGTGGACCTCCCCTCGCTAGTGCTATAGCCCCAAGGACTAGGTCCCTGCCACCAGAACTCAGTCTTACATGTTATGCTAAGCAGACAAAACCAAAACAGGAAAGCTCCCACACCTTTCACTGGCATGCCTCATCTCCCACTACCTCGACGTCCAGTCAGTACCAGATGCCAGGGAGGGGTCTTGGTCCAACATATGGGAGGGAAGGAAGTAGCCACGAGCAAGTACCTGCCTCTCTGTGCCTTTCTTTCATGAGCAGGTTGTAAGGAGGAGTAAGAGGAAGGGGAAGAGAGGTGAACTTCAAGGGGTGAAGGCCTCAGGTAGGCAGCTGGCTCCTGCCAGTAGGAAAGGGACAAAGGAGAAGGCAGTGAGTCTTGCAGGGAGGGTGGGGGGTAAGGGTTACAGCTTATGACGGAATCTGGACAGGAGTAATAGGTATACTAGTCATTTGAGTCCACCATTGGCAAGCTGGGCTGGGTGTCAGGGCAGATAGGCCTCCCTGGGCAACGGCACATGAGAGAAGGTGGAATTCTTCTCTGAGGAGCAGGTGGAGCTTTGGGTGTTGGGAAAGCATAGACAGTATTGTTCCAGGGCCAAGGACAGGTCCGGGTACTCGTGGTTGGAGGTCAAGGCCACAGTATGATCCCGGTCTTCTACCAGCAGCTTGAAGGTACCACATGCCAGCCACCCCTCATTATTGTGTAGAACTCTCTGGTGCACTTATTGGCTTATCCATCAAATGACTCCTTCAGCAACTTGAAAACCACCTCCACAGGCACTCCAGGATATGGGAGGCTTCCAGAGTGAAGATTTTGCACAGGATCACCCCAAAAGACCAGAAGTCACTCTGGTGGATGTAGATCTGGTCAAACATGGCCTTAGGGACCATCCACTTCACAGGCAGTCCACTGTTGGTTGTCTTTTTATAGTAACTGATGTGGTGATATCTCTGGCAAGGCTGAAGTCTGAGATCTTCATCATGTTGTCCTTTGTCACCAGCAATTCCCTGGTGGCCAGGTCTTGGTGTATGCAGTTCTTGGAGGCAAGATACTCCATGCCTCAGGCTACCTGATAGGCACAGGATACCAGGTCCTTGGAGGAGAGTTGCTCTGCTGCATTGTGGCTGATATTGTAACAGTACTCCAGGTCAGGAGGCCTCTGGGCCTGCAGGTACTCCTGTATGTTGTCTTTGGAGGCATATTCCATGAGAGTGTACAAAGGACCGTCCTGTGTGCAGGACCCAGCAGGTTGATGGTGTCCTTGTGCTGTCCAATCATCTTCATCATCTCCATTTCTGAGATTAGGTTTGACAGGTCTTTCTCTGTTGCATCTGACTTCAACATCTTCACAGACACTTTAGTCAAATGGTTGGATTTGTCTTTGTCCAGCCCAATGGCCTCCTCCAACACCACCTGCCCAAAGTAGGCCTGTCTTAGGGGTCTGCCTAAACTGCCTGCAACTAGCCTGTCTCCAGGCAGTTATGAACTCTAGATTATCCTCAAAAAACATTAAACCACAAGCTAAAAGTTCTCTTCACTAGGTCTCTGTCACAGGTCTAATTTTCTTATCTTTCATCATTTATCTTTTTCCTAATTCTTATTTTCAGTATAGTTTATTTTGCTTCCAGGTGTTTCCCCTGGTTTCTGTATGCTGTTTCATAGGGAAGAATTATCCTGTCATAAAATTATTTCTTGAGCATTCATTACACCTCTCAGTTAAAATGGGTTCTTTTATGGTATTGATTCATTTGGGTTTTCTCAAAATGGGAAGAATTTTCAAAATGGTGTTTTCCTCAAGGTTCAGAGTATGTCTTAGCCTCATCTTTACTCTTTTTGAAATTCACTTTTCAAATTCTTGTCCCTCTTTTTATCTTTTTAAATTAAAATGTTTTATTTTTACTATTTTTTTATTTGAGTATAGTTGATATTCAGTGTTACATTGGTTTCAGGTTTTCAATATCTCCATACATTATTCTATGATCACTACAAATATAGCCACCATCTGTCACCATATAACACTATTATAATATCATTGACTATATTCTCTACACTGTCCCATATCTCTTTTTAAAATCTCTGATTTTTATGTTTTCGGTTTTTCCAATTTTCCGCCATCATTTTACTTGGTTACTTTAATAAAATATGCCTGATTACACACTCTTTGCTGAAAACCATAGCATTTGATTTATAGTAGTCTTCTTCTTCTTTTTTTTTTAATTAACATATAATGTATTATTAGCCCCAGGGGTACAGGTCTGTGAATCGCCAGGTTTACACACTTCACAGCACTCACCACAGCACAGACCCTCCCCAATGTTCATAACCCCACCACCCTCTCCCTACCCTCCCCACCCCCCCCGGCAAATCTCAGTTTGTTTTGTGAGATTAACAGTCTCTTATGGTTTGTCTCCCTCCCGATCCCATCTTGTTTCATTTACTCTTTTCCTATTCCCCCAAACCCCCCATATTGCACCTCCATTTCCTCATATCAGGGAGATCATATGATAGTGTCTTTCTCTGGTTGACTTATTTTGCTAAGCATAATACCCTCTAGTTCCATCCATGTCATCGCAAATGGCAAGATTTCATTTCTTTTGATGGCTGCATAGTATTCTATCGTATATATATATATACCATTCATTTGTTGATGGACATCTAGGTTCTTTCCATAGTTTGGCTATTGTGGATATTGCTGCTATAAACATTTGGTGCACGTGCCCCTTTGGATCATATAGTAGTCTTCTTTACCTCTATCAGAACCCCAGGAAGCTTTATTTATTTATTTACTCACATAAACAGATGATCCAACACAACGTTTTTTGATGTTCAAATGTATTATAACGTCTTACCGCTTAACATTATGCTTACTGCTCTCTTTCACTGTCTGACTAAATCCTCATCATCACTATGCCATTTAATCAGAAAGAACATTTGAACTCAGAGTTCTCTCCATATCAGGGAATGAAGACTCCACACTTCTGTTTGTGCAGGTAAAATAAATGTTGATATTGTCTGTCCTGCACATACTCCATCCTGTTCACCAGAATATTCACCATCAAAATATATACAAAATAAATACCATACCTCACCACTTCTATTACCACCCAGCATGCTAAAAACACCATCATATGTTCCTGAATTATTGACTTGATTGATAACCCCACTTCCACACATACTGCACTCCTTTCTCCCTGCAAATTTATTTTGGTACAGCAATTTAACCTAAAAATCAAGTCAGATGATTTTATTCTGCTGTCGAAAGTCTTTTGGTATCTTCCCCTTTCATATTAAACAAAAACTGAAGGCGTTTCAATGTACTAGAAGGTCACGCATCAATACGTTCTTCCTCTCTCCACCACTATGAACTCCTCATTGGCCTCCTTGCTTTTCCTCAAAAGTAACAGACCAGCTGTTCACACAAAGTCTATATACTTACTTGCTCTGCCTAGAGCAGTCTTTTCCTTTAATATGTGTATAACACCCTCCTTCACTTCCTGGGTCTTTGTGCAAATAACATCTCATAAATGAGATATAACCACCCAACACAAAATAAAATTAACTTTCCTCCCAGCATTCTCCAATGGCTTTTACCTTTCTTGTATTTCTTTGTAACACTTATCACCATCAACCATCAATCATTATTCTAATACTGGTTATTTTCTTATTGGAGACAGAGAGAGAGAGAATTGGGAGGGGGTGCAGAGGAAGAAGAAAACACCCCACTGCCTAGAAAGCCTGCTGGGGAGTTACATCCCAGGACCCTGAGATCATGACCCAAGCCAAAGGCAGTCACTCAATGGACTGAGCCACCGAGGTGCCCCTCTATTATTGCTGTATTTCACTATTATATTTCAAAAGAATGTAAGCTCTTTGTGGTCAGGTATTTTATATGTTTTATTAATTGAAGTATTCTCAGAAAGGTAGCTGGCAGATTGTAAGGGCTCACTAAACTCTATTTTGTTGTTATTATTGGGCTCCTTTATGGGCTTTACCTCTTACGCTAGAAGTCTATCCTTCAGATGTAAGCAATAAGAATAGAGCCCTGCTGCCTGTTCAAATGAGTAAAAAGCCTGTATTAAGTGGATATTTTAAAAGCTAAATGAATGGCTTAATAGTTGTATATAGGGGGAAAGGGAACATATTTTCCACGGTTTAGAAGTGGAGTTCTTTTATAGAGTTCTTGTACAAGCCGACACTATTGAACGATAATGGGCAGTTGTACATTACAATTATACAAACACTTTGGTAATTTATATCCTTTTTTTGTAATTCATGACTGGATCATTTAATTCCTTAGGAGCATTATAGCATTTCAACATTTCCTGTTCAATAAACTTATTGGGGTTGCTACCTTTTTTATTCAAATGGAGAAATAGTCATGATGTCATCTAAATAATGTGTTATTGATTGTGTTGTTTTCTAGGAATGAGTCGCACATGCTAGTTTAAAAGTTTTGTTAAATTCCCAAGTCTGTCACCGATAAAAGCCTTTTGTAGATTAGTAACTTGATCAAAACAGAAAAGTTATGTAACACTCAATTGTTATACTATCTTTGTTTCCATCTTGCATTGTAATAACACCCATCTTAACTCTATTTAAGACAAGTCATCGCCAGATGGCTTTCTGGCATTGATTGCATGATATGAAATCTAATATAACTAAAAGTTTTTGGTTTTAGTAGCATATAAATCAATTTAGAAAAATATATGTATTTGATATAAGATAAAGTTTTAAATTATTTGGCAATAGTAAACTAAACTTTTTTTTGTAAATTTTTATTTTCTATAATTTCATTGAGCTCTATTGCAATAAGAAACAAGTTACAAAAAATTAAGGTTTATTTACCCCAATTCAAAATTATTAGGAATATAATCATAGAGGTTGAAGTATTTAAAATATTGAACCCAAAACATTTTATTACTGAAATTCATGAATGCTGAGCATTCACTGTTAAAATATACTAACACTATTGATAGACTGGTAGAAGCCTAAAATCATATATTTATTAAATATTTATATCCATATCTTTTCATGGTGTGGAAATTCATTTCTCTAGCATTAAATAATATTCCATTGTTTGCATGTACTACACTTTATTTGACCTTTCACCTATGGAAGGATATCTTGGTTGCTTCCAAGCTTTTGTCAGTTATGAATAAAACTGCTATAGACATCTTTGTGGGTATAGATTTCATCTTCTTTGGATAAATACCAGGAACTGCTACTGCTGAATCATCTGGAAGAATATGTTTAGTTTTGTAAGAAACTGCCAAGTTGTTTTCCATTCTTTATTCTCAATAGACATGGAAGAACATTCCTGTTGCTCCACATCCTCACCAACATTTCATGTTCTGTTGTCAGTGTTCTGGATTCTGGGTATGTACTGGTGTCTCTTTTTTGTTTTAATTTGCATTTTCCTGATGACATATGATGTGAAGCATCTTTTTATATGCTTATTTGCCATCTGTAATATTTTCTTTTGTGAGGTATCTGCTAATGTCTTTGGCTCATTTTTAATCAGGTTTTCCCCCATTGTTGAGTTTTAAGGGGTCTTTGTGTATTTTTGATTAACAGTCCTTTGCCAGATGTGTATTTTGCAAATTTTTTCTTAGTCTGTGCTTTGCCTTTTCATTCTCTTGGCATTGTTTCACAGAGTAGACATTTTTAAATTCAGTGCTTGTGCTTTTGTAGCTAAAGTTATTTCCAAAACCAAGGTCATTTAAATTTTCTTCTATATTACCTTCTACATGTTTCATGTTTAGGTTTATAATCCAATCTGAGTTAATTTTTGTGAAGAGTGTCTGATATCTGCCTGGATTTATTTTATTTTATTATTTTATTTTATTTTTATTTTATATTTTTACATTTAGCTTCACCATTACTCCAGAACCATTTGTTTAAAAGATTGTATTTTGCTCTCTTGTATTGCTTTTGCTTTTATATTAAATATAAAATATAATTGATAATATATATTCTGTTCCTTTATTCTAGTCTTTCTGTGATATTACAATATCTTGCTTACAATTATCGTTATGGTATACTTTTTTTAAAAGATTTTATTTATTTATTTGACAGAGAGAGAGATCACAAATAGGCAGAGAGACAGACAGAGAGAGAGATGAGGGAAGCAGGCTCTCTGCTGAGCAGAGAGCCCTATGCGGGACTCAATCCCAGGCCCCTGGGATCATGACCTGAGCCAAAGGTAGAGGCTTAGCCCACTGAGCCACCCAGGCGCCCTATCGTTATGGTAAACTTTGAAGTCAGTCCTCAGTCTTTGTTCTCCTTCAACACTATGTTGAATATTGTGAGTCTTTGCCTCTCCATATAAACTTTAAAATAAGTTTGTTAATATTAAGCAAAATGAGACCTCAAGGATCTGAGAGATGTCTAAGAAGTACTTGATACATCCCTTGGGTATGGTTTATTGAAGTGTCCACCTGTCTGAAAGCTGGGGAATCTAGATAAGGGAGGGAAAATTAGTTATGATAAAACATATCAACAAACATGAATAAATTTTGTAAAACTTATTGTCATGGCTCATATACAATATGACCAACAGAGGGACTATCAAAAGGAAAGCATTAGTTATGTTTATTGTGAAATTTTTTATTCAAAATAAAGCAATGAGAGGGGAAGACACAATGAGAAAATTACCATTTTTTAAACGGTAAACTTCTTACCAACTGGAATAGGTTTTATATTCTAAGTAGTATATTGAAAAGTAAAACATTGGGGCGCCTGGGTGGCTCAGTGGTTTGGGCTGCTGCCTTTGGCTCGGGTCATGATCTCAGGGTCCTGGGATCGAGCCCTGAATCGGGCTCCCTGCTCCGCAGGAAGCCTGCTTCCCTCTCTCTCTCTCTCTCTCTCTCTCTCTGCCTGCCTCTCTGTTTACTTGTGATCTCTGTCTGTCAAATAAATAAATAAAACCTTTAAATAAAAGAAAAGAAAAGTAAAACATTAAAAAATAAAATTTTAATTTAAAAAAGTTATGTATCAGGAAGGGATGTTGTACTTTGTCAAATGCTTTTTCAGCATCTATTGAGAGTATCATATGGTTCTTGTTCTTTCTTTTATTGATGTGTTGTATCTCATTGACTGATTTGCGGATGTTGAACCAACCTTGCAGCCCTGGAATAAATCCCACTTGGTCGTGGTGAATAATCTTTTTAA
Organism: Mustela lutreola; assembly: GCF_030435805.1. NCBI lineage: Eukaryota > Metazoa > Chordata > Mammalia > Carnivora > Mustelidae > Mustela > Mustela lutreola. The sequence continues at coordinate 92,004,610 of NC_081292.1, read as the reverse complement.
TGTACTGTTGAATCCTATTGGCTAGTATTTTGTTGAGTATTTTCGCATCTGTGTTCATCAAGGATATCGGTCTATAGCTCTCTTTTTTGGTGGGATCCTTGTCTGGTTTTGGGATCAAGGTGATGCTGGCCTCATAAAATGAGTTTGGAAGTTTTCCTTCCATTTCTATTTTTTGGAACAGTTTCAGGAGAATAGGAATTAGTTCTTCTTTAAATGTTCGGTAGAATTTCCCCGGGAAGCCGTCTGGCCCTGGGCTTTTGTTTGTTTGGAGATTTTCAAAGTGTAGGGATAGAGGGCACATACCTCAATATCATCAAAGCCATCTATGAAAAACCCACCGCAAATATCATTCTCAATGGAGAAAAACTGAAAGCTTTTCCGCTAAGGTCAGGAACACGGCAGGGATGTCCATTATCACCACTGCTATTCAACATTGTACTAGAGGTCCTAGCCTCAGCAATCAGACAACAAAAGGAAATTAAAGGCATCCAAATCGGCAAAGAAGAAGTCAAATTATCACTCTTCGCAGATGATATGATACTATATGTGGAAAACCCAAAAGACTCCACTCCAAAACTGCTAGAACTTATACAGGAATTCAGTAAAGTGTCAGGATATAAAATCAATGCACAGAAATCAGTTGCATTTCTCTACACCAACAGCAAGACAGAAGAAAGAGATATTAAGGAGTCAATCCCATTCACAATTGCATCCAAAACCATAAGATACCTAGGAATAAACCTAACCAAAGAGACACAGAATCTATACTCAGAAAACTATAAAGTTCTCATGAAAGAAATTGAGGAAGACACAAACAAATGGAAAAATGTTCCATGCTCCTGGATTGGAAGAATAAATATTGTGAAAATGTCTATGCTACCTAAAGCAATCTACACATTTAATGCAATTCCTATCAAAGTACCATCCATCTTTTTCAAAGAAATGGAACAAATAATGCTAAAATTTATATGGAACCAGAAAAGACCTCGAATAGCCAAAGGGATATTGAAAAAGAAAGCCAACGTTGGTGGCATCACAATTCCGGACTTCAGGCTCTATTACAAAGCTGTCATCATCAAGACAGCATGGTACTGGCACAAAAACAGACACATAGATCAATGGAACAGAATAGAGAGCCCAGAAATAGACCCTCAAATCTATGGTCAACTAATCTTCGACAAAGCAGGAAAGAATGTCCAATGGAAAAAAGACAGCCTTTTCAATAAATGGTGTTGGGAAAATTGGACAGCCACATGCAGAAAAATGAAATTGGACCATTTCCTTACACCACACACAAAAATAGACTCAAAATGGATGAAGGATCTCAATGTACGAAAGGAATCCATCAAAATCCTTGAGGAGAACACGGGCAGCAACCTCTTCGACCTCTGCCGCAGCAACATCTTCCTAGGAACTACGCAAAAGGCAAGGGAAGCAAGGGAAAAAATGAACTACTGGGATTTCATCAAGATCAAAAGCTTTTGCACAGCAAAGGAAACAGTTAACAAAATCAAAAGACAACTGACAGAATGGGAGAAGATATTTGCAAACGACATATCAGATAAAGGACTAGTGTCCAGAATCTATAAAGAACTTAGCAAACTCAACACCCAAAGAACAAATAATCCAATCAAGAAATGGGCAGAAGACATGAACAGACATTTCTGCAAAGAAGACATCCAGATGGCCAACAGACACATGAAAAAGTGCTCCATATCACTCGGCATCAGGGAAATACAAATCAAAACCACAATGAGATATCACCTCACACCAGTCAGAATGGCTAAAATCAACAAGTCAGGAAATGACAGATGCTGGCGAGGATGCGGAGAAAGGGGAACCCTCCTACACTGTTGGTGGGAATGCAAGCTGGTGCAGCCACTCTGGAAAACAGCATGGAGGTTCCTCAAAATGTTGAAAATAGAACTGCCCTATGACCCAGCAATTGCACTATTGGGTATTTACCCTAAAGATACAAATGTAGTGATCCAAAGGGGCACATGCACCCGAATGTTTATAGCAGCAATGTCCACAATAGCCAAACTATGGAAAGAACCTAGATGTCCATCAACAGATGAATGGATCAAGAAGATGTGGTATATATACACAATGGAATACTATGCAGCCATCAAAAGAAATGAAATCTTGCCATTTGCGACAACATGGATGGAACTAGAGCGTATCATGCTTAGCGAAATAAGTCAAGCAGAGAAAGACAACTATCATATGATCTCCCTGATATGAGGAAGTGGTGATACAACATGGAGGCTTAAGTGGGTAGAAGAAGAATAAATGAAACAAGATGGGATTGGGAGGGAGACAAACCATAAGTGACTCTTAATCTCACGAAACAAACTGAGGGTTGCCGGGGGGAGGGGGTTTGGGAGAAGGGGGTGGGATTATGGACATTGGGGAGGGTATGTGATTTGGTGAGTGCTGTGAAGTGTGTAAACCTGGTGATTCACAGACCTGTACCCCTGGGGATAAAAATATATGTTTATAAAAAATAAAAAATTAAAAAAAAAATAAAAAATAAAAAAGTTATGTAATTTTTTAAAAAGGTTAAAAATAGCAGAACCATTTTTCTTATAACTGGAAAATACATTGTATATATATCTATCAAAAATAACTTGTCATGGGGGCGCAGGGTGGCTCAGTGGGTTAAAGCCTCTGCCTTCGGCTCAGGTCATGATCCCAGGATCCTTGTATCAAGTCCCACATCGGGCTCTCAGCTCAACAGGGAGCCTGATTCCTCCTCTCTCTCTGCCTGACTCTGCCTACTTGTGATCTCTGTCAAATAAATAAATAAAATCTTTTATAACAAAAATTTTAAAAAATAACTTTCATGTCTGGAATCAGGAGCATATGGAAAAAAATAATATCTGAGGACAGTACTTCTGCCATGTTTTGTGCCTTGTTAATATTTTTAAACAGTCAGGCAACTTTTAGCTTTATTGAAATACCTGCGAAGATACTAGCAGTGCCTTTTGGAGCCCTATGACTATAAAAATTAATTGCAAATATTCAAAATGTTTACTATGGTGCCACTATTTAGGGCAACCACCAAGTATGTTTCAGAAGTAAGCATAACTGTTCCTCTTCCATAAGGCAAAAGGGCATATTTTCAGGAGTTCCATTTGCTGTACCAGGAGGTGAATCAAGTAATGATTTTTGTCTATAAAATAATTCACTTTTCAACCTAACATTCCTCATTCTACATTAAAATAATAAAAACTAGGAGGAGACTAAAACAAACAAACAACTACAACTACAACAACCAGCTTTTCCTTCAGTGGAAAAGTAAATATAACCTTATGAGTACCCAGGAATTTATTTTTAAATATTTTTAAGATAAGCGTTTTTGTTAGAAAACCATATATTTTATATTGCTAAGAAATAACAGGCAAAGTTTTATTAACTTCTAAAAAGTCTAGTTACTTTTATTTATCTATTAACTCATCTCTTTATGAAGTAGAACATGATCACACCTATTGTATCTACCCAAGTTTGTATGCTTTGGTTATTTCATGTTTGCTACTTCCTTGCTTAATTTTTACAATATTTGATACATAATAGTATCTTTAAGTCCATCTACGGTTTCACAGAATTTGTTTGAACTTCATAAAAATGTACCATACTTTTTGCACTGTCCTTGTTTAAATTCTCTATTAACTTTCCAAGATTTATTCACTTTAGAGGGTGTAGCTATCATTTATTTTTATTCCTCCATAATGCTATGTTTACAAATTTGTATTTATCTGTACCTTTAAAAATATCTTAATTATATACCATTTCTCATCTCACGTAACACTCATGTTACTTCTACACTTATCAGATATTATGTAACTGAAAACCACAACTCAGCAACAATATAGAACCATTTTTCAAAATTCAATGGCTTACCAGAATTCTTTAATTCTATCCTTTATTTGTATTAGATGACCCTTTATTCTGGTATTTGGCATTGTTCATATGGAGGAAAGCTTATAAGTTGATATTTCATAAATAGAAGGATTTATTATGATTGATTAATTATTTTCATTTAGAATGCATAGAATATGGTTGATTTAATATTTGTTTCTTACTCTCTGCCTGGAACATAGTGCTATCTATGTAATAGCCACTAAAATATTAAGTTAATTACCTAGACTTTAAACTTCATATGAATAGGAATAACATACAGAACTCTTCACAGATTGGGACACCTGGGTGGCTCAGTCAGTTAAACGCCTGAGCCTTTAGCTCAGGTCATGTTCTTAGGGTCCTGGGACTCAGTTCTGCAACAGATTCCCTGCTTAGCCGGGAGTTTGCTTCTCCCTCCCCCTGCTGCTCCCCATGCTTGTGCTCTCTCTCACTCTCTCTATTACAAATAAATAAAATTTAAAAAATGAATTCTTCTCAGATAGCTAATATAGAATATCATCTTTGTATTCATCAAAGGGAAAGTGCCATATAATAATGAAATTCAGACTACTTCAAATTCATTTTTTAACCAGTAAGAAAGTACTGGAAACAAGCCAAAAATGTCTTTAATGAATTAAAGAAATAGATTGATTTTCAATATCCTAATGTTTCTACAATAAATTGCAAGATTTTTATACTAGATATCAGTGTAAATATTCATTATACAAGGATATTCTAAAAATAAACCTGAGAAAACTATTTGACATACATGATGACAAAAACGAGTTTGACAAAAGTCAGTTTGGGTAAAACTTACAACACCTACCACCTGAAACTCTTGTTCTATAATTTAATTATTTTAATTTACAAAAATACAAAAATAATATATCAGAGTAAGTATATTGATAGCTTTGAAGGTATGCTCTGGTTGTGCACTCTTTACTATTGAAAGGGGAATCAAATATGTGATACTTATGGTGTGACTATATTAAAATTCAACAAGTTCAGAAGCATACAAGGAATAGAATAAAGATAAAAGATGACCCTTAGTTATCCTAAAGATAGACAATGGTATATATGTGCTAGTTGGGGAGACAATCCAGTCAGTAGATGGAGGATGTAGTGTTGGAAAAAAAAAGACACAACGTTTTGGTTAAACGTTTAGCACTATATTTAACAAAGTGAAATTGTGTGTTAATAGCCTTGAATAAAATCCAAAAAATATTTTCAATTCATTGAAGATTATTTAGGAAAAACTTGAAAAATACAACTTGATAAGGATTCCAATAAAAGATTCATAAGCAATACAAGTTTCAGAATTTTTAGTATATTTTCCCTAAAAAGCCATTTGATTTAATTAAAAAGAATTCTATTTACCTGCCACTTAAATAAGAGGAAATTATTTGGTTTTGTAATAAGTCAATAAAATAAATTAACATATCTTCAGAAAACAGATATGCACACTAATTTTAAAATAATAGTGCTTAAGCTGTTCAGCAAACATTTGCAAAATTCCTTGCCATCAGCTGGCTCTGGAGTTCTGCTAGGTGAGTAAGGCCATGTATGTTACTGCTCAGAGTACTGACACAAAGCAATTGTCCCCTTCACCTCCATTTTTTGCCGTTGATATGTCATGCTATGTTGTTTAGAGATCCATAGATGGCCCTACATGAAGGCCTTTTTTTGTGTGTATAAGGGTGACTGTGATTTAACTTTCAAATCAGATGGCTCCTGATTTACAATGATTCAACTTATGATATATTTGGCAATGATGTGAAAGTGAAAGTGATTCAGTAGAAACTGTACTTTGAATTTTGAATTTGGGTCTTTATAAAAAGGGCCAGTGACATATGATATGGTGCCGTCTTGTGATGCTGGGCAGGGGCAGTGAGCCACAGCTCCCAGTCAGCAAGAAGATTACAGGGGTGAACACCTGATATTCTTACAACCATTCTATATATAAACATTCTTCTTTTTTTTAGTGTAATATTTAATAAATTGCATGTGATATTTGATACTTTGTTATAAAATAGGCTTTGCTTAAGATGATTTTGCCCAAATGCAGGCAAATGTAAGTGTTCTGAGTATGTTTAAATAAGCTTAAGGTAAGCTATGATATTTGATAGTTTAGGGGTATTAAATGCATTTTCAATTTTTTATGTGTTTCTCTGTACATAGCCCCCTTGTAAGCTGAGGAACATCTCTATATGTATATGTAGCCTTGGTATGGCTTACATATTATTGGCATGAAACATCTAGAACAGTACGTGTGCCATATAATTGTCTACAACATCAAACAAGTTTCTTGAAAACTTGTGCCAAAGGGGTTATGTCTTTAAGGATTCTTATTTCAGAAGGGTTCTCTCAAATGTAAGATTTTTAGAAGTTAAGTGAAAATCTGACCAAACTAAACATTTTTCCATTTTCCCTAGTGAGCAAAGATAGCTAAAATCTATCTGCCATTTTCAACACTGTACTCAACGACTGTAATTCTAATTTAAGAACAGATTATTTATATCAAAACCACATGTTGGCCTAATCTTACACAATATTCATAAATATCACTCAGAGCCTTGGACACTTTTATTTGTTGAGTCTATATGTTACTATGGACATTCATCTTTTTTGACCTCATAGCTTCGTGTATGTCTATACTTTTGAAAATACATGCATCATAGTTCCATTGTAAAATGTCTGGGTTATAAAATGTGCTATGCTAGCAAAATGGTAATAAGAACATACAAATGACCTGATGTAATGAACTGGACCAGATTGCCAGATATCACTTTTCATACCAGAAAGATTCAGTGGTAAGTTTTAAAATGGCCAGCTATACTTCGACTGAATTATAACTCATTTAACTTCTTTCTTTGTGTACAGTATTATACATTACTCAGTACTATAGTAAATAAGTACTTTGGACAGATGTAAGTATGCTGTAATAAAAAATGTTTTTCTTCTTTCTTTTAGTCCTTTTTACTTGTAAGACTAGCCACAAATACCATGCCTCTCCCAAAATAATTTGCAATCCAAATTTATCTCTAAATGACTTTATTGCACAGAAAAAAAATATATATATACACTTACAGTAGACATGTTCAAAAATAGTTACACAACAGCAGGGCCCTAAATGTAAGCAGTATACTTGTTTTGTTTTGTTTAGTTTTGTTTTTTTCTTTAAAAAAAAGAGGTTATGTGAAATATTGGAATTTTATTTCGAGGCATAGTATTTCAAGACAGTTAACTACACTTATGGTGTCAACAGCCTCTTGTTGGCAGTATGATTTTATTGGCTCCATGGAATAACAGCAAGAATTTACTATTGCTTCTTTCTTTTATGACACACACAGAAAAAAAAAATTGACACATTTGCACAAGACCAACCAGAATCATTTTAACCTATCAAAATTGATGGGAGGCCTTCACTGCCAAAGTCACTGCTGGGTTTTCACAATTCATTGCAGACAATCTGCTACTCCCATTATGATAAAGGAGAGAAGAGTCATAATCAGGGAAGAAAGCTAGATTAATACTTGTAATTATCATTGAATTATTTAGCCTGCTATAGGATTATTATTAGTAGTGTCATTTGATAATTTTCTCTCATTTTAGTAAACACAACTGTGAGTAATTACCCTACCTAATATTTCTCTGTATTGGCTGACTAGCTAGCAAACATTCATGAAAATATCCATTAGCCACACATATAAAATGCTTCATTATGATGCTGTTGAATCAGAACATACCACTACCTGATCCTGTAGCTCTTTGAGGATTTGCAAATCAATTAATTCTATGTTTATTGGATTCTTCCCATACAATTAGAAAATTTATAATAGAGTCCATGAACATTATTAGTTTTACCATTTTAAACCAGCAATCACACTTTGATTTTTACAACAAAAGCAGAAATATAAACACACACATTTGGATCAGTTTTCTGTTAGTCTGTCTGGACTTCAAAATCCTATTCCTCAAGATAATGCACACCAAAGTTCTGGATTAAACAAGAAATTAGATGGCACCTGAACACTTGGTTTAATATTCTCCAAAGGACTATGCAACTTATTTCTTACATTATGACATTGTTTTACAAAGATGCACACTTTTATAATGTTAGTATTTGTAATAATCAGTAAAGTCAATTAATCATGATTAAAAACCAAACATAAAAATTTCTACTTTTTGCTTTTGCCCCCTCCATTTAGAACTTATTTATAGCCTGATAATTCAAAGGTCCCTATGTTTATGAAAATCTGGACAGAAATAGCTCTAAGATCCCATTCAGAACTTGATATTAATCTAAGTCTTTTGGCTCCATTTATCCTGAGGGCAAAGAGTAGGACAAAGGATTTGAGTACTGTTAGTTTATCTGGGAGATTATCCAAGGTAGAAAAGAATGGGAAAGTGATACAGTGAAGAAGCAAATTTGTCAAAGAGGTACGTTGTTGATATAATTGTTGTTGAAAGAAAATGAAGGCTTGCTTTTACTGAAAGGTCCTGAGAAACTTCTTTAATTGTCCTCATGAAGAATTGAAAACTGACAATTTTATCTATGGTTCTTATTTCCACTTCACTGAGAGCTATCCTCAGAGGACATTTACTCTCCTACACTTTGGGGTTGTGTTGGACAGACACATTCTAAAATGAGAGAGAGAACATGAGATGCTATCAGTGTTAAGTAACTGCAATTTCCCATGGAACTATCCACCACAGGTTTGGCTATAATCAGGTGTTGGGCCTTGATATCAGAGGGATTTGAGGCAGAATCATTAGGTTAATCATTATATCTGAAATTTCCAAAAACTTCAACTGATGAAACTTTGATTATAAATCTATAAATATATCATTAAATCTACAGTATTCAAATTATTTTCATAGAAATACACAGACAACGCATCAATTGATTAATATTTAAATGTTACAAAATACTGAACTGAAAGAATTTGGTCATATAACAACGTGTAAGAAGTAGAACTTAGGTTTAGGTTAGAACTCAGGATGCATTGGAGACTCAGTTAAGAAATTGAATGGAGGGACGCCTGGGTGGCTCAGTGGGTTAAGCCACTGTCTTTGGCTCAGGTCATGATCCCAGGGTCCTGGGAATGAGCCCCAAATCGGGCTCTCTGCTCAGCAGGGAGCCTGCTTCCTCCTCTCTCTCTGCCTGCCTCTCTGCCTGCTTGTCATCTCTCTCTGTCAAATAAATAAATAAAATCTTAAAAAAAAAGAAATTGAATGGATGTCTGACAATCTTATAGGTTTGCTAAAACTCAGTGACTTTGAGTTCATGTGTGGCTATGCAGGAATTTTTAACTTTCTCTAATAAGTTATTAGATTTGATTATCTAATGGCAGTAAACGATGGGCAAAAGCAAAGTACAAACGCCATAAAGACAAAGACACTCAGTATGAGAAAAGAGTAATAGATAAGAAGAATCAATGCATTTGAGGAAAGTGGGAATTGAAATACACAATGATTGTTGATTTTGTTTAGATGGAGAAAACAAAACTAGCTTGCAAGAAGGAAATAACAGAAGACATGTTGTGATGTGAGACAGAATCCTGGAAAAGGCAGTAACGTGGAATAAAGGAGTAGGGAGAGCATATCAGGTAATTTGGATAGGAAGGAGTTAGGAGATAATTGCTTGATAAATTTTATATGGCCCACGTAAATGCACAGATTTCTCTTCTTTAATTTATATGGAGAACAGGGTGTCCTTTCTCTTCCCTTTCAGAGCACCAGAGGTGTACTCTTTCAGACTGAAAACCTGAAAAGCTCAGGACTCAATTGCTTAAGCACAGCTGAGAGGACATATTTCAATTAAGATTCACATTTTGCTGTATGTAGTAGACTTTCAAAAGTGGTTTAACCATATTTTTTCATTTAACAAGAAGATTACAGAGAGTGTTTTCTGGTGTTGGTTCAGAGTCTTAAGAAAGTCAAGTGAACTATCTTAGAGGTTTTCATGGCTTTTTATTCACAGTTGCAAAAACTGATGTTGGAGTTCTCACTATTAAGCCCACATTTCTGGCAGAAAGATAGAGGTAAAAGAGCATGATAGCTTGTACGACTGATACTTTGTCATATGGTTACAATATCACTAGAAAAGAGACAATAAAATATTTGATGTTGTTTTAAGTTTCCTTGTTGTCAATCCCTCAGTGCTTTCTGATATTAAAGGAAAAAGTAGATGGATATTGACCTGGCAACTATCAACACCTGTCAGTCTCTCTTGGATAACCAATATCTCTATAATCTCTTCTTCCCAGTAAAAAAAAATATATATATTCATAACCCACACTGTGCGATCTCAAGTTACTGCACCAAGATAAAATTACAATGATTTTCAGTTGTTCCAAATGGACAGAATACGCTTCCTTATGATATCATGTCTTATAAGATAGATAATTGGCTTGCTACCAATATACCCAGATGTGACTGTGGAAGAGACAGGAAAAAAATAATAATATTTATTTATTCCTTGGGTTGACCCTGTTTACACAGATGCATTACTATTAGAAAAGGTTGGTTTGGGACATTGGAATGAATTTACTTAATGGGTCTGTATGTAATTGGGTGGGAGGAAATTTTTAATTTCTACAAAAATTATTAGAATTCTATCTTATTCTCTTTTGTTAATTTTCACATGTTAACAAAGCCAACGTTTTTTTCTAGCAGACAAGATCTTAAATCCTAACGAAACTCAATTATTTCCTTTTTTTTTTTTTTAAAAAAAAAGCCTCATCTTCTCTCATGCTGCTTTAAATACAACTCAAAAAAAAAGGAGCTAAGTGGGGCAGTAAGACCAGACTTTTTATTTTATTTCATTTATCTTATTTTTAATTAAAAAATTAAAGATTGTATTTATTTATTTGAGAGAGAGAGCATGAGTGGGGCAGGGGGAGGTAGCTGCAGAGAGAGACTGTGAAGTATACTCCCTAATGAGCAGGAAGCCCGATATGGAGCTCGATCCCAGGGTCCTGACTGAGATCATGACCAGAGACAAAGGCAGATACATGTGCAAAATCCCTTTCTTTCTGGGAAACAATACTTTACAAGAGATGTTTGAAAAAGTACTGGGGAATCAACTTTAATAGGAGGCACAAAAATTTAATTGACTTTTGTAAAGCTACAGGGATTCAAATGATGGGAATCCCAGCCCGTTTAGGTTGTGGACCACAGAGTATTCTTCTCTGTAATATTTTATTTTCTTCCATGTCTACTAACTCCAGTCCAAGTTCACTGATCTCTTTTTAGATAGTGCAAAACATGGCAAAGAATACCAAACGAGTGCCCAATATTCTACATTTATTACATCATTTCTAACATATAGAAGTGTGTTATCAAGGCTGGTTCTGTGAAAGAACATAGTTATGCTAAAGTGTGTTTTGTTCTCCAAGAAATTAAATGCATGATTATCACGCAATTATAAAATACTTGTGTCAAGAATTTTTATTCAAAAATTAATAAAAGAAGCAGATATTAAAACTAGTTCACATGGTTATTTGGGATATAAGCAGAGTTGTGCAGCAGAAGTGCTCTGGGCCCATAATTTGGGATATAGCATTTATGTTTTCTAATGAAATATCACTAATTTGCATTATTGTTAACAAGAATCTTGTGCATTACCATCAGTTTTCTACATTATAACATTATAACTTCTTGCTCTACTGTTTGTAAATAACTTTGTCAATAGCAAGCTAATAAATGGGGTGACTCCAATGGATTGAGATCATCTCCAGAGTTTCTGCTACATAATGCCCAGGACTCCATTGAAAGGACACCTAAGAATTTATTTTGCCCAAAAATTTGATCATTTTTTTCACTGTCCTTACCTATTATCCAAACCTAGTCCTTTTGCTTCACCTTTCAGTCTATGGACAACCCTGTATCTGAGTGAAAGGGGAGACTGATCACCTCCCATTAGCCAGAGATGCCCAGAAGGGGAGGGTATCCAACCTGTTTGAATCTGAAGAGTGCCTGACTGTGTGAATGTGTCTGTATGGCTCCACCACTTCTGCTACGGAGTCTGAGTGGGCTGCACCTTGAGTCTCGCAGGGCGTCATATGGCATAACGGTCATCTACTCCACGGAGTAGCCTGGTCCGGGGTTTATACGGACAGGCCTTAGCTAAGACGCTCCTAAATTCCCATGAGGGATGGGAACAGGACAGCAGGGGAAAGATCCCCCTCCTTTGTCTGCGACATCATTCATGATGGGAGGGAAACCCAGGAAACTCCTATCTTAAGACTGCACACTTAGAAATAAAATAAAAAAGGGAAAGACACTGGTATAAAAAGCTGGTTTTCTTTCTGTTTAAAAGAGGCAAAGTTTTCTTAGCTAATTGATCTGTTAAAGAGTGTAAATGGTTTTCTCTTTGCCTGCCTGGAAAATTCAGTTCCTATGTTTTGTTTTATCAGGTGTTAAACATCCCTAATTATATTTAGGCATGTGTTTTTAAACTTTCTAAGGTTTTAGCAATTGTTGACAAGATTTAAACCAATGATAAACCTTGGGTTACATTTGGGAAAATGCTATAAGTATTCTAGAGATTCTATGCACTTCCTAAAGTTTTAATGTTTTGAGAGATCATCGCTTGATATTGTAATTATGGGAATGTTATATGTCACAGAAACTGTAACCTGATTTTCTTGCAGCTAAATTGTAAACTCCCGTGTCTCTTTAGCTCTAACCATATCCATTCTGAGTTTTTGTCATTTATAATTGTTTTAATTCTCTTGTAAAATGAGTTTTATCTTCAAGGAGATTCCTATAAAGGACTTTCAGGACAAATACAGATATTTAATATACTTGAAATCCTAAAACTGAAATGGGTAAGAATTTCCAGAACTAACTAAAGCTGCATTCACCAGATTTAGTAATATGGAACTAAATGAACTAAAAGATTATAATGTTGTGTCTCTTAATGTTTTGTCTTACTTTAAACATTGCTGGTTCTCTCTAATGTTTGCTCTTCCAGACCAGGGATACTTCCTCCTAGTTATCTGTAACTTAGAGAGATGTGAAAGTGCTCAAGGCATTCAAATTTTCTCTCTATATGAACCCTCTGAAACCAAAAGGTCTCAGTAAGTATTCTTTCTTCCATGGCAATCAGTCATTTGCATAAGTTCAATAAGAATCTGTTCTCCTTTAACAGGACACCATTAAGAACTGGTTATTTTACCAAGGCTTTGACTGGAATGTCATATTTGAGAAAGACATGCATAGACTCAGATATGACCAGACAGCTTTAAGGAACTAACGTTGACTTTATGAAACCTGGAGCCATAAAGCCCCTTGGGACTTTTGGCCTGATACCTTGCTTACAGAGTTCCCAGCAGCCTCACCAGGTGAGTAAAGAATGTCACTCTTTGGTAGGTGCGAAAACTCAGAAGAGGAACTCGCCCAAATCAACAGTTATTGCAGGCATGCCTGATGGCAAGTACAGGGCTTGGCTTCTGGCCCGGAGAGGCTACTAAAAGTTCAACCCAGAGATTCCTTATAAGAAGTTCCAGCAAAGCAGATTCTAAAAGATCTATATGATCACACTCAACTGTTCTTGCTGAGCTTATGTAAATAATGGGCCAAGTTTGTTAAAACTGGACTTGTTTCACAAGTGAATTAGTCCTGATTTGGCTATCTTTGTAAATGAGGGTTATTTTAGAGAGAAAAATTATATTTTAGTAACACATCTTTATGGATGTTAAATTCTAGATTTGATTGTCTTTAAATGATTACCTAAGCTAAACAATTTGAGGTAAACTTCAGAGAAGTTACACATTAGCTCATTTAGATGATCTTCTTGCTTTTTTTTTTTATTTTGTGGGGATATTAGTAGAACCCCCTCACACATGATTAAACAACTGGAAAATGGGATTAATTCTCCGACAATTGTATAACTTAACTAACACCTTATGTGTGGCTGGGATAATGAAATTGCCTAAAAGCCAGCCTATTGCACTCCATAGGATTAACTATGGACTTGTGGAGACAATGGATGACCCCACTTTGTTTATGAGTGGATTGTATGATGCATGGGGGACTCCCCTTATCTCTTGACAAGTTTTCTCCCACTTGACAATGATCCTCTGTAATCAGGATATTGTTAAGGCTGGACCACTCAAAGGTCTTCTTATGGGTTTCATCCCTTAGTAATATTTATCCTAGAGGCCACCTCTGTTGAGGTGCAATTGCAAACAGATACTTTAGCTAAGCATAGAACAGCCCTCATAAAAGGAGCCTCAAAGTTCACTATGGAACAGTCCCTGATTGTAATGACTTCACATCAGGTCCAGATTTGTCTTAGAAGCCAAAGGCCACCAATGGATGATAGAGGCCAACTAATTAAATATTGGACTATACCTATAGATATGCCAGAAATAATACTTACAATTTGTCAAACTTTAAACGTAGTTACCTGTATGCCTGAACCTGACCACTGTACTTCTTTCTCTGTGGAGCGGAGGTGTTCAAAGGTTGTTGATCTTGCTTATTCTATAATCAATAACCTCTGAACATTTTTGCTCTATAGACAGTCCTACAAAATAGGATGGCCTTAGATGTCCTGACAGCAGCCCAGGATGGCACATGTACAATTATCAAGACAGAATGTTGTGTGTACATCCCAGACTATCACAAAAATGTCACAGGACTAATAAAATATATGAATACGGAGCGCCTGGGTGGCTCAGTGTGTTAAGCCTCAGCCTTCGGCTCAGGTCATGATGCCAGGGGCCTGGGATCGAGTCCCGCATAGGGCTCTCTGCTCACCAGGGAGCCTGCTTCTCCTCATCTCTCTCTCTGTCTGTCTCTCTGCCTATTTGTGATCTCTCTCTCTGTCAAATAAATAAATAAAACAAAAAAAGTATACCATAAAATATATGAATACCCAAATTAAGGCCCTACAAGATCCTTCTCTCTCTCTCAGTGAATGGTTAAGTTCCTGCTTTGAAGGAGGACTATGGCCAAATCTCCTTCTCGGGCTTTTCATTCTTATCACCTTATTAACCTTAACATGTTGCTTTGTTCAGTGTTTCTCTACTTGGTGCCGAGACTCCATTGCTGCAATGACTTCACCACAACTGACGATCCTTGTCACGTGAGAGGACGCCTCTTCACTGTCAGCGCTGGATTCAGCTGCCTCCACCTTTCGTAACTCCCTTATACATTCCTACCCTGATCAATATTGACCCCAGTAGGTAGTGACAGCTCTACGCCCCTATTCAGCAGGAAGAGGTTACAGAAGATGAGACCTTCCACCTTCAACCACCTTAAAGCTATAAGGGTCAAAATTGTTCAGGGGGAAATAATGAGGGAGCAGGAGGCTGGCTGAAGATGGAAAAGGGGCTGATGCCTTGCAGCCCCTCTCCACCCACATCCCTTGGTAATATGTGTGACATTCCACAGGCACCCCTGACTGCCTTAAAAGAAGAATGTTGCTTTTATGCAGATCAAACTGGAGTAGTCAGAAAAACTATGGATAAACTCAGAGAAAGACTTGCTCAAAGAAAAAGGGATTTTCAGTCCCAGCAGGGATGGTTCGAAAACTGGTTCAACAGATCACCTTGGCTTACTACTTTGTTGTCATCTATAACGGGCCCTCTCATCATTCTGTTATTAATTCTAACTTTTGGTCCTTTGTCTTAAACAGGTTAATACAATTCATTAAAGATCGCCTGTCTGTTGTTCAGACTATGGTCTTGACTCAGCAATACCAACTACTTAAACAAGTAGAGTCCCAAAAGGACTCAATTGAAGAACAAAACAGATGGATATAAGATTATATCCATGATAAAGAAAAAGGGGGGAATGAAGGACCCCAGGTCAGAACTATAGTATAGCCTATAAGTTTTAACATTCTTTTTATAACCAGCTCATGCTAACTAAGAAACTGTGGCCAGCTGACCATAGATAAGGGAGTCAGCAAGCAGCATAATAGGATAACAAATAGCAAAAATCTGTGTTTAACCCAGTTGTTTCTGGTTTCTGTATAATAATGCTTCTAATGCTTTGCTAAGAAATGAAAAATTGCTTAAACCCTCGCTCGCTGTGTAATCAAATAAAGTTATACCCTTCCCCTGTTAAGAATTTCCCCTACTACTAAATAAAATTGATAAGGGTTGTCTCCCGTACCAAGGCCGAGACGAGCGGTTCAGCACGTACGCTAGCTGGAGACGTGCGGTTCAGCACGTATACAGATAAAGGTTAGAAACGTGCAATTCAACACGTACCCTCTACTGTACACTACCTGAACGGTGACAGGCCAGAATGGATGGTTGATTTTAAAGGATTGGCTACCTGTGTGTAGGCCTTACTGTAATGCTTTGAAATTACTGGCTAGAAAAGTGAGAGCTCTGATGTAATGGACTGTAAAATTCTATATTAAGTCACTCCCGAAACAGATCAGAGCTCTCAGACACTGACCCATCCTTCACGGATTTCATGGTCAAGTGTCCCTGGGAGTCCAAGCATGCCCGAATAAAATCCTCTTGCTTATTGCATCCAGAGGTCTCTGAGTGCGTCCTTGGGTGCGGGTCCTCTACGGTCTTTCAGGTAAGGTTGGTCCAGCAACAGGGGTAGAGGGGAAGTACCCATCTCCTGCTAGAAGAGCTAGAGAAGACCCCTTTCGGAGATTACCACCAGGAGAGGAGAGCAGTAGATGCTGATGATGAAGAATATTTTAATCAGCAGAGAAGGTCAAAATGACAAAGTTCCAGGATCAGAGTAAACATATGGGATTAAAAAATAAAAAAATTTAAAAAAAGATTTTTTTGAAAGAACTTTTTTTTAAAGGACTTTAAACAAAAGTCCTTTTAAAGAGACAGTTGGCTATTTAAGCCAAAAGTATAACTCACTGAGAGAATCACCGCATTATTTATTGGGGTAGAAAGGACCTGGAATGTAGAAAGGCCCATTCTGCGAGGAAAAAAAAAAATCACTAACAGGACTCATGCCTTGCACAGCCAGTGGCTAGAATCCCTGGCTCATGAGACCCTGTGCTAGAAGGCCGCAAGAACCATCTCAACAATGTTAGTCTTTCTTGGAAGCCAACAAGTGTTTGCCCAGTTAAGAGCAGGGTAATAATCAGTCACGTTATGTTATAATGATTGTCGATATCTTTTTTTTTTCATTGTATGTTGCTTTTATTATTTTTTTTATTTTTAATTTTTTTAATTTTTTTTAATTTTTTATTTTTTATAAACATATATTTTTATCCCCAGGGGTACAGGTCTGTGAATCACCAGGTTTACACACTTCACAGCACTCACCAAAGCACATACCCTCCCCAATGTCCATAATCCCACCCCCTTCTCCCTAACCCCCTCCCCCCAGCAACCCTCAGTTTGTTTTGTGAGATTAAGAGTCACTTATGGTTTGTCTCCCTCCCAATTCCATCTTCTTTCATTTATTCTTCTCGTACCCACTTAAGCCCCCATGTTGCATCACCACTTCCTCATATCAGGGAGATCATATGATAGTTGTCTTTCTCTGCTTGACTTATTTCGCTAAGCATGATACGCTCTAGTTCCATCCATGTTGTCGCAAATGGCAAGATTTCATTTCTTTTGATGGCTGCATAGTATTCCATTGTGTATATATACCACATCTTCTTGATCCATTCATCTGTTGACGGACATCTAGGTTCTTTCCATAGTTTGGCTATTGTAGACATTGCTGCTATAAACATTCGGGTGCATGTGCCCCTGTGGATCACTACATTTGTATCTTTAGGGTAAATACCCAATAGTGCAATTGCTGGGTCATAGGGCAGTTCTATTTTCAACATTTTGAGGAACCTCCATGCTGTTTTCCAGAGTGGTTGCACCAGCTTGCATTCCCACCAACAGTGTCGGAGGGTTCCCCTTTCTCCGCATCCTCGCCAGCATCTGTCATTTCCTGACTTGTTGATTTTAGCCATTCTGACTGGTGTGAGGTGATATCGCATTGTGGTTTTGATTTGTATTTCCCTGATGCCGAGTGATATGGAGCACTTTTTCATGTGTCTGTTGGCCATCTGGATGTCTTCTTTGCAGAAATGTCTGTTCATGTCCTCTGCCCATTTCTTGATTGGATTATTTGTTCTTTGGGTGTTGAGTTTGCTAAGTTCTTTATAGATTCTGGACACTAGTCCTTTATCTGATATGTCGTTTGCAAATATCTTCTCCCATTCTGTCAGTTGTCTTTTGATTTTGTTAACTGTTTCCTTTGCTGTGCAAAAGCTTTTGATCTTGATGAAATCCCAATAGTTCATTTTTTCCTTTGCTTCCCTTGCCTTTTGCGTTGTTCCTAGGAAGATGTTGCTGATTGTCGATATCTTTAAAAGCCTTGTCAAGTTCCTTTTGAGTAACCCTCATCCCACCCTTAGAGAAATTTATCTGTGGTTCACCTCTTTGAAATACCTCATTGTTGTTCCACTTTACCATAGCCAAAAAAAAAAAAAAAAAGAAAAAAAAGAAAAAAGAAAAAAAAGTTTTTTATTAACAAAGTGTTCAGAAGGGGACGCCACTGTAAACAATGAGAGCTTTCGCTGCCGGGATAAATTTGTGGCAGAAACAGCTGAAAGCAATCAGGTCAGACAGAGCCAAGGGCTGGAGGGATTTTTAAAATTACAAAAACCGAACCAAATCAAACCAAAACAAAAATCAAAACCAATGGCCAAGATTTCAAGTTTGCTACTAAAGGTATGACATTCTCCTAAGACATGCGTGTGATTTGATCAATATATTTATATATTTATATTTAAAGAAGGAGGAACTATTTGATGCAGCAAATCCACGTTGATTAAAAATTACCAGATATGGGGCTCCTGGGTGGCTCAGTGGTTTAGGCTTCTGCCTTCGGCTCAGTCCATGATTTCAGCGTCCTGCGATGGATCCCCACATTGGGCTCTCTGCTCAGTGGCGAGCCTGCTTACCCCCTCTCTGTCTGTCTGCCTCTCTACCTACTTGTGATCTGTCTGTCAAATGGGTAAATAAGATCTTTAAAAAAAGAATTACTAGCTGTGAAATGCATCGAGTGTATGGGAAGGAAAATGATTTCACCTGATCTGACTAGGAAGTGGTTGAAACCTGAATTAAAGTGCTATAAAAAGAGTAAAGACCTGGGAAATATATGGGGAAAAAATCCCTAGAAAAACAGCAATAATAACTGGCTGCTCTTTATTGATCCAGATCCTGCGGTAGGCAAAGAAGAGCTGGTTTTAGCCAGAGGATGATCTCCGTTTGTCTTCATGATTTGGCATTTCCTGCAAGCCAGGCATGGGGCTCTGCACTAGAGCTGCAAATGCTGGGGGAACCTCACTGTCCCCTTTCTCTTCTCAGGGGGACAACCGGCATGTCCATGGTGCAGTGTGACAGGCTTTACCACAGGGAGAGAAAAGACTGCCAAGGGTAGGTTGGAGCTGGGAAAAGCCACTTAGGAACAGATTTTCAGGGGAGCTGATAGACAAGGGCAAAGCGAAGAATGAGGATGAGTGTGTCAAGTTTCAAAGTGCCAGGAGGCAGCACAGTGCATTCAGGAAACTACAGCAAGTTCCTGACAACCGACAGCTGATCTGGCAGCATCACCTGAGGATGGAGCCTGAGCCCCGGGGTTAACACTGGCGGTGAGATGGTTTGTACACTATGCCTAGGAGGTGAGGTACTACACTGTGGGGGCACAGGGAGCTACCAGAGGATTTCAAATATCAGAATCGTAACCATAATAGAGGATTTAATTGCATCCTAGCTTTCATCAAGGGTAACATGCACTATAGTTTATGCTCGACTAAGAAAGAGAAATGCTGTCAGTTAAACTAGGATATGTCATCAAGTGCAAGGTGAGTGCCACCTTAAGAGATATTAAAATTGCTGGGGGAGGACAACTCTTAGAACAAGTAAACTGTGGTACTAGAATAATTAAGAAAGGTCGAACACTTGGATCAACAAAAAAAGTGATTATTGCTTACCATGTGCCCCAAACTATATTAAGTCTTAGAACAAGAGACGTTCTCATCTTGATGCCCCGCAGCTGTTAGACCCAAGGTACAGAGGGCAGTAGCCAACGACCAGCAGGCCCCAAGTGCCATGTGCAGACTCTAAGAGCAACTGCCTTTGAGAGAGGAAACGGTTGAGAGTGGGCTTTCTGAGGTAGAGAAGTATTAGCTGGGAAAGTCGGAAAATTGACACAGAATCGGAATTGATGCCCCTACATGACAGAGTTGGTGAAACTTCCCTTCTCAGAGATCCTGAGGCTCCTCAGAAATGTATTTTTCATTTTGGATGGAACATTCAGGATAAATATGATCTGTTCGAGTTCCTGGTTCTCTCATCTGGGTGTTTCTTAGGCTTCACTGGCACAAGAAAAGGGTTTTGATAGTCCAGGGTAAATCCTGACAAAAGCAAAGCATGGTATCTATGAAAAACTAACCATTCAGAAGAGAACAACAGATAAAAGAAGGCCAGTCCGACCTGACCCTGCAGGATAGTTAAGGTTGGTCCGGCAACAGGGGTAGAGGGGAAGTGCCCATCTCCTGCTAGAAGACCTAGAGAAGACCCCTTCCCGAGAGACCACCAGGAGAGGAGAGCAGTAGGTGCTGATGTGAAGTGAAGGAGCAGGAGACTGGCTGAGTACAAAGCAAAAGCTGGCGCCTTGCACCGCCCCCTTCACCCGCTCCCCTCCATATGTGTAGCATTCCTCAGGCACCCCTGACTGCCATAAAATGATAAATAGTTAACTTGCAAAAATCACAGTCCTGCAGGGTAGGAATCTTCCTTGGTTTGCAAATGTCCTTGAGATTTACAACAAAGAAGTTACCTTACCTTTGATAGCTGGAATGTAACATTTCACCAGGAGACTCCCAATTGTCTTTATGTTACTGCCTCATTAGAGGGAAAGTGGCCTTGGCTTGATAGTAACCAGGCCTTCAATATCCTGATAGTGCTTTTTTTTCGCATGCGTGGGCTAACCGGCCAGTTCTGCTTCTGTAAGATTGCTTTGTCTGCTTTCGCACGCGTGTCCCCTGACCCAATCCACGGACGCCAAGTATGGCTGTTCAAACTATCAATCAATCAGCTCAGCCCCACCCGAAACTTGTTTGTATCTGTCTATAAAAATCCTGCAGTGACCCAGCTCTGGACCTCTCGGCGTTATCGGCAACGAGCGGCGCAGAAGTCCAGGTTCGAACCTGCAATAAACGAACCTTGCTGCTTGGCTTTGACTCATGTCTCTGGTGGTCTTTTAAGGTGGGGGTAATATTCAGTTGGCAATACATTTGGAGGTCCCACCGAGATCTCCCCTTCAAGCCCACCAGACAACTGGTCAATGGGTCACTGCAACCGATCGGTAAGAAAGCGGGCTTTGTCTTTTTTCTCTATGTTTTTCGTATGCTTTGTTCTTATGTATGTCTTGTGTGTCTTGACCTTTCTGTGATTTTTCCTGGGTTAGAGTCCCAGGACCTGGGTTAGAGTCCCAGGACGGTGGCTGGCAAATACACCCTGGCGGATGCGCTATAGGGTTGCCAGTGGGCCAATGGGGAGGCGTCCCTCGTGCCCGGCGGGAATGGCTTCTCAGAGATCGTGGGTTCAAGTCCCACCTCAGGGGCCGAGAGGGCTTCTCAGAGATCGTGGGTTCGAGTCCCACCTCGGGGGCCAGGAGGGCCTCGCAGAGATCGTGGGTTCGAGCCCCACCTCGGAGGCCAACAATGTATGTCTTCATGTATGTCTCCATGTTATGTCTTTAAATGTGGATATATGTTCCTTGTACTGGTCATGAAGGTTACATTCTGTTTAACGGGAGGGTGTCTAACCCATTTGAATCTGAGGAATGCCTGACTGTATGAATGTGTTTGTGTGGCTCCACCGCCTTCGGCTTCGGAGTCTGAGTGGACAGCACCCTGAGTCTCGTGGAGCGTCATACAGCATAACGGTCATCTACTCCATGGAGTAGCCTGGTCCGGGGTTTATACAGATAGACCTTAGCTAAGACGCTCCTAAGTTCCCGCGAGGGACGCGAGCAGGACAGCACCTGAAAGATCCCTCTCCCCTTGTCTGCAACATCGTACATATCGGGAGGGAATATAAGAGATAGGTATTAAGAGCTAAAACCAGATTCAATGAGTCAGCTAGTAAGTTTCCTCCTGACATATTGGATGATAATTATGTAAATAAGCCTTCTTCTAGTAAACCCAGGTTGCTGGGCCATCCCTAGCAAAGGGGACTCTGGATTTATTTCTCTCTGTTACTCCTAATAGATGTGGGGGCTTCTCCCTCACTCACTTCCCATGTTAATGGCTATAACTGGAGCCAACTGGGGTTGGTCTAACTCGAGACAGAGACTATAAGGAATATTCCCAAGCAGCTGCCGAAACTCTCTTTGTTTCGGGGAAGTTTCCCTGTGTTCTCTGGCCTGACTTGGACTGCCTAACCCCTCCCCCCTGGCTGATGGGAAAGCATGGTGTCTTCTCCTCTGTTGGGCCTTATGAGCTCTAAAACCGGGAATCTTTTCTCTGCCTCCTGGCAGCGCTTTGTTTCTTCTGTTTCCCCCTTACGTGTTTCTGTACCAACGTGTGTGCAGCCTGCATGACTGGCCTCTAGATCATGCACCACAGCTCCTTCTCTCTTCACTGTCAAGGAGCAAGAAGAGCACCCCCTGGACCTAACACGCCCCACTCCAGATCTTCCCACGCATGTCTCAGGTAAACATTCAAAGTGGAGTGGGCCCAGGTGGAAAGTAAATCAGTGTTGGAACTAAGTTAAGTTTGTTGGTTTAATTAAGATAAGACCTGTCTTTTAAGTTATCAGCAGTAAATGTGAAACTTCGAGGTTTACTGAAGGTCAAATAAGCTCATGTTATTTATTAAAATTTGTTAGCAAAGAAATAACTAAACTGAAGGTTAATTGTCTGTCTCAAAGTTCTAATGGGTAATTGCTGAAGTAGCTTTCAAAGTCTTTGGTAATCTGAAAGTTTTAAAGTTTTGCTTGGATGACAAATGGAATTAAATTGTGGACATCTAGGTCTTTACCAAACAGGATAAAATGCTAAGTCATTAATTATTGGATGTAGGTTTGTGCTTTTGACTTCTTACTGCAAAGAAACTAAGAGTATTTAAATCTGTTGGTAAACTTGTTTGCCACTTAACTGATTCATAAATTTGCCACCTGAAGAATTCTGTTGTGTAACAGTTCACAATTGGTTAATAACTAAAGGTGTTTCTAAGAATACAAAGTTCTGCTTAGTGTAACTAAGACTGATGGAAATAAGGGAAACTCTGTATGTAAGAAAGTAGCAGATATGTAAGAAAGATTTAAGGAATGGGAATACATTTTGTTGAAGGTAAGGGAAGGTAATTTTGTCCTAAATGAATGGGTTTTAAAGGTACATTACATTAGTACAAGACTGAAATTCTCTGTTCAAAGGATAAAGTTTTATTAGATTAATTGATCTCCTGTTACGAGAATGTAAGTGATTTTCTCTTTGCCTGCCCAGAAAAAGCAGTTTCTATGTTTTGTTTTATCAGGTGTTTAACATCCCTAATTATATTTAGGCATTTGCTTCAAAACTTTCTAAGATTTTAGCAAATGTTGACAAGATTTAAATTGTAAATCTCTTTAACTCGGGCTTTTCCTTGGTATGTGAAGTTTCTCGTGAAATACTACTGAACCAATGATAAACCTTGGATTACATTTGGGAAAATACTATAACTATTCTAGAGATTCTATGCACTTCCTAAAGTTTTAATGTTTAGAGAGATCATCGCTTGATATTGTAATTATGGAAATGTTATGTATCACAGAAATAACCTGATTTACTTGCAGCTAAATTGTAAACTCCCGTGTCTCTTTAGATCTAACCATATCCATTCTGAGTTTTTGTCATTTATAATTGTTTTAATTCTCTTGTAAAATGAGTTTTATCTTCAAGGAGATTCCTATAAAGGACTTTCAGGACAAATACAGATATTTGATATACTTGAAAATCCTAAAACTGAAATGGGTAAGAATTTCCAAAACTAACTAAAGCCGCATTCACCAGATTTAGTAACATGGGACTAAATGAACTAAAAGATTATAATGTTGTGTCTCTTAATGTTTTGTCTTACTTTAAACATTGCTGGTTCTCTCTAATGTTTGCTCTTCCAGACTAGGGATACTTTTTCTTAAGTTATCTGTAACTTATAGAGTTGTAAAAGTGCTCAAGGCATTCAAATTTTCTCTCTATATGAACCCTCTGAAACCAAAAGGTCTCAGTAAGTATTCTTTCTTCCATGGCAATCAGTCATTTGCATAAGTTCAATAAGAATCTGCTCTCCTTTAACAGGACACCATTGAGAACTGGTTATTTTACCAAGGCTTTGACTGGAATGTCATATTTGAGAAAGACATGCATAGACTCAGATATGACCAGACAGCTTTAAGGAACTAACGTTGACTTTATGAAACCTGGAGCCATAAAGCCCCTTGGGACTGTTGGCCTGATACCTTGCTTACAGAGTTCCCAGCAGCCTCACCAGGTGAGTAAAGAATGTCACTCTTTGGTAGGTGCGGAAACTCAGAAGAGGAACTCGCCCAAATCAACAGGTATTGCAGGCATGCCTGATGGCAAGTACAGGGCTTGGCTTCTGGCCCGGAGAGGCTACTAAAAGTTCAACCCAGAGATTCCTTATAAGAAGTTCCAGCAAAGCAGATTCTAAAAGATCTATATGATCACACTCAACTGTTCTTGCTGAGCTTATGTAAATAATGGGCCAAGTTTGTTAAAACTGGACATGTTTCACAAGTGTATTAGTCCTGATTTGGCTATCTCTGTAAATGAGGGTTATTTTAGAGAGAAAAATTGTTTTAGTAACACATCTTTATGGATGTTAAATTCTAGATTTGATTGTCTTTAAATGTTTGTTTACCTAAGCTAAACAATTTGCGGTAAATTTCAGAGAAGTTACACAATAGCTCATTTAGATGATCTTCTTGCTTTTTTATTTTGTGGGGATATTAGTAGAACCCCCTCACACATGATTAAACAACTGGAAAATGGGATTGATTCCCTTACAATTGTATAACTTAACTAACACCTTATGTGTGGCTGGGATAATGAAATTGCCTAAAAGCCAGCCTATTGCACTCCATAGGATTAATTATGGACTTGTGGAGACAATGGATGACCCCACTTTGTTTATGAGTGGATTGTATGATGCATGGGGGACTCCCCTTATCTCTTGACAAGTATTCTCACTTGCCAGTGATCCTCTGTAATCAGGATATTGTTAAGGCTGGACCACTCAAAGGTCTTCTTATTGGTTTCATCCCTTAGTCATATTTATCCTAGAGGCCACCTCTGTTGAGGTGCGATTGCAAACAGATGCTTTAGCTAAGCATAGAACAGCCCTCATAAAAGGCACCTCAAAGCTCACTATGGAACAGTCCCTGACTGTAATAACTTCACATCAGGTCCAGATTTGTCTTAGAAGCCAAAGGCCACCAATGGATTATAGAGGCCATCTAATTAAATATTGGACTATGCTTATAGATATGCCAGAAATAATACTTAAAATTTGTCAAACTTTAAACCTAGTTACCTGTATGCCTGAACTTGACCATTGTACTTCTTTCTCTATAGAGCAAAAATGTTCAGAGGTTATTGATCTTACTTACTCTATTTGTCCAGATTTAAGATGCCCCTGTTAAAAATACGAATGACAGTTGGTTTTCTGATGACAGTAGTTTTCATAGAAAGAATAAGAAAAGCTAGGTGTGCCATAGTGCTCACTTGCACTTTGCAATTGCCAAAGCCTAAGAATTAACATTTATACTGACTCCAAATATGCTACATGCCCATGGAGCTATTTGGAAGAAAGGGGATTGCTATCAAGCCATAAATCCCCAATCAAATATGGGCCTAAGTTTCAAAACCCTCCTTATCGCTATACTAAGGATGGCATATACTAAGGATGGCATATACTAAGGATGGCATCTGAGATACATATCTGTGGCTTACACCCACGATTGGACAGCTCAGTCAGAAGGCAGTTTTATGCTGGGAACAAAGGAATCATACGAGTGGTATTGGGCAAATAACACACGATGTCTAGGATGGCTCACTAGAAATGTGTCCCCAAATAATAGTACTTCAGGCTACTGACTGGTTTGCTACTGACTGGGCAAGGCGACCTGGCATCAGATGGCCAGCTCCAAACGGAACCCACTGGATATGTGGAACCAACTTGTGGCCCTGGCTTCCTCCAGGGTAGATAGGTCGCTGTACTTTAGGATTTCCCTGAATTCATGGGTGCATTACTAAAACCATTACAACCCCAGCTAATCTCCCCAACTTGAAATAAAGATGGACGCGATCTGTTTTTAAATGGTATGATCACTTAGCATCCATTTTTGTTCCATCTGCGGGACTAGAGGATGTCATGTGTCATGTAGAAGCCTTTAATAAATATACTACAAAGGCACTCAATGATTCACTAAATGGCATCTCCCTACTTAATACCGAATTGTCACAGATACGCAAGGCAGTCCTACAAAATAGGATGGCCTTAGATGTCCTGAAAGCAGCCCAGGGTGGCACATGTGCAATTATCAAGACAGAATGTTGTTTGTACATCCCAGACTATCACAAAAGTATCACAGGACTAATTAAGGATATGAATGCCCAGATTAAGGCTCTACAAGGTCCCTCTCTCTCTTTTAGTGATTGGTTAAGTTCCTGGCTTGGAGGAGGGCTATGGCCAAATCTCCTTTTCGGGCTTCTTATTCTTATCGCCTTATTAACCTTAATATGTTGCTTTGTTCCATCTTTCTCTACTTGGTGCCGAGACTCCATTGCTGCAATGACTACACCACGACAGACGATCCTTATTGCACGCGAGGACGCCTCTTCACTGTCAGCGCTGGATTCAGCTGCCTCCACCTTTCGTAACTCCCTTATACATTCCTACCCTGATCAATATTGACCCCAGTAGGTAGGGACAGCTCTACGCCCCCATTCAGCACGAAGAAGTTACAGAAGATGAGACCTTCCACCTTCAACCCCCTTAAAGATTTAAGGGTCAAAATTGTTCAGGGGGGAATGAAGGAGCAGGAGGCTGGCTGAGGACAAAGCAAAAGCTGGCGCCTTGCACCCCCCCTTCACCCGCTCCCCTCCATATGTGTAGCATTCCTCAGGCACCCCTGACTGCCATAAAATGATAAATAGTTAACTTGCAGAAATCACAGTCCTGCAGGGTAGGAGTCTCCCTAGGTTTGCAAATGTCCTTGAAATTTACAACAAAGAAGTTACCTTACCTTTGATAGCCGGAATGTAACATTTCACCAGGAGACTCCCAATTGTCTTTATGTTAGTGCCTCATTAGAGAGAAAGTGGCCTTGGCTTGATAGTAACCAGGCCTTCAATATCCTGATAGTGCTTTTTTTTCCGCATGCGTGGGCTAACCGGCCGGTTCTGCTTCTGTAAGATTGCTTTGTCTGCTTTCGCGTGCGGGTCCCCTGACCCAATCCACTGACGCCAAGTATGCCTGTTCAAACTATCAATCAATCAGCTCAGCCCCACCCGAAACTTGTTTGTATCTGTCTATAAAAATTCTGCACCGACCCAGCTCCGGACCTCTCGGCGTTATTGGCAACGAGCAGCGCAGAGGTCAGGTTCGAACCTGCAATAAACGACACTTGTTGCTTGGCTTTGACTCACGTCTCTGGTGGTCTTTTAAATGGGGGTAATATTCAGTTGGCATTACACCCCCTCTCAAACATTGTTTATTTCTGTGAATGCTTTTCCTAGTTGGTTTCAGGGCAAGAGCACTCTTCATGGGGAAGGGGGGAAGGGCAGGACCCGAAGAGAGACCTAGTGGACTCTGACCTGAACCGAGAGCTAGCCTCAGGGCTCAATCTCAAGAGCCTGAGATCAACCCCTGAGCCAGAACCCAGAGTTGGGCACTTCACTGAAGGTGCCGCCCAGGTGCTCCTCAGCTGTTGTTGACCCATTTCTGGAGACGGGCGCCTGCGTGGCTCGGTTAGTTCATCGACTGCCTTGGGATCAGGTCATGACCCCGGGCAGGCAGGATCTCCTACCACCTCCCGCTCCCAGATCCTTGGGGAGTCGGCTTCTCCCACTGACCATCTCCTCTCTCATGCTCTCTCTCACTCATTCTCTCTCCATGAAAGAAAGACAAGCTTTCCAAAGTGTCTGGAGCCTTGTTGGATGGGCTTGAATGTGGTGGATCTCAGGGAGTTTTCTCATCGCATGCAGACACCTTGAGGATAGCCATGTCTTTCTAAAAGGATCCCTTGTTGTTCTGCAATGGTTTCTTTCTCTGTTCACGGATCGGGTGTCTTTCCATTGTCTCTTCTCAAGACCTCGGAAAAGCAGCCTTTGAGGATTCCTTTGGGTACATACGGACTAGCCCTTTTCATCCTTTCTCTTTCCACAAAATCTATACTAGCCTCTGCATCCCCCTATGTAGAGTTTATTTTTCACTGACCTATCCAGGTCTTTTCTTTCAATAGAATTTCAGTCATTCATTCTGAAGGTCATTGTTGAAAAGTTAAAGATGAAGTCTACTAACTCGCTAGGCGTATTTTCTTTTTCCCATCTATTCCTTCCTCCCTTTCTATCTATACACATAGATATATATAGGAATACATATACACACACACACGTGTGTGTGTGTGTGTGTGTGTGTGTGTATGTGTTTATGCATATGAAGTATCCCAGTCCTAAACCCCAGCACCTGGGAGCATGACCTTATTTGGAAATAGGGTCCCTGGAGATGTCACTAGCTAGGATGAGGTCATATTTTTGTAGACTGGGCCTCCAATTCGGGAGGACTTGTGCACTTCTAAGAAGGGAGAGTGCGGATACACAGATATGCACTGAGGGAGAAGGCCCGGTGAAGAAGTCCAAAGCCAGAGCAACGCTTCAAGCTGGAAAAGGGGCCTGGAGTAGATCCATCCACAATACCTACAAAAGGAGCATGTTCTACCAACACTGTAGCCTCTAGAAATGTGACACTGTCCACTTCTGTGGTTTCAGCCTCCAGGCTTCTGGTATCTTGAAATAGCAACCCTAGAAAACTTATATATATATATGTATATATATACATATATATATACATTTATTTATTCATTCTTTTACCTAATAAAATATTTTTTCAGAATCTCAGTCTTCCTTCCTTTCAATAGAATGTTATTCACATTCTTTTGGTGCCTCCTGAACAATTCGACCACGTCTACCTCTTCAATTTGCATGAAAGTTATTCATACCTAACGTCGTGTGCCATTTCTTTAAAAACAGTTGGCACCTTTTTTCAGTTTCCAGTGTTTTTGGTTTGAGTATCTGTTTATAGGCTGATAAAGGTAACTTTCATCCTACTCTTTCCTTCTGTGTTTATTTCTTTCTAGGAAAGTATATTTTCTACTCTTTAAAAAGAAGGACCTAGAAAAGCAAAATGGTTCTTCTTTGTATGTCTACATTCCCTTTCCCCATTTTTTGTTACCTCTCTTTAATGTCTCCCCCTGCTCTGAGGCACTGCATGTTCTAAGCAGCCTCAGGCAGGCATATCTCTTTCTGAACGTCAGACTGACGCTGAGTACACATACGGAATAAGGCATATTTTGAGTCTTTGTATAGAATCGTTCCTCTATTGCTTTGCAATGAATTACCCCCAAACTTAGCAGCCCAACCTATATATTTAAGTACTTATGATCTCACACCGTTTCTGAAGGTCAGGCACCTGGAAGCTGTCGAGCTATGTGTTTCTGCCTTGAGGTATCTCATGAGATTGCCATCAAATAGCCGGCTGCAGCTGTTTGAAGGACATGTGATGATGGACAGACCTCAATTCTGTGCAGGTGGCAGGTGTGGAGGGCTTCAGTTCCTTGCCACCCGGGTATCTACAGGGATACCTGCGTTTCCACAAGAGCTAATGATAAATGAGAAAGAGAGAGAAAGGGTGGGAGTGAGAGGGAAGGAAAGGGGGAATAGAAGAAGAAAGGAGAGAGAGAGAGAGAGAAAAGAAAGAGAGGAAAAGAGAGAGAGAACAAAACAGAAGCCTCAGTGTCTTTCATAACCTAATTCTGTAACTGATTTACCCCCAATTCTGCTATATCCTGTTAGTCACACCAGATGTGGGAGGGTACAACACACATGCAGATACTGGGATGTGGAAATCTTCGTGGTCCTCCCCGAGGCTGGCTAGCACACTGACTTGTGCTTTTCCCCCCACACAATCTAACATCTTTGAAATTGGGATACATCTTACAATCAAAGGTATAGCATGGTTTGAAAGGCAAAATTCCCATTTAACAGCATTTAAATCGTCGTAAGCCTTATCATCATGATTTGAGAATATGCTATCCTGGGATATTCGGGCTTTCAGGAGGCTTCCTGGCTCCTGGCAGCTTGCCTTGACCCCAGTTTCTCACGGCCCCACCGTGACAGTCCACTTGCCACCTGCCAGATGTGCTCGGCTCCTGTCCTGTGCCCTTGCTCACCACACCACCCCTTCTGATGTGCCCTTTTCACGACTAAATGATCACACCAGGTACTGAAGCCTCCAGAAGATTTCCTGGACCATCCGGAAGCATCACAGTCTTCTCTTGCTATAGGATTGTCTATAGTCCTAGCTACTGCTTCCATCCATTCATCAGTACTTATGCTTCTGGTCTTGTAGACTTGCTGCACTTTCTGTGTAATAAATGTGGCTGTATGCATTTAGCCTTAAAAGCAGAATATCTGGACTCTTCATAAAACATAAAGTCTTCCTTCCTCAGGTGAAACTGTAAAACTAATCCGGCACACATCAGTAATGGACAGCTATCCAAGAATGCACAAGCTCACTGTTATAAACCGAAGCTGCAAAGACCACTGTTTCCAACGTTCATCAAACTGATGAACATTCTGTTCCCTACAACTTCAACATTCTAAGATTTGCTTAGACAAGGCTTTGAAGTGCACCATCGCATAGGATGGGGAAGGGGTGCCTGCTCTTTTTTACTCGCAAAAATAGGGGTTCTGTCCAGTCACTGTGTTAAGAATAAAAGGTCAGTACTTCGTGACACTCTTGTAAGTGGCTTAATTTGTTGCCCTTTTTTTTTTTTCAGGTTTAATTCCAACAGGTTAATTGATGTTCTCTATAGAAAGCAGGTTGAAAAGGGGGAGTGGATAAAATGCATGAACTTCCATTGAAACCCAGTAGACAAGATTGTTAAATTTGAGGATTTTCTTTCAGTTATTTGACTGCTCTGAAGGAAAGCTGTGCTGGACCATTGCCAGGAAACAGTAGGAAAGACCCAGGCCCATTCTTTTTGGCGGCAGGCTGGAAAGCATTTCTATCATTGCATGTATGTATGGGAAAACAAATCATCACTCTTGCCTCACATTATATCCAAAAATTAACTGGAAATAGATTGTAGACTTAAATGTAAAGGCTAAAACCATAAAACTTTCAAAAGAAAATGCAGGCGGAAATCTTCATATTCTTGGGGTAAGCATGGCTGGATCGGGCCAGGTACACTATTCCCTGAGCACCATTTTTCAATTCAGGGCACAGGAAGATTCAAGACTCTTTTGGTCTTGAATCTAAGCCATGCTGACTCACCTAGCCCTCAATACCTATCACATTTGATTGAACTCGGTTCTTATCTGTTGTCAGTCTAGGTTAGAACCCAGAAGGATGATTCATTGACACCTTCCCTGATCTCTAAGAGCACAGAGTCTAATATTCTTCAGTTTTCCCAGACTTGGGAATAAGTGCCTTGCGGGGACATTGCAAAAAGGTGGATGAGAGGTTGTCTACAAAACACCCAGGTCTCTAGGAGGAAGACACCTCAGATTCACAAGGGTCCACTAGCATACCTCTTTTTCCCAAGAATATGTTCTGACCTGTTGCCAAGAACCTGTCTTTGATCTGTCTCAGGATGTCTGTGTTTAGTTGTCTGTGTTTAAACGCCCAGAGTTAATGATTGGGTTGGTGGTTGACATGAGGGGATGGTCACTGAACAAAGGCACCCCACCTATCTTCTACTCTCTGACTTCCTCCCTCTTCTCCAGGTCCCTTATAGCATGTGACAAGCAGAATTAGCTCACATAAAGCTATCAAAGAACTCTCTCATTAACTTAGCCCCCAGGTGTCAAAAGAAACAGCTTAAGTCCCTGAAACATGAAATGAAGATGTGTCCCCACCTTAACGATGTAACACCCCTTCCCTCACATGATGCACACCGTGGGAAGCTCTAATCACATACATTAGGGACCAAGTTGCTGAGCATATATCAAAGGAATAGGACAGAAGTGAGGAAAGATAATTATGTTTAACAAATGAATTAAAACAATTATACAACCACCCACTGAGTACAGAGCTTTTTGAGCTCTGCTTCAAATAGGATATGAAAAGAATCAGCTGAGAAATCGTATTGCAATCAAAACTGGTCAGCACTTTCAGAGAACTTTTTTCTGCAGGATCAGAATGCAGATATTATTGGTTAGAGAAATCTAAAAGGTGCTCTCTTATCAGATATCTTGTGAACCTACAGTAAATGATTCCCAGTAACATTAAAACCCAATAATAACTGTTTCAAGACATTAAAACCCCACTTCTGATGGTCAGTGGTATCGTTTGTCCTGTTTGTTGTAATTTGAAACAGCCAGCATCCTTTGGACACTCTTCCTACCTCTGAGGAATTTTCCCATGTTGACTTTCTACCCCAAGAGAAGCCAGAAATTACTTTGCAAATGATACAAGGTCTGCCCATCAGATGCACCCACATGAGGCTCTGATGGGAGAAGAAGAAGCAAGCACCAAGTAGGTAGGATCTGTTTCTAAGGATGGATGCAAAAGACTGGAGTTCTCTGAGCAGCCATGCCCACGGTTCCATCCAGGGTCAACTGTTGGGGTATCACTGCACTATCTCCCCTGGGCAGTCCTGCGGTGGTACAGCCCCAGAACCTGGCATTGGCCCTCCGGGCATTCTTCAAGGCCCTTGATAATGTTCAATAAAGTTCTTTTCTGTTCAAACTAATTACATCATTGGCTGATACACATTTTGCTTTTCAGAAGTAAAGAATAGGGGAAGAACTCATAAGTGCTTTGAAAACTGTAAAAGACTGTACCGATCTACGGGAGCAACTACAGTGCTTGGCTTTTAAAGGCAAGAAGCAGCAACCTAAGCTTGCAAATAAATAGACCACTCACAAGCTTGTTGAATGTTTGGAATTCTACAAAGTAAAACATGGGTCATGGGATTAATGTTGTAGATGTCCCTTCATAGACAGATGGATGATGAGTTGGGTTTTCAGAAGTTTCCAAAGCTACTCTTCGTGTAGGAACTAACTGAGGCTATTTCTGTCCCCATGCTCTGACACTGGACATTGTCCTTTGGGGGGCAGATAGCAGGAAACCCCAAGTTGGTGGGACGATGCAGGTTTTCAGTCCGGGCCTGGCTTAGGTCCCAGCCAAGAGCCAGCATGGCCCACCAGGGACATCACCCACACTCCTTCCTTTGTTAAGCTGAATAATCTTCCATTGTAATTTATTTATTTATTGCATTGCAATTTTATTTATTTATTTATTGCATTTCATTTATTGATATAATAATATAGCATTATAATAATATTTTATATATTATATGTAATATATCATATCATTGGCTCTCTCCCGTCTCTTCTCATAAGGGCACTAATCCCATTGTTAGGGCCCCACCACCATGACCTAATAATCTCTTAAAGGCCTTATCTGTAAATGTCATTACACTTGGCACTTGGATTAGGGTTCCAACATATGACTTTTTTTTTAAGATTTTATTTATTTATTTGACAGATAGAGATCACAAGTAGGGAGAGAGGCAGGCAGAGAGAGGGAGGGAAGCGGGCTCCCTGCTGAGCAAAAAGCTCGATGCAGGGCTCGATCCCAGGACCCTGGGATCATGACCTGAGCCAAAGGCAGAGGCTTAGCCAACTGAGCCACCCAGGCGTCCCTCCAATATATGACTTTTGAGAGGGGACACAAACATTTGGACTACAGAAGAGCTATATTTTTTTAAATTATTATTTTTTTTTAATTTTTTATTTTTTATAAACATATATTTTTATTCCCAGGGGTACAGGTCTGTGAATCACCAGGTTTACACACTTCACAGCACTCACCAAATCACATACCCTCCCCAATTTCCATAATCCCACCCCCTTCTCCCAAACCCCCTCCCCCCGGCTACCCTCAGTTTGTTTTGTGAGATTAAGAGTCACTTATGGTTTGTCTCCCTCCCAATCCCATCTTGTTTCATTTTTAAATTATTTTTTAAGAAACAGGAATAATTAACCAAAAACCATTAATGTAAAAAAAAATGATAAAAGTACATTGTATTACTGTAGACTTATTTTGTAACTGCTAATATTCACTTAATATAATCAATCACCTGGGATGATTAAAAAATGTGGACTCAACAGCCCTGGCTGACAATTGGAGTCGGCATCTAAACTGTATCTGTGTTTTATTTTGTGTGTACGTGTATTTTGTGTCTTGAGAAAAATCTGATTACAGAGATAAGTAACTGTAGATAAAGGCTGACTCGTGACAATTTGCCTTAAAATCTCAGAGCACCCCTTAATTTAACCCAAAGTCTTGAAGAAAAGATATCTTCTCTTTGTACTCAGGGGTATTTCCTATCTGAACCCAGTTCAAGTACAAATCCCCCAAAAGGCCAGAATTTGGGAGATCACAAGAGATGTTGGAACACAGGAAAATAAATGAGCTAACCAGACAAGCTGCAGGTAATTAAGAACCATTAACCATGAGAGAAGCAGTGACATCACTCAAAATTAAAACCAAGTAGAGTTTAAAACTTTAGCTACTTTACTAACTAGCTGCAATCAGGGATGGCAAACAAAGACTAATTCAAAGTAACCTGGGAATTAATCATTTAAAACTTACCAATAATCTGAAATTAGTAGCTTTAATGCTATGAAAATTACATGGAATTTGGAAAGATTGAAGTTCTCTAAGCTGCCAAGAAGTAAAACACTCCTTCCCAGATACATGGACTTATAAAATCACTATATACTATCTCCACGAGAAGCAGAACCCCCAGAACCATCACTCTGTAATGATGAGAAGTACTAAGAGGGCATATGAAATTTATGAGCTCTTCCCTGAAACATGTCCCATTTCATCGAGACAAAAAACCAAAATAGTTAAGCACTAATCTGCACACTACATAGGGGTTGAAAGACATAGAAAGTTTGTGCGAGCTCACGTATGTGTGTGTTTCCAACCATTCTTGAAAAACAATGGACAACAGAGATGAATAAATGTCCCTGTATATCCCATAAATATTCCTCAAATATTTATCATGCAACTCCAGCTCTGCTCTAAGACCTGGGGACACAGTCATGAAAAGAAAAGACAAGGTCTCTGCTTTTAAGGAGCAGATATTCTAATGCAGAAATGAGAAAATAAATATGTAAACAAACATTATATTAATGAACAGTGATCAAATAGTGATTAATGAATAGTGATCACAGCTAAAAAGAAAACAGGACATAGTAAAGGTCTGAGTGACAAATGGGATGTATTTTAACTTGGATGAACCAGGAAATATAGAACAATGAGTTGAATCCAAATGACACAAAGGAGCTAGCCACAGGAAGTGTGGGAAGAGTGTTCCCGCCCAAGGTATCAGCATGTATACAAAAATGTCCTTGGAGCTCATCCCTCCAGCCCCTGCTCTCAAATCTCTGACCCAGCTAGGTGGGGACATAATCTAGGACTTGTGTCTTCCAAAACTCATTCTAAATCTTTGTTCGGTGACTAAATTATTCAAGCTTGAGAAATTAAAAACATATGCTAACAAGATCTTCCCACCATCTACAGAGAGATCATCTTAAAAGCATCATGAAATAGTAACACTGAAATTCTAAAAAACTTCTGTTCTAACATTTTAATCAATTTTATATCAAACTCCTTTGTTGAATTTATATACCCATTTGACATATTTATGAAGAGACAAAAAAAAAAAAAACCCTACATTCCGTAAATGTATTTATCCATCTAACAAATATTTGAGTACCTAATTACACTCTGTTCCAGCTGATGTCTTCTCTTTATCTCTTTTTTCCCCTCAATTTAACACCAATCATAATCTATGTAGGCTTTTAGTTCGCTTTTCAAAATTAATTTCTTGAGCTATTTAAAGGAATTATCCAGTGCTAGAGTTCTCGACACTGGTCACACATTAGAATCACTTAAGGAACTTTTTTTTTTTAAGATATTATTTATTTATTTGACACACAGAGAGATCACAAGTAGGCAGAGAGGGAGGGAATCATGCTCCATGCTGAGCAGAGTGTCCCATGCAGGGCTCGATCCCAGGACCCTGAGACCATGACCTGAGCTGAAGACAGAAGCTTAACCCTCTGAGCCACTAAGGCAGCCCCTCACCTGAGGAACTTAAAAACAAAAAGCCCAAAGGGCACCTGGCTCATTCAGTCACTGGAGCGTGCAGGTCTTGATCTCAGGGTTGTGAGTTCAAGTCCCATGTTGGGTATAGAGATTACTTAAAAAAAAAAGAAAGAAAGAGCGAGCCCAAGCCCCAGTTTGTGATTAATTTGTTTAAATGTTTCAAGAAATTTGATGCTAAATGTTGTAAGACTAGTTAAATAACAAAAAGATGTATTTACATAATACTTCTTGCTCTCAAATTTTGAACAAAGAACTTACTAATAATCAATAACTTAGTAGGCCAACATTTTATTTAAATAAGTTTTATGGTACTACAAAGACTGAATTAGAAAATCAAAAGCAAGGATAAATGGGCATGGTGTGAACACGGGGAAGCAAGAGAAAGCAAGAAAGTATGTGACCGGGAAGCGAATGCTTAGCTCTGAGATCCTTCTCTGAGAGAAAGACAGATTAAAACCTAAAAAGAAAGAAAAGAAGGATCCCATGCACTCAAGGAAAGAGAAGTCCCCCAACATCCCTCCTGCTTTTTCCAATATAAACACACAGCTGGGCCGACTTACCACATCCTGGTTGGTACTGACTTTATCAACTTTTCTATTTAAGCCAAACTTGACCGGTCAATGATGGACGGGCTGTGTGCCAAGTGTACCAGTTGTACAACTGACTGTGTAATGGCTGAAACTGAGAAACCGGGGTGAAAGTATCAAGAGGCTCTAAGGATTGAGAAAGAGCCAATATTCAAATGATTACCACGTACACACAAGACAAACTATGCAGATGACTGCTCAGTATGGAAGAAATTCAGAGTGTTACACTGTGGCATCAGCTGACCCAGACCCAGAAGATTGCTGGAGTTCCCATCATGGACATCTCTAACCATATAGATGACACTGAGCAAATGCCAGATGAGGATGGAGCCCCTCACTCCTATATCTTAATAGAGTTCCTCAGCTCTCCGTTACCAACTTTTCCTGTTGCCAGTTCATACAAGCAATTCTCCTTACCCAGTTCCTCTGTTCTGAGCTATGGCTAAAGACACTCATTTTTTTATGTTTTGAAACTGATTATCTTGTACCATTTTACTTTTTGTTGCATCTTTTTATAAATCAGATGACCGCTCACAAAAAAAAAAAAAAAAAAAAAAAAGGAATGGAAAGGAAAGATCAAACGGGAGGACAACAACAACAAAAAAACAGTTCTTTTTTGCCGGGAACCCTTCTTACAAGTGCCAATCAGATAAACTATATCTGATGTTACATCGTCACAACCCCTCTATCATCAGGGAAAGTAGTTCACATAAGAAAATTTCTCTATAAAATGAGTTCCACGCTTACATTCCATATTTGGCTAATTAGAATTTCATTACGATGTCTGTCTCAAACTGATGCAGGAGAGAATGGAATCTTGTCATCAAGACGTGACATCAAACTAAGAACCCACAGGGTAAGCACTCAGCTCCTGTGATACGAAGACAGCTCCTGGGGATGGGCGGCCCTGGGCAACAGTAGCTGTCATGCGGGCCTGCGGCTATCTGCTGTCTGTTACTCTTCCCTCTTCCTCCTCTGTCAGCTGCTAGTCAGCTGCTATCTCCAGCCGCCGTCAACAAAGTCCACCTCAAACAGCCATCACTTCCCTCTGGTCCCATTTACCGTAGCTAAGCTCCAGGCCAGGCATCCAGATCACCAGCCCTGTGGGAACTTCTTCTAAGGTAAGAGGTGGCCCTATTGGTGAAATGCAGGTGCCAAGGCATGCGGACATTGTGCCATCTTCTGCGCTATTCTTAATGTTTTGATTGTCCCACTTCCCTCAGTTCCCACCTGTGGCCTCTGGATAGGAACATATTACAGTAGGATTTCCAAGGACTGATGCGTGGGGGGTCAGGAGATATGGCCTGTGATTGGCCCCAAGTAGCTGTGTGGCTTTAAAGGAAGTCATCACACCTCAGGCCTCAGTTTCCTTATCTGCAAGCCAGGATGGACTGGAGTCTTTTCAGAGGAGCCGGCAAAGATCACATAGATAAGCACCACCTCATTATACTAACAAGCAAACAGAAGGCCGGAGGCGAGTGATTTGCCCCAAGTCAGACATAAGCAGGCAGAGAGCAGAACCGAGGATGGGACCCACATCTGCAGGTCACAGCTAATCAGCCAGCACAGTACAAACAGATCTGAGCAGCTGCTCATTCTTCCCCTTTTCCGTTTTGTCCATCAGAATGCATGCTCCCTGCAAACAAGGACACACAGGACCTGCTGCCTGTCTCAAAATTCCCAGTTCACCCAATTAGAACACAGAGGAGCCTCAAGGACTTACCCCCCAACCCCCACACACGGTTCTTTTACCTATGGAACATGAGGGTACATACATTCACCGTCCAGAGGGCTCCTGCCTTCACTTCTCATGGAAAAGGTCTTCATGTGCCTACCCGGGGTGCCAACGAAGCCACAGGTTCCAGAGAGGAACTGACACAGAGAAGTTCGAAGGAGGCAGACTGGCTCAGCACAGAAACAAACTGTCTACCAAGGAAAACTACCCCATGGGGGACTGATTCTCTTTGAAATACGTTCGAGTGCGTGGGAAAATGGTTTTTCAAGAGCTGGTGGACTGACCAGTCACCTGGTACATACAAGATCACATCCGCATTCTGACAAGAGTGGCTTGCCTGCAGTGTAGACCAGGGGCCAGGAAGACAAGGAAGGCGCATGGAGACTGGGTGAGAAGCTTCTACGGTGTGATGGCAAGGGCGCACTGCAAAGGTACAAGAAGAGATGGAAAGAAGTATATGGACTCAAGAGGTTTAGGAAGCGAAATCCACAGGACTTGGTGTGACAGACTAGATTTTGGAAAGGTGACAGAGTAGGAGTTGACTTCTGGTTTCCCGACTCCAGGCTAAACGGATGAAGTGTTTACTGAGAGAGGCAATAGAATAAGAAAGGTGGTTTTCAGTGGAGGAGGTGCTCATGAATTCCTTCTTGAACCTGATGAGTCTGAGGGGCCACAGACACATCCGAGAAGAAAGGTCAGCAAGTCCGATACACAGAACTGGTGCTCAGGAGGCGTGTGGGCCAGAGACAGGAATCTGCCTTACCTGCTGATAGGTGGTCATGAAGCTGCACAAAAGGTCATCTAGGGAAAGAAAGGAACACGGGGCTGAGCCCATAATTAGCATTCAGTGGCTACCAGGAGCATGACTTTGCACAGGAGACACATCAGACAGGTAGAAGAAAGACAGGAAGCAATGCAGAGCATTTGGTCTACTGCGATGTCGAGTAAGGAGACAGAGAAAGGTCGGGTGTGCTGACTTAGAAACAGTTTTGGTAAGAACTCTTTAGTGGAATGACAGGGCCTGAATGGTGGAAGGTGGGAAAGTCAAGTCAACCCCTGAGCACTGGCTGTGATGCACGACAGTGACAGGGCAATACCTAGAGGTGGGGCAGTCAAGTGGGAGAGAAACAAACAGGAGCGCATGATGGGAAGGAGTGCAGGGGAGAGGATCCTCGCAGGCTCCTGGAAGGGTGGGAGGGCATGGACTCCGTGCCAGAGTGGAGACTGAACCCGAGGAGGAAGGAGAGCCCCTCCCCGTACCAGGCGAGGAGAAGGGGACAAATACAAGAATGGGCTCATGATCAGCAGGATGGAGGAGGTCCCGTGGGATGGCTGCTAATTTTTCTGTACGACTGGAGATGAAGTCATATGTTGAGATGGAAGAGGAAGGCTACATGTGATGTCAATAGCACACCCATGTAAATGGTCTAATTTATCTGTTATGCCACTTTCTCCCCCTACTACCAATACCTTATGTCCTGCTCATCTATTATTTGGCTGTCAACCCAAAGGATTTTCGTATTTCTAAGCCGACAAAGTATGATGTTGCCAGTGCCTCTGCCCCAGGTGACCCTTCCCCATCTGCCATTCCTGCACTTTGATCACCTACCTCTTTTGCATACCTTTCCCCTTCTATTTCTCATTAGATCTCATAAACATGACTTTTTAAGTAGTCTCTTGCCACCAGTCAGCTCAAACTCAACAGATATGAACATGCAACTTCCTGCTGTAAACCTGACTGCAG
This sequence comes from Mustela lutreola, assembly GCF_030435805.1. Lineage (NCBI taxonomy): Eukaryota > Metazoa > Chordata > Mammalia > Carnivora > Mustelidae > Mustela > Mustela lutreola. The sequence continues at coordinate 91,964,213 of NC_081292.1, read as the reverse complement.
CTCTACCATGAAGACTGCATCAACGTGGACCCCTCAATGTATGCAGTGTCCAAGGTGCAACCCGCAGCCCCACCCCATCTCCCTTTCTACCATCCCAGTCTCATTCCAAAATGTGCCAAACAAGACACCTATGTAGAAATACAACCCCGACAGCAAGCTCTTCACTCATTTCTGCCTCGGAACTGTAACTTAACATCTCTCTGACGGAAACACAAATTGCATATAACCTTTATCTCCAGCTCCCACATAGAAGATCAATACCACTTTACACAGAACAGCTGTTCCATGTATTTTCCTTCTATGTATGAAGGGGTCACGTTCATTAACACTACAAATTATACATTATATTCTGAAATGTCAGAGCCTTGAAAAAATATGGAATTGCTGGCATTCTAGCCACTTTCCCAGTTTGCTCTCTTCCTACCTCTAAGTCCTACTTTAGAACTGCTATTTTGAGATTTCTATTTTCAAAGCTGCTTTGACCAAAGGCATTCTGTCAGCTCAGAGTGAGAAAGATGGCGGGGCGAGGAAGTGCGAGAAAATGCTAGTGTTAGGCCCAAAGAAAGCCTGACGAAGTCCAAAGACAGACAAGCTAAAGAGACTTCCGTGCTTTGACATTCTTTAAGTCTGTGTGTGTGCCTTTTCTTCTTCCAATGACCTCTCTCCTCATCACGTGTCCTTCATTAACAAGAGGTTTCTGGATCAGAGAATTCACTCTGTGCTCTCCTTCAGACACTCCATTCAATTTACACCTTTTATTACAGTGGCTTAACATCACCATACAAGAACAAGAGTACAATATACCTTCGTCTAGACATCCCTACATATTAAAAATGATATGGCCACACCGCAGAGGATCCAGACATAAGCACTTTTAAAGCCAGAGTTTGGGAGATGTGATCTGAATGCAAATATCAAAAAGGAACTAGCTGGTTAACCCAAAAAAGAAAAAAACATATTGTGACTTGAAGCCATAAAAAAGTAAGAAATTCAAACTCTTTTCATAATTTTAGGTACCTACAAAGCCAAAACTTTTTAACACTGAAACCAGCTACTAAATCCCAATCCTTAGAAATTAAACATATACGTTTTGATAGTTTAAGTACAGACCCAGAGGGATACAGAAAACAGATAAAGCTCCTCCTGGCTCTAATTCAAACCTTGGGACATTTTCAAGGCTATGTCTGATGAACCTTTCCTGTCAGTAAAGTCTTTTCAGTTTAAATTTCTATTCTGTAAGTTTATGTCCTACAGTTATCTGCTGCCAACTTCAGGCTGACCTCACCAAGAGAAGTAGGGCAACTTTAGAAAAGGAGCTTGGTATGCTTTGTAGTACTGGACCAGAACCAGTAAGGACAGTACAGTCTTTCAGATTTCTCATTCCGGGAGCTTAAGACGAAAGTCAGGCATAAACGTTAGGTTAAGTGCCTTTTGACCCAATTCCTGGTAAGTACGTGTGTTCAGAGATGCGTTTTGCCCTGAACTTTCAGGCCTTTTCATTCAATGTGCACGATTTCACAGGAGTGCTTTCTCCAGGCTGCACCTAGCCCACCCGAGGCCAAGAGACTCACTGCGAAGTGCAGTGAGGTCCCCGCCGAGGACCCGTCCGGGGCGGGGACAGCCCAGGAAGCCCGCAGGAGAAGCCCGAGGAGAGGACCGGGAGGGCCAAGGAGGGCAGGCCACCCACCGCCCAGCTCCGGGGAGCAGAGCCCAGGCGTGCACCTTCATGAACTCGTCCTTGTCAAAGCAGAGCGTGTCCGGCCCCTTGGGCAGGTTCATCTTACTTCTCTCCATCCCGCCGGCCGCCGCCTCTCAGCACCAACACTCGAGCTAGGAGGAAAGGTAGGAGGCTGCGCTCCCGGACGGTACCGGTGAAGCCATGGCGTTTCCACCGCACAGAAGGCACCGCTTGCTCCAACATGGCAGCGCCCCCGCCGGGCCAATGAAAGAGGACGCCGCAGCCTCGCCTCTGCCTGCCTCCGCCTGCCTCCTTGGCCCTCCGGCGCCTCTCCTCCGGCTTCTCCTGCGGGCCGCTGCGGTCGAGCCAGCAGGTGGTCCTGCCCCCGAGCGGCGGAGGGCGACACTACAACCTCGCCTACGTTTCTGCAGGGCAGCCCCGCCGCTGTTGATGCCGGGTGAGCGGGAGAAGGGAGGGCGGGGAGGGTCAGGGGCCCTCCTTCCCCACCTCGCCCTTTCCCTCGGAAAATCGGCCTGCGAACCTCTTCCAGGACCTTCTCCCGAGATTGCTTAGCCGTGGCGGGATGCTGGCCTTTTACTTTTGCGGCCGGTTGTCCAGAGAGGGGGGCGCGTCCGGGTGTCAGGCCTATGGTCCCGGGCGCCGCCGCTGCAGCCACCTGGGCGCGGAGGCCTCTGTGGGAACCCGGCTTCCGCCCTTAGCCCCGGGACCCACCCGCGAGTGTGGCTTCTCCCCCGCTGAGTTTGGCTCCAGCAATCTCTAGGGAGGAAGGTGGTCAGCTGGCAGCCTCGGGTCGTCTGGGCAGCTCCCAGCTCCACTTCAGCTCAGCTGCGGGGCGGCCACAAGTTTGGGTTCTCAGAGCTCTTAAAGAATCACTTCGCTACCGGGCCGGCCGACAAAACGCAGCCGACAAGTAGATGTGCGAGCATGTTTATGTCCAGTCCGCTCTAGACTAATGGGCGGAATCCTGTGTTTGTGGCTAGCGTTGGTTCGATCGCCACACCGCCCCCAATTTCCGAGACCCTCTCCTCCTCCTGCCATCCACCCCACTTTTATTTTGAGATTTTTCTTTCCTCTTCCCTTGCTCTTTCTCCCACAGTCCTCCTTTTTAGTGGGAATGTCATGGTCAAATGATGATTAATTTCTCTTTTTTTTTCTCCGTGAGACTCGGACAGCTCAAACCACAGATCTCACCCGTGCCCTTCAGGCTGCAGCTTTGCTGTAATGGCCCAGGACTGGGCTGCCCCTCCGAATGCTGTGATCTCCCAGAGATAGCAGGAGCAGTCCTTAGAAAGGGATGGGACACAGCAAGACAATGGCTTACTGTGAGTCTTGCATTCGAGTCACTCCAAACGGGAAACTGGTCACTTTTTTTTTTTTAAACGAAAGTACAGGGACGCCTGGGTGGCTCACTTGGTTAAGCAGCTGCCTTCGGCTCAGGTCATGATAACAGGGTCCTCAGATCGAGTCCCACATCAGGCTCCTTGCTCAGCAGGGAGCCTGTTTCTCCCTCTGCCTTTGCCTGCCATTCTGTCTGCCTGTGCTCGCTCTCTCCCCCCTCTCTCTCTGATAAATAAATAAATAAAAATCTTTAAAACCTGAGTACAGAATCTGAAACAATACATTCCCTAGCAGTGGGCCTGGCAAGGCCTTGTTGAGGAAAACGTGCCCAGTCAATATCCAGAGACTATGACAGGTAGGATGAGAGCTGGAATCTTATTTGGAGAATCAGAAAAAATTGCCAGGGGAGCAACTATGAAAGTGCATTCTATGCCCTGTTGTGGTCATTTGGATGTAGAGAATGAAAGCCTCATTATTTGGTCTTTGTTTGTTTACTCTTATTATGAAAATTCTCAAGCATACACCAAAGTGTGTAGAGCAGAAGGATCCCGGCCCTTCCGCGTACTTATCACTCTGCTTCCCCAACTGTTTCATAGGCCCTCCTCCTTCTACTGCCCCCAAAGTGCCTGTATTTTTGTTTTTTGGGGAGAGGGGAGGTCTGGAATATATTTTATTTTTTTTTTTTAAATTTTTTTTTTTATTTATCAGAGAGAGAGAGGGGGAGAGAGTGAGCACAGGCAGACAGAATGGCAGGCAGAGGCAGAGGGAGAAGCAGGCTCCCTGCTGAACAAGGAGCCCGATGTGGGACTCGATCCCAGGACGCCGGGATCATGACTTGAGCCGAAGGCAGCTGCTTAACCAACTGAGCCACCCAGGCGTCCCTGGAATATATTTTAAAGTAAATCCCAAACATCACATCATTCCCTGCTCCCCAAATACCTTGGATTACACATCAAAGAAGAAGGAGGAAGAGGTGGAGGAGGGGAAGACTGAGAAGGAGGAGGGATGAAGAAGAGAGATTTCCACACAGGCCCACTATGCCAGAATCAATAGGTCTAATAAGCTATTCCGATTGGCTCTGAGAGGCATGACTTTTAGCCTCTCAGACTTTTAGGGCCACAGTGCTAATAAGCGACAAGGGCAAATTCAGGCAGCACAAACAGCAAGGTCCACACTCATCACCAAGGCACCGAGAGGGGGGGGCAAGGGTGCCAGACCGATGGAACAAAGTTGTCTGGGAACCCCACCTGCTCTAGAAGTACAGATGAGCGAGTAGTTGAACTGTTTTTTACCTTCATTGTCATTCCTTTCTGAAATTATTGCTGGCCTTTGGTAAAGACATGAACCTGAGCTTGTGCAGCCTGGGGTACTGATCTTGGGGTTGCTGAAGAGAGTAGATGCCAACAAAGAATGAAAACCCCTGCTGCCTGTTCTCCTTCCGAGAGTCAGGAGGGAACAGTCAAGAGCCCATACAGTGCACTGCCCCTTGGAGCCCTGGCTGTGGCAGTGGCGTGGCCCACAAAAGCCAGGAGCAACAGGCAAGACCCCAGACCCCAAATGCTAATGGAACACCCTGGGGAGTATGAAGGAAAGGCAGAGAGTCAGCGGAAACCTTCCCAAAGGACATTTCTCTCAGTTTCATCTGGGAGCTGACATTCAGCTGGTACACACCCCTTCAGCCACACAAAGTTTGGTGACTAGCCTCTGGCCAGAACCTGCTGTGTGTCTCCCTACCCTGGACCCTACCATGGCCTCGCGATCCAGGCACTGGGCATGTAACACTTGACTCTGCAGGGGTCCCCGGGCCAGCTTTTGGTTAGTTAGTTGTCCGCGCTGTTAAAGATTTGACTACTGTTACATGTTTGACTCTCGTCTTTGGTGATGGTACCTATTTCATAGGAAATAGAAGCTGGAATCCAGGAAAAAGGCTGGAAGATGAAATTAAAAAGTGGATACAAAGCTTCTAATCAGAGCCAGACACAATCGGCGATCAACTATATCCCAGTCTCTCCCCTCTTCTCTGATCTGTACTTTCCTTAATGAGGAATGAGACTTTAAGTTGACTTTTTTTTATCTTGAAGTCTCTCTCTCTCTCTCGATTCCCTAACTTGCCTCTCTTGCCTTCATTTCATCCTAGAGCTTGTGCCCACGACTTCTTTTCTAAGTAAATATTAACCCCCTTTGACTCTGAATCTCTGGAAAATTCTCAGTTCCCTATTTTTGCTGGCACTGTGACAGGTCCTCATTTCTTCTTCCCACTCCTCTCTATTTATAGTTTTCACATTTTTTTTTTGGCAGGTTGGCTACAGAACACTCAAAAATTGCAAAGAGAAATATTGTGTTCTGGAAATTCTTCTGAGCATTTTTTTCCAATATCGTCCTTATGCTCTTCTGATCCTCTCTTGAACTGTTGGACTAAAGCAGCTGACGCTTCCACCAGCAACCAGAGTCATCCTGTCCACTACTGTGGGAACAGAGGGTTTCCATTTGGAACTGCAGACCGAGCCTAAAGTCTGGTGGCCCTTTGGTGCCAGGATAGCAGGTATGGGATGGGTGGGACATGGAGGACAAGCATCATGGTAGAGGTCTCCATTTGACCAGCAAAGCTCACAATGAGCCAACAGGTCCATTTCAACATATTCTGTATTTTCCTTATAACCTGTTTCATTCCAGAGTGGATTTGAGATCATTTAGTTTGATTCTTAAATGTTTCCCATTCCAACCAGAAACAGACTCATTCTAGGGGCTCCCAAATTCTGCCTCATCTTCCTAATCAGTTAGTACCCCAAATTGGGTATGATAGTGCCAGAACATTCTTCCATGTGTATTTTATAACAGACTAGTATTTTATTAGTTTTTTTTCAAACTAATAAGAATGATAAGGGTAACTTTTTTTTCTTTTAAAGCATAGGCAAAATCACGAAAGACATTGAAATGAACCTAAAAGATTATAGTGTCTTCCAAGTGAAAACAGGTGTTGTCTCATGTACCCTTCTGGGCTGACCAATTCTATGGGATATTCTGTGCCTTTCTTGTCTTTGAGCTATTTCGCAACTCTATAGATTGTACATAATTGATGTGGATGCAGATGATCTTGTCTAGCTATATGTAAATGAATTTTGTCCACTGGAAGTACAGTTGACCCCCTTTCCTTTGGTAGAAGGCAGTTTTGCATCCATTTGCATTCTATTTGCATATCTATTTGCATCTATCAAAGCAAATTCGTTTAAGTATTACTGATTGTATATGTGTCTGCCTTGAGATTCTTGCTTGAAGTGGTGGTAACATCTTAGTGGTTCCCGAGCTAATGAATGAATTAAACAAAATCCCTTCAGGCATTCATCTCATATTTGTAAAATGGTCCTTATTTAATCTTTTCGAGAAAATGATACACTAGCAAACCATGACAAGATTCTGGTAAATGAAAAGTGCAATGAAATCAAATCAGAATGAATTTTAGAATTACCTTCAATGTGGCCCACGCTATGCCAGAGGCAGAGAATGAATGAATCTCAAAGACATGGCTTCTGGCCCCCAGGAGTTACAGTAATCTGTGTCAACATTGGCATGCCTGAGAAATGCATGTGACATTCCCATCAGGGTTTCCCCGGGGGTTCAGTTAACCTTTCTCTTCCAAGCTACCCTCTCTTGTAGTGATATCAACTGTGCCCTTGGTTTCAGCTCCCATTACCTAGCCAACATCTCTCCCACTGATATATGACCATCTGTTTCTTTCCTACCCACCAGACCCGTGTAACTGACTACCTACTCATGCCATTTCACTGATGTCCCACCTGTGCCTCAAAGCCCAGCATGTTCAAAACTTGATTCATCATAGTTTGTGAAAGAAAGGCTTATCCTCTTTTGCTTTGTTTCTTTAGAAATGATTCTACCAATGCCAGCGGCATGCACCAGAAACCAGGAAGGAATCATACAGCTGAGCCAAACTGCTGTACTTTAAAACACTTGACCACAATTCTCCAGTGGATACTCAACCCTGGCTTCAAATTCCCTTGTCTCTCTGATGAGTTTGCTTTCCCTCTAATGGATGACCGTTTCACACCTTCAAGACTTGCCTCAACAATTCCTACCCCCACCTCTTCTGAACTATGTCACCTCACTCCCAGCTCCTGTCCTAGGGATGAGGGAGCAGAAGGCAAGCTTAGGACAAAGCAGAAACTGGCACCCTACACCCTCTCCCCATGCCATATGTGTAACATTCCTCATGCACTCCTGGCTGCCCTAAAGGAAAAACAATGCTTAACTGATAGAGATCCAAGTCCTGCAGGACAGGAGTCTCCCTCCATCTACGAATGTCCTAGCGACTTACAAGGAAGGAAGAAGCTTTCTCATCAATAGCCTGACTTCCAGACACCCATACCTCAGTTTCCGGAAGCCCTAACATCACCATCACCCTCCCCTCCATAAAATTCTGGGAGGCTAAGGGGGAGGGAAGTGTAATAAAACTGAATTTCTTCTAAGCCCAAAGCCCACTGACAAGGATGTGTGATAGGAGGAATGTAACATATCTCCAGGAAACTCCCGACTGTCTTCATGCTTTCCCTCATTAGAGGCAAAAACAGCCTTGACATTACAATAACCAGGTCTCCCTTATCCTGAAATTCTTCTTTAGCATATGACAGTCCTTCTGGACACCCCCTCTGTCCTCACCTTCCTCAGCTCCCAGTCAACCATGCCTCTGTCTGAGCAGCTCTTTCTGCCCTTGGGTCCTATCCCTGTGTTTTAATAAAACCACCATTTGCACCTAAGACGTCTCAAGAATCCTTTCTTGGTCATCGGCTCTGGACCTCACCCCACCAAACCTCACCTGTGTTCCAAAACTTCATGACTAGTGTCACACTTCAAGAAAATAAAAGCCCTTTGTGTAGGAATTCCCTTATCTTACCACCACCCAATCAAATCTATACCTACATTTGTATCCATTTTTAATTTGTTTTTAGACATTTACTCAACAAATATTTAGTCAGTGCTACACACTGCCCTGAGTGTTTGTAAATCTGTGGCGAACGACACAGAAAAGTCCCTGGCATCATGGAATTTACATGGTAATTGGAGAAATGTACAAGAAACACAGAAAGAGTTGAAGACAGAGCAGGTTTATTGAGAAGAGCAGACATCCCCAGATTGGGTTTGTTCTTCCTTGTGTCTGGGATTTGTTCCCTCCAGCCCTCTCCAGGACTCCACTCCCAGGGTCAATATCAAGTTCTCGTTCCAATGGATCCTTCCAGTCAGAAGACAAATGACCTTTTTCTTAAAAACAAAAGGAAAAAACCCAAAACAAAAACTTCCTTTAACCTTCTATCTTCCTATAACAACCTCCATATTTCTCTCCCCACCTCATTCCCAGCATAGCTTGTAAAATATTTGTCTACACCTGTGGGTGTAGGGTACCATGTCCCCAAGGGTAGTTGAAAAATCTCTATAAAGAATCCTTATGTGCAGATCATTTTAAGGGAGTCCATTTCCAGATCCAAACTCCATGTGTGCTCTGTAGGATCGATGATATGCCCATTCTTGGGTCTGATATCAGGATACTCCTCTCCTTCCTGGAAGATCAAGACACTCCTCTCAGATCTTATTAGAGTGTAGGACTTGGGCTGATACCAAAGTTGAAATACCAGTTTTGTTTCAAATAATGCCCTTCTGTGGGCAGTCCTGGGGCTCTGCTTTTAGGGCTTCCTCTCCTTATTAGGGTAAAGGTTAACATCAGAAAGGGGATTTGGGCAGATGTTGGAAGTGCTCTGACATCAGAATAACAATCAGTTTTGGTTAGTGACACTCATTCCTTCATATTTAAATTAAACTACATATTTTTAGGGACATAATAGGGAAAGGCACAAGTAAGGATTTTAATGGTTTCATTCCATTCCAGTGTCTTTTGGGAAATAAAATAACAAAAAATGAGACTGTTCTGCTTAAAAAAAATCAACTTGTAGCAAGCAAATGTTATTCCAATGAAGTCGATCCTTTCCTATCTCATTTTCTTTTTAAAGATTTATTTATTTATTTGGTAGAGAGAGAGAGACACACACACACAAACACACACACACACACACACACACACACACACACACACAACACAAGTAGGGAGAGCCAGGGAGGGAGAAGCAGGCTTCCTGCTGATCAGGAATGTGGGCCTTCATCCCAGGCCCCTGGGATCATGACTTGAGCCAAAGGCTGCTGCTTAGTGACTGAGCCACCCAGGTGCCCTCTATCTCATTTTTTAAATGTTTAATATTTTCAACACCTAGTTAATAAAATATACATATATTGTGATGAAAAGTTTATGATTAAAAAGTTTCAGATGCCCACTTAAAAATGTGCAAGGTGTATGAATTCTCATAGGCGGTCCATGCACCATACACGCCTATCACTAGCAAACGTGGATGTACTCGGTGTCTCTAGGTTCCCGCTTCCTTAGTGCCCTCTTAATCACTTGGTTTCTCTTCCTACCATCCTGGACCTGTATTCTCAATTTGCTTCTCTATTTCATCTCCGCCCCTTTGAAGAGCTTGATTCTGGGTCTTCTGTAGCTATGCTTTCGCTCTCTCTCTCTCTCTCTCTCTCTCCCTCGATCAGGCTTTCGCAACCTAGCACTATTGATACCTGGTGGGTGATTCTCTGCTGTGGGGCTGTCCTGTGCCCTGCAGGACAGTTAGCAGCATCTCTGGTCTCTAGCCACTAGATGCCAGCAGCACCCCCCAAGTGGTGACCACCAAAAATGTTGCCAGATATTGTTCAGTCGGCCCTGGGAGCAAAACTCCTTGCCTCCCAGCCCCAGTTTAAAAACCACTGCTTTAACCGATTCCATTCAGCATCATTGATTTAAGTTCTTTGTAGAAGCTGAAGGCTCTGAAGTGAACGTCTTTAATCCTAACCCGCCCTTGGAGCTGAGATTCACATGGCCAGCTGCCTGCAGCATATTTCTCAATGAATATGTAACAGGAGTCTTATTTTCACCATGATTTCTATCCTGCTCCCTCCTCAACCTTCTCCTGTCCCAGTCTCCCCATCTTAGTAAACAGCATCCCCACCTCCTACTGGCTAAAGCCTCAGCCCCTGGGATAAATTCCCCCTTTTCCCTTTTCTCGTATCTAATCCATCAGCAAAACCAACTGATTTGATCTCCAAAACAGAAGTCAGACTTGCTCACTGCTCTTTATATCCACTGCTCCCATTTGAATCCAAACCCTGAAATTTTTTTTGCACTTCAGACACTGTTAACAGTCATTGGTCCCATGACTACACCTACCCAGATATTTTCCAAGATCGCTAATCACCACCAAGTTGCCAAATCCAATGATTAACCCTCAGATCCAAATAACTCAAACTGTCAGTCCTATAGACATAGAAGTCCCTCGACTTCTCTGGAAATATTCTATCTTTTTCATCGTGATGTTGGCTCTCCCTTCCTCTTCCACACTGGTCAGTGATGATGGCTCCTTTCCTGCCTGGGTTTTCTTGAGCTTCCTGACCTTTAGACATCAGTCCTGTGCTCTGGGACTCGGAACTTCTGCTTGAGTTTTCTGTTGTGTTAAAATAAAAAATTCAGCTGAGTACATTTTAAAGAACCTATTGGCTTTATTCAATGATTCACGAAATGGGCAGCATCCTGCTTGCAGAGTGAAAGGAACTCGGAGGAGCAGTACAAAATGAAAGACTTTTATAGGCAGGAGAGAGGAGGAGCAAGGAAGTCACGTCAGGCAAACAAAGCAGGTTGTTTATGGCCAGGTGACTTGGCTTCTGAGGATGGCAGGGGTCCGAGGGAGTGGGGATCAGGTGGTGTCTGCTTGCCTGGGCTCAGATTCCATTTCTGGGACAGCTGAAATCATAATTAAGTCTGATTTGGGGGACATGGGGCTTAGCATAAGCAACTCCATTTTGGGCCTCTTGTTTTGTTTTTAATAGTTACTTCATAACAAATAATAACAAGTTTAGTAACTTTAAATAGCTCAGTTTACTATCCTACCATCTCTAGCTGTCAGGAGGCCAGACACAGCTTAACCAGGGTCCTCGGCTCTGGGTCTCACTCAAAGGAGGAGAGAAGGCGCCCACCAAGCTGTGTTCTCACCTGCAGGTTCCACTATGGAAGGCTCTGCTTCCAAACTCACTCGGGTGTTGGCAGAACTCATTTCCTTGTAGCTGTGTGATTTGGGGGGCAGCCCATGCTGGGGCGGGCCAGGGAGATTCTCCAGGCTGTTAACTGGAAACCATCCTCAGCCCCCAGAGTCTGCTTGCAGTTTCCTGCCATATAACTCTCTCCACAGGTGATTCCGAACTTGGCTCTTTGCTTCTTCAAGTCCAGGATAGCCTCTCACTCCAATCCGTAAAACAGTCTGATTTAATATAATGAGATCATAATAGTGACATCTTCTTACCTTGCCAAATTCTACTGGTTAAAAGCAAGTCCTAAGTCCCATACACACTCCCATCCATACTCACGGGACAAATACCGGGGGACAGATATCACGAAGCTGACTTATCATGTTGCCAAACACACCTCTGTCCATACTCACTGTGTAGGTAAGCCCACTTCTTCTCACAGCTTGAACCCTATGTCCTAACGGTGCTCATATTTGTGCCTCCAGCCTGGACCTCACCCATGAATGCCAGACTCGTGTGTTCAGCTGCTGGTTGGGCATCCCCATGTGGATTCAGCCACCATCTCCAGAAACAAACACCTGTTGCCCATCAAACTTGCTTCTCCCGTCGTCTTTCCCATCTTAGCAAGTGGTAATGTCACTGTTCTAGGGCCTCGGGCCCCCCAAATTGTAAAATCATCCCAACTCTTATCTTTTCCGCACACTCCACACTTAATATATTAACAAATCCTGCGTGTTTTGTCTTCAATATACACCCAGAATCTCCCCCCTTCTCCCCACCCCTGCATCTACTGCTCTGGTCTGGGCCAATACCCCCTCTCACCTAGATCAGTGGTCCTCAACCAGGAGAGTTTTGTGCACCTGCTCTCCCCCAGGGGATTTTGACAGGGCCTGGACACACTTTTCGTTGTCACAACTTGGGATTGGGAAAGGCGCTCCTGCGATCTAGTGGTCAGTGCACAGGACAGCTCCCCATAGCAAAAATTAATGTGGCCCCAAATGCCAGCAGTATAGAAATCTCAGTCTACATTAATGCAAGTAGCATCCCCACCCCACAACCCCGCAAGTCTGTTCTGCACACAGCAGCCTGAGTGATTCTTTTCTTTTCTCTTTATGATTTTATTTATTTATTTGACAGATCGAGAGAGAGATCCACGTAGGCAGAGAGGCAGGCAGTGGGAAAGGGAGAATAAGGCTCCCTGATGAGCAGAGAGCCCAATGCAGGGCTCGATGCCAGGACCCTGAGACCATGACCTGACTGATGGCAGAGGCTTAACACACTGAGCCACCCAGGCACCCCGATCCTTTTCTAATCTAAATCAAGTCAAGCCTCTTCAAAACCATCCAAGCTCTTCTCATCTGGCACAAAGTTAAAGGCAAATCCCTACAATGGCCTTCAAGACTTTATGTGATCTGACCCCACTACCTTCCTTACCTACCTCCTACCACTTTCTGTCTTGCTCATTTTTGCCCAGCATTATTGGTCGCCGTGTCATTCTTTTAACACACCAGATGTGCTCCCACCTTTGGCTTACTGTTTGCTTTGTGTGGGATGCTCTTCAAACAGCACAACTGCTCGCTCCTTAATTTCCTCCAGGTCTTTCCTCAAATGAGGGAGACTTCCCTGACACAGTCCCATAGAAAATTCCAACCTGCTCCCCTAAACCCTCACACCCCATGTCCACTCACTCAGCTTAGATTCCTTCCTACCCCACATCAACCCCTGATATGTATGTATATTTATTTGCTTCATTTCTCACTCAACAACTAAAATGAAAACTCTAAGAGGACATCAAATTCATTTTGTTTCTTGTTAACTATTCTGTCTTTAGGGTTTAGAACAGTACCTGACACATAGTAGATGTTCCGTAAATATTGGAGAATGATTTGTTTCTATTTTTGCCTTTTCTCTATCCATTTTTTACACAGCGGCCAAAAATGACATTTTAAGAATGCAAAAGGAATCCCACGACCACGCTCCACCCACTAGTGTAAAACCCTTCAACGGCTTTTCGTTGTGCTCAAGCCGCAGCTGACATTCTACAGACCAGGCCAGATTAAGATTTCAGAGTTCTTAATCACTGGAAAGATGATGGTGTTGTCACCACCAGAGATATTTAAATATTTTTGAAGATTAGATCCCAAAGTAAGTGTGCTAAAAGCCTAGCAATCTCCTATTTCACAAACTCAGATTTCATAAAGTCTCATTAGTCTTCTCACCTTGTATACTTTCCTCAGCCCCCTTTTCTCTTCTGTTTCAGGCACTCACCATACTTTGACAGAATGACCATAACGGCCTTCCAACCTGTCATCTCATCTTCAGGAATATGCCCCTTTCCCTCCCATCCTCACACCAATTCATCCTCTAAACTTATTCAAAGATGATCACTCTAAAATGTGCATCTCATTGTGTCCTTCCCCTACAGGAACTTACTCAATAGCTCCTAAGGACGTGTGAATTTCCTTGGTGTGGTATTTTTACAAGACCCTTTGCTTGCAAGTGGCAGCAATCCAAAGAAAACTGGAGGAACCAAAAGGGAAAAGCAAGCAAACAAACAAAAAACAAAGGAATGTCCAGGTTCCTGTAGGGGTGGATACCACAGAAGTTCATAAAAATCCAAAAGAAGACGGGGCACCTGGGTGGCTCAATGGGTTAAGCCTCTGCCTTCGGCTCAGGTCATGATCCCAGGGTCCTGGGATCGAGTCCTACCTGCTCTGCAGGTAGCCTGCTTCCTCCTCTCTCTCTGCCTGCCTCTCTGCCTACTTGTGATCTCTGTCAGATAAATAAAGAAAAAATCTTTTTAAAAAAATCAAAAGAAGAGCTACAGAACTAAAATTTCAGAATCAAGAACTAGGGACTGGAAACCGGCAAAACACTTTTCTCTTTGTCCATGTCTCATGTTTACTTGTCTCCATATGGCTGCTTTCTTCTCTGGTCAGACTCTTCAAGTGTCCAGGAAGATGGCCATTGCCATCTCCTGAATCCCATCCAGCAAGGCCAGTCACTCGCCTAAAGAGAGAACCTTGTCTTCCTGTCATTTACATATCAATCCCAGGGAGACTCTGATTCGTCCTATTGGTGTCAGGTGGACCAATCACTATATGGGTTTATATGTGTGCCCATCCTCCCCCAGACTGCATAAAGCACCGGTGTAATTTTTTTTAAATTACCATATAATGTATTATTTGCCCCAAGGGTGCAGGTCTGTGATTCATCTGTGTTAAACATTTCACAGAACTCACCATATCACATACCCTCCCCAATGTTCATAACCCAGCCACCCTCTCCATACCCCCTCCATCCCCGCAAACCTCAGTTTGTTTTGTGAGATTAAGTCTGTTATGGTTTGTCTCTCTCCCCATCCCATCTTGTTTCATTTTTTCCCTCCCTACCTCCCATGACCCCCTACCCTGCCTTTCAAATTCCTCATATCAGAGAGATCATATGATAATTGCCTTTCTCTGATTGACTTACTTCACTTAGCATAATACCCTCTAGTTCCATCCAAGTCATTTCAAATGGTAAGATTTCATTTTTGATGGCTGCATAGTATTCCTGTGTGTGTGTGTGTGTGTGTGTGTGTGTGTGTGTGTGTGTGTGTGTGTGTTTTATTACATCTTCTTTGTCCATTCCTCTGTTGATGAACATCTAGGTTCTTTCCATAGTTTTGCTATTGTGGACATTGCTGCTGTAAACATTCAGGTTCACAGGCCCCTTTGGATCACTACATTTGTATCTTTAGGTAAATACCCAGTAGTGGGATTGCTGGGTCCTAGGGTAACTCTATTTTCCTCTTTGAGGAACCTTCATACTGTGAAGCACAGGGGAAATTATCCAGAGTGAACGGCTTGGTGTACCCAGAAAGAGGAAGATGAGGAAGTACAGCGGTCAGGCACAACACATAGCCCACAGTTTCCACCATTTACATGATCTCTTCGATTCCACTTTTCCCTGCTCCTTCCGCAGGTTCTGTGCTTGAACCACAATGAGCCCCTGTGAATTCGTGGATGGCTTTGGCTTTCTCTTACCTGCATCTGGCCACACCTGCTGCTCTCTGTGCCTAAAACCCTATTTTCTGGCTTGTTATACAAAGATAATACTTCCAGATATTCTTCACACATCATACACCTCATAAATCACCTCCTCCAGGAAGTCTTTGTTTGGACTTAGGGGTTTTATTGTCATTTAGGGATAGTAAGGCCAACAGACCAGGAGATCACTGCCATTGAAAAGACAATTGGTTACTCACAGATCCCAGAAGGAGGGGGCTGGCGCAGCCACCAGGGAGGGGTGGGGGAGGACAAAGGGGAGCACCGGGTTCCGTCAGGATGGGACTGAGGATAAGAGCCTTTATTGTGGTTTCTGTAGGAAGGAATGGGGGAAGTAGGGATGGTAAGTTGTGACTGGCTGATTTGGACACTTTCAGCAGGAGCTGGGGTATAACGGCTGTCCCTGGTTGTCTGGTACTTGGCCCTGGTGTGATTCGGACCCTGAGTAACAGTTCCACAGAGAAGGTGGTCAGGAATTCAGACTCTAGATTCATTGCTTTGCATTTAAAAACCTCACTCCCAGCTGAGGGGTAACTCTCTCTAGGAGCTGACCAACCCTGGAGGGGCAGTCCTTCCAGCTTCAGCAAGCACTCATGATGGTCAAAGTATCAAAATATAGAAAATAAAGGACGGTTACTCATCTTCCCTGATTTTTTTCTTTTTAAACTTATTTTATTTAAATTCATTTAGTTAATGTAAAGTGTATCAATAGTTTCTAATGCGGAGTTCAATTATTCTTCCCTGATATTTTTTTCACCCTCTTCCCCTAAATCAGGTTTCTGTGATTCTTCCTTCTGATCCCATAATAACCAGTGCATATTTCTGTCCTTGCAAGGTGACAGCGCCAACAATGGCATCCCAAGTGATAGCATAGCAATGTTCAACCTTCAGATTCCTTTGAGGGAAGAGGGTGAGAACTTGAAGCCATTTTAATTTCGATGTAATGGATGTGTGACCTCATTTGATGTGGGTAGCCTGTAAGACTGCACTTCTAGTCTTTACTCACGTGTCTTAAAAATGTTTTTATTCATATTTTTTTATTAAAATGATGACAACAAAACTCGAGGTGTGCTATATATCCTGAATTTCCACCATCACATTCACTTATAGAGCCATTGTTCATTCATCCTCATACTGATTATTGAATACGTTTTTTTCTCTGCATTATTGTGCCTATCTTCGACCTTCCAAATACACAATTAACCAGGAAAATTTAAACTCTGACTGCTCTTTTAAGAAATTGAGGCTTGTAAATATCCGTGCATAGAAAATCAAAACAATATGCCTGATTACACAAGGACCCCTCCCACTGATGAATGTATGGTGCCTTATTATCTTTGTATGGTGCCTGGGTGTGGATTAGGAAAAGAAGCACCATCCTTTGCACGGTTGCAGCTGTGTGCTGTGGAGACTGCTTGGGGAGCAAAGCACAGGTTGGTTTTTAGCCCAAAGTGTCTCCTTCTGGTAACCCTTAAAAGGTCAGGCGAAGATGCTGAATGTGCACTATTTTGCCCCAATGGGTGTAGCTTGATTCATGTTCCTCCCTGGGGTTTCCTCCAGGACCTGATAGTGTTATACAATAGCAAGTGAGGGACTAACCCATCACTGTGTAAATTTCTGCTGACATAATAAAATGTGCATGTTTCTGTTTGGGAATCTGAATACGTATTTGACCTTCTTAGTGATTCAACTTTGAAGCAAAGACTTTTTTCATCTTTTCTTCAAGACTTTGGGTTAAATTAAGAGGTGCTCTGAGATTTTAAGGCAAATTGTCACGAGTCAGCCTTTATCTACAGTTACTTATCTCTGTAATCAGATTTTTCTCAAGACACAAAATACACGTACACACAATAAAACACAGATACAGTTTAGATGCCGACTCAAATTGTCAGCCAGGGCTGTTGAGTCCACATTTTTTAATCATCCCAGGTGATTGATTATATTAAGTGAAATTAGCAGTTACAAAATAAGTCTACAGTAATACTATGTACTTTTATCATTTTTTTTACATTAATGGTTTTTGGTTAATTATTCCTGTTTCTTAAAAAATAATTTAAAAAAATATAGCTATTCTGTAGTCCGAATGTTTGTGTCCCCTCTCAAAAGTCATATGTTGGAGGGACGCCTGGGTGGCTCAGTGGGCTAAGCCTCTGCCTTTGGCTCAGGTCATGATCCCAGGGTCCTGGGATCGAGCCCTGCATCGAGCTTTTTGCTCAGCAGGGAGCCCGCTTCCCTCCCTCTCTCTGCCTGCCTCTCTCCCTACTTGTGATCTCTATCTGTCAAATAAATAAATAAAATCTTAAAAAAAAAAAAGTCATATGTTGGAACCCTAATCCAAGTGCTAAGTGTAATGACATTTACAGATAAAGCCTTTAAGAGATTATTAGGTCATGGTGGTGGGGCCCTAACAATGGGATTAGTGCCCTTATGGGAAGAGACGGGAGAGAGCCAATGATATGATATATTACATATAATATATGAAATATTATTATAATGCTATATTATTATATCAATAAATGAAATGCAATAAATAAATAAATAAATAAATAAATAAATAAAATTGCAATGCAATAAATAAATAAATTACAATGGAAGATTATTCAGCTTAACAAAGGAAGGAGTGTGGGTGATGTCCCTGGTGGGCCATGCTGGCTCTTGGTTGGGACCTAAGCCAGGCCCGGACTGAAAACCTGCATCGTCCCACCAACTTGGGGTTTCCTGCTATCTGCCCCCCAAAGGACAATGTCCAGTGTCAGAGCATGGGGACAGAAATAGCCTCAGTTAGTTCCTACACAAAGAGTAGCTTTGGAAACTTCTGAAAACCCAACTCATCATCCATCTGGCTATGAAGGGACATCTACAACATTAATCCCATGACCCATGTTTTACTTTGTAGAATTCAAAACATTCAACAAGCTTGTGAGTGGTCTATTTATTTGCAAGCTTAGGTTGCTGCTTCTTGCCTTTAAAAGCCAAGCACTGTAGTTGCTCCCGTAGATCGGTACAGTCTTTTACAGTTTTCAAAGCACTTATGAGTTCTTCCCCTATTCTTTACTTCTGAAAAGCAAAATGTGTATCAGCCAATGATGTAATTAGTTTGAACAGAAAAGAACTTTATTGAACATTATCAAGGGCCTTGAAGAATGCCCGGAGGGCCAATGCCAGGTTCTGGGGCTGTACCACCGCAGGACTGCCCAGGGGAGATAGTGCAGTGATACCCCAACAGTTGACCCTGGATGGAACCGTGGGCATGGCTGCTCAGAGAACTCCAGTCTTTTGCATCCATCCTTAGAAACAGATCCTACCTACTTGGTGCTTGCTTCTTCTTCTCCCATCAGAGCCTCATGTGGGTGCATCTGATGGGCAGACCTTGTATCATTTGCAAAGTAATTTCTGGCTTCTCTTGGGGTAGAAAGTCAACATGGGAAAATTCCTCAGAGGTAGGAAGAGTGTCCAAAGGATGCTGGCTGTTTCAAATTACAACAAACAGGACAAACGATACCACTGACCATCAGAAGTGGGGTTTTAATGTCTTGAAACAGTTATTATTGGGTTTTAATGTTACTGGGAATCATTTACTGTAGGTTCACAAGATATCTGATAAGAGAGCACCTTTTAGATTTCTCTAACCAATAATATCTGCATTCTGATCCTGCAGAAAAAAGTTCTCTGAAAGTGCTGACCAGTTTTGATTGCAATACGATTTCTCAGCTGATTCTTTTCATATCCTATTTGAAGCAGAGCTCAAAAAGCTCTGTACTCAGTGGGTGGTTGTATAATTGTTTTAATTCATTTGTTAAACATAATTATCTTTCCTCACTTCTGTCCTATTCCTTTGATATATGCTCAGCAACTTGGTCCCTAATGTATGTGATTAGAGCTTCCCACGGTGTGCATCATGTGAGGGAAGGGGTGTTACATCGTTAAGGTGGGGACACATCTTCATTTCATGTTTCAGGGACTTAAGCTGTTTCTTTTGACACCTGGGGGCTAAGTTAATGAGAGAGTTCTTTGATAGCTTTATGTGAGCTAATTCTGCTTGTCACATGCTATAAGGGACCTGGAGAAGAGGGAGGAAGTCAGAGAGTAGAAGATAGGTGGGGTGCCTTTGTTCAGTGACCATCCCCTCATGTCAACCACCAACCCAATCATTAACTCTGGGCGTTTAAACACAGACAACTAAACACAGACATCCTGAGACAGATCAAAGACAGGTTCTTGGCAACAGGTCAGAACATATTCTTGGGAAAAAGAGGTATGCTAGTGGACCCTTGTGAATCTGAGGTGTCTTCCTCCTAGAGACCTGGGTGTTTTGTAGACAACCTCTCATCCACCTTTTTGCAATGTCCCCGCAAGGCACTTATTCCCAAGTCTGGGAAAACTGAAGAATATTAGACTCTGTGCTCTTAGAGATCAGGGAAGGTGTCAATGAATCATCCTTCTGGGTTCTAACCTAGACTGACAACAGATAAGAACCGAGTTCAATCAAATGTGATAGGTATTGAGGGCTAGGTGAGTCAGCATGGCTTAGATTCAAGACCAAAAGAGTCTTGAATCTTCCTGTGCCCTGAATTGAAAAATGGTGCTCAGGGAATAGTGTACCTGGCCCGATCCAGCCATGCTTACCCCAAGAATATGAAGATTTCCGCCTGCATTTTCTTTTGAAAGTTTTATGGTTTTAGCCTTTACATTTAAGTCTACAATCTATTTCCAGTTAATTTTTGGATATAATGTGAGGCAAGAGTGATGATTTGTTTTCCCATACATACATGCAATGATAGAAATGCTTTCCAGCCTGCCGCCAAAAAGAATGGGCCTGGGTCTTTCCTACTGTTTCCTGGCAATGGTCCAGCACAGCTTTCCTTCAGAGCAGTCAAATAACTGAAAGAAAATCCTCAAATTTAACAATCTTGTCTACTGGGTTTCAATGGAAGTTCATGCATTTTATCCACTCCCCCTTTTCAACCTGCTTTCTATAGAGAACATCAATTCACCTGTTGGAATTAAACCTGAAAAAAAAAAAAAGGGCAACAAATTAAGCCACTTACAAGAGTGTCACGAAGTACTGACCTTTTATTCTTAACACAGTGACTGGACAGAACCCCTATTTTTGCGAGTAAAAAAGAGCAGGCACCCCTTCCCCATCCTATGCGATGGTGCACTTCAAAGCCTTGTCTAAGCAAATCTTAGAATGTTGAAGTTGTAGGGAACAGAATGTTCATCAGTTTGATGAACGTTGGAAACAGTGATCTTTGCAGCTTCGGTTTATAACAGTGAGCTTGTGCATTCTTGGATAGCTGTCCATTACTGATGTGTGCCGGATTAGTTTTACAGTTTCACCTGAGGAAGGAAGACTTTATGTTTTATGAAGAGTCCAGAAATTCTGCTTTTAAGGCTAAATGCATACAGCCACATTTATTACACAGAAAGTGCAGCAAGTCTACAAGACCAGAAGCATAAGTACTGATGAATGGATGGAAGCAGTAGCTAGGACTATAGACAATCCTATAGCAAGAGAAGACTGTGATGCTTCCGGATGGTCCAGGAAATCTTCTGGAGGCTTCAGTACCTGGTGTGATCATTTAGTCGTGAAAAGGGCACATCAGAAGGGGTGGTGTGGTGAGCAAGGGCACAGGACAGGAGCCGAGCACATCTGGCAGGTGGCAAGTGGACTGTCACGGTGGGGCCGTGAGAGACTGGGGTCAAGGCAAGCTGCCAGGAGCCAGGAAGCCTCCTGAAAGCCCGAATATCCCAGGATAGCATATTCTCAAATCATGATGATAAGGCTTACGACGATTTAAATGCTGTTAAATGGGAATTTTGCCTTTCAAACCATGCTATACCTTTGATTGTAAGATGTATCCCAATTTCAAAGATGTTAGATTGTGTGGGGGGAAAAGCACAAGTCAGTGTGCTAGCCAGCCTCGGGGAGGACCATGAAGATTTCCAAATCCCAGTATCTGCATGTGTGTTGTACCCTCCCACATCTGGTGTGACTAACAGGATATAGCAGAATTGGGGGTAAATCAGTTACAGAATTAGGTTATGAAAGACACTGAGGCTTCTGTTTTGTTCTCTCTCTCTTTTCCTCTCTTTCTTTTCTCTCTCTCTCTCTCTCCTTTCTTCTTCTATTCCCCCTTTCCTTCCCTCTCACTCCCTCCCTTTCTCTCTCTTTCTCATTTATCATTAGCTCTTGTGGAAACGCAGGTATCCCTGTAGATACCCGGGTGGCAAGGAACTGAAGCCCTCCACACCTGCCACCTGCACAGAATTGAGGTCTGTCCATCATCACATGTCCTTCAAACAGCTGCAGCCGGCTATTTGATGGCAATCTCATGAGATACCTCAAGGCAGAAACACATAGCTCGACAGCTTCCAGGTGCCTGACCTTCAGAAACGGTGTGAGATCATAAGTACTTAAATATATAGGTTGGGCTGCTAAGTTTGGGGGTAATTCATTGCAAAGCAATAGAGGAACGATTCTATACAAAGACTCAAAATATGCCTTATTCCGTATGTGTACTCAGCGTCAGTCTGACGTTCAGAAAGAGATATGCCTGCCTGAGGCTGCTTAGAACATGCAGTGCCTCAGAGCAGGGGGAGACATTAAAGAGAGGTAACAAAAAATGGGGAAAGGGAATGTAGACATACAAAGAAGAACCATTTTGCTTTTCTAGGTCCTTCTTTTTAAAGAGTAGAAATATACTTTCCTAGAAAGAAATAAACACAGAAGGAAAGAGTAGGATGAAAGTTACCTTTATCAGCCTATAAACAGATACTCAAACCAAAAACACTGGAAACTGCAAAAAGATGCCAACTGTTTTTAAAGAAATGGCACACGACGTTAGGTATGAATAACTTTCATGCAAATTGAAGAGGTAGACGTGGTCGAATTGTTCAGGAGGCACCAAAAGAATGTGAATAACATTCTATTGAAAGGAAGGAAGACTGAGATTCTGAAAAAATATTTTATTAGGTAAAAGAATGAATAAATAAATGTATATATATATGTATATATATACATATATATATAAGTTTTCTAGGGTTGCTATTTCAAGATACCAGAAGCCTGGAGGCTGAAACCACAGAAGTGGACAGTGTCACATTTCTAGAGGCTACAGTGTTGGTAGATCATGCTCCTTTTGTAGGTATTGTGGATGGATCTACTCCAGGCCCCTTTTCCAGCTTGAAGCATTGCTCTGGCTTTGGACTTCTTCACCGGGCCTTCTCCCTCAGTGCATATCTGTGTATCCGCACTCTCCGTTCTTAGAAGCGCACAAGTCCTCCCGAATTGGAGGCCCAGTCTACTCAAATATGACCTCATCCTAGCTAGTGACATCTCCAGGAACCCTATTTCCAAATAAGGTCATGCTCCCAGGTGCTGGGGTTTAGGACTGGGATACTTCATATGCATAAACACATACACACACACACACACACACACACACACGTGTGTGTGCATATGTATTCCTATATATATCTATGTGTATAGATAGAAAGGGAGGAAGGAATAGATGGGAAAAAGAAAATACGCCTAGCGAGTTAGTAGACTTCATCTTTAACTTTTCAACAATGACCTTCAGAATGAACGACTGAAATTCTATTGAAAGAAAAGACCTGGATAGGTCAGTGAAAAATAAACTCTACATAGGGGGATGCAGAGGCTAGTATAGATTTTGTGGAAAGAGAAAGGATGAAAAGGGCTAGTCCGTATGTACCCAAAGGAATCCTCAAAGGCTGCTTTTCCGAGGTCTTGAGAAGAGACAATGGAAAGACACCCGATCCGTGAACAGAGAAAGAAACCATTGCAGAACAACAAGGGATCCTTTTAGAAAGACATGGCTATCCTCAAGGTGTCTGCATGCGATGAGAAAACTCCCTGAGATCCACCACATTCAAGCCCATCCAACAAGGCTCCAGACACTTTGGAAAGCTTGTCTTTCTTTCATGGAGAGAGAATGAGTGAGAGAGAGCATGAGAGAGGAGATGGTCAGTGGGAGAAGCCGACTCCCCAAGGATCTGGGAGCGGGAGGTGGTAGGAGATCCTGCCTGCCCGGGGTCATGACCTGATCCCAAGGCAGTCGATGAACTAACCGAGCCACGCAGGCGCCCATCTCCAGAAATGGGTCAACAAGAGCTGAGGAGCACCTGGGCGGCACCTTCAGTGAAGTGCCCAACTCTGGGTTCTGGCTCAGGGGTTGATCTCAGGCTCTTGAGATTGAGCCCTGAGGCTAGCTCTCGGTTCAGGTCAGAGTCCACTAGGTCTCTCTTCGGGTCCTGCCCTTCCCCCCTTCCCCATGAAGAGTGCTCTTGCCCTGAAACCAACTAGGAAAAGCATTCACAGAAATAAACAATGTTTGAGAGGGGGTGTAATGCCAACTGAATATTACCCCCATTTAAAAGACCACCAGAGGGAGTCAAGATGGCGGAGAAGTAGCAAGCTGAGACTGCTTCAGCTAGCCGGAGATCAGCTAGATAGCTTATCTAAAGATTGCAAACACCTGAAAATCCATCGGCAGATCGAAGAGAAGAAGAACAGCAATTCTGGAAACAGAAAAACAACCACTTTCTGAAAGGTAGGACTGGCGGAGAAGTGAATCCAAAGCGACGGGAAGATAGACCCCGGGGGGAGGGGCCGGCTCCCGGCAAGCGGCGGAGCAACCGCGCACAAAATCAGGACTTTTAAAAGTCTGTTCCGCGGAGGGACATCGCTCCAGAGGCTAAACCGGAGCGAAGCCCACGCGGGGTCAGCGTGGCCTCAGGTCCCGCAGGGTCACAGAAGGATCGGGGGTGTCTGAGTGTCGCAGAGCTTGCGGGTATTGGAACGGGAAAGCCGGCTACAGAGACAGAGCCGACAGTAAGCTCGCAGCTCCGTGTTACCTTGAACCGGTCGCAGGCTCGGTGAGCTCGGAGCGCGGCCGGAGGTCAGGCAGACGGGAGTAACTGGGCGCTGTTCTCTGAGGGCGCACTGAGGAGTGGGGCCCTGGGCTCTCGGCTCCTCCGGGCCGGAGACCAGGAGGCCGCCATTTGTATTCCCGTCCTCTGGAACTCTACGGAAAGCGCTCAGGGAACAAAAGCTCCTGAAAGCAAACCCGAGCTGATTACTCACCCCGGCCCCGGGTAAGGGCGGTGTAATTCCGCCTGGGGCAAAGACACTTGAAAATCACTACAACAGGCCCCTCCCCCAGAAGATCAACAAGAAATCCAGCCGAGACCAAGCTCACCTACCAAGGAGTGCGGTTTCAATACCAAGGAGAGCAGCAGAATTCCAGAGGAGGAGAAAGCCAAGCACGGAACTCATGGCTTTTTTCCTGTGATTTTTTTTAGTCTTGCAGTTAATTTAATTTTTTCTTTTTCATTTTTTTTTTTTTTCTTTTTCTCGCCTTCGGGTAAAATTTTTTTTTTTTTAACTGTTACCTTTTTCTTTTTTAACGATTTTTTACTAGTTTATCTAATATATATATTTTTTTTTTTACATTTTTCTTAGGTGTTTTCTTTTTTAAAAAAAATTCTTTTCTTTTTTTTTTTTTTTTTTTTTTTTTTCTTTTTTCTTTCTTCCTTTTTGAACCTCTTTTTATCCCCTTTCTCCCCACTCACGATTTTGGATCTCTTCTAATTTGGCTAAAGGATATTTTCCTGGGGTTGTTGCCACCCTTTTAGTATTTTACTTGCCCCTTCATTTACTCTTATCTGCACAAAATGACAAGACGTAAAAATTCACCACAAAAAAAAGAACAAGAGGCAGTACCGAAGGCTAGGGACCTAATCAATACAGACATCGGTAATATGTCAGATCTAGAGTTCAGAATGACAATTCTCAAGGTTCTAGCCGGGCTCGAAAAAGGCATGGAAGATATTAGAGAAACCCTCTCGAGAGATATAAAAGCCCTTTCTGGAGAAATAAAAGAACTAAAATCTAACCAAGTTGAAATCAAAAAAGCTATTAATGAGGTGCAATCAAAAATGGAGGCTCTCACTGCTAGGATAAATGAGGCAGAAGAAAGAATTAGTGATATAGAAGACCAAATGACAGAGAATAAAGAAGCTGATCAAAAGAGGGACAAACAGCTACTGGACCACGAGGGGAGAATTCGAGAAATAAGTGACACCATAAGACGAAACAACATTAGAATAATTGGGATTCCAGAAGAAGAAGAAAGTGAGAGGGGAGCAGAAGGTATACTGGAGAGAATTATTGGGGAGAATTTCCCCAATATGGCAAAGGGAACAAGCATCAAAATTCAGGAGGTTCAGAGAATGCCCCTCAAAATAAATAAGAATAGGCCCACACCCCGTCACATAATAGTAAAATTTACAAGTCTCAATGACAAAGAGAAAATCCTGAAAGCAGCCCGGGAAAAGAAGTCTGTAACATACAATGGTAAAAATATTAGATTGGCAGCTGACTTATCCACAGAGACCTGGCAGGCCAGAAAGAGCTGGCATGATATTTTCAGAGCACTAAACGAGAAAAACATGCAGCCAAGAATACTATATCCAGCTAGGCTATCATTGAAAATAGAAGGAGAGATTAAAAGCTTCCAGGACAAACAACAACTGAAAGAATTTGCAAATACCAAACCAGCTCTACAGGAAATATTGAAAGGGGTCCTCTAAGCAAAGAGAGAGCCTACAAGTGGTAGATCAGAAAGGAACAGAGACCATATACAGTAACAGTCACCTTACAGGCAATACAATGGCACTAAATTCATATCTCTCAATAGTTACCCTGAATGTGAATGGGCTAAATGCCCCTGTCAAAAGACACAGGGTATCAGAATGGATAAAAAAACAAAACCCATCTATATGTTGCCTCCAAGAAACACATTTTAAGCCCGAAGACACCTCCAGATTTAAAGTGAGGGGGTGGAAAAGAATTTACCATGCTAATGGACATCAGAAGAAAGCAGGAGTGGCAATCCTTATATCAGATCAATTAGATTTTAAGCCAAAGACTGTAATAAGAGATGAGGAAGGACACTATATCATACTCAAAGGGTCTGTCCAACAAGAAGATTTAACAATTTTAAATATCTATGCCCCCAACGTGGGAGCAGCCAACTATATAAACCAATTAATAACAAAATCAAAGAAACACATAAACAACAATACAATAATAGTAGGGGACTTTAATATTCCCCTCACTGAAATGGACAGGTCATCCAAGCAAAAGATCAGCAAGGAAATAAAGGCCTTAAATGACACACTGGACCAGATGGACATCACAGATATATTCAGAATATTTCATCCCAAAGCAACAGAATACACATTCTTCTCTAGTGCACATGGTACATTCTCCAGAATAGATCACATCCTCGGTCCTAAATCAGGACTCAACCGGTATCAAAAGATTGGGATCATTCCCTGCATATTTTCAGACCACAATGCTCTAAAGCTAGAACTCAACCACAAAAGGAAGTTTGGAAAGAACCCAAATACATGGAGACTAAACAGTATCCTTCTAAAGAATGAATGGGTCAACCGGGAAATTAAAGAAGAATTGAAAAAAATCATGGAAACAAATGATAATGAAAATACAACGGTTCAAAATCTGTGGGACACAACAAAGGCAGCCCTGAGAGGAAAATATATAGCGGTACAAGCCTTTCTCAAGAAACAAGAAAGGTCTCAGGTACACAACCTAACCCTACACCTAAAGGAGCTGGAGAAGGAACAAGAAAGAAACCCTAAGCCCAGCAGGAGAAGAGAAATCATAAAGATCAGAGCAGAAATCAATGAAATAGAAACCAAAAAAACAATAGAACAAATCAACGAAACTAGGAGCTGGTTCTTTGAAAGAATTAATAAAATTGATAAACCCCTGGCCCGACTTATCAAAAAGAAAAGAGAAAGGACCCAAATAAATAAAATAATGAATGAAAGAGGAGAGATCACAACTAACACCAAGGAAATACAAACTATTATAAGAACATACTATGAGCAACTCTACGGCAATAAATTTGACAATCTGGAAGAAATGGATGCATTCCTAGAAACATATAAACTACCACAACTGAACCATGAAGAAATAGAAAGCCTGAACAGACCCATAACCAGTAAGGAGATTGAAACAGTCATTAAAAATCTCCAAACAAACAAAAGCCCAGGGCCAGACGGCTTCCCGGGGGAATTCTACCAAACATTTAAAGAAGAACTAATTCCTATTCTCCTGAAACTGTTCCAAAAAATAGAAATGGAAGGAAAACTTCCAAACTCATTTTATGAGGCCAGCATCACCTTGATCCCAAAACCAGACAAGGATCCCACCAAAAAAGAGAGCTATAGACCGATATCCTTGATGAACACAGATGCGAAAATACTCAACAAAATACTAGCCAATCGGATTCAACAGTACATTAAAAAGATTATTCACCACGACCAAGTGGGATTTATTCCAGGGCTGCAAGGTTGGTTCAACATCCGCAAATCAGTCAATGTGATACAACACATCAATAAAAGTAAGAACAAGAACCATATGATACTCTCAATAGATGCTGAAAAAGCATTTGACAAAGTACAACATCCCTTCCTGATCAAAACTCTTCAAAGTGTAGGGATAGAGGGCACATACCTCAATATCATCAAAGCCATCTATGAAAAACCCACCGCAAATATCATTCTCAATGGAGAAAAACTGAAAGCTTTTCCGCTAAGGTCAGGAACACGGCAGGGATGTCCATTATCACCACTGCTATTCAACATCGTACTAGAGGTCCTAGCCTCAGCAATCAGACAACAAAAGGAAATTAAAGGCATCCAAATCGGCAAAGAAGAAGTCAAATTATCACTCTTCGCAGATGATATGATACTATATGTGGAAAACCCAAAAGACTCCACTCCAAAACTGCTAGAACTTATACAGGAATTCAGTAAAGTGTCAGGATATAAAATCAATGCACAGAAATCAGTTGCATTTCTCTACACCAACAGCAAGACAGAAGAAAGAGATATTAAGGAGTCAATCCCATTTACAATTGCATCCAAAACCATAAGATACCTAGGAATAAACCTAACCAAAGAGACACAGAATCTATACTCAGAAAACTATAAAGTACTCATGAAAGAAATTGAGGAAGACACAAAGAAATGGAAAAATGTTCCATGCTCCTGGATTGGAAGAATAAATATTGTGAAAATGTCTATGCTACCTAAAGCAATCTACACATTTAATGCAATTCCTATCAAAGTACCATCCATCTTTTTCAAAGAAATGGAACAAATAATTCTAAAATTTATATGGAACCAGAAAAGACCTCGAATAGCCAAAGGGATATTGAAAAAGAAAGCCAACGTTGGTGGCATCACAATTCCGGACTTCAAGCTCTATTACAAAGCTGTCATCATCAAGACAGCATGGTACTGGCACAAAAACAGACACATAGATCAATGGAACAGAATAGAGAGCCCAGAAATAGACCCTCAACTCTATGGTCAACTAATCTTCGACAAAGCAGGAAAGAATGTCCAATGGAAAAAAGACAGCCTTTTCAATAAATGGTGCTGGGAAAATTGGACAGCCACATGCAGAAAAATGAAATTGGACCATTTCCTTACACCACACACAAAAATAGACTCAAAATGGATGAAGGACCTCAATGTACGAAAGGAATCCATCAAAATCCTTGAGGAGAACACGGGCAGCAACCTCTTCGACCTCTGCCGCAGCAACATCTTCCTAGGAACAACGCAAAAGGCAAGGGAAGCAAGGGAAAAAATGAACTACTGGGATTTCATCAAGATCAAAAGCTTTTGCACAGCAAAGGAAACAGTTAACAAAATCAAAAGACAACTGACAGAATGGGAGAAGATATTTGCAAACGACATATCAGATAAAGGACTAGTGTCCAGAATCTATAAAGAACTTAGCAAACTCAACACCCAAAGAACAAATAATCCAATCAAGAAATGGGCAGAAGACATGAACAGACATTTCTGCAAAGAAGACATCCAGATGGCCAACAGACACATGAAAAAGTGCTCCATATCACTTGGCATCAGGGAAATACAAATCAAAACCACAATGAGATATCACCTCACACCAGTCAGAATGGCTAAAATCAACAAGTCAGGAAATGACAGATGCTGGCGAGGATGCGGAGAAAGGGGAACCCTCCTACACTGTTGGTGGGAATGCAAGCTGGTGCAGCCACTCTGGAAAACAGCATGGAGGTTCCTCAAAATGTTGAAAATAGAACTGCCCTATGACCCAGCAATTGCACTATTGGGTATTTACCCTAAAGATACAAATGTAGTGATCCAAAGGGACACATGCACCCGAATGTTTATAGCAGCAATGTCCACAATAGCCAAACTATGGAAAGAACCTAGATGTCCATCAACAGATGAATGGATCAAGAAGATGTGGTATATATACACAATGGAATACTATGCAGCCATCAAAAGAAATGAAATCTTGCCATTTGCAACAACATGGATGGAACTAGAGCGTATCATGCTTAGCGAAATAAGTCAAGCAGAGAAAGACAACTATCATATGATCTCCCTGATATGAGGAAGTGGTGATGCAACATGGAGGCTTAAGTGGGTAGAAGAATAAATGAAACAAGATGGGATTGGGAGGGAGACAAACCATAAGTGACTCTTAATCTCACAAAACAAACTGAGGGTTGCCGGGGGGAGGGGGTTGGGGAGAAGGGGGTGGGATTATGGACATTGGGGAGGGTATGTGATTTGGTGAGTGCTGTGAAGTGTGTAAACCTGGTGATTCACAGACCTGGGGATAAAAATATATGTATATAAAAAATATATGTTTATAAAAAATAAAAAATAAAAAATAAAAAAAAAATAAAAAAAATAAAAAAAAAAAACTTAGGGGTAAAAAAAAAAAAAAAAAAAAAAAAAAAATAAAAGACCACCAGAGACATGAGTCAAAGCCAAGCAACAAGTGTCGTTTATTGCAGGTTCGAACCTGACCTCTGCGCTGCTCCTTGCCAATAATGCCGAGAGGTCCGGAGCTGGGTCGGTGCAGGATTTTTATAGACAGATACAAACAAGTTTCGGGTGGGGCTGAGCTGATTGATTGATAGTTTGAACAGGCATACTTGGCGTCAGTGGGTTGTGTCAGGGGACCCGCACGCGAAAGCAGACAAAGCAATCTTACAGAAGCAGAACCGGCCGGTTAGCCCACGCATGCGAAAAAAAAAAGCACTATCAGGATATTGAAGGCCTGGTTACTATCAAGCCAAAGCCACTTTCCCTCTAATGAGGCACTAACATAAAGACAATTGGGAGTCTCCTGGTGAAATGTTACATTCCGGCTATCAAAGGTAAGGTAACTTCTTTGTTGTAAATTTCAAGGACATTTGTAAACCTAGGGAGACTCCTACCCTGCAGGACTGTGATTTCTGCAAGTTAACTATTTATCATTTTATGGCAGTCAGGGGTGCCTGAAGAATGCTACACATATGGAGGGGAGCGGGTGAAGGGGGGGGTGCAAGGCACCAGCTTTTGCTTTGTCCTCAGCCAGCCTCCTGCTCCTTCATTCCCCCCTGAACAATTTTGACCCTTAAATCTTTAAGGGGGTTGAAGGTGGAAGGTCTCATCTTCTGTAACTTCTTCGTGCTGAATGGGGGCGTAGAGCTGTCCCTACCTACTGGGGTCAATATTGATCAGGGTAGGAATGTATAAGGGAGTTACGAAAGGTGGAGGCAGCTGAATCCAGCGCTGACAGTGAAGAGGCGTCCTCGCGTGCAATAAGGATCGTCTGTCGTGGTGTAGTCATTGCAGCAATGGAGTCTCGGCACCAAGTAGAGAAAGATGGAACAAAGCAACATATTAAGGTTAATAAGGCGATAAGAATAAGAAGCCCGAAAAGGAGATTTGGCCATAGCCCTCCTCCAAGCCAGGAACTTAACCAATCACTAAAAGAGAGAGAGGGACCTTGTAGAGCCTTAATCTGGGCATTCATATCCTTAATTAGTCCTGTGATACTTTTGTGATAGTCTGGGATGTACAAACAACATTCTGTCTTGATAATTGCACATGTGCCACCCTGGGCTGCTTTCAGGACATCTAAGGCCATCCTATTTTGTAGGACTGCCTTGCGTATCTGTGACAATTCGGTATTAAGTAGGGAGATGCCATTTAGTGAATCATTGAGTGCCTTTGTAGTATATTTATTAAAGGCTTCTACATGACACATGACATCCTCTAGTCCCGCAGATGGAACAAAAATGGATGCTAAGTGATCATACCATTTAAAAACAGATCGCGTCCATCTTTATTTCAAGTTGGGGAGATTAGCTGGGGTTGTAATGGTTTTAGTAATGCACCCATGAATTCAGGGAAATCCTAAAGTACAGCGACCTATCTACCCTGGAGGAAGCCAGGGCCACAAGTTGGTTCCACATATCCAGTGGGTTCCGTTTGGAGCTGGCCATCTGATGCCAGGTCGCCTTGCCCAGTCAGTAGCAAACCAGTCAGTAGCCTGAAGTACTATTATTTGGGGACACATTTCTAGTGAGCCATCCTAGACATCGTGTGTTATTTGCCCAATACCACTCGTATGATTCCTTTGTTCCCAGCATAAAACTGCCTTCTGACTGAGCTGTCCAATCGTGGGTGTAAGCCACAGATATGTATCTCAGATGCCATCCTTAGTATATGCCATCCTTAGTATATGCCATCCTTAGTATAGCGATAAGGAGGGTTTTGAAACTTAGGCCCATATTTGATTGGGGATTTATGGCTTGATAGCAATCCCCTTTCTTCCAAATAGCTCCATGGGCATGTAGCATATTTGGAATCAGTATAAATGTTAATTCTTAGGCTTTGGCAATTGCAAAGTGCAAGTGAGCACTATGGCACACCTAGCTTTTCTTATTCTTTCTATGAAAACTACTGTCATCAGAAAACCAACTGTCATTCGTATTTTTAACAGGGGCATCTTAAATCTGGACAAATAGAGTAAGTAAGATCAATAACCTCTGAACATTTTTGCTCTATAGAGAAAGAAGTACAATGGTCAAGTTCAGGCATACAGGTAACTAGGTTTAAAGTTTGACAAATTTTAAGTATTATTTCTGGCATATCTATAAGCATAGTCCAATATTTAATTAGATGGCCTCTATAATCCATTGGTGGCCTTTGGCTTCTAAGACAAATCTGGACCTGATGTGAAGTTATAACAGTCAGGGACTGTTCCATAGTGAGCTTTGAGGTGCCTTTTATGAGGGCTGTTCTATGCTTAGCTAAAGCATCTGTTTGCAATCGCACCTCAACAGAGGTGGCCTCTAGGATAAATATGACTAAGGGATGAAACCAATAAGAAGACCTTTGAGTGGTCCAGCCTTAACAATATCCTGATTACAGAGGATCACTGGCAAGTGAGAATAATTGTCAAGAGATAAGGGGAGTCCCCCATGCATCATACAATCCACTCATAAACAAAGTGGGGTCATCCATTGTCTCCACAAGTCCATAATTAATCCTATGGAGTGCAATAGGCTGGCTTTTAGGCAATTTCATTATCCCAGCCACACATAAGGTGTTAGTTAAGTTATACAATTGTAAGGGAATCAATCCCATTTTCCAGTTGTTTAATCATGTGTGAGGGGGTTCTACTAATATCCCCACAAAATAAAAAAGCAAGAAGATCATCTAAATGAGCTATTGTGTAACTTCTCTGAAATTTACCGCAAATTGTTTAGCTTAGGTAAACAAACATTTAAAGACAATCAAATCTAGAATTTAACATCCATAAAGATGTGTTACTTAAACAATTTTTCTCTCTAAAATAACCCTCATTTACAGAGATAGCCAAATCAGGACTAATACACTTGTGAAACATGTCCAGTTTTAACAAACTTGGCCCATTATTTACATAAGCTCAGCAAGAACAGTTGAGTGTGATCATATAGATCTTTTAGAATCTGCTTTGCTGGAACTTCTTATAAGGAATCTCTGGGTTGAACTTTTAGTAGCCTCTCCGGGCCAGAAGCCAAGCCCTGTACTTGCCATCAGGCATGCCTGCAATACCTGTTGATTTGGGCGAGTTCCTCTTCTGAGTTTCCGCACCTACCAAAGAGTGACATTCTTTACTCACCTGGTGAGGCTGCTGGGAACTCTGTAAGCAAGGTATCAGGCCAACAGTCCCAAGGGGCTTTATGGCTCCAGGTTTCATAAAGTCAACGTTAGTTCCTTAAAGCTGTCTGGTCATATCTGAGTCTATGCATGTCTTTCTCAAATATGACATTCCAGTCAAAGCCTTGGTAAAATAACCAGTTCTCAATGGTGTCCTGTTAAAGGAGAGCAGATTCTTATTGAACTTATGCAAATGACTGATTGCCATGGAAGAAAGAATACTTACTGAGACCTTT
The DNA here is from genome assembly GCF_030435805.1 of Mustela lutreola. Lineage (NCBI taxonomy): Eukaryota > Metazoa > Chordata > Mammalia > Carnivora > Mustelidae > Mustela > Mustela lutreola. The sequence continues at coordinate 91,930,665 of NC_081292.1, read as the reverse complement.
TGGTTTCAGAGGGTTCATATAGAGAGAAAATTTGAATGCCTTGAGCACTTTTACAACTCTATAAGTTACAGATAACTTAAGAAAAAGTATCCCTAGTCTGGAAGAGCAAACATTAGAGAGAACCAGCAATGTTTAAAGTAAGACAAAACATTAAGAGACACAACATTATAATCTTTTAGTTCATTTAGTCCCATGTTACTAAATCTGGTGAATGCGGCTTTAGTTAGTTTTGGAAATTCTTACCCATTTCAGTTTTAGGATTTTCAAGTATATCAAATATCTGTATTTGTCCTGAAAGTCCTTTATAGGAATCTCCTTGAAGATAAAACTCATTTTACAAGAGAATTAAAACAATTATAAATGACAAAAACTCAGAATGGATATGGTTAGATCTAAAGAGACACGGGAGTTTACAATTTAGCTGCAAGTAAATCAGGTTATTTCTGTGATACATAACATTTCCATAATTACAATATCAAGCGATGATCTCTCTAAACATTAAAACTTTAGGAAGTGCATAGAATCTCTAGAATAGTTATAGTATTTTCCCAAATGTAATCCAAGGTTTATCATTGGTTCAGTAGTATTTCACGAGAAACTTCACATACCAAGGAAAAGCCCGAGTTAAAGAGATTTACAATTTAAATCTTGTCAACATTTGCTAAAATCTTAGAAAGTTTTGAAGCAAATGCCTAAATATAATTAGGGATGTTAAACACCTGATAAAACAAAACATAGAAACTGGTTTTTCTGGGCAGGCAAAGAGAAAATCACTTACATTCTCGTAACAGGAGATCAATTAATCTAATAAAACTTTATCCTTTGAACAGAGAATTTCAGTCTTGTACTAATGTAATGTACCTTTAAAACCCATTCATTTAGGACAAAATTACCTTCCCTTACCTTCAACAAAATGTATTCCCATTCCTTAAATCTTTCTTACATATCTGCTACTTTCTTACATACAGAGTTTCCCTTATTTCCATCAGTCTTAGTTACACTAAGCAGAACTTTGTATTCTTAGAAACACCTTTAGTTATTAACCAATTGTGAACTGTTACACAACAGAATTCTTCAGGTGGCAAATTTATGAATCAGTTAAGTGGCAAACAAGTTTACCAACAGATTTAAATACTCTTAGTTTCTTTGCAGAAAGAAGTCAAAAGCACAAACCTACTTCCAATAATTAACGACTTAGCATTTTATCCTGTTTGGTAAAGACCTAGATGTCCACAATTTAATTCCATTTGTCATCCAAGCAAAACTTTAAAACTTTCAGATTACCAAAGACTTTGAAAGCTACTTCAGCAATTACCCATTAGAACTTTGAGACAGACAATTAACCTTCAGTTTAGTTATTTCTTTGCTAACAAATTTTAATAAATAACATGAGCTTATTTGACCTTCAGTAAACCTCGAAGTTTCACATTTACTGCTGATAACTTAAAAGACAGGTCTTATCTTAATTAAACCAACAAACTTAACTTAGTTCCAACACTGATTTACTTTCCACCTGGGCCCACTCCACTTTGAATGTTTACCTGAGACATGCGTGGGAAGATCTGGAGTGGGGCGTGTTAGGTCCAGGGGGTGCTCTTCTTGCTCCTTGACAGTGAAGAGAGAAGGAGCTGTGGTGCATGATCTAGAGGCCAGTCATGCAGGCTGCACACACGTTGGTACAGAAACACGTAAGGGGGAAACAGAAGAAACAAAGCGCTGCCAGGAGGCAGAGAAATGATTCCCGGTTTTAGAGCTCATAAGGCCCAACAGAGGAGAAGACACCATGCTTTCCCATCAGCCAGGGGGTAGGGGTTAGGCAGTCCAAGTCAGGCCAGAGAACACAGGGATACTTCCCCGAAACAAAGAGAGTTTCGGCAGCTGCTTGGGAATATTCCTTATAGTCTCTGTCTCGAGTTAGACCAACCCCAGTTGGCTCCAGTTATAGCCATTAACATGGGAAGTGAGTGAGGGAGAAGCCCCCACATCTATTAGGAGTAACAGAGAGAAATAAATCCAGAGTCCCCTTTGCTAGGGATGGCCCAGCAACCTGGGTTTACTAGAAGAAGGCTTATTTACATAATTATCATCCAATATGTCAGGAGGAAATTTACTAGCTGACTCATTGAATCTGGTTTTAGCTCTTAATACCGATCTCTTATATTCCCTCCCGATATGTACGATGTTGCAGACAAGGGGAGAGGGATCTTTCAGGTGCTGTCCTGCTCGCGTCCCTCGCGGGAACTTAGGAGCGTCTTAGCTAAGGTCTATCTGTATAAACCCAGGACCAGGCTACTCCATGGAGTAGATGACCGTTATGCTGTATGACGCTCCACGAGACTCAGGGTGCTGTCCACTCAGACTCCGAAGCCGAAGGCGGTGGAGCCACACAAACACATTCATACAGTCAGGCATTCCTCAGATTCAAATGGGTTAGACACCCTCCCGTTAAACAGAATGTAACCTTCATGACCAGTACAAGGAACATATATCCACATTTAAAGACATAACATGGAGACATACATGAAGACATACATTGTTGGCCTCCGAGGTGGGGCTCGAACCCACGATCTCTGCGAGGCCCTCCTGGCCCCCGAGGTGGGACTCGAACCCACGATCTCTGAGAAGCCCTCTCGGCCCCTGAGGTGGGACTTGAACCCACGATCTCTGAGAAGCCATTCCCGCCGGGCACGAGGGACGCCTCCCCATTGGCCCACTGGCAACCCTATAGCGCATCCGCCAGGGTGTATTTGCCAGCCACCGTCCTGGGACTCTAACCCAGGTCCTGGGACTCTAACCCAGGAAAAATCACAGAAAGGACAAGACACACAAGACACACATAAGAACAAAGCATACGAAAAACATAGAGACAAAAGACAAAGCCCGCTTTCTTACCGATCGGTTGCAGTGACCCATTGACCAGTTGTCTGGTGGGCTTGAAGGGGAGATCTCGGTGGGACCTCCAAATGTATTGCCAACTGAATATTACCCCCACCTTAAAAGACCACCAGAGACATGAGTCAAAGCCAAGCAGCAAGGGTCGTTTATTGCAGGTTCGAACCTGGACTTCTGCGCCGCTCGTTGCCGATAACGCCGAGAGGTCTGGAGCTGGGTCAGTGCAGGATTTTTATAGACAGATACAAACAAGTTTCGGGTGGGGCTGAGCTGATTGATTGATAGTTTGAACAGGCATACTTGGCGTCAGTGGATTGGGTCAGGGGACACGCGTGCGAAAGCAGACAAAGCAATCTTACAGAAGCAGAACCGGCCGGTTAGCCCACGCATGCGAAAAAAAAGCACTATCAGGATATTGAAGGCCTGGTTACTATCAAGCCAAGGCCACTTTACCTCTAATGAGGCACTAACATAAAGACAATTGGGAGTCTCCTGGTGAAATGTTACATTCCGGCTATCAAAGGTAAGGTAACTTCTTTGTTGTAAATCTCAAGGACATTTGCAAACCAAGGAAGATTCCTACCCTGCAGGACTGTGATTTCTGCAAGTTAACTATTTATCATTTTATGGCAGTCAGGGGTGCCTGAGGAATGCTACAAATATGGAGGGGAGCAGGTGAAGGGGGCGGTGCAAGGCGCCAGCTTTTGCTTTGTACTCAGCCAGTCTCCTGCTCCTTCACTTCATCATCAGCACCTACTGCTCTCCTCTCCTGGTGGTCTCTCTGGAAGGGGTCTTCTCTAGGTCTTCTAGCAGGAGATGGGCACTTCCCCTCTACCCCTGTTGCCGGACCAACCTTACCTATCCTGCAGGGTCAGGTCAGCCTGGCCTTCTTTTATCTGTTGTTCTCTTCTGAATGGTTAGTTTTTCATAGATACCATGCTTTGCTTTTGTCAGGATTTACCCTGGACTATCAAAACCCTTTTCTTGTGCCAGTGAAGCCTAAGAAACACCCTGATGAGAGAACCAGGAACTCGAACAGATCATATTTATCCTGAATGTTCCGTCCAAAATGAAAAATACATTTCTGAGGAGCCTAAGGATCTCTGAGAAGGGAAGTTTCACCAACTCTGTCATGTAGGGGCATCAATTCCGATTCTGTGTCAGTTTTCCTACTTTCCCAGCTAATACTTCTCTACCTCAGAAAGCCCACTCTCAACCGTTTCCTCTCTCAAAGGCAGTTGCTCTTAGAGTCTGCACATGGCACTTGGGGCCTGCTGGTCGTTGGCTACTGCCCTCTGTACCTTGGGTCTAACAGCTGTAGGGCATCAAGATGAGAACGTCTCTTGTTCTAAGACTTAATATAGTTTGGGGCACATGGTAAGCAATAATCTCTTTTTTGTTGATCCAAGTGTTCGACCTTTCTTAATTATTCTAGTACCACAGTTTACTTGTTCTAAGAGTTGTCTTCCCCCAGCAATTTTAATATCTCTTAAGGTGGCACTCACCTTGCACTTGATGACATATCCTAGTTTAACTGACAGCATTTCTCTTTCTTAGTCGAACATAAACTATAGTGCATGTTACCCTTGATGAAAGCTAGGATGCAATTAAATACTCTATTATGGTTACGATTCTGATATTTGAAATCCTCTGGTAGCTCCCTGTGCCCCCACAGTGTAGTACCTCACCTCCTCGGCATAGTATACAAACCATCTCACCCCCAGTGTTAACCACGGGGCTCAGCCTCCATCCCCAGGTGATGCTGCCAGATCAGCTGTCGGTTGTCAGGAACTTGCTGTAGTTTCCTGAATGCACTGTGCTGCCTCCTGGCACTTTGAAACTTGACACACTCATCCTCATTCTTCGCTTTGCCCTTGTCTATCAGCTCCCCTGAAAATCTGTTCCTAAGTGGCTTTTCCCAGCTCCAACCTACCCTTGGTAGTCTTTTATCTCCTTGTGGTAAAGCCTGTCACACTGCACCATGGACATGCCCGTTGTCCCCCTGAGAAGAGAAAAGGGACAGTGAGGGCCCCCCAGCATTTGCAGCTCTAGTGCAGAGCCCCATGCCTGGCTTGCAGGAAATGCCAGATCATGAAGACAAATGGAGATCATCCTCTGGCTAAAACCAGATCTTCTTTGCCTACCGCAGGATCTGGATCAATAAAGAGCAGCCAGTTATTATTGCTGTTTTTCTACGGATTTTTTCCCCATATATTTCCCAGGTCTTTACTCTTTTTATAGCACTTTAATTCAGGCTTCAACCACTTCCTAGTCAGATCACGTGAAATCATTTTCCTTCCCATACCCTCGATGCATTTCACACCTAGTAATTCTTTTTTTAAAGATCTTATTTACCCATTTGACAGACAGATCACAAGTAGGTAGAGAGGCAGACAGACAGAGAGGGGGTAAGCAGGCTCGCCACTGAGCAGAGAGCCCGATGTGGGGATCCATCGCAGGACCCTGAAATCATGAACTGAGCCGAAGGCAGAGGCCTAAACCACTGAGCCACCCAGGAGCCCCATATCTGGTAATTTTTAATCAACGTGGATTTGCTGCATCAAATAGTTCCTCCTTCTTTAAATATAAATCTATAAATATATTGATCAGGTCACACGCATGTCTTAGGAGAATGTCATACCTTTAGTAGCAAACTTGAAATCTTGGCCATTGGTTTTGATTTTTGTATTGGTTTGATTTGGTTCGGTTTTTGTAAATTTAAAAATCCCTCCAGCCCTTGGCTCTGTCTGACCTGATTGCTTTCAGCTGTTTCCGCCACTAAATTGTCCCGGCAGCGAAAGCTCTCATTGTTTATAGTGGCGTCCCCGTCTGAACACTTTGTTAGTAAAAAGCTTTTTTTTCTTTTTTTCTGTTTTTTTTTTTTTTGGCTATGGTAAAGTGGAACAACAATGAAGTATTTCAAGGAGGTGAACCACAGATAAATTTCTCTAAGGGTGGGATGAGGGTTACTCAAAAAGGAACTTGACAAGGCTTTTAAAGATATCGACAATCATTATAACATAACGTGACTGATTGTTACCGTGCTTTTAACTGGGCAAACACTTGTTGGCTTCCAAGAAAGACTAACATAGTTCTAGATGGTTCTAGCGGCCTTCTAGCACAGGGTCTCATGAGGCAGGGATTCTAGCCACTGGCTGTGCAAGGCATGAGGCCTGTTAGTTATTCTATTTTTTCCTCTGAAGAATGGGCCTTTCTACATTCCAGGTCCTTTCTACCCCAATAAATAATGCGGCGATTCTCTCAGTGCATTATACTTTTGGCTTAAACAGCCAACTGTCTGTTTAAAAGGACTTTTGTTTAAAGTCCTTTAAAAAAAAGTTCTTTCAAAAAAATCTTTTTTTTTTATTTTTTATTTTTTAATCCCATATGTTTACTCTGATCCTGGAACTTTGTCATTTTGACCTTCTCTGCTGATTAAAATATTCTTCATCATCAGCATCTACTGCTCTCCTCTCATGGTGGTAATCTCCGAAAGGGGTCTTCTCTAGTTCTTCTAGCAGGAGATGGGTACTTCCCCTCTACCCCTGTTGCTGGACCAACCTTACCTGAAAGACCGTAGAGGACCCGCTCCCAAGGACGCACTCAGAGACCACTGGATGCAATAAGCAAGAGGATTTTATTCGGGCATGCTTGGACTCCCAGGGACACTTGACCATGAAATCCGTGAAGGATGGGTCAGTGTCTGAGAGCCCTGATCTGTTTACAGTCCATTACATCAGAGCTCTCACTTTTCTAGCCAGTAATTTCAAAGCATTACAGTAAGGCCTACACACAGGTAGCCAATCCTTTAAAATCAACCATCCATTCTGGCCTGTCACCGTTCAGGTAGTGTACAGTAGAGGGTACATGTTGAATTGCACGTTTCTAACCTTTATCTGTATACGTGCTGAACCGCACGTCTCCAGCTAGCGTACGTGCTGAACCGCTCGTCTCGGCCTTGGTACGGGAGACAACCCTTATCAATTTTATTTAGTAGTAGGGGAAATTCTTAACAGGGGAAGGGTATAACTTTATTTGATTACACAGCGAGCGAGGGTTTAAGCAATTTTTCATTTCTTAGCAAAGCATTAGAAGCATTATTATACAGAAGCCAGAAACAGCTGGGGTAAACACAGATTTTTGCTAATTGTTATCCTATTATGCTGCTTGCTGACTGCCTTATCTATGGTCAGCTGGCCACAGTTTCTTAGCATAAGCTGGTTATAAAAAGAATGTTAAAACTTATAGGCTATACTATAGTTCTGACCTGGGGTCCTTCATTCCCCCCTTTTTCTTTATCATGGATATAATCTTATATCCATCTGTTTTGTTCTTCAATTGAGTCCTTTTGGGACTCTACTTGTTTAAGTAGTTGGTATTGCTGAGTCAAGACCATAGTCTGAACAACAGACAGGCGATCTTTAATGAATTGTATTAACCTGTTTAAGACACAAGGACCAAAAGTTAGAATTAATAACAGAATGATGAGAGGGCCCGTTATAGATGACAACAAAGTAGTAAGCCAAGGTGATCTGTTGAACCAGTTTTCGAACCATCCCTGCTGGGACTGAAAATCCCTTTTTCTTTGAGCAAGTCTTTCTCTGAGTTTATCCATAGTTTCTCTGACTACTCCGGTTTGATCTGCATAAAAGCAACATTCTTCTTTTAAGGCAGTCAGGGGTGCCTGTGGAATGTCACACATATTACCAAGGGATGTGGGTGGAGAGGGGCTGCAAGGCATCAGCCCCTTTTCCATCTTCAGCCAGCCTCCTGCTCCCTCATTATTTCCCCCTGAACAATTTTGACCCTTAAAGCTTTAAGGTGGTTGAAGGTGGAAGGTCTCATCTTCTGTAACCTCTTCCTGCTGAATAGGGGCGTAGAGCTGTCACTACCTACTGGGGTCAATATTGATCAGGGTAGGAATGTATAAGGGAGTTACGAAAGGTGGAGGCAGCTGAATCCAGCGCTGACAGTGAAGAGGCGTCCTCTCACGTGACAAGGATCGTCTGTTGTAGTGAAGTCATTGCAGCAATGGAGTCTCGGCACCAAGTAGAGAAACACTGAACAAAGCAACATATTAAGGTTAATAAGGCGATAAGAATGAAAAGCCCGAGAAGGAGATTTGGCCATAGTCCTCCTTCAAACCAGGAACTTAACCATTCACTGAGAGAGAGAGAAGGATCTTGTAGGGCCTTAATTTGGGTATTCATATATTTTATGGTATAATTTTTTTTTGTTTTATTTAATTATTTGACAGAGAGAGAGATCACAAATAGGCAGAGAGACAGATAGAGAGAGAGATGAGGAGAAGCAGGCTCCCTGCTGAGCAGAGAGCCCTATGCGGGACTCGATCCCAGGCCCCTGGCATCATGACCTGAGCCGAAGGCAGAGGCTTAACACACTGAGCCACCCAGGCGCCCCGTATTCATATATTTTATTAGTCCTGTGACATTTTTGTGATAGTCTGGGATGTACACACAACATTCTGTCTTGATAATTGTACATGTGCCATCCTGGGCTGCTGTCAGGACATCTAAGGCCATCCTATTTTGTAGGACTGTCTATAGAGCAAAAATGTTCAGAGGTTATTGATTATAGAATAAGCAAGATCAACAACCTTTGAACACATCCGCTCCACAGAGAAAGAAGTACAATGGTCAGGTTCAGGCATACAGGTAACTAGGTTTAAAGTTTGACAAATTGTAAGTATTATTTCTGGCATATCTATAGGTATAGTCCAATATTTAATTAGTTGGCTTCTATCATCCATTGGTGGCCTTTGGCTTCTAAGACAAATCTGGACCTGATGTGAAGTCATTACAGTCAGGGACTGTTCCATAGTGAACTTTGAGGCTCCTATTATGAGGGCTGTACTATGCTTAGCTAAAGCATCTGTTTGCAATTGCACCTCAACAGAGGTGGCCTCTAGGATAAATATGACTAAGGGATGAAACCCTTAAGAAGACCTTTGAGTGGTCCAGCCTTAACAATATCCTGATTACAGAGGATCATTGTCAAGTGGGAGAAAACTTGTCAAGAGATAAGGGGAGTCCCCCATGCATCATACAATCCACTCATAAACAAAGTGGGGTCATCCATTGTCTCCACAAGTCCATAGTTAATCCTATGGAGTGCAATAGGCTGGCTTTTAGGCAATTTCATTATCCCAGCCACACATAAGGTGTTAGTTAAGTTATACAATTGTCGGAGAATTAATCCCATTTTCCAGTTGTTTAATCATGTGTGAGGGGGTTCTACTAATATCCCCACAAAATAAAAAAAAAAGCAAGAAGATCATCTAAAAGAGCTAATGTGTAACTTCTCTGAAGTTTACCTCAAATTGTTTAGCTTAGGTAAACATTTAAAGACAATCAAATCTAGAATTTAACATCCATAAAGATGTGTTACTAAAACATAATTTTTCTCTCTAAAATAACCCTCATTTACAGAGATAGCCAAATCAGGACTAATTCACTTGTGAAACAAGTCCAGTTTTAACAAACTTGGCCCATTATTTACATAACCTCAGCAAGAACAGTTGAGTGTGATCATATAGATCTTTTAGAATCTGCTTTGCTGGAACTTCTTATAAGGAATCTCTGGGTTGAACTTTTAGTAGCCTCTCTGGGCCAGAAGCCAAGCCCTGTACTTGCCATCAGGCATGCCTGCAATACCTGTTGATTTGGGCGAGTTCCTCTTCTGAGTTTCCGCACCTACCAAAGAGTGACATTCTTTACTCACCTGGTGAGCCTGCTGGGAACTCTGTAAGCAAGGTATCAGGCCAACAGTCCCAAGGGGCTTTATGGCTCCAGGTTTCATAAAGTCAACGTTAGTTCCTTAAAGCTGTCTGGTCATAACTGAGTCTATGCATGTCTTTCTCAAATATGACATTCCAGTCACAGCCTTGGTAAAATAACCAGTTCTCAATGGTGTCCTGTTAAAGGAGAACAGATTCTTATTGAACTTATGCAAATGACTGATTGCCATGGAAGAAAGAATACTTACTGAGACCTTTTGGTTTCAGAGGGTTCATATAGAGAGAAAATTTGAATGCCTTGAGCACTTTCACATCTCTCTAAGTTACAGATAACTAGGAGGAAGTATCCCTGCTCTGGAAGAGCAAACATTAGATAGAACCAGCAATGTTTAAAGTAAGACAAAACATTAAGAGACACAACATTATAATCTTTTAGTTCATTTAGTTCCATGTTACTAAATCTGGTGAATGCAGCTTTAGTTAGTTCTGGAAATTCTTACCCATTTCAGTTTTAGGATTTTCAAGTATATTAAATATCTGTATTTGTCCTGAAAGTCCTTTATAGGAATCTCCTTGAAGATAAAACTCATTTTACAAGAGAATTAAAACAATTATAAATGACAAAAACTCAGAATGGATATGGTTAGAGCTAAAGAGACATGGGAGTTTACAATTTAGCTGCAAGAAAATCAGGTTACAGTTTCTGTGACATATAACATTCCCATAATTACAATATCAAGCGATGATCTCTCAAAACATTAAAACTTTAGGAAGTGCATAGAATCTCTAGAATAGTTATAGCATTTTCCCAAATGTAACCCAAGGTTTATCATTGGTTTAAATCTTGTCAACAATTGCTAAAACCTTAGAAAGTTTAAAAACACATGCCTAAATATAATTAGGGATGTTAAACACCTGATAAAACAAAACATAGGAACTGAATTTTCCAGGCAGGCAAAGAGAAAACCATTTACACTTTTTAACAGATCAATTAGCTAAGAAAACTTTGCCCCTTTTAAACAGAAAGAAAACCAGCTTTTTATACCAGTGTCTTTCCCTTTTTTATTTTATTTCTAAGTGTGCAGTCTTAAGATAGGAGTTTCCTGGGTTTCCCTCCCATCATGAATGATGTCGCAGACAAAGGAGGGGGATCTTTCCCCTGCTGTCCTGTTCCCATCCCTCATGGGAATTTAGGAGCGTCTTAGCTAAGGCCTGTCCGTATAAACCCCGGACCAGGCTACTCCGTGGAGTAGATGACCGTTATGCCATATGACGCCCTGCGAGACTCAAGGTGCAGCCCACTCAGACTCCGTAGCAGAAGTGGTGGAGCCATACAGACACATTCACACAGTCAGGCACTCTTCAGATTCAAACAGGTTGGATACCCTCCCCTTCTGGGCATCTCTGGCTAATGGGAGGTGATCAGTCTCCCCTTTCACTCAGATACAGGGTTGTCCATAGACTGAAAGGTGAAGCAAAAGGACTAGGTTTGGATAATAGGTAAGGACAGTGAAAAAAATGATCAAATTTTTGGGCAAAATAAATTCTTAGGTGTCCTTTCAATGGAGTCCTGGGCATTATGTAGCAGAAACTCTGGAGATGATCTCAATCCATTGGAGTCACCCCGTTTATTAGCTTGCTATTGACAAAGTTATTTACAAACAGTAGAGCAAGAAGTTATAATGTTATAATGTAGAAAACTGATGGTAATGCACAAGATTCTTGTTAACAATAATGCAAATTAGTGATATTTCATTAGAAAACATAAATGCTATATCCCAAATTATGGGCCCAGAGCACTTCTGCTGCACAACTCTGCTTATATCCCAAATAACCATGTGAACTAGTTTTAATATCTGCTTCTCTTATTAATTTTTGAATAAAAATTCTTGACACAAGTATTTTATAATTGCGTGATAATCATGCATTTAATTTCTTGGAGAACAAAACACACTTTAGCATAACTATGTTCTTTCACAGAACCAGCCTTGATAACACACTTCTATATGTTAGAAATGATGTAATAAATGTAGAATATTGGGCACTCGTTTGGTATTCTTTGCCATGTTTTGCACTATCTAAAAAGAGATCAGTGAACTTGGACTGGAGTTAGTAGACATGGAAGAAAATAAAATATTACAGAGAAGAATACTCTGTGGTCCACAATCTAAACAGGCTGGGATTCCCATCATTTGGATCCCTGTAGCTTTACAAAAGTCAATTAAATTTTTGTGCCTCCTATTAAAGTTGATTCTCCAGTACTTTTTCAAACATCTCTTGTAAAGTATTGTTTCCCAGAAAGAAAGGGATTTTGCACATGTATCTGCCTTTGTCTCTGGTCATGATCTCAGCCAGGACCCTGGGATCGAGCTCCATATCGGGCTTCCTGCTCATTAGGGAATATACTTCACAGTCTCTCTCTGCAGCTACCTCCCCCTGCCCCACTCATGCTCTCTCTCTCAAATAAATAAATACAATCTTTAATTTTTTAATTAAAAATAAGATAAATGAAATAAAATAAAAAGTCTGGTCTTACTGCCCCACTTAGCTCCTTTTTTTTGAGTTGTATTTAAAGCAGCATGAGAGAAGATGAAGCTTTTTTTTTTTTTTTTAAAAAGGAAATAATTGAGTTTCGTTAGGATTTAAGATCTTGTCTGCTAGACAAAAACTTTGGCTTTGTAAACATGTGAAAATTAACAAAAGAGAATAAGATAGAATTCTAATAATTTTTGTAGAAATTAAAAATTTCCTCCCACCCAATTACATACAGACCCATTAAGTAAATTCATTCCAATGTCCCAAACCAACCTTTTCTAATAGTAATGCATCTGTGTAAACAGGGTCAACCCAAGGAATAAATAAATATCATTATTTTTTTCCTGTCTCTTCCACAGTCACATCTGGGTATATTGGTAGCAAGCCAATTATCTATCTTATAAGACATGATATCATAAGGAAGCGTATTCTGTCCATTTGGAACAACTGAAAATCATTGTAATTTTAACTTGGTGCAGTAACTTGAGATCGCACAGTGTGGGTTATGAATATATATATATTTTTTTTACTGGGAAGAAGAGATTATAGAGATATTGGTTATCCAAGAGAGACTGACAGGTGTTGATAGTTGCCAGGTCAATATCCATCTACTTTTTCCTTAATATCAGAAAGCACTGAGGGATTGACAACAAGGAAACTTAAAACAACATCAAATATTTTATTGTCTCTTTTCTAGTGATATTGTAACCATATGACAAAGTATCAGTTGTACAAGCTATCATGCTCTTTTACCTCTATCTTTCTGCCAGAAATGTGGGCTTAATAGTGAGAACTCCAACAGCAGTTTTTGCAACTGTGAATAAAAAGCCATGAAAACCTCTAAGATAGTTCACTTGACTTTCTTAGGACTCTGAACCAACACCAGAAAACACTCTCTGTAGTCTTCTTGTTAAATGAAAAAATATGGTTAAACCACTTTTGAAAGTCTACTACATACAGCAAAATGTGAATCTTAATTGAAATATGTCCTCTCAGCTGTGCTTAAGCAATTGAGTCCTGAGCTTTTCAGGTTTTCAGTCTGAAAGAGTACACCTCTGGTGCTCTGAAAGGGAAGAGAAAGGACACCCTGTTCTCCATATAAATTAAAGAAGAGAAATCTGTGCATTTACGTGGGCCATATAAAATTTATCAAGCAATTATCTCCTAACTCCTTCCTATCCAAATTACCTGATATGCTCTCCCTACTCCTTTATTCCACGTTACTGCCTTTTCCAGGATTCTGTCTCACATCACAACATGTCTTCTGTTATTTCCTTCTTGCAAGCTAGTTTTGTTTTCTCCATCTAAACAAAATCAACAATCATTGTGTATTTCAATTCCCACTTTCCTCAAATGCATTGATTCTTCTTATCTATTACTCTTTTCTCATACTCAGTGTCTTTGTCTTTATGGGGTTTGTACTTTGCTTTTCCCCATCCTTTACTGCCATTATATAATCAAATCTAATAACTTCTTAGAGAAAGTTAAAAATTCCTGCATAGCCACACGTGAACTCAAAGTCACTGAGTTTTAGCAAACCTATAAGATAGTCAGACATCCATTCAATTTCTTTTTTTTTAAGATTTTATTTATTTATTTGACAGAGAGAGATGACAAGCAGGCAGAGAGGCAGGCAGAGAGAGAGGAGGAAGCAGGCTCCCTGCTGAGCAGAGAGCCCGATTTGGGGCTCGTTCCCAGGACCCTGGGATCATGACCTGAACCAAAGACAGTGGCTTAACCCACTGAGCCACCCAGGCGTCCCTCCATTCAATTTCTTAACTGAGTCTCCAATGCATCCTGAGTTTTAACCTAAACCTAAGTTCTACTTCTTACACGTTGTTATATGACCAAATTCTTTCAGTTCAGTATTTTGTAACATTTAAATATTAATCAATTGATGCTTTGTCTGTATATTTCTATGAAAATAATTTGAATACTGTAGATTTATTGATATATTTATAGATTTATAATCAAAGTTTCATCAGTTGAAGTTTTTGGAAATTTCAGATATAATGATTAACCTAATGATTCTGCCTCAAATCCCTCTGATATCAAGGCCCAACACCTGATTATAGCCAAACCTGTGGTGGATAGTTCCATGGGAAATTGCAGTTACTTAACACTGATAGCATCTCATGTTCTCTCTCTCATTTTAGAATGTGTCTGTCCAACACAACCCCAAAGTGTAGGAGAGTAAATGTCCTCTGAGGACAGCTCTCAGTGAAGTGGAAATAAGAACCATAGATAAAATTGTCAGTTTTCAATTCTTCATGAGGACAACTTAAAGAAATTTCTCAAGACCTTTCAGTAAAAGCAAGCCTTCATTTTCTTTCAACAACAATTATATCAACAACGTACCTCTTTGACAAATTTGCTTCTTCACTGTATCACTTTCCCATTCTTTTCTACCTTGGATAATCTCCCAGATAAACTAACAGTACTCAAATCCTTTGTCCTACTCTTTGCCCTCAATATAAATGGAGCCAAAAGACTTAGATTAATATCAAGTTCTGAATGGGATCTTAGAGCTATTTCTGTCCAGATTTTCATAAACATAGGGACCTTTGAATTATCAGGCTATAAATAAGTTCTAAATGGAGGGGGCAAAAGCAAAAAGTAGAAATTTTTATGTTTGATTTTTAATCATGATTAGTTGACTTTACTGATTATTACAAATACTAACATTATAAAAGTGTGCATCTTTGTAAAACAATGTCATAATGTAAGAAATAAGTTGCATAGTCCTTTGGAGAATATTAAACCAAGTGTTCAGGTGCCATCTAATTTCTTGTTTAATCCAGAACTTTGGTGTGCATTAACTTGAGGAATAGGATTTTGAAGTCCAGACAGACTAACAGAAAACAGATCCAAATGTGTGTGTTTATATTTCTGCTTTTGTTGTAAAAATCAAAGTGTGATTGCTGGTTTAAAATGGTAAAACTAATAATGTTCATGGACTCTATTATAAATTTTCTAATTGTATGGGAAGAATCCAATAAACATAGAATTAATTGATTTGCAAATCCTCAAAGAGCTACAGGATCAGGTAGTGGTATGTTCTGATTCAACAGCATCATAATGCAGCATTTTATATGTGTGGCTAATGGATATTTTCATGAATGTTTGCTAGCTAGTCAGCCAATACAGAGAAATATTAGGTAGGGTAATTACTCACAGTTGTGTATAATAAAATGAGAGAAAATTATCAAATGACACTAATAATAATAATCCTATAGCAGGCTAAATAATTCAATGATAATTACAAGTATTAATCTAGCTTTCTTCCCTGATTATGACTCTTCTCTCCTTTATCATAATGGGAGTAGCAGATTGTCTGCAATGAATTGTGAAAACCCAGCAGTGACTTTGGCAGTGAAGGCCTCCCATCAATTTTGATAGGTTAAAATGATTCTGGTTGGTCTTGTGCAAATGTGTCAATTTTTTTTTCTGTGTGTGTCATAAAAGAAAGAAGCAATAGTAAATTCTTGCTGTTATTCCATGGAGCCAATAAAATCATACTGCCAACAAGAGGCTGTTGACACCATAAGTGTAGTTAACTGTCTTGAAATACTACGCCTCGAAATAAAATTCCAATATTTCACATAACCTCTTTTTTTTAAAGAAAAAAACAAAACTAAACAAAACAAAACAAGTATACTGCTTACATTTAGGGCCCTGCTGTTGTGTAACTATTTTTGAACATGGCTACTGTAAGTGTATATATATATATTTTTTCTGTGCAATAAAGTCATTTAGAGATAAATTTGGATTGCAAATTATTTTGGGAGAGGTATGGCATTTGTGGCTAGTCTTACAAGTAAAAAGGACTAAAAGAAAGAAGAAAAACATTTTTTATTACAGCATATTTACATCTGTCCAAAGTACTTATTTACTATAGTACTGAGTAATGTATAATACTGTACACAAAGAAAGAAGTTAAATGAGTTATAATTCAGTCGAAGTATAGCTGGCCATTTTAAAACTTACCACTGAATCTTTCTGGTATGAAAAGTGATATCTGGCAATCTGGTCCAGTTCATTACATGAGGTCATTTGTATGTTCTTATTACCATTTTGCTAGCATAGCACATTTTATAACCCAGACATTTTACAATGGAACTATGATGCATGTATTTTCAAAAGTATAGACATACATGAAGCTATGAGGTCAAAAAAGATGAATGTCCATAGTAACATATAGACTCAACAAATAAAAGTGTCCAAGGCTCTCAGTGAGAGTTATGAATATTGTGTAAGATTAGGCCAACATGTGGTTTTGATATAAATAATCTGTTCTTAAATTAGAATTACAGTCGTTGAGTACAGTGTTGAAAATGGCAGATAGATTTTAGCTATCTTTGCTCACTAGGGAAAATGGAAAAATGTTTAGTTTGGTCAGATTTTCACTTAACTTCTAAAAATCTTACATTTGAGAGAACCCTTCTGAAATAAGAATCCTTAAAGACATAACCCCTTTGGCACAAGTTTTCAAGAAACTTGTTTGATGTTGTAGACAATTATATGGCACACGTACTGTTCTAGATGTTTCATGCCAATAATATGTAAGCCATACCAAGGCTACATATACATATAGAGATGTTCCTCAGCTTACAAGGGGGCTTTGTACAGAGAAACACATAAAAAATTGAAAATGCATTTAATACCCCTAAACTATCAAGTATCATAGCTTACCTTAAGCTTATTTAAACATACTCAGAACACTTACATTTGCCTGCATTTGGGCAAAATCATCTTAAGCAAAGCCTATTTTATAACAAAGTATCAAATATCACATGCAATTTATTAAATATTACACTAAAAAAAAGAAGAATGTTTATATATAGAATGGTTGTAAGAATATCAGGTGTTCACCCCTGTATTCTTCTCGCTGACTGGGAGCTGTGGCTCACTGCCCCTGCCCAGCATCACAAGACGGCACCATACCATATGTCACTGGCCCTTTTTATAAAGACCCAAATTCAAAATTCAAAGTACACTTTCTACTGAATCACTTTCACTTTCACATCATTGCCAAATATATCATAAATTGAATCATTGTAAATCAGGAGCCATCTGATTTGAAAGTTAAATCACAGTCACCCATATACACACAAAAAAAGGCCTTCATGTAGGGCCATCTATGGATCTCTAAACAACATAGCATGACATATCAATGGCAAAAAATGGAGGTGAAGGGGACAATTGCTTTGCGTCAGTACTCTGAGCAGTAACATACATGGCCTTACTCACCTAGCAGAACTCCAGAGCCAGCTGATGGCAAGGAATTTTGCAAATGTTTGCTGAACAGCTTAAGCACTATTATTTTAAAATTAGTGTGCATATCTGTTTTCTGAAGATATGTTAATTTATTTTATTGACTTATTACAAAACCAAATAATTTCCTCTTATTTAAGTGGCAGGTAAATAGAATTCTTTTTAATTAAATCAAATGGCTTTTTAGGGAAAATATACTAAAAATTCTGAAACTTGTATTGCTTACCCTCCCTTATCTAGATTCCCCAGCTTTCAGACAGGTGGACACTTCAATAAACCATACCCAAGGGATGTATCAAGTACTTCTTAGATATCTCTCAGATCCTTGAGGTCTCATTTTGCTTAATATTAACAAACTTATTTTAAAGTTTATATGGAGAGGCAAAGACTCACAATATTCAACATAGTGTTGAAGGAGAACAAAGACTGAGGACTGACTTCAAAGTTTACCATAACGATAGGGCGCCTGGGTGGCTCAGTGGGCTAAGCCTCTACCTTTGGCTCAGGTCATGATCCCAGGGGCCTGGGATTGAGTCCCGCATAGGGCTCTCTGCTCAGCAGAGAGCCTGCTTCTCCTCATCTCTCTCTCTGTCTGTCTCTCTGCCTATTTGTGATCTCTCTCTCTGTCAAATAAATAAATAAAATCTTTTTAAAAAAGTATACCATAACAATAATTGTAAACAAGATATTGTAATATCACAGAAAGACTAGAATAAAGGAACAGAATATATATTATATTTTATATTTAATATAAAAGCAAAAGCAATACAAGAGAGCAAAATACAATCTTTTAAACAAATGGTTCTGGAGTAATGGTGAAGCTAAATGTAAAAATATAAAATAAAAATAAAATAAAATAATAAAATAAAATAAATCCAGGCAGATATCAGACACTCCTCACAAAAATTAACTCAGATTGGATTATAAACCTAAACATGAAACATGTAGAAGGTAATATAGAAGAAAATTTAAATGACCTTGGTTTTGGAAATAACTTTAGCTACAAAAGCACAAGCACTGAATTTAAAAATGTCTACTCTGTGAAACAATGCCAAGAGAATGAAAAGGCAAAGCACAGACTAAGAAAAAATTTGCAAAATACACATCTGGCAAAGGACTGTTAATCAAAAATACACAAAGACCCCTTAAAACTCAACAATGGGGGAAAACCTGATTAAAAATGAGCCAAAGACATTAGCAGATACCTCACAAAAGAAAATATTACAGATGGCAAATAAGCATATAAAAAGATGCTTCACATCATATGTCATCAGGAAAATGCAAATTAAAACAAAAAAGAGACACCAGTACATACCCAGAATCCAGAACACTGACAACAGAACATGAAATGTTGGTGAGGATGTGGAGCAACAGGAATGTTCTTCCATGTCTATTGAGAATAAAGAATGGAAAACAACTTGGCAGTTTCTTACAAAACTAAACATATTCTTCCAGATGATTCAGCAGTAGCAGTTCCTGGTATTTATCCAAAGAAGATGAAATCTATACCCACAAAGATGTCTATAGCAGTTTTATTCATAACTGACAAAAGCTTGGAAGCAACCAAGATATCCTTCCATAGGTGAAAGGTCAAATAAAGTGTAGTACATGCAAACAATGGAATATTATTTAATGCTAGAGAAATGAATTTCCACACCATGAAAAGATATGGATATAAATATTTAATAAATATATGATTTTAGGCTTCTACCAGTCTATCAATAGTGTTAGTATATTTTAACAGTGAATGCTCAGCATTCATGAATTTCAGTAATAAAATGTTTTGGGTTCAATATTTTAAATACTTCAACCTCTATGATTATATTCCTAATAATTTTGAATTGGGGTAAATAAACCTTAATTTTTTTGTAACTTGTTTCTTATTGCAATAGAGCTCAATGAAATTATAGAAAATAAAAATTTACAAAAAAAAGTTTAGTTTACTATTGCCAAATAATTTAAAACTTTATCTTATATCAAATACATATATTTTTCTAAATTGATTTATATGCTACTAAAACCAAAAACTTTTAGTTATATTAGATTTCATATCATGCAATCAATGCCAGAAAGCCATCTGGCGATGACTTGTCTTAAATAGAGTTAAGATGGGTGTTATTACAATGCAAGATGGAAACAAAGATAGTATAACAATTGAGTGTTACATAACTTTTCTGTTTTGATCAAGTTACTAATCTACAAAAGGCTTTTATCGGTGACAGACTTGGGAATTTAACAAAACTTTTAAACTAGCATGTGCGACTCATTCCTAGAAAACAACACAATCAATAACACATTATTTAGATGACATCATGACTATTTCTCCATTTGAATAAAAAAGGTAGCAACCCCAATAAGTTTATTGAACAGGAAATGTTGAAATGCTATAATGCTCCTAAGGAATTAAATGATCCAGTCATGAATTACAAAAAAAGGATATAAATTACCAAAGTGTTTGTATAATTGTAATGTACAACTGCCCATTATCGTTCAATAGTGTCGGCTTGTACAAGAACTCTATAAAAGAACTCCACTTCTAAACCGTGGAAAATATGTTCCCTTTCCCCCTATATACAACTATTAAGCCATTCATTTAGCTTTTAAAATATCCACTTAATACAGGCTTTTTACTCATTTGAACAGGCAGCAGGGCTCTATTCTTATTGCTTACATCTGAAGGATAGACTTCTAGCGTAAGAGGTAAAGCCCATAAAGGAGCCCAATAATAACAACAAAATAGAGTTTAGTGAGCCCTTACAATCTGCCAGCTACCTTTCTGAGAATACTTCAATTAATAAAACATATAAAATACCTGACCACAAAGAGCTTACATTCTTTTGAAATATAATAGTGAAATACAGCAATAATAGAGGGGCACCTCGGTGGCTCAGTCCATTGAGTGACTGCCTTTGGCTTGGGTCATGATCTCAGGGTCCTGGGATGTAACTCCCCAGCAGGCTTTCTAGGCAGTGGGGTGTTTTCTTCTTCCTCTGCACCCCCTCCCAATTCTCTCTCTCTCTGTCTCCAATAAGAAAATAACCAGTATTAGAATAATGATTGATGGTTGATGGTGATAAGTGTTACAAAGAAATACAAGAAAGGTAAAAGCCATTGGAGAATGCTGGGAGGAAAGTTAATTTTATTTTGTGTTGGGTGGTTATATCTCATTTATGAGATGTTATTTGCACAAAGACCCAGGAAGTGAAGGAGGGTGTTATACACATATTAAAGGAAAAGACTGCTCTAGGCAGAGCAAGTAAGTATATAGACTTTGTGTGAACAGCTGGTCTGTTACTTTTGAGGAAAAGCAAGGAGGCCAATGAGGAGTTCATAGTGGTGGAGAGAGGAAGAACGTATTGATGCGTGACCTTCTAGTACATTGAAACGCCTTCAGTTTTTGTTTAATATGAAAGGGGAAGATACCAAAAGACTTTCGACAGCAGAATAAAATCATCTGACTTGATTTTTAGGTTAAATTGCTGTACCAAAATAAATTTGCAGGGAGAAAGGAGTGCAGTATGTGTGGAAGTGGGGTTATCAATCAAGTCAATAATTCAGGAACATATGATGGTGTTTTTAGCATGCTGGGTGGTAATAGAAGTGGTGAGGTATGGTATTTATTTTGTATATATTTTGATGGTGAATATTCTGGTGAACAGGATGGAGTATGTGCAGGACAGACAATATCAACATTTATTTTACCTGCACAAACAGAAGTGTGGAGTCTTCATTCCCTGATATGGAGAGAACTCTGAGTTCAAATGTTCTTTCTGATTAAATGGCATAGTGATGATGAGGATTTAGTCAGACAGTGAAAGAGAGCAGTAAGCATAATGTTAAGCGGTAAGACGTTATAATACATTTGAACATCAAAAAACGTTGTGTTGGATCATCTGTTTATGTGAGTAAATAAATAAATAAAGCTTCCTGGGGTTCTGATAGAGGTAAAGAAGACTACTATATGATCCAAAGGGGCACGTGCACCAAATGTTTATAGCAGCAATATCCACAATAGCCAAACTATGGAAAGAACCTAGATGTCCATCAACAAATGAATGGTATATATATATATATACGATAGAATACTATGCAGCCATCAAAAGAAATGAAATCTTGCCATTTGCGATGACATGGATGGAACTAGAGGGTATTATGCTTAGCAAAATAAGTCAACCAGAGAAAGACACTATCATATGATCTCCCTGATATGAGGAAATGGAGGTGCAATATGGGGGGTTTGGGGGAATAGGAAAAGAGTAAATGAAACAAGATGGGATCGGGAGGGAGACAAACCATAAGAGACTGTTAATCTCACAAAACAAACTGAGATTTGCCGGGGGGGGTGGGGAGGGTAGGGAGAGGGTGGTGGGGTTATGAACATTGGGGAGGGTCTGTGCTGTGGTGAGTGCTGTGAAGTGTGTAAACCTGGCGATTCACAGACCTGTACCCCTGGGGCTAATAATACATTATATGTTAATTAAAAAAAAAAGAAGAAGAAGACTACTATAAATCAAATGCTATGGTTTTCAGCAAAGAGTGTGTAATCAGGCATATTTTATTAAAGTAACCAAGTAAAATGATGGCGGAAAATTGGAAAAACCGAAAACATAAAAATCAGAGATTTTAAAAAGAGATATGGGACAGTGTAGAGAATATAGTCAATGATATTATAATAGTGTTATATGGTGACAGATGGTGGCTATATTTGTAGTGATCATAGAATAATGTATGGAGATATTGAAAACCTGAAACCAATGTAACACTGAATATCAACTATACTCAAATAAAAGAATAGTAAAAATAAAACATTTTAATTTAAAAAGATAAAAAGAGGGACAAGAATTTGAAAAGTGAATTTCAAAAAGAGTAAAGATGAAGCTAAGACATACTCTGAACCTTGAGGAAAACACCATTTTGAAAATTCTTCCCATTTTGAGAAAACCCAAATGAATCAATACCATAAAAGAACCCATTTTAACTGAGAGATGTAATGAATGCTCAAGAAATAATTTTATGACAGGATAATTCTTCCCTATGAAACAGCATACGGAAACCAGGGGAAACACCTGGAAGCAAAATAAACTATACTGAAAATAAGAATTAGGAAAAAGATAAATGATGAAGGATAAGAAAATTAGACCTGCGACAGAGACCTAGTGAAGAGAACTTTTAGCTTGTGGTTTAATGTTTTTGAGGATAATCTAGAGTTCATAACTGCCTTGAGACAGGCTGGTTGCAGGCAGTTTAGGCAGACCCCTAAGACAGGCCTACTTTGGGCAGGTGGTGTTGGAGGAGGCCATTGGGCTGGACAAAGACAAATCCAACCATTTGACTAAAGTGTCTGTGAAGATGTTAAAGTCAGATGCAACAGAGAAAGACCTGTCAAACCTAATCTCAGAAATGGAGATGATGAAGATGATTGGACAGCACAAGGACACCATCAACCTGCTGGGTCCTGCACACAGGACGGTCCTTTGTACACTCTCATGGAATATGCCTCCAAAGACAACATACAGGAGTACCTGCAGGCCCAGAGGCCTCCTGACCTGGAGTACTGTTACAATATCAGCCACAATGCAGCAGAGCAACTCTCCTCCAAGGACCTGGTATCCTGTGCCTATCAGGTAGCCTGAGGCATGGAGTATCTTGCCTCCAAGAACTGCATACACCAAGACCTGGCCACCAGGGAATTGCTGGTGACAAAGGACAACATGATGAAGATCTCAGACTTCAGCCTTGCCAGAGATATCACCACATCAGTTACTATAAAAAGACAACCAACAGTGGACTGCCTGTGAAGTGGATGGTCCCTAAGGCCATGTTTGACCAGATCTACATCCACCAGAGTGACTTCTGGTCTTTTGGGGTGATCCTGTGCAAAATCTTCACTCTGGAAGCCTCCCATATCCTGGAGTGCCTGTGGAGGTGGTTTTCAAGTTGCTGAAGGAGTCATTTGATGGATAAGCCAATAAGTGCACCAGAGAGTTCTACACAATAATGAGGGGTGGCTGGCATGTGGTACCTTCAAGCTGCTGGTAGAAGACCTGGATCATACTGTGGTCTTGACCTCCAACCAGGAATACCCGGACCTGACCTTGGCCCTGGAACAATACTGTCTATGCTTTCCCAACACCCAAAGCTCCACCTGCTCCTCAGAGAAGAATTCCACCTTCTCTCATGTGCCGTTGCCCAGGGAGGCCTATCTGCCCTGACACCCAGCCCAGCTTGCCAATGGTGAACTCAAATGACTAGTATCCCTATTACTCCTGTCCAGATTCCGTCATAAGCTGTAAGCCTTACCCCCCACCCTCCCTGCAAGTCTCACTGCCTTCTCCTTTGTCCCTTTCCTACTGGCAGGAGCCTGCTGCCTACCTGAGGCCTTCACCCCTTGAAGTTCACCTCTCTTCCCCTTCCTCTTCCTCCTCCTTACAACCTGCTCATGAAAGAAAGGCACAGAGAGGCAGGTACTTGCTCGTGGCTACTTCCTTCCCTCCCATATGTTGGACCAAGACCCCTCCCTGGCATCTGGTACTGCGTCGACGTCGAGGGAGTGGGAGATGAGGCATGCCAGTGAAAGATGTCGCAGCTTTCCTGTTTTGGTTTTGTCTGCTTAGCATAACATGTAAGACTGAGTTCTGGTGGCAGGGACCTAGTCCTTGGGGCTATAGCACTAGCGAGGGGAGGTCCACTGCTCTGGGCCTTGGCTAAGAGCAACCCCTGCTCCAGAGATATGGTGCCAAGGGCTTATTAATTTTGATACTAATTTGCTTTGCTGACCAAATACCTGGTATCAAAAGATGGGAAGGCAAAGACTGGAAGCAGTGTTGTGACCATGGGGTCCAGCCCCAAACTATGAAGAAAACACAAAGTGTATAAATCTGAGTAAGTATATATTTACACACCTCTTTAAATAGGTTGTTATCAAAGATTTAATCAATGGGTAATATGCTCCTCGTGGCTGGGAAGCATCAGTTGCCATATATTAAAAACAAAGAAAAGAGGTGTCTGGGTGGCTTCCTCCATAAGTGTCCCTTCCTTTCAGGTCATGATCCCAGGGTCCTGGGATGGAGCCCCACATCAGGCTCTCTGCTCACTGGGAAACCTGCTTCTCCTTTTCCCTCTGCCCTGCTTATAGTTCCTCTTCCTTTCTCTCTGTCTGTCAAATAAATAAAATATTAAAAAAAAGAGAAACAAACAAAATGTTTTTAAAAGGTCTTTTTTTTTTTTTTTTAATTTCCTAGGGGTGACTGGATGACTCAGTTGTTTAAGCAGATATTTGCCTTTGGCTGAGGTCATGATTCCAGTGTACAGGGATCCAGCCCTGCATGGGACTACTTGCACCCCAAGGAGCTTGCTTCTTCCTCTCCCTTTGCACGTGATTCCTCCCGCTTGTGCGCTTCCTCTCTCTCTCTCTCTCTTGCTGTCAATAAACAAAATAAAATCTTTTACTAAATAAATAAATAAATAAACCTACTTTCAGTTTAGGTCCCTTAACAAAAATTGCTACTGCTTCATTTAAAAAAAAAAAAAAAAAGATAATTTAGAAAGATGCTTCCAGAGCTAAAAATCTGGTTTTTTTTTTTCAGGATTAAATATAGAAGTGCTTTATAAAGTAAAAGAAAAACTATGCTATATTAACACTAATTACACTATAACTTTGGTGGTTATATCAAGATAATGAAAAGTGATTTTAAAGCAAATTTCATTATCAGACATAATGATCAAGTCAAAATTACAGAAGACTAAAAGGATGAATTTATCAGGGAGTATAATAATTCTTGACTTTTAACACTTAATAACAGATTTGGGGATATATAGGGAAAAACTAAGAACAAAAATCATAACTTCTACCTTAGAAGAGAAACGGAAAAAAGTTTCAATACCTTTATTTTAAGATTATATAGACAAATAGTCATCAAATTGGTAAGATATGTAAGACTTGAACAAAATTATCAACTAATTAGATATGCTTGATATTACAGAACACTCCCAACAAATGCAGACTACATATATCTTAAGCCATGATTTTCTTTGCAAAGGTCAACATTGATAATGTTCTAGTCATACCTCCGTGTACCAGGAAAGAAGTAGCATATTTCTTGAAAGACACAGCTATCAAAGCTCCATTGAGAAACCGTAAAGATGGAGAAGAGATTTGCAAATTATATATCTGATAATGGACATCTCCTCTGATTATTAAAAAATGAATAAAAATAAAAAACCTTACTAATAACCAAACAGAGTAACCAATTTTACATGTGAAGAAATTTATTGAAGAGACATGTCACCAAAAGGATATGGATGGCTTATAAGCACATGACAAATTTCTCAACATTTAGACATTAAAGAAATACAAATTAAAATCATAATGAGACATGTTTACATATCTATTAGAATGGCTAAAATTATCAAGGCTAATTTACTTCGTCTGAGCTAGATTGAGAAGCAACAAAAAATCTCAACTGTTGTTGGCATATATCATGATACCACCACTTTGGAAAATAGTTTGAAAATTTTTTTAAATGCAAAATATGTTGCAGTTACACAAATAGCCATTTTACTTCTAGGCTTTTAACCAAGAGAAACAAACCCTATGTTCATACAAGACTTGTATATGAATTTCATAGCAGCTTTATTTTTAAGAATTGAAAACTGTGGAAATATTCATCAATGTCCATCAATAGAGCAAAGACAAATTATGATCTCTCATTAAAGAGATTACTGTTCAACATCAAAATGAACTATTTACAATTGGAGATTTTCAAAGTAATCATGCTGAGAAAAGAAAAGCCAGGCAATGAATAGTATATACTGTGTGATTCCATGACTATAAAAAATCTAGAAAAGACAAATTTATATATAGTCACAGTCATCAAATATATTGGTGTGATTTTAGTGCCTTCTTCTGTGCTCCCATAGCTTCCTACACTTGGATCTCCGAGCATTTGTTACACCATGTGAAAATATGAACTCTTTTTCTTTATTCTGTCTTACAAGTAAAAGAATCTTTGAAATTTTATGGACATTTGTACTCTCAGTTATTAGCAGAAATTCTATCATACAGTAAATTTCCAAATATAAAAGCCAGAGTTTTACAATGACTTCTAAGCTTTTACATGATCTAGCCACTCATTTAACCTCTGTGACCTCTTTCCCTGCTACTCTTCAGTCCCTCACAGTGGCCTCCTTGCTATTCCTCAGATATGCCAGGCACGATCCAACCTTATGGCCTTCAAGATAGCCAATTCCTTTGTCTGGAGTGACCTTATTGCTGATAGTTCTGGGCAAATTCATCACCATTCCATACCTTTGTTCAATTGTCAGCTTCATTGTAACTACCCTGATCTTCCTATTAAAATTCTTAACTCCCCATCCCCTGCCTAACAACCTTGATATTTCTCATCCTGATCTAATTTTTCTTTTTTCCCATTGTACTCATCATTTTTGAATGCACTATGCAATTTTTATTAAGTTTTATATCTTTTAATTGTCTCACCCATTAAAATAAACATTCTACAAAGCCAAGTATTTCATTTACCAGTGTAGTCTGAAGTAATATCTGCCATATAATAGGTTCAAGACACAATAGGTAAATTTCAGAAAAACATATGCTGAGAGTATACTGAATTTCATAAGTCATTTCAATATTTTTTTCCAAAAAATAAACTATGTAAAACATACCTTAAATTTACTTTCAAAATATTTTGTAGCATATAATGGTCAATATACATAAGCCTTAAAGAAACAATCATATAAATAACCATTTCATACCTACTTAAAAATTGCATAATACCACACTCCTAGATCCTCTCTGAATGCTCTAAAATAACCCTTCAAAGGAAATACATTTTTAAAATAACAGATTTTTTGGCAAATAATTTAATAAAATAAAAGTTTCATTCATCTATGTAGATCATAATAAATGTTTTTAATAAGTATGAAATTATAACTCTGAAGTGTGCTAAAATGAAACCACCTGCTAAGGGTGAGAGAACAAAAATAAACATCATTTTTCCAAATAAGAGGAATTTATTACCTTTGAATCAAAGCATGTGGCAATAAAGGAATATGGAAAAACAAACCATAGAATGTCATATTTTAGATTTCTAAAAGACTTTAAAGTGAAGAGTATACATTTTTTAAATGCTACATAATGCTACATAATGATAAGATGACAGGTTGTGACAAATAGCATTTTAAAAGCTCTACTCATAATGGAACGGAAGGTGTCATTTCCCTATAGTTTTATATAGGTCATTAATTTACAATATCTAGATACAACATATTACCAAACAGATGTTCATCAAAGACTAAATCATTTTTAATGGAACATAATATTTTGAACCTACGTCTAGCAATCATTTTTTCGATCTAACATTTATAGTCTCGCTAAACAATTTATCAGTTGTCGACAAAATTAAAAAAAAAATAGGATAAAAAGTCGTGTTTGGAAAAGTAGATTTTCTTTGAAATTTGCATTTAAATGAAAATATTTGCTGATATTTTTTAAACTTTAAATGTAATTTTATAAATATCTGACCTATCAGATGATATAAAATTTTTGGAGAAAATAGGACATATTTTTTTTGATCTTGGTTGAAGGTATTAATAAAGAGCAACTGTTTGTATTATTTGTATTGTGATATCTTAGTTAATAAACATGAATAACTGGTATAAAATATGTTTTTTTTTATTTTATTTATTTCCTTGACAGAGATCACAGGAAGGCAGAGAGGCAGGCAGAGAGAGAGGAATGGAATCAGGCTCCCTGCTGAGAAGAGAGCCCACTGTGGAACTCAATCCCAGGAACCTGGATTCATAACCTGAGCCGAAGGCAGAGATTTTAACCCACTGAGCCACCCAGGCGCTCTAAAATATGTTCTTTTTTTTTTTATAGAATTATAGTTCTTGTCAAAATATGGAACTAGCTGGAACTGAATGCCTCCTTCAAAGTCAGCTCTGGAGAAATTATGCAAGTGTAATATAGAACTATTTCGGATATGAACCAAAAACAAAGAAATGATGATAAATTCCTTAAAAGACTCAAAGCTGCTCTTGACTGGTATGTTTCAAGCTCTATTCCTGGTTTGAGGACAGTTTTTAACAGGCCTGTCACTGTAGAAATCAGCTGGATGTTTAGAGGCTATCAGAACTGTGCAAAAACCTTGAAGGGGTAAAGACTTGAAAATTCTTTAGAGAGATCAGCTCCCTAAGGCATTATTCATCCACACATTTTCCTCCAAACAATTAAGACTGATGGATGAGGGGCACCTGAGGGGCTCTCTCATCACGTGGGTGGTGGGTTAAGCCTCTGCCTTCATCTCAAGTCATGGTCTCTGGGTCCTGGGATCCAGCCCCACATCGGGCTCTGCTCAAAAGGAAGCCTGCTTCCCTCCCTGCTTGCCTGCCTCTCTGCTTACTAGTAATCTCTCTCTCTCTGTGTCCAATAAATAAATAAAATCTTTTAAAAAAGGCTGATGGATGATAAATTATGTAAACTGCTCCCTCCAAATGATGCTTCTTCATAAGGATTTAAGAATTTAAAATTGTAAGAACTTAAAATTAAAACTTGATCGTAGGATTTATCTTATAGAATAACATCAAGTGAAGGCAGTTATTATTAGTTCTGAAGTACTTGTGATTCTGAATTCTTGGCCTCATTAGTAAATTTATTTTTAAATTCTCCCATGGAGTGGTGATTGGCCTTCAGTCTTTCATTCATGTACATCATTGGGTCAAATGAGATGTGTGTGCCCAGAACTATATATAATCTTCTTTGTATTTCACTGGAGATGGCATTTCTGAGTTTTGTTCAATTTAATTTGGACAGATGTTTTAATAGTTACTTCTAGAGTTGGCCCTGGAGAATATCTTCCTTTTTTTTTTTTCTCTTCCCGATTCTCTGAAAAACCCTGACTAATTCACATTATCACAGTGATATCACAATTTAAGTTTTTCCAAACACTATAGCTGCAAAATAGAAGGAAGCTACTCAGAATGTAATGCTATTGTGAATGATTGATAAAGAAAACATTATTATAATTAAGCTACCAGGTTTCAATGTATTTTATTGTTGCTAAGAAAATCCTAGCATACCCAGACTTTACAGAGATTTGATGATCGTAAGAGGAGCTGAACTCATGGACCAAAATAACTATGCACATAAAAAGTACAATTACTTACCTAAAAAAGATGATGTGGTTAACTTTATATGGCAATCCAAGTGTTATTGGAACAGGAATTTTAAAAATAGCTTAGGGGCGCCTAGGTGGCTCAGTGGATTAAGCCACTGCCTTCAGCTCAGGTCATGATCTCAGGGTCCTGGGATCAAATACTGCATCAGGCTCTCTGCTCAGCAGGGAGTCTGCTTCTCTCTCTCTCTCTCTCTCTCACTCTCTCTCTCTGCCTGCCCTCCGTCTACTTGTGATCTCTCTCTCTGTCAAATAAATAAATAAATAAAATCTTGAAAAAAAAGAATGACTGTACTTTTAAAAAATAGCTTAAAAGGGGCACCTGGGTGGCTCAGTGGGTTAAAAAGACATGTAGACCAGTGGGTTAGAGTAGAGTGCCCAGATATGGACCATCAACTCTATGGTCAAAAAATCTTTGACAAAGAGGAGAAAATTATACAGTGGAAAAAAGACAGCCTCTTCAATCAATGGTGCAGGAAAAATTGGAGAGCTATGTATGGAAGAATGACACTCAACCATTCTCTTATACCATACATAAAGATAAATTCGAAATGGACAAACGACCTCAACGTGAGGAAGGAATCTATCAAAATCCCAGAGGAGAACATAGGCAGTAACCTCAGGGACACTGGCCACAGCACATTCTTTCAAAACATGTCCCCAAAGACAAAGGAAACAAAAGCAAAAATGAACTTTTGGAACTTCATCAAGATCAAAATTTTCTGCACAGCAAAGGAAACAGTCAACAAAATGAAGAAACAACCCACGGAACGGGAGAAGATTTTCACAAATGACATTACAGATAAAGGGCTGAAATCCAAGATCAATAAAGAACTCCTCAAACTCAACACACACAAAACAGATAATCATGTCAAAAAATGGGCAGAAGACATGAACAGACACATCTCCAAAGAAGACATACAAATGGCAAACAGGTGCCATATATGCAGGCAGAGAGAGAGGGGTAAGCAGGCTCCCCGCTGAGCAAAGAGCCTGATGTGGGGCTCCATCCCAGGACCCTGAAATCATGACATGAGCCGAAGGCAGAGGCCTAAACCACTGAGCCACCCAGGAGACCCATATCTGGTAATTTTTAATCAACGTGGATTTGCTGCATCAAATAGTTCCTTCTTCTTCAAATATAAATATATATATATATATATATTGATCAAGTCACACGCATGTCTTAGGAGAATGTCATACCTTTAGTAGCAAACTTGAAATCTTGGACATTGGTTATGATTTTTGTTTTAGTTTGATTTGGTTCGGTTTTTGTAATTTTAAAAATCCCTCCAGCCCTTGGCTCTGTCTGACCTGATTGCTTTCAGCTGTTTCTGCAACAAAGTTGTCCCAGCTGCGAAAACTCTCATTGTTTCCAGTGGCGCCCCCTTCTGAACACTTTGTTAATAGAAAGCTTTTTTTTTTTTTTTGGCTATGGTAAATGTGGAACAACAGTAGATATTTCAAAGAGGTGAACCACAGATAAATTTCTCTAAGGGTGGGGTGAGGGTTACTCAAAAAGGAACTTGACAAGGCTTTTAAAGATATCGACAATCATTATAACATAACGTGACTGATTGTTACCGTGCTCTTAACTGGGCAAACACTTGTTGGCTTCCAAGATAGACTAACATAGTTGAGATGGTTCTAGCGGCCTGCTAGCACAGGGTCTCATGAGCCAGGGATTCTAGCCACTGGCTGTGCAAGGTTGAGACCTGTTAGTGATTCTATTTTTTCCTCTACAGAATGGGTCTTTCTGCATTCCAGGTCCTTTCTACCCCAATAAATAATGCGGCGATTCTCTCAGTGAGTTGTACTTTTGGTTTAAACAACCAACTGTCTGTTATAAAGGACTTTTGTTTAAATTCCTTTAAAAAAAAAGTCGTTTCAAAAAAATCTTTATTTTTTATTTTTTATTTTTTGATCCTATAGGTTTACTCTGATCCTGGAACTTTATCATTTTGACCTTCTCTGCTGATTAAAATATTCTTCATCATCAGCACCTACTGCTCTCCTCTCCTGGTGTGGTCTCTCGGGAAGGGGACTTCTCTAGCTCTTCTAGCAGGAGATGGGCACTTCCCCTCTACCCCTGTTGCCAGACCAACCTTACCTATCCTGCAGGGTCAGGTCGGCCTGGCCTTTTATCTGTTGTTCTCTTTTGAGTGGTTAGTTTTTCATCGATACCGTGCTTTGCTTTTGTCAGGATTTACCCTGGTCTATCAAAACCCTTTTCTTGTACCAGTGAAGCCTAAGAAACAGTCCTGATGAGAGAACCAGGAACTCGAACAGATCATATTTATCCTGAATGTTCCGTCCAAAATGAAAAATACATTTCTGAGGAGCCTCAAGATCTCTGAGAAGGGAAGTTTCACCAACTCTGTCATGTAGGGGCATCAATTCCGATTCTGTGTCAATTTCCCGACTTTCCCAGCTAATACTTCTCTACCTCAGAAAGCCCACTCTCAACCGTTTCCTCTCTCAAAGGCAGTTGCTCTTAGAGTCTGCACATGGCACTTGGGTCCTGCTGGTCATTGGCTACTGCCCTCTGTACCTTGGGCCTAACAGCTGCGGGGCATCAAGATGAGAATGTCTCTTGTTCTAAGACTTAATATAGTTGGGTGCACATGGTTAAGGAATAATCACTTATTTTGTTGATCCAAGTGTTCGACCTTTCTTAATTATTCTAGTACCACAGTTTACTTGTTCTAAGATTTGTCCCCCCCCCCATTTTAATATCTCTTAAGGTGGCATTTACCTTGCACTTGAGGACATATCCTAGTTTAACTGACAGCATTTCTCTTTCTTAGTCGAACATAAACTATAGTGCATCTTACCCTTGATGAAAGCTAGGATGCAATTAAATACTCTATTATGGTTACGATTCTGATATTTGAAATCCTCCGGTAGCTCCCTGTGCCCCCACAGTGTAGTACCTCACCTCCTCGGCATAGTATACAAACCATCTCACCCCAGTGTTAACCCCGGGGCTCAGCCTCCATCCCCAGGTGATGCTGCCAGATCAGCTGTCGGTTATCATGAACTTGCTGTAGTTTCCTGAATGCACTGTGCTGCCTCCTGGCACTTTGAAACTTGACACACTCATCCTCATTCTTCGCTTTGCCCTTGTCTATCACCTCCCCTGAAAATCTGTTCCTAAGTGGCTTTTCCCAGCTCCAACCTACCCTTGGCAGTCTTTTCTCTCCCTGTGGTAAAGCCTGTCACACTGCACCATGGACATGCCGGTTGTCCCCCTGAGAAGAGAAAAGGGACAGTGAGGGCCCCCCAGCATTTGCAGCTCTAGTGCAGAGCCCCATGCCTGGCTTGCAGGAAATGCCAGATCATGAAGACAAACGGAGATCATCCTCTGGCTAAAACCAGCTCTTCTTTGCCTACCGCAGGATCTGGATCATTAAAGAGCAGCCAGTTATTATGGCTGTTTTTCTAGGGATTTTTTCCCCATATATTTCCCAGGGCTTTACTCTTTATATAGCACTTTAATTCAGGCTTCAACCACTTCCTAGTCAGATCAGGTGAAATCATTTTCCTTCCCATACCCTCGATGTTTTTCTCACCTAGTAATTCTTTTTTTAAAGATCTTATTTACCCATTTGACAGATCACAAGTAGGCAGAGAGGTGGCAGAGAGAAAGGGTTAAGCAGGCTCCCCGCTGAGCAAAGAGCCTGATGTGGGGCTCCATCCCAGGACCCTGAAATCATGACCTGAGCGGAAGGCAGAGGCCTAAACCACTGAGCCACCCAAGAGCCCCTTATCTGGTAATTTTTAATCAATGTGGATTTGCTGCATCAAATAGTTCCTTCTTCTTCAAATATAAATATAGAAATATATTGATCAAGTCACACGCATGTCTTAGGAGAATGTCATACCTTTAGTAGCAACCTTGAAATCTTGGCCATTGGTTATGATTTTTGTTTTGGTTTGATTTGGTTCGGTTTTTGTAATTTTAAAAATCCCTCCAGCCCTTGGCTCTGTCTGACCTGATTGCTTTCAGCTGTTTCTGCAACAAAGTTGTCCCAGCTGCGAAAACTCTCATTGTTTCCAGTGGCGCCCCCTTCTGAACACTTTGTTAATAGAAAGCTTTTTTTTTTTTTTTTGGCTATGGTAAATGTGGAACAACAGTAGATATTTCAAAGAGGTGAACCACAGATAAATTTCTCTAAGGGTGGGGTGAGGGTTACTCAAAAAGGAACTTGACAAGGCTTTTAAAGATATCGACAATCATTATAACATAACGTGACTGATTGTTACCGTGCTCTTAACTGGGCAAACACTTGTTGGCTTCCAAGATAGACTAACATAGTTGAGATGGTTCTAGCGGCCTGCTAGCACAGGGTCTCATGAGCCAGGGATTCTAGCCACTGGCTGTGCAAGGTTGAGACCTGTTAGTGATTCTATTTTTTCCTCTACAGAATGGGTCTTTCTACATTCCAGGTCCTTTCTACCCCAATAAATAATGCGGCGATTCTCTCAGTGAGTTGTACTTTTGGTTTAAACAGCCAACTGTCTGTTATAAAGGACTTTTGTTTAAATTCCTTTAAAAAAAAAGTCGTTTCAAAAAAATCTTTATTTTTTATTTTTTATTTTTTGATCCTATAGGTTTACTCTGATCCTGGAACTTTGTCATTTTGACCTTCTCTGCTGATTAAAATATTCTTCATCATCAGCACCTACTGCTCTCCTCTCCTGGTGTGGTCTCTCGGGAAGGGGACTTCTCTAGCTCTTCTAGCAGGAGATGGGCACTTCCCCTCTACCCCTGTTGCCAGACCAACCTTACCTATCCTGCAGGGTCAGGTCGGCCTGGCCTTTTATCTGTTGTTCTCTTCTGAGTGGTTAGTTTTTCATCGATACCGTGCTTTGCTTTTGTCAGGATTTACCCTGGTCTATCAAAACCCTTTTCTTGTACCAGTGAAGCCTAAGAAACAGTCCTGATGAGAGAACCAGGAACTCGAACAGATCATATTTATCCTGAATGTTCCGTCCAAAATGAAAAATACATTTCTGAGGAGCCTCAAGATCTCTGAGAAGGGAAGTTTCACCAACTCTGTCATGTAGGGGCATCAATTCCGATTCTGTGTCAATTTTCCGACTTTCCCAGCTAATACTTCTCTACCTCAGAAAGCCCACTCTCAACCGTTTCCTCTCTCAAAGGCAGTTGCTCTTAGAGTCTGCACATGGCACTTGGGGCCTGCTGGTCAGGGGCTACTGCCCTCTGTACCTTGGGCCTAACAGCTGCGGGGCATCAAGATGAGAATGTCTCTTGTTCTAAGACTTAATATAGTTGGGTGCACATGGTTAAGGAATAATCACTTATTTTGTTGATCCAAGTGTTCGACCTTTCTTAATTATTCTAGTACCACAGTTTACTTGTTCTAAGATTTGTCCCCCCCCCCCATTTTAATATCTCTTAAGGTGGCATTTACCTTGCACTTGAGGACATATCCTAGTTTAACTGACAGCATTTCTCTTTCTTAGTCGAACATAAACTATAGTGCATCTTACCCTTGATGAAAGCTAGGATGCAATTAAATACTCTATTATGGTTACGATTCTGATATTTGAAATCCTCCGGTAGCTCCCTGTGCCTCCACAGTGTAGTACCTCACCTCCTCGGCATAGTATACAAACCATCTCACCCCAGTGTTAACCCCGGGGCTCAGCCTCCATCCCCAGGTGATGCTGCCAGATCAGCTGTCGGTTATCATGAACTTGCTGTAGTTTCCTGAATGCACTGTGCTGCCTCCTGGCACTTTGAAACTTGACACACTCATCCTCATTCTTCGCTTTGCCCTTGTCTATCACCTCCCCTGAAAATCTGTTCCTAAGTGGCTTTTCCCAGCTCCAACCTACCCTTGGCAGTCTTTTCTCTCCCTGTGGTAAAGCCTGTCACACTGCACCATGGACATGCCGGTTGTCCCCCTGAGAAGAGAAAAGGGACAGTGAGGGCCCCCCAGCATTTGCAGCTCTAGTGCAGAGCCCCATGCCTGGCTTGCAGGAAATGCCAGATCATGAAGACAAACGGAGATCATCCTCTGGCTAAAACCAGCTCTTCTTTGCCTACCGCAGGATCTGGATCATTAAAGAGCAGCCAGTTATTATGGCTGTTTTTCTAGGGATTTTTTCCCCATATATTTCCCAGGGCTTTACTCTTTATATAGCACTTTAATTCAGGCTTCAACCACTTCCTAGTCAGATCAGGTGAAATCATTTTCCTTCCCATACCCTCGATGTTTTTCTCACCTAGTAATTCTTTTTTTAAAGATCTTATTTACCCATTTGACAGATCACAAGTAGGCAGAGAGGTGGCAGAGAGTAAGGGGTAAGCAGGATCCCCGCTGAGCAAAGAGCCTGATGTGGGGCTCCATCCCAGGACCCTGAAATCATGACCTGAGCAGAAGGCAGAGGCCTAAACCACTGAGCCACCCAAGAGCCCCTTATCTGGTAATTTTTAATCAATGTGGATTTGCTGCATCAAATAGTTCCTTCTTCTTCAAATATAAATATAGAAATATATTGATCAAGTCACACGCATGTCTTAGGAGAATGTCATACCTTTAGTAGCAAACTTGAAATCTTGGCCATTGGTTATGATTTTTGTTTTGGTTTGATTTGGTTCGGTTTTTGTAATTTTAAAAATCCCTCCAGCCCTTGGCTCTGTCTGACCTGATTGCTTTCAGCTGTTTCTGCAACGAAGTTGTCCCAGCTGCGAAAACTCTCATTGTTTCCAGTGGCGCCCCCTTCTGAACACTTTGTTAATAGAAAGCTTTTTTTTTTTTTTTTTTTTTTGGCTATGGTAAATGTGGAACAACAGTAGATATTTCAAAGAGGTGAACCACAGATAAATTTCTCTAAGGGTGGGGTAAGGGTTACTCAAAAAGGAACTTGACAAGGCTTTTAAAGATATCGACAATCATTATAACATAACGTGACTGATTGTTACCGTGCTCTTAACTGGGCAAACACTTGTTGGCTTCCAAGATAGACTAACATAGTTGAGATGTTTCTAGCGGCCTGCTAGCACAGAGTCTCATGAGCCAGGGATTCTAGCCACTGGCTGTGCTAGGTTGAGACCTGTTAGTGATTTTTTTTTTTCTTCTGCAGAATGGGTCTTTCTACATTCCAGGTCCTTTCTACCCCAATAAATAATGCAGCGATTCTCTCAGTGAGTTGTATTTTAGTTTAAACAGCCAACTGTCTCTTAAAAAGGACTTTTGTTTAAAGTCCTTTAAACAAAAGTCCTTTTAAAAAATATTTTTTTTATTTTTTATTTTTTATTTAAATCTGTTGGTAAACTTGTTTGCCACTTAACTAATTCATAAATTTGCCACCTGAAGAATTCTGTTGTAACAGTTCACAATTGGTTAATACTTAGTCTTCACTAGAGATTAAGGTGTTTCTAAGAGTATCAAACTCTGCTTAGTGTAACTAAGACTGATGGAAATAAGGGAAACTCTGTAGGAAAGTAGATGATAAGTAAAAAAAAATTAAGGAATGGGAATACATTTTGTTGAAGGTAAGGGAAGGTAATTTTATCCTAAATGAGATGGTTGCTTAGAAAGAAATGGCTTTGGACAAGACCTGAATGCAAAGGAAAGTTATAAAAGATTTATAAAGGGAAATCTTCAGAAAAGGAATTTTAGCTATGGTCAGAACAGACTAAAATGGACTAAATAAATGGGTTTTAAAAGTACATTACATTAGTACAAGACTAAAATTCTCTGTTCAAAGGACAAAGTTTTCTTAGATTAATTGATCTCCTGTTACGGGAATGTAAGTGATTTCCTCTTTGCCTGCCCAGAAAAAACAGTTTCTATGTTTTGTTTTATCAGGTGTTTAACATCCCTAATTATATTTAGGCATGTGCTTCAAAACTTTCTGAGATCTTAGCAAATGTTGACAAGATTTAAATTGTAAAATCTCTTTAACTCAGGCTTTTCCTTAATATATGAAGTTGCTCATGAAATACTACAGAACCGATGATAAACCTTGGATTACATTTGGGAAAATACTATAACTATTCTAGAGATTCTATGCACTTCCTAAAGTTTTAATGTTTTGAGAGATCATCGCTTGATACTGTAATTATGGAAATGTTATGTATCACAAAAATAACCTGATTTCCTTGCAGCTAAATTGTAAACTCCCGTGTCTCTTTAGCTTTAACCATATCCATTCTGAGTTTTTGTCATTTATAATTGTTTTAATTCTCTTATAAAATGAGCTTTATTTTCAAGGAGATTCCTATAAAGGACTTTCAGGACAAATACAGATATTTGATATACTTGAAAATCCTAAAACTGAAATGGGTAAAAATTTCCAAAACTGACTAAAGCTGCATTCACTAGATTTGGTAACACGGGACTAAATGAACTAAAAAATTATAATGTTATATCTCTTAATGTTTTGTCTTACTTTAAACATTGCTGGTTCTCTCCGATGTTTGCTCTTCCAGACTAGGGATACTTCCTCCTAGTTATCTGTAACTTATAGAGATGTAAAAGTGCTCATTTATAAAAGAGCTCAAAGCATTCAAGCTTTTCTCTCTATCTGAACCCTCTGAAACCAAAAGGTCTCAGTAAGTAAGCATTCTTCCATGACAGTCAGTCATTTGCATAAGTCCAATAAGAATCTGTTCTCCTTGTAACAGGAAAGAGTTGGTAACACGGTTTATTTTACCAAGGCTTTGGCTGGAATGTCATATTTAAAAAGACTCGGATATAACCAGAGAGTTTAAAGGAACTAAGGTTGACTTTATAAAACCTAGAGCCATAAAGCCCCTTGGGACTGTTGGCCTGATACCTTGCTTACAGAGTTCCCAGCAGCCTCACCAGGTGAGTAAAGAATGTCACTCCTTGGTAGGTGCGGTCTCAGAAGAGGAATTCCCCAATGAGAAATTCGCCCAAATCGACAGGTATTAAGGCATGCCTGATGGCCAGTACAGGGCTTGGCTTCTGGCCCAGAGAGGCTACTAAAAGTTCAACCTAGAGATTCCTTATTAAAAGTTCCAGCAAAGCAGATGCTAAAAGATCTATTGATCACACTTATTGTTCTTGCTGAGCTTATGTAAATAATAGGCCAAGTTTGTCAAAACTAAACTTGTTTCACAAGTGAATTAGTCCTGATTTGGCTATCTCTGTAAATGAGGGTTATTTTAGAGAGAAAAATTCTATTTTAGTAACACACCTTTATGGATGTTAAATTCTAGATTTGATTGTCTTTAAATGTTTGTTTACCTAAGCTAAACAATTTGAGGTAAACTTCAGGGAACTTGTACAATAGCTTCTTTAGTCAATCTTATTATTTTGTGGGGATATTAGCAGACCCCACGGCACATGATTAAACAACTGGAATAATGAAATTGCCTAACAGCCAGCATACCGCACCCTTCTCCCACTTGACAATGATCCTCTGTAATTAGGATATTGTTAAGGTTGGATGACTCAAAGGTCTTCTTATTGGTTTCATCCCTTAGTCATATTTATCTAGAGGCCACCTCCATTGAGGTGCAATTGCAAACAGATGCTTTAGCAAAACCTAAAACAGCCCTCATAAAAGAGCCTCAAAGCTCACTATGGGACAGTCCCTAACTGTAATAATGTCACATCAGGTCCAGATTTGTCTTAGTAGCCAAAGGCCACCAATGGATGATGGAGGCCAACTTATTAAATACTGGGCTACACTAACAGAGATGCCAGAAATAAAACTTAAAATTTGTCAAACTTTAAACCTAGTTACCTGTATGGCTGAACCTGACCACTGTACATCTTTCTCTATAGAGCAAAAATGTTCAGAGATTATTAATCTAGCTTATTCTATATGGCCAGGTTTAAGATGCCCCTGTTAAAATTACAAATGACAGTTGGTTTTCTGATGAAAATGGTTTTCATAGAAAGTAGAAGAAAAGCTAGGTGTGCCATAGTGCTCACTAGCACTTTGCAATTGCCAAAGCCTAAGAATTAACATGTATACTGACTCCAAATATGCCTTCCTGGTACCACATGCCCATGGAGCTATTTGGAAGAAAAGGGGATTTTCCTGGAATCATGGGCGCATTACTAAAACCATTACAACTCCAGCTAATCTCCCCTACTTGAGACAAAGATGGACACGATCTGTTTTTAAATGGTATGATCACTTAGCATCCATTTTTGTTCCATCTGCGGGACTAGGGGATATCATGTGGCATGAAGAAGCCCTTAATAAATATACTACAAAGGCACTCAATGATTCACTAAATAGCATCTCCCAGCTTAATACCAAAGTGTCACAGATATGCAAGGCAGTCCTACAAAATAGGATGGCCTTAGATGTCCTGACAGCAGCCCAAGGTAGCACATGTGCAATTATCAAGACAGAATGTTGTGTGTATATCCCAGACTATCACAGAAATGTCACAGGACTAATAAAGGATATGAATACCCAAATTAAGGCCTACAAGATCCTCCTCTCTCTCTCAGTAAATGGTTAAGTTCCTGGTTTGAAGGAGGACTATGACCGAATCTCCTTTTTGGGCTTCTCATTCTTATCGCCTTATTAACCTTAATATGTTGCTTTGTTCCATGTTTCTCTACTTGGTGTCCAGACTCCATTGCTACAATGAGTACACCACGACAGACGATCCTTGTCGCGCGCAAGAACACCTCTTCACTGTCAGCGCTGGATTCAGCTGCCTCCACCTTTTGAAACTCCCTTATACATTCCTACCCTGATCAATATTAGCCCCAGTAGGTAGGGACAGCTCTACGCCCCTATTCAGCACGAAGAAGTTATAGAAGATGAGACCTTCCACCTTCAACCACCTTAAAAATTTAAGGGTCTTTAAAAGCTGGCGCCTTGCATCCCCCTTTCACCCGCTCCCCTCCATATGTGTAGCATTCCTCAGGCACCCCTGACTGCCATAAAATGATAAATAGTTGACTTGCTAAGATCACAATCCTGCAAGATAGGAGCCTCCCTTGGTTTGCAAATGTCCTTGAGATTACAACAAAGAAGTTACTTTATCAATAGCCCAATTTTCAATCGGCCCTTGTATCTTAAATAAACTCGTACAGTTTGTAAAAGATCGCTTGTCAGTAATCCAGACAATGGTACTGACACAGCAATATCAACTAATTAAACAAACCGGCTCTCAAACTGACTTACGTGATAAACAAAGCGAATGTATATAGGATTCTATCCATGATAAAGAAAAAGGGGGGAATGAAAGACCCCTCTCCCCTTGCTAAAGGCTTGTTTAAATAACCTGAAGTCCCCACAGCACCCCCTCTCCCCTTGCTGAAGGCTTGATTGTCCCCATAGCCAGATGGAAACACATACCAGGATGTCTATTGTCTGTGATCACCCGGTCTGTCAAAAGAAAAGACAAATGAGGAATAGAGTGTACCTGGGAATTTCCAGAGTGCTGAGGCAAGGCCCGCCAGAACAAACGGCTGTGTCCTTGCCTTAAACCCAACGCCTGACTAATTAACCAATCAGATCCCTGTAACCATGCATCTGCTTCTGTAAGCTTGCTTCCCGCTACCCCAACCCTTCCTATATAATCTGCTCCCCATCTTAGCCTGGCGTGCTCAGACCACAAAGGCTGATGCATCCGCAGGCGCCTGTGTAACCAATAAACCTCTTGCAGTTTGCATCTAGTGGAGGCGTGCTGTTTGATTCTTGGGTGCGGCTCCAGGCTCTTTCACTACCACTTGCCGTCTTGCTCATTTTTTGCCCAGCATTATTGGTCGCTGTGTCATTCTTTAAACACACCAGATGTGCTCCCACCTTGGGCTTACTGTTTGCTTTGTGTGGGATGCTCTTCTCCAAACAGCACAACTGCTCGTTCCTTAATTTCCTCCAAGTCTTTCCTCAAATGAGGGAGACTTCCCTGACACAGTCCCATAGAAAATTCCAACCTGCTCCCCTAAACCCCACACCCCATGTCCACTCACTCAGCTTAGTTTCCTTCCTACCCCACATCAACCCCTGATATGTATGTATATTTATTTGCTTCATTTCTCACTCAACAACTAAAATGAAAACTCCAAGAGGACATCAAATTTATTTTGTCTCTTGTTAACTATTCTGTCTTTAGGGTTTAGAACAGTACCTGACACATAGTAGATGTTCCATAAATATTGGAGAATGATTTGTTACTATTTTTGCCTTTTCTCTATCCATTTTTTACACAGCAGCCAAAAATGACATTTTAAAAATGCAAAAGGAATCCCGTGACCAGCCTCCACCCACCAGTGTAAAACCCTTCAATGGCTTTTCGTTGTGCTCAAGCCGCAGCTGACATTCTACAGCCCAGGCCAGATTAAT
The DNA here is from genome assembly GCF_030435805.1 of Mustela lutreola. NCBI lineage: Eukaryota > Metazoa > Chordata > Mammalia > Carnivora > Mustelidae > Mustela > Mustela lutreola. The sequence goes on along the minus strand of NC_081292.1, from coordinate 91,888,695 downwards.
ATTTCAGAGTTCTTAATCACTGGAAGGATGATGGTGTTGTCACCACCAGAGATATTTAAATATTTTTGAAGATTAGATCCCAAAGTAAGCGTGCTAAAAGCCTAGCAATATCCGATTTCACAAACTCAGATTTCATAAAGTCTCATTAGTCTTCTCACCTTGTGTAAGTTTAATCTTTCCCCCTTTTCTCTTCTGTTTCAGGCACTCACCATACTTTGCCAGAATGACCATAACGGCCTTCCAACCTGTCATCTCATCTTCAGGAATATGCCCCTTTCCCTCCCATCCTCACACCAATTCATCCTCTAAACTTATTCAAAGATGATCACTCTAAAATGTGCATCTCACTGTGTCCTTCCCCTACAGGAACTTACTCAATAGCTCCTAAGGACGTGTGAATTTCCTTGGTGTGGTATTTTTACAAGACCCTTTGCTTGCAAGTGGCAGCAATCCAAAGAAAACTGGAGGAACCAAAAGGGAAAAGCAAGCAAACAAACACAAAACAAAGGAATGTCCAGGATCCTGTAGGTATGGATACCACAGAAGTTCATAAAAATCCAAAAGAAGATGGGGCACCTGGGTGGCTCAGTGGGTTAAGCCTCTGCATTCGGCTCAGGTCATGATCCCAGGGTCCTAGGATCCTGGGCTCTCTGCTCTGCAGGGAGCCTGCTTCCTCCTCTCTCTCTGCTTGCCTCTCTGCCTACTAGTGATCTCTGTCAGATAAATTAAAAAAAAACTTTTTTTTAAATCAAAAGAAGAGCTGCAGAACTAAAATTTCAGAATCAAGAACAGGGACTGGAAACCGGCAAAACAGTTTTCTATTTGTCCATGTCTCATGTTTACTAGTCTCCATATGGCTGCTTTCTTCTCTGGTCAGACTCTTCAAGTGTCCAGGAAGATGGCCATGGCCAGCTCCTGAATCCCATCCAGCAAGGCCAGTCACTCGCCTAAAGAGAGAACATTGTCTTCCTGTCATTTACATATCAATCCCAGGGAGACTCTGATTGGTCCTATTGGTGTCAGGTGGACTAGTCACTATATGGGCTTATGTGTGCCCATCCTCCTCCAGACTGCAGAAGCACAGGAGAAATTTTTAAAATTAACATATAATGTATTATTTGCCCCAAAGGTGCAGGTCTGTGATTCATCTGTGTTACACATTTCACAGAACTCACCGTATCACATAACCTCCCCAATGTTCATAACCCAGCCAACCTCTCCATAAACCCTCCATCCCCGTAAACCTCGGTTTGTTTTGTGAGATTAAGTCTATTATGGTTTCTCTCCCCCCATCCCATCTTGATTCATTTTATCCCTCCTACCTCCCATGACCCCCTACCCTGCCTTGCAAATTCCTCATATCAGACAGATCATATGATAATTGACTTTCTCTGATTGACTTACTTCACTTAGCATAATACCCTCTAGTTCCATCCAGGTCATTGCAAAGAGCAAGATTTCATTTTTGATGGCTGCATAGTATTCCTCTGTGTGTATGTGTGTGTGTGTGTGTGTGTGTGTGTGTGTGCCTCTGGGTGTCTGTGTGTCTGTGTGTAAAGAGGACCTGGCCATGCCATCGTGGGTGGAGATGCCCCAAGCAGGATGAGGCTGATGAGGGTTTAGATGTCTGGTGGGCAAGTTATGTTCACACCCCAGTTTAAGGATGGTTAAGTGGGATCGGGTGGAGGGTCTACACCCTTCTGCCCAGGGTTTATCCTGAGACCCTGAACAGATGGGTCCATGACCCAGGAGCGGGGCTAACCCTAACAGTAACCATGAACCCTGACCCTGACACTGACTGTGAGCCTGCCCCAAACCCTAACCCAAACCCTGACCCTGACCCTGACCCTGTCTGTGATCCTGACCTGAACCCTAAACCTAAACCTAAGCCTGACACTCACCCTGATGTGGACCCTGAACCTAAACCTAACGTTGATATTACTGTAACCAAGACTCAAACCTAACCATGACCCTGACCCTGACCCTAATCCTAAACCTGACGCTGACCTAAACCTGACCCTAACCATAACCCTGACCGTGACTATGAGCATGACCCTAACCCTAAACCTAAAGGTAACTCTAACCATGAACCTAATACCGACCCTGAATATAAACCTAACGCTGACCCTGACCCAAACACTAACCCCAACAATAAACCAAACCCTAACCCTAACCTTACCCTGTCTATCCCTAAGACTAATTATAACCCTACTTCTAACACTAACCCTAACCCCAATCCCAAACCCTACCGCCAAAACCTAACTGTGACACTGAAACGAACATGGACCCTAAAACAAAGCCTGACGCTAAACCTAACCCTGTCCATGACCTTCAACTGAACACGACCCTAACACTAACCCTGACCCAACTGTGAGCCTGACACTGACCTGAACACTAAACCTGAACCGGACTGTGAGCCTTACCTTAACTCTAACCCTAAATGTAACCCTGAACCTGACACTAACACGGGCCCTCCCCCGAATCCTATCGCTGACCTAACCCTCAGAGTAACCCCTAACCCTACCACGGACCCTGATCCTAACAAGTTGTAACCCTAACTGACAACCAAACGCTAACACTAACACTAACCCTAAACTTTAACAATAACACTGAACCTATACATGATTATGCTCATAACCCAAACCATGATCTTTGCCTATACCACACCCTGACCCTAAACCTGAACCTGGCCCTGACCCTAAACCTAACCATGACCCTAACACTGACCACTACATAACCATGTCGCTGACCCGAATGTGGACTTTAAACCAAACCTGATCCTCATCGTAACGCTGACACTGGCGTTACACTTCACCCTGACCCTGACCCAGGAAAAGACCATAAACGTAACCCTGACCCTAACAGTGACCCTGACCACGACCCTAACACTAACAGTGAACCTGACTGTGAGCATGACCCTAACTCTAAACCTAAACGTAATCCTGACCATGACACTAACACGGGCCCTGACCTGAAACCTAACGCTGAACCTAACCCTAAAACTAACCCCTAACATTATCCCTGACACTGACCCTAACCCGGTCTAACGCTCCACCTACCTCTAACCCTAACCCTAACCCCACTTTAACAATAATCCTGACGCTAATCATAACCCTAACTCTGAAGGTTGCCAATGTCAGATCTTAACCTTAAACCTGACCCTGGCCTTGACCTTAACACTGACCCTAACCCTGAATGTAAACCTAAATCTGACCCAATCTATGATCCTAAACATAATCTTAAGCCTAAAGCTAACCCTGATCCTGAAACTACTCATAAAACAGAACCTAAACATAAAGCTGACCTTACAATAACCATGAACCTAATCCTGACCCTGACCCTAACCCTGACACTAGACCTGTCCCAAACCTAACCCTGACCCTGAATGAACCTTGCCCCCAACCAAAACTTGAACCTGACCCTAAATCAAACCATGACCCTGAACCTGACCCTAAACCTAACCATCACCCTAAAACTGACCCTGACGTGACTCTGACCGTAATGCTAACCCTGACCCTACTGTGATCATGACCCTAAACCAAACCATGAACCTAACCCTAACCCTGAGCCCTACCCTAAGCCTTATGCTAACCCTGACCCCAAGGACATCTAACCCTAACCCAGACCCTAAGTCTTTCTCAATCCTAACCCTAACACTGACCTAGTATAAATCCAGCTCTGTTGCCTCCAGCGGGGACAACAGCTGCACCTAGGCCTCCCAGGGGGTGGGGGAGGCTGTATGGGGGTCACTGGATGGGCACTGCCTGAGTGGAGTGTGAGCCTGAGCAGCTTGGGGACCGCCGGCTCAGGGAGTTCTGGTACAGCAGGAAGTTCGGTAAGGAGCCCCCAGGCAGTGGTGACCTCACTTCCCTGACGACAGAGCCCAACGGAATTGGAACCAACATATCCAGGCACCCCATTACAGAGAAAACCCCCCTGCCCAGCTCATTTCTAGGCACATCCTAAAGGAAGCGACATGTTCTTCTGCTGTACTGAAGCCGAGAGGATGTAGGGAGAAGAGAGCTCGCCCGCCAGACACGTCCCCTCCCTGGCCGGTCATATCAGGATTCCCCAATGCCTCTGGACCTTTGGTTACTAAAATCAAAAGGTGACACCAGGGGACTCAGAGTCAGAGAGTCCCACACCTTCTGATCAACCGGTGTAGCCCTAGGTCTCCTCCCCATCTCTGTATGTGTGTGTGTGTGTGTGTGTGTGTGTGTGCCTCTGGGTGTCTGTGTGTCTGTGTGTAAAGAGGACCTGACCATGCCATCGAGGGTGGAGATGCCCCAAGCAGGATGAGGCTGATGAGGGTTTAGATGTCTGGTGGGCAAGTTATGTTCACACTCCAGTTTAAGGCTGGTTAAGTGGGATTGGGTGGAGGGTCTACACCCTTCTGCCCAGGGTTTATCCTGAGACCCTGACCGGATGGGTCCATGACCCAAGAGCGGGTCTAACCCTAAGAGTAACCACTAACCCAGACCCTGACACTGACTGTGAGCCTGTCCCAAATCCTAACCCAATCCCTGACCCTGAACCTGACCCTGACTCTGTCTGTGATCCTGACCTGAACCCTAAACCTAAACCTAAGCCTGACAATGTCCCTGATGTGGACCCTTAACCTAAATCTAACGTTGATATTACCATAACCAAGACTCATACCTAACCCTGACCATGAACCTGACCCTAATCGTAACCCTGATGCTGACCTAAACCTGACCCTAACCCTAACCCTGACCGTGACTGTGAACCTGACCCTAACTCTAAACCTAAAGGTAACTCTAACCATGACCCTAATACAGACCCTGAACCTAAACCTAACGCTGACCCTGACACTAACACTAACCCTACCCTAAACCAAACCATAACCCTGACCTTACGCTGTCTAAGCCTTACCATAATCCTACTTCTAACTCTAACCCTAACCCCAATCCCAAACCCTACCGCAAAAACCTAACTGTGACACTGAACCGAACATTGACCCTAAACCAAAGCCTGACCCTAAACCTGAACCTGTCCCTGAACTTCACCTGACCTGACCCTGACCGTAATCCTAACCATGACACTAACACTGACCACTACACAATCCTGTCCCTGACCCGAATGTGGACTTTAAACCAATACCTGAACCTGACCCCAAACCGGACACTGGCGCTAAACATCACCCTGACCCTGAACCAGACCATGACCATAAACCTAACCCTGACCCTAACAGTGACTCCGACCCGGACCTGAACAACAAACCTGACCCTGACTGTGAGCCTGACCCTAACTCTAACCCTAAATGTAACCCTGACCCTGACACTAACACGGGCCATCCCCCGAATCCTATCGCTGAACCTAACCCTAAGAGTAACCCCTAACCCTAAAACAGACCCTGATCCTAACAAGTTCTAACCCTAACCGTCAACCAAACGCTAACCCTAACACTAACCCTAAACTTTCACAATAACCCTGACCCTATACCTGACTATGATCATAAGCCTAACCCAGAACTTTGCCTATACCAGACCCTGACCATATACCTGACCCTGGCCCTGAGACTAAACCTAACCATGACCCTAACAATGACCACTACATAACACTGTCCCTGACCCAAATGTGGACTTTAAACCAATACTTGATCCTGACCGTAAACCTGACACTGGCGCTAAACTTCACCATGAACCTGACCCAGGCAAAGACCATAAACCTAACCCTGACCCTAACAGTGACATTGACTCCGACCCTAAAATTAACCCTGACCCTGACTGTGAGCCTGACACTTACTCTAACCCTAAACGTAACCCCGACCATGACACTAACACGGGCCCTGACCCGAAACCTAATGCTGAACCTAACCCTAAAACTAACCCCTAACATTATCCCTGACACTGACCCTAAACCGGTCTAACCCTCCACCTACCTCTAACCCTAACCCTAACCCCACTTTAACAATAATCCTGACCCTCTCCCTGACCCTGATCATAACCCTAACTCTGAACTTTGCCTATGTCAGAGCTTAACCTTAAACCTGACCCTGGCCTTGACCTTAACACTGACCCTAACCCTGAATGTAAACCTAACTCTGACCCAATCCGTGATCCTGAACAGAATCTTAAGCCTAAAGATAACCCTGATCCTGAACCTATTCATAAAACAGAACCTAAACATAAAGCTGACCTTACCATAACCATGAACCTAATCCTGACCCTGACCCTAACCCTGACACTAGACCTGTCCCAAACCTAACCCTGACCCTGAATGAACCTTGCCCCCAACCAAAATTTGAACCTGACCCTAAATCAAACCATGACCCTGAACCTGACCCTAAACCTAACCATCACCCTAAAACTGACCCTGACGTGACTCTGACCGTAATGCTAACCCTGACCCTACTGTGAGCATGACCCTAAACCAAACCATGAACCTAACCCTAACCCTGAGCCCTACCCTAAGCCTTACGCTAACCCTGACCCCAAGGACATCTAACCCTAACCCAGACCCTAAGTCTTTCTTAATCCTAACCCTAACACTGACCTAGTATAAATCCAGCTCTGTTGCCTCCAGCGGGGACAACAGCTGCACCTAGGCCTCCCAGGGGCTGGGGGAGGCTGTATGGGGGTCACTTGATGGGCACTGCCTGAGTGGAGTGTGAGCCTGAGCAGCTTGGGGACCGCCGGCTCAGGGAGTTCTGGTACAGCAGGAAGTTCGGTAAGGAGCCCCCAGGCAGTGGTGACCTCACTTCCCTGACGACAGAGCCCAACGGAATTGGAACCAACATATCCAGGCACCCCATTACAGAGAAAACCCCCCTGCCCAGCTCATTTCTAGGCACATCCTAAAGGAAGCGACATGTTCTTCTGCTGTACTGAAGCCGAGAGGATGTAGGGAGAAGAGAGCTTGCCCGCCAGACACGTCCCCTCCCTGGCCGGTCATATCAGGATTCCCCAATGCCTCTGGACCTTTGGTTACTAAAATCAAAAGGTGAAACCAGGGGACTCAGAGTCAGAGAGTCCCACACCTTCTGATCAACCGGTGTAGCCCTAGGTCTCCTCCCCATCTCTGTATGTTTGTGTGTGTGTGTGTGTGTGTGCCTCTGGGTGTCTGTGTGTCTGTGTGTAAAGAGGAACTGACCATGCCATCGAGGGTGGAGATGCCCCAAGCAGGATGAGGCTGATGAGGGTTTAGATGTCTGGTGGGCAAGTTATGTTCACACTCCAGTTTAAGGCTGGTTAAGTGGGATTGGGTGGAGGGTCTACACCCTTCTGCCCAGGGTTTATCCTGAGACCCTGATCGGATGGGTCCATGACCCAAGAGCGGGTCTAACCCTAAGAGTAACCACTAACCCAGACCCTGACACTGACTGTGAGCCTGTCCCAAATCCTAACCCAATCCCTGACCCTGAACCTGACCCTGACCCTGTCTGTGATCCTGACCTGAACCCTAAACCTAAACCTAAGCCTGACAATGTCCCTGATGTGGACCCTTAAGCTAAATCTAACGTTGATATTACCGTAACCAAGACTCATACCTAACCCTGACCATGAACCTGACCCTAATCGTAACCCTGATGCTGACCTAAACCTGACCCTAACCCTAACCCTGACCGTGACTGTGAACCTGACCCTAACTCTAAACCTAAAGGTAACTCTAACCATGACCCTAATACAGACCCTGAACCTAAACCTAATGCTGACCCTGACCCTAACACTAACCCTACCCTAAACCAAACCATAACCCTGACCTTACGCTCTCTAAGCCTTACCATAACCCTACTTCTAACTCTAACCCTAACCCCAATCCCAAACCCTACCACAAATACCTAACTGTGACACTGAACCGAACATTGACCCTAAACCAAAGCCTGACCCTAAACCTGAACCTGTCCCTGAACTTCACCTGACCTGACCCTGACCCTAATCCTAACCATGACACTAACACTGACCACTACACAATCCTGTCCCTGACCCGAATGTGGACTTTAAACCAATACCTGAACCTGACCCCAAACCGGACACTGGCGCTAAACATCACCCTGACCCTGAACCAGACCATGACCATAAACCTAACCCTGACCCTAACAGTGACTCCGACCCGGACCTGAACAACAAACCTGACCCTGACTGTGAGCCTGACCCTAACTCTAACCCTAAATGTAACCCTGACCCTGACACTAACACGGGCCATCCCCCGAATCCTATCGCTGAACCTAACCCTAAGAGTAACCCCTAACCCTAAAACAGACCCTGATCCTAACAAGTTCTAACCCTAACCGTCAACCAAACGCTAACCCTAACACTAACCCTAAACTTTCACAATAACCCTGACCCTATACCTGACTATGATCATAAGCCTAACCCAGAACTTTGCCTATACCAGACCCTGACCATATACCTGACCCTGGCCCTGAGACTAAACCTAACCATGACCCTAACAATGACCACTACATAACACTGTCCCTGACCCAAATGTGGACTTTAAACCAATACTTGATCCTGACCGTAAACCTGACACTGGCGCTAAACTTCACCATGAACCTGACCCAGGCAAAGACCATAAACCTAACCCTGACCCTAACAGTGACATTGACTCCGACCCTAAAATTAACCCTGACCCTGACTGTGAGCCTGACACTTACTCTAACCCTAAACGTAACCCCGACCATGACACTAACACGGGCCCTGACCCGAAACCTAATGCTGAACCTAACCCTAAAACTAACCCCTAACATTATCCCTGACACTGACCCTAAACCGGTCTAACCCTCCACCTACCTCTAACCCTAACCCTAACCCCACTTTAACAATAATCCTGACCCTCTCCCTGACCCTGATCATAACCCTAACTCTGAACTTTGCCTATGTCAGAGCTTAACCTTAAACCTGACCCTGGCCTTGACTGTAACACTGACACTAACCCTGAATAAAAACCTAACTCAGACCCAATCCGTGATCCTGAACAGAATCTTAACCCTTAAGCTAACCCTGAATCTGAACCTACTCATAAAACAAAACCTAAACATAAAGCTGACCTTACCATAACCATGAACCTAACCCTGACCCTGACCCTAACCCTGACACTAGACCTGACCCACTCCTAACCCTGACCCTGATATGAACCTTGCCCCCAAACCAAAACTTGAACCTGACCCTAAATCTGACCATAACCCTGAACCTGACCCTAAACCTAACCATCAACCTACACTGACCCTGACCCTGTCTCTGATGGTAACGGTAACCGTGACCCTACTGTGAGCCTGAACCTAAACCTAACCATGAACCTACCCCTAACCCTGACCCCTACCCTAAGCCTTCCGCAAATCCTGACCCCAAGCACGTCTAACCCTAACCCTGATCCTAAGTCTTTCTTAACCCTAACCCTAACACTAACCTAGTCTAAACCCAGCTCTGTTCCCTCCAGCGGGGAAAACAGCTGCACCCAGGCCTGCCAGGGGCTGGGGGGAGGCTGTATGGGGGCCACTGGATTGGCACTGCATTGAGTGGAGGGTGAGCATTGAGCAGCTTGGGGACCGGTGGCTCAGGGAGCTCTGGTACAGGAGGAAGTTCGGTAAGGAGCCCCCAGGCAGTGGTGACCTCACTTCCCTGACGACAGAGCCCAACAGAATTGGAACCCAAGTATCCAGGCAACCCATTACAGAGAAAACCCCCCTGCCCAACTCATTTCTAGGCACATCCTAAAGGAAGCGACATGTTCTTCTGCTGTACTGAAGCCGAGAGGATGTAGGGAGAAGAGAGCTCGCCCGCCAGACACGTCCCCTCCCTGGCCGGTCATATCAGGTTTCCCCAACGCCTCAGGCCCTTTGGCTACTAAAATCAAAAGGTGACACCAGGGTACTCAGAGTCACAGAGTCCCACACCTTCTGATCCACGGGTGTAGCACTAGGTCTCCTCCCCGTCTCTCTGTGTGTGAGCGTGTGTGTGTGTGTGTGTTCCTCTTGGTGTCTGTGTGTCTGTGTGTAAAGAGGACCTGGCCATGCAATCATGGGTGGAGATGCCCCAGGCAGGATCAGGCTGATGAGGGGTTAAGTGTCTGGTGGGAAAGTCATGTTCACACCCAAGTTTAAGGCTGGTTAAGTGGGATCGGGTGGAGGGTCTACACCCTTCTGCCCAGGGTTTATCCTGAGACCCTGAATGGATGGGTCTATGACCCAGGAGCGGGGCTTTCCCTAACAGTAACCACTAACCCTGACCCTGACACTGACTGTGAGCCTGCCCCAAACCCTAACCCAAACCCTGACCCTGACCCTGACCCTGACCCTCTGTGATCCGGACCTGAACCCTAAACCTAAACCTAAGCCTGACACTGATCTAATTGTGGTCCTGAACCTAAACCTAACATTGATATTACTGTAAACAAGACGCATAACTAACCATGACCCTGACCCTGACCCTAATCCTAACTCTGATGCTGACCTAACCCTGACCCTAACCCTAACCCTGACCGTGACTGTGAGCCTGACCCTAACCCTAAACCTAAAGGTAACTCTAACCATGACCCTAATACGGACCCTGAACCTAAACCTAACACTGACCCTGAACCTAACACTAACCCCTACCCTAACGTAAACCCTAACCCTGACCTTACGCTGTCTAAGTATTACCCTAACCATAAACCTACTTCTAACTCTAACCCTCACACCAATCCCAAACCCTACAGCGAAAACCTAACTGCGACACTGAATCGAACATTGACCCTAAACCAAAGCCTGACCCTAAACCTGACCCTGTCCATGAACTTCACCTGAACCTCACCCTGACCCTAATCCTAACCATGACACTAACACTGACCACTACACAATCCTGTCCCTGACCCGAATGTGGACTTTAAACCAATACCTGAACCTGACCCTAAACCGGACACTGGCACTAAACTTCACCCTGACCCTGACCCAGACCATGAACATAAACCTAAACCTGACCCAAAGTTTGACCCCGACCCTGACCTGAACACTAAACCTGACCCTGACTGTGAGCCTGACCCTAACTCTAACCCTAAATGTAACCCTGACCCTGACACTAACACGGGCCCTCCCCTGAATCCTATCGCTGAACCTAACCTTAAGAGTAACCCCAAACCTACCAGTACCCTGATCCTAACAAGTTCTAACCCTAACTGTCAACCAAACGCTAACCCTAACACAAACCCTAAACTTTAACAATAACCCTGACCCTATACCTGACTATATCATAAGCCTAACCCTGAACTTTGCCTATACCAGACCCTGACCATATACCTGAACCTGGCCCTGAGTCTAAACCTAACCATGACCCTAACACTGACCACTACATAACCCTGTCACTGACCCGAATGTGGACTTTAAACCAATACCTGATCCTGATGGTAAACCCGACACTGGCCCTAGATTCACCTTGACCCTGTCCCAGGCGAAGACCATAAACGTAACCCTGACCCTAACAGTGACCCTGACCACGACCCTAACAATAACCCTGATACTGAATGTGAGCCTGACCCTAACTCTAACCCTAAACGTAACCCTGAACCGGACACTAACACGGGCCCAGACCCGAAACCTAACGCTGAACCTAACCCTAAAACTAACCCCTACCATAATCGCTGACACTGACCTTAACCCGGTCTAAACCTAACCCTCAACCTACCTCTAACCCTAACCCTAACCCCACTTTAACAATAATCCTGACACTGATCATAACCCTAACTCTGAAGTTTGCCTATGTCAGAGCTTAACCTTAAACCTGACCCTGGCCTTGACCTTAACACTGACCCTAACCTGAGTGTAAACCTAACTCTGACCCAATCCTTAATCTTAATCAGAATCGTAACCCTAAAGCTAACCCTGATCCTGAACCTACTCATAAAAAAGAACCTAAACATAAAGCTGACCTTACCATAACCATGAACCTAAGCCTGACCCTGACCCAAACCCTGACACTAGACCTGTCCGAAACCTAACCCTGACCCTGACATGAACCTTGCATCCAAACCAAAACTTGAACCTGACCCTAAATCTAACCATGACCCTGAACCTGATCCTAAACCTAACCATCACCCTAAAACTGACCTTGACTTGACTCTGACCGTAACGCTAAACCTGACCCTACTGTGAGACTGACCCTAAACCTAACCATGAACCTAACCCTAACCCTGAGCACTACCCTAAGCCTTACGCTAACCCTGACCCCAAGGACATCTAACCCTAACCCAGACCATAAGTCTTTCTTAACCCTAACCCTAACACTAACCTAGTCTAAATACAGCTCTGTTGCCTCCAGCGGGGACAGCAGCCGCACCCAGGCCTCCCAGGGGCTGGGGGAGGCTGTATGGGGGTCACTGGATGGGCACTGCCTGAGTGAAGTGTGAGCATGAGCAGCTTGGGGACTGGCAGCTCAGGGAGCTGTGGTACAGCAGGAAGTTCGGTAAGGAGCCCCCAGGCAGTGGTGACCTCACTTCCCTGACGACAGAGCCCATCGGAATTGGAACCAACATATCCAGGCACCCCATTACAGAGAAAAACCCCCTGCCCAGCTCATTTCTAGGCACATCCTAAAGGAAGCGACATGTTCTTCTGCTGTACTGAAGCCGAGAGGATGTAGGGAGAAGAGAGCTCGCCCGCCAGACACGTCCCCTCCCTGGCCGGTCATATCAGGATTCCCCAACGCCTCTGGCCCTTTGGCTAATAAAATCAAAAGATGACACCAGGGGACTCAGAGTCAGAGAGTCCCACACCTTCTGATCCACGGGTGTAGCCCTAGGTCTCCTCCCCATCTCTCTGTGTGTGTGCGTGTGTGTATGTGTGTGTTCCTCTTGGTGTCTGTGTGTCTGTGTGTAAAGAGGACCTGGCCATGGAATCGTGGGTGGAGATGCCCCAGGCAGGATCAGGCTGATGAGGGGTTAAGTGTCTGGTGGGAAAGTCATGTTCACACCCAAGTTTAAGGCTGGTTAAGTGGGATCAGGTGGAGGGTCTACACCCTTCTGCCCAGGGTTTATCCTGAGACCCTAAAAGGATGGGTCCATTACCCAGGAGCGGGGCTAACCCTAACAGTAACCACTAACCCAGACCCTGACACTGACTGTGAGCCTGCCCCAAACCCTAACCCAAACCCTGACACTGAACCTGACCCTGAACCTGTCTGTGATCCTGACCTGAACCCTAAACCTAAACCTAAGCCTGACAATGTCCCTGATGTGGACCATGAACATAAACCTAACGTTGATATTACCGTAACCAAGACTCATACCTAACCCTGACCATGAACTTGACCCTAAACCTAACCCTGATGCTGACCTTACCGTGACCCTAACCGTAACCCTGACGGTGACTGTGAGCCTGACTCTAACCCTAAACATAAAGGTAACTCTAACCATGACCCTAATACAGACCCTGAACCTAAACCTAACGCTGACCCTGACCCTAACACTAACCCCTACCCTAGACCAAACCCTAACCCTGACCTTACATTGACTAACCCTAAACCTAACCATAGCCCTACTTCTAACTCTAACCCTAACCCCAATCCCAAACACTACCGCCAAAACCTAACTGTGACACTGAACCGAACATTGACCCTAAACCAAAGCCTGATGCTAAACCTGACCCTGTCCATGACATTTACCTGACCCTGACCCTGACCCTAATCCTAACCATGACCCTAACACTGAATACTACATAACCTTGTCCCTGAACCGAATGTGGCCTTTAAACCAATACCTGAACCTGACCCTAAACCGGACACTGGTGCTAAACATCACCCTGACCCTGACCTAGACCATGACCATAAACCTAACCCTGACCCTAACAGTGACCCCGACACTGACCTAAACTCTAAACCTGACCCGGACTGTGAGCCTTACCCTAACTCTAACCCTAAATGTAACCCTGAACCCTACACTAACATGGGCCTTCCCCCGAATCCTATCGCTGACCTAACCCTCAGAGTAACCCCTAACCCTACCACGGACCCTGATCCTAACAAGTTGTAACCCTAACCGACAACCAAACGCTAACACTAACACTAACCCTAAACTTTAACAATAACCCTGAACCTATACCTGATTATGCTCATAATCCAAACCATGATCTTTGCCTATACCAGACCCTGACCCTAAACCTGAACCTGGCCCTGACCCTAAACCTAACCATGACCCTAACACTGACCACTACATAACCATGTCGCTGACCCGAATGTGGACTTTAAACCAAACCTGATCCTCATCGTAACGCTGACACTGGCGCTACACTTCACCCTGACCCTGACCCAGGCAAAGACCATAAACCTAACCCTGACCCTAACAGTGACCCTGACCACGACCCTAACACTAACAGTGACCCTGACTGTGAGCCTGACCCTAACTCTAACCCTAAACGTAACCCTGACCATGACACTAACACGGGCCCTGACCCGAAACCTAACGCTGAACCTAACCCTAAAACTAACCCCTAACATTATCCCTGACACTGACCCTAACCCGGTCTAACCCTCCACCTACCTCTAATCCTAACCCTAACCCCACTTTAACAATAATCCTGACGCTGATCATAACCCTAACTCTGAAGGTTGCCAATGTCAGATCTTAACCTTAAACCTGACCCTGGCCTTGACCTTAACACTGACCCTAACCCTGAATGTAAACCTAAATCTGACCCAATCTATGATCCTAAACAGAATCTTTAGCCTAAAGCTAACCCTGATCCTGAACCTACTCATAAAACAGAACCTAAACATAAAGCTAACCTTACCATATCCATGAACCTAACCCTGACCCTGACCCTATCCCTGACACTAAACCTGTCCCAAACCTAACCCTGAACCTGACATGAACCTAAACGTGACCCTGACCCTAAATCTGACCATGATCCTAAACCTGACCCTAAATCTAACCGTCACTAACACTGACCCTGACCATGACTCTGACCGTAACCCTAACCGTGACCCTATTGTGAGCCTGAACCTAAACCTACCATGAACCTAACCCTAACCCTGACCCATACCCTAAGTCTTACGCTAACCCTGACCCCAATGACATCTAACCCTAACCCTGATCCTAAGTCTTTCTTAACACTAACCCTAACACTAAACTAGTCTAAACAAAGCTCTGTTCCCTCCAGCGGGGACAACAGCTGCACCCAGGCCTCCCAGGGGCTGGGGGGAGGCTGTATGGGGGCCACTGGATTGGCACTGCATTGAGTGGAGGGTGAGTATTGAGCAGTTTGGGGAACGGCGGCTCAGGGAGCTCTGGTACAGCAGGAAGTTCGGTAAGGAGCCCCCAGGCAGTGGTGACCTCACTTCCCTGACGACAGAGCCCAACGGAATTGGAACCCACGTATCCAGGCAACCCATTACAGAGAAAACCCCCCTGCCCAGCTCATTACTAGTCATATCCTAAAGGAAGCGACATGTTCTTCTGCTGTACTGAAGCCGAGAGGATGTAGGGAGAAGAGAGCTCGCCCGCCAGACACTTCCCATCCCTGGCCGGTCATATCAGGTTTCCCCAACGCCTCAGGCCCTTTGGCTACGAAAATCAAAAGGTGACACCAGGGGACTCAGAGTCAGAGAGTCCCACACCTTCTGATCAACCGGTGTAGCCCTAGGTCTCCTCCTCATCTCTGTATGTGTGTGTGTGTGTGTGCCTCTGGGTGTCTGTGTGTCTGTGTGTAAAGAGGACCTGACCATGCCATCGAGGGTGGAGATGCCCCAAGCAGGATGAGGCTGATGAGGGTTTAGATGTCTAGTGGGCAAGTTATGTTCACACCCCAGTTAAAGGCTGGTTAAGTGGGATCGGGTGGAGGGTCTACACCCTTCTGCCCAGGGTTTATCCTGAGACCCTGAACGGATGGGTCTATGACCCAGGAGCGGGGCTCACCCTAACAGTAACCACTAACCCTGACCCTGACACTGACTGTGAGCCTGCCCCAAACCCTAACCCAAACCCTGACCCTGACCCTGAGCCTGACCCTCTGTGATCCTGACCTGAACCCTAAACCTAAACCTAAGCCTGGCACTGACCTGATGTGTACCCTGAACCTAAACCTAACGTTGATATTACTGTAACCAAGACTCATACCTAACCATGACCCTGACCCTGACCCGAATCCTAACCCTGATGCTGACCTAACCATGACCCTAACCCTAACACTGACCGAGACTGTGAGCTTAACCCTAACCCTAAACCTAAAGGTAACTCTAACCATGACCCTAATACAGACCCTGAACCTAAACCTAATGCTGACCCTGACCCTAACACTAACCCCTACGCTAAACAAAACCCTAACCCTAACCTTACGCTGACTAACCCTATACCTAACCATAACCCTACTTCTAACTCTAACCCTAACCCCAATCCCAAACACTACCGCCAAAACCTAACTGTGACACTGAACCGAACATTGACCCTAAACCAAAGCCTGATGCTAAACCTGTCCCTGTCCTTGACCTTCACCTGACCCTGACCCTGACCCTAATCCTAACCATGACACTAACACTGAATACTACATAACCTTGTCCCTGACCCGAATGTGGCCTTTAAACCAATACCTGAACCTGACCCTAAACCGGACACTGGCGCTAAACATCACCCTGACCCTGACCTAGACCATGACCATAAACCTAACCCTGACCCTAACAGTGACCCCGACACTGACCCGAACACTAAACCTGACCCAGACTGTGAGCCTTACCCTAACTATAACCCTAAATGTAACCCTGAACCTGAAACTAACACGGGCCCTCCCCCGAATCCTATCGCTGTCCTAACCCTCAGAGTAACCCCTAACCCTACCACGGACCCTGATCCTAACAAGTTGTAACCCTAACCGACAACCAAACGCTAACACTAACACTAACACTAAACTTTAAAAATAACCCTGAACCTATACCTGATTATGCTCATAACCCTAACCATGATCTTTGCCTATACCAGACCCTGACCCTAAACCTGAACCTGGCCCTGACCCTAAACCTAACCATGACCCTAACACTGACCACTACATAGCCCTGTCGCTGACCCGAATGTGGACTTTAAACCAAACCTGATCCTATTCGTAAAGCTGACACTGGCGCTACACTTCACCCTGACCCTGACCCAGGCAAAGACCATAAACCTAACCCTGACCCTAACAGTGTCCCTGACCACGACCCTAACACTAACAGTGACCCTGACTGTGAGCCTGACCCTAACTCTAACCCTAAACGTAACCCTGACCATGACACTAACACGGGCCCTGACCCGAAACCTAACGCTGAACCTAACCCTAAAACTAACCCCTAACATTATCCCTGACACTGACCCTAACCCGGTCTAACCCTCCACCTACCTCTAACCCTAACCCTAACCCCACTTTAACAATAATCCTGACGCTGATCATAATCCTAACTCTGAAGTTTGCCAATGTCAGATCTTAACCTTAAACCTGACCCTGGCCTTGACCTTAACACTGACCCTAACCCTGAATGTAAACCTAACTCTGACCCAATCCGTGATCCTAAACAGAATCTTTAGCCTAAAGCTAACCCTGATCCTGAACCTACTCATAAAACAGAACCTAAACATAAAGCTGACCTTACCATAACCATGAACCTAAGCCTGACCCTGACCCTAACCCTGACACTAGACCTGTCCCAAACCTAACCCTGACCCTGACATGAACCTTGCCCCCAACCAAAACTTGAACCTGACCCTAAATCTAACCATGACCCTGAACCTGATACTAAACCTAACCATCACCCTAAAACTGACCCTGATGTGACTCTGACCGTAATGCTAACCCTGACCCTACTGTGAGACTGACCCTAAACCAAACCATGAACCTAACCCTAACCCTGAGCCCTACCCTAAGCCTTACGCTAACCCTGACCCCAAGGACATCTAACCCTAACCCAGACCCTAAGTCTTTCTCAATCCTAACCCTAACACTGACCTAGTATAAATCCAGCTCTGTTGCCTCCAGCGGGGACAACAGCCGCACCCAGGCCTCCCAGGGGCTGGGGGAGGCTGTATGGGGGTCACTGGATGGGCACTGCCTGAGTGGAGTGTGAGCCTGAGCAGCTTGGGGACCGCCGGCTCAGGGAGTTCTGGTACAGCAGGAAGTTCGGTAAGGAGCCCCCAGGCAGTGGTGACCTCACTTCCCTGACGACAGAGCCCAACGGAATTGGAACCAACATATCCAGGCACCCCATTACAGAGAAAACCCCCCTGCCCAGCTCATTTCTAGGCACATCCTAAAGGAAGCGACATGTTCTTCTGCTGTACTGAAGCCGAGAGGATGTAGGGAGAAGAGAGCTCGCCCGCCAGACACGTCCCCTCCCTGGCCGGTCATATCAGGATTCCCCAATGCCTCTGGACCTTTGGTTACTAAAATCAAAAGGTGACACCAGGGGACTCAGAGTCAGAGAGTCCCACACCTTCTGATCAACTAACTTGCATTATTGTTAACAAGAATCTTGTGCATTACCATCAGTTTTCTACATTATAACCTCTTGCTCTACAGTTTGTAAATACCTTTGTCAATAGCAAGCTAATAAACGGGGTGACCCCAATGGATTGAGATAATCTCCAGAGTTTCTGCTACATAATGCCAAGGACTCCATTAAAAGGATACCTAAGAATTTATTTTGCCCAAAAATTTGATCATTTTTTTCACTGTCCTTACCTATTTTCCAAACCTAGTCCTTTTGCTTCACCTTTCAGTCTACGGACCCTTTATCTGACTGACTTGTTAATTCTGGTAATGTCTTGCAGATTAATTTGCTTGCCAGAGGTGGTTCCTCTAATTGATGTCTAAGAACCCTAATTGGTTAAGAAAACTTTTTTTAACATTTTCATTGCTATTTATTATTATTATTATTATTGCTAATATCTCTATTATAAATAATTCACAAGCGCATCTTTCTGACAAAAGACAAAGAGCTGGCTACTAGTAGAAAAAGTACATTTGACTCTGTCAGTGAAAGTGGTAAAGGGATTTGAGAATATAAGGCAATGCACTGGAATTATGTGTTAAAATTTTAAATATTATAGATACATTTACTTAATTTCTAATACTGTTGTTGCTTATAATTAAATAAGATGTTTTCCATGAACCACGCATTACAGAAAATCTATTGTTTATACAGATTAAATTTTTATCAAAAGGGATACCTGGGTGGCTCAGTTGGTTAAGCAGCTGCCTTTGGCTCAGGTCATGATCCCAGCGTCCTGGGAACGAGTCCCGCATCGGGCTCCTTGCTCGGCCAGGAGCCTGCTTCTGCCTCTGCCTCTGCCTGCCATTCTGTCTGCCTGTGCTTGCTCTCTCGCCCACACCCTCTGATAAATAAATAAAATCTTAAAATAAATAAATTTTCATCAAAAAATTATAAGTGTATTTTATTGTAGGATCATGATTAGCATTTTGCAGATGAGAAAAGTGAAATTTAGAAAAGTATGTCTCTTCAATTCCCTCATACAATATCTGGCCTAGATAGAAGGATATACTATCACAATTGAGGAAGATAATTGATTACTTAAAATGATAAACTTTACTGTATAGGGTTTTTTAAATGTTTGCCACAGATTCAGATTCTTATAAAATATATATCTATTTTTTGTAAAGAGAATGCACTAAGAAGTAAAAAGAAAGTGATATATCAGTGCTACCAACTAATGGCTAAAATATCATCACCTTATTTATGAACAATGAAACAGTGTGCAATATTTAAATAAATTTAAATAAATTCCTATTTACTTTATGTATTTATAAATTTAAATAAATTCCTATTTATTTATTATTAAAGAAATTCCTCTAACAAACAGTATGTTTTGAAGATTGCTAGCAGGAAAGTGTTGTACTACAGTAATCAGAAAATATGATCTAAAATTCTGCTTTCAAGGGCACCTGGGTGGCTCAGTGGGTTAAAACTCTGCTTTCAAGAAGCTATAACAGTAAGTACTGAGCATTAGCTATTATATGCTATGGATGAATAACTGAAATCTACATTTGAAACTAATGGTTACACTATATGCTAACTAATTGAATTTTAAAAAGTTAAAAAAAAAGCCACTATTTTATAAAACAATATTCCCAACAGGCTCTTTTGCTTTAAAATACTCACTTTGTAATGAGAGTCATTACTTTTGTCTAGCCAATTCTTACATCACTGTTTATCCCTTCCCTGCTTTATCTCTTCCCAGTATCAATAAAGGCTCACTTGGGTTACCTAGAAGCCATGAGAAAGCTTGTAATAGATCTGGCTGGTTTTTACCAGCAATTTGACCACCATGTGCACAGGGAAGTCTGTTGATAAAGGCTTTATTGCAATAAGTTGCAAATACATGGATGATTTTGAATTCTCTTTCTTGAGGTCTTGTTTCATGATAATAAATTTAGGGTGGCTTATTGGAATGGATGTTATTAACATATTTTCATAGTTCTAAGTACATGGAATTGTAAAATAGATTAATGAATGTGGCATTACTGACAACTGTCCTCATTTTGAAATCAAATTACAGTGTACTCAGATGAGGAAGCAAAGCAGATTTGGGATTATGAGTGAACTAATTTAAAAAAGTCTTAGGGGTATGATCAGACTATTGGGTAATTCAGTAGAAAAATGTCAACTGATTGAGATTTTGTGTTTCCTGATTTCAGAGAGAAGTTAAGATAAATAAGGAACACGAGGAGACTAGGAAGCCAAACATAAGTGATAATTTTTGTGCCAGAGTGTGTATACATCTGTTTATCTTCTTGCTTTACCACTAAGGTTGCTCCTAGAGGAGAGTTTAAATATGTGTTGGAGCTAATCTCTGTGGATTACACAACAAACCACATCCTACAGCTCTCCCTGAAACACCCCTTATGATTTCAATGTAATTTGGTTTTTGCATTTTTAGAAATAACAAAATACTTTGCAAACTCATCTACTTTATTACCACCACAAGTGAGTCAGCTGACTCCACATTTTAACACAGTGACAGTCACAGAGGAATGGAGGAATGAGTAAAGTTATCAATATATGTGCTTTTAAGAAGTACAACAGGGTAGCAGCTATTTCCAGGAACCAAAACATGGGTCAGCAGCTGTGAAGGAAAAGTGATGGAATAAATGACTCATTTCAGAGGAGTTCTACGACATATTAATTCTATAATGTATCCTCAGCACCCAGTTACCCGCTTTGATCTAAAGATAAGGATTTACAGTTAAGGTCCCATTTATGATTTGACTGGTAGGGTCTGAATCATGTTTACTATTGTTTTGACTATTACTTGAAACCTATAGTAGTACTTGGGATATGTGTTGTGTATTCTGTGAACATGTGCTATTTTTAGATTAGATAATTCCTGTCTCGAACCCCTGTTAATTTGTTTGTTTCTGTTTAATTGATAGTGGTTTCAGTAAATGGATATATCTGAAAAATTGCAAAGCCACTATTAAAATAAGTTATTAATATATATAGCATGGAATTGCACATTCCTCCTTTGAATCCGACAGAGCTTCACCATATCCTTAACAATTTGGGAAAAACATGCTATTATTTTTCTTTATAAAATTTCTCCTGTTAGGCTGTGATGGTTGTCATCAGCAGTAACTCCTCTGAAGGCTTTGTCAAAAGAGTTGAAAAAATTGGAAAGGTGTGAATGAAGCTGTTTGCTGAATATAAAGAAAAGAGCATTGAAGTACAATTCACAATCTTACTTCTCCTCTATGCTTTCAGATGTTTGACATTTGAAAATTTTGCTTCTAGAAGAGATGCCCTATATAATTCTTACTTTAAGGAGCAAGTTGCTTTTATAATTTTTTTTTATTATTCTACCATTCAAGTATTTCCATTTAAATTAAATTCAATACCATTTAAAAAAAATCAAAAGTGCAGCCAGTATTCAATTCCTGGGCTAAATAATTTTAGAAAGCTTTGTGTTATTGAACCTACGGGGTTTTTCTGTAGTTTTAACTCTTTCTTTCTGTGATTTTTCCCATTAGTCACGTAAGTGACTGCAATATAACAGACATTGAGGGTAAAGAAGGACTGAATAGAACAATCCTTGGCCTCATGAAGTTGAGAATCTAGCAAGGGAGTCAAACAATTCAATCATTCAGAGACAATTTATTGAGTGCCTGGCCTAAGATGTGCACAACAAAACCCCAGCCCAGAGGAATCATTTTAATGGGAGAGATAGATAATAGGTAAGCCAACTTTAAAAAGAAAAAAATCGTACTGGTTTTTCTTTAATAGTGATGCATATTTGAACTAAATAAGCACATTTTAAAAAGAGCAGTGATTGAGAAGAGGTTTTGTAACTGAGTGGTCCGAAAGGGCCTCCCTGAAAAAGTCTGTTTTGATCAGATTTCTGAATAATATCAGCTAGGAAGCTGCGTAAAAATCTCAGGGATGGGTGATTTTTCCAGTCAAAAAACTGTAAAGGCTCCAAAGTCACAATACAGCTGTAAGTTTCTCTAATAAAGTAACTTCTGACAAAGAATGAGAAGAAATAACTAACCCAGGTTTGAAAGAAAAGGGACAGACTTTCTATGGAATTAATATTTAATTAAAGCTCTAAAGGACAAAAATACAATAGAGCAAAATTCTATATACCTAATGACGCTGATATACTTAATGAAAGTTCATAAACAAGTGTGGGTAGCAAAGAGTGTGTGGGAATGTTGGTAAGAACAGTGGGGAAGAGTCATCCCTGAACATGTTCTTAAATGAAGCAATTCTTGTGTTGTTTTAAAGGGTAAATTGGAGTTTGCCTAAGTGATTAGAGAAGGATGCCTCGGCTTATGGAAGTTCAAAGCCATAAAGATGTGATAAACTACTGCAGATATTTTCATGTATATTTGTTGTTGCTTCTAGTAATGGTGATCTAAAAACTCTTTCTTAAGACAACTAAAAATCCAGACAAAATAGCTTTTAAAGTTAAAAATATCAGAATGATTATAAAAATAAGGGAGGGATTACTGGGCCAAAATAGGAAATACAATGAGAGCCCAGAGATATATGCCCTGAAGCCATTTTAGCTATGAGAGCATTTGAAACTGCTAAAACACACTGAGCTGTGTTTTTAATAGACTCTTGATACTAGAGAAACAAAATTCAAAATCCAGCAGCAATCAAATTTGAGGACTTTGGTACAACCCAAATTTAAGTTGAGATCCCCAAAGCACAAGGAGAAGCAGAAATAAGACTATAGCCTACCTTGCCTTCTGTGTAAACTGAGAAAGTCAATCACTGAATTTGGAGTATGATTGTCTTGTAGAGTCTCAGATATAAGAGAAAATCCTGCCAAGGAGGACCATACCATTATGATAGCTCTTAATTATCCCTACTCAATAAGAGTTTCAAATATAATGTCTTGAACATAGCAAAATGGAACAAAGCACACAAAGAAAAACCATTAACAAGATTTGATAGACAAAATGGGATTAAGTATGATGTTAAAATGATCAATAAAGATTGTAAAATGGCTTGATTACTCTGCTCAAATAAATGAGAGGGGAAGCAAATTGAACAAAAAATTGAAACTAAAAATGATATTGAGAAAGGTTTTATAAATGAACCAAATGGATACTCTAGAATTTAAAGATATGACAGCCAATTTAAGATACCACAGGGGTGCCTGGGTGGCTCACTTAATTAAACCTCCAATTCTTTGTCCTTTTTTTTTAACACCTTAATTTTATTTTATTTCTTTCATTTTGGCTCAGGTCATGATGTCAGGGTTGTGAAATAGAGCCCAGAGTTGGGCTCTGTGCTGAGCCTGGAGCCTGCTTAAGATTCTTTTCCCTTCTTTTTCTATCCATCCCTGCGCTCTCACTCGCTCGCTTTCTCTTGCTTGCAAATAAATAAATAGATAGATGATAGATAGATAGATAGATAATAGACAAAGCAAAATAAAAGCAGATTATGAAAATAAATATAAAGATTTTGAAATGAAAACAAGTTCAAAATAAAATAGAGAAGACCTACACAGCTAAAAGTTCATTCAGAAAATCTACTATTAAAGAAGTCAGTATAATACAATGTTAAGATATCAAAAGATTTGAGCATGTACTGTACAGAAAGGGTAATCCAAATGGCCACTCATATATAAAAACTGTTTATCTTTATTATGAATCTGGAATTAAATTAAATTAAATTAAAAATAAATTAAAACCTAGAATGGCATACTATTACACACTAACCATATTGGGCAACAGTGAAAATGTCTTGCAAGAATGTGAAGGAATGACAGTGCACATAATAAAAACATATGAGGAAAGTTGGACAATATTTAGAAAACTTAAAAATTAAAAAAAAAAATTGGTCCATTCCTAGAAATACAGCATGGAACTAAAGGAATATTTTCATCAGGATATGCAAACAGATGATTATAGTTATTTCATTCATAACGGCAGATCAGTAGTGGTATATTTGCACAATGTTACATTAAATAAGAGAGAATATTAACAAACTGGGAGGAGGGGCTAGGTTGTTATCATAAACAGATCTTCTATGGTGCTAATTATGTTCTATTTCTCAAAATCTTTAAGTTAAAAAAGTTTTCAAATTTATATCTAGATAGATAGATAGGTAAATGATAGATAGACAGATATGCCAGAAGCTGCAATGCTAGGCTAAGACCAGGCTTCAAAGGGCTTTTCTATTCTCTACTAAATACTTTAAACCATTCATTATATCATAGCTCAGTGTTCAAATCTCCATTTGTTTCCTCAGTTTCCTAATATTTATCTTAAGGTGACCTGATCCAGACTTTTGATCACCTTTGTCTAAATATTTCTATTTTAACAAAGTCCTTTTGAACACTCAGAGACTAAAACTTAGAAAAAGACTCTGATTGTTATCTCACTAGAGTGGAAAATATATAGTTACTCATTAACTAATGATATCCATGTCTACATTAGATCCATGACATTTTTATTTCTTGGGAGCTTTTGGCTAAATGAATTTTTTAAGCTTCCTTTAAATGGAGCTTTAAGCCATCGCCACATGAATAAAATTAAAGAACTAAATGAAAACAAGCCAAGTATTTACAGAGTAATTAGAATGTGCAGTGGAAAGAGTACAATTCTGAAATCATAAAGCCTAAATTAGTGTGATGCATCTTTACCAGCCATGTAATCATAAACCAGTTATCTAAATGTGTTAGCCTCAGTTTTTTCACCCATGAAATGGTGATGATAATACTTATTATGCAGAGTTGTTGTGTGGATGTAATGAAGCATGGAGCATGAGAGTCTCATATTCCATGCTAAAATGATAGCTATTTTTATACTTATAATAATTCTAATAATAGTAATTAAATTGTTCAAAATGATAATATTCATTTATATTGAGGCATTGTATTGACTATTCATAGACACATTTACCAAAATAAATTTCATTTTACTTTACCCCCTCTGAGGATATATATTCCCTAATTCAATATGAATCTCATTATGAATAATAATTATCATGATAAATATGCAGATTTTTCTTCTATTTATTTTTAGGGAAGTATCCTTTACTGTTGAACATAAAGAAACTTAAGCAAGTCTGTCTTATTCAAAATTTTCATGCTGCTTTCTTATGAAACTAGATTATAGAGTTGTATGAAATAAATTCATGCAGTTAAGACATTTATGTTTGGAAAACTGGGTGGTCAGTTTAGTATTTCAAAAGAAGATTTTAAATTTAAACCTTAAAACTGAGCTCTTTCAGCCTTATTTATAGACCATCCTTCATGCTTCATAAGTATTCCTTCATTGTAAACTAACTAATAGTGTTTGTCACAGTGTATATAACTACAATGGATTTTATATTCTATTATTTCAGAGTTAGTTGCAGTTTCTACTTCCTTAATTCCTTTTTTGAAAAATAGATTAATTCTACAAAAAGTTTTTTCGAGCTTTATTGAAAAATAATTGACATATTATAATTTGTAAATTTAAGAAATGATTTCTTATAACACTGCAAACTTTTAACGTTGTGTAAATTCTGTACCATTTGATAAATTGGTATACATCTGTATTGCAATATAATCTACATAAAAATGTTAATACATCTACTATCTCATATAGTTGCCTCTGTTTTTTATGCATGTATTGTAAGGAATTTTAAGATCTACTCTCTTAGCAACTTTTATGTATATAGTACAGTAGAGATAAACTTCAGAGGTCTTGTGGGTTTTGTTCCAGACTGCCTCAATAAAGTGATTATCTCAATCAACTAAGTCAAATCATTATTATTTTTTTTGGTTTCCCAGTGCAAATAAAAAATTATGTTTCCCAGTGCATATAAAAAATAAACACTATACTGTACTGTTCAAAAGCATTATGTCTTTAAAGAAAAACAATGTATATACCTTAAGTAAACTAGTTCTGAGTTTTCAGTGGGTCATAATTACTGATCACAGATCACCATAACAAATACAATAATAATGAAAAAACTTGAAATATTGCAAGAATTACCAACATGTGACAGAGAGACACAAAATGAACAAATGTTTAGAAAAATGGTGGCAGCAGACCTCTTTTATACAAGATTGCTATAAACTTTCAACTTGTAAGAATGTGATATATGTAAAGTTTAATAAAGGGAAGCACAATAAAAAAGTATGTATATATTATTAACTATGATCATCATGCTGTACATTAGATCCCCAGAACTTTTTCATATTATAGTTGCAAGTTTGTGCCCTTTGACCACCTTATTCCACCCCAGGTTCACCTCTTGTCAACTCAACTCTAAGTTTCCATTAGTTTGCTTTTTCTTCAGATTCTGTATGTAAGGGATATCATAATACATAAATTAAAAAATATATATAAAATCTTTGAAATATTTCACTTAGTATAATACCTTCAAGATCCATCCATGCTGTTGTAAAAAGCAGTATTTCTTAATTTTTCATGGTTAAGTAGTATTCCATAGTATATATTTACCATACTTATTTTATTCATTCATCCATTAATGGATACTGAAGTTATTTCCATCTCTTGCTTAGAGTTAATAATTTTATAATGAACATAAGAGTGCAGATATGTCTTCGAATAGTGACTTCGTTTCCTTTAGATATATACCTAGAAGTGGGATTACTAAATCATATGGTAATTTTACTTTTAATAATATGAATAGTCTCCATACTGTTTTCCATACAAATTTATATCCCTATCACAGTGCATAAGTTCCCCATTTTCCCCAATATTTACCAAAATTTGTTAGTTTTAATTTTTTGGTAGTATATATTCTAATAGGTAGTAATATTGTGTTTTTCAGAGGTAAACAACAACATAATGAATTTGCCCTGAGTTTTTACATTGAGCACTTTTTAATGCTCCTGTTGGTCATTTATATAACTTTTTTGAAAAAAAAAGTCTATTGAGATCCTTTTGCTATTTTTTAATGATATATTTTTTTCTATTTGTATCTCTTGAATCTTAACCTCTTTTCAGATATAAGATTTGTAAGTATTTTCTTCCATTCTGTGGATTGTGTTTTCATTCTCCCTCTCTCTCTCTTTTTTTTTTTTTTTTGGCAATGCAGAAACTTTAGTTAATGTAATACCATTTATTTATTTTTGCTTCTTTTGCTTGTGTTTTTGGCCTGGTATCCAAAAACTATTGGCAAGACCAATGTCAAGGAGAATTTTTCCTATGTTTTCCTTTAGGAAATTTAGTTTCATGCATCACATTTAAGTCTTTGATCTATTTCAAGTTAAGATTTATGAGTGATATAAGCTTCCAGTTTCATGCTGGTTTATGTGACTATTCAGTTTTAAATATCATTTATTGAACAGACTATCTTTACCCATTATATATGTTGGCCCCTGTCAAATATTAGGTGACTGTATGAAAGGATTTATTTCTGGACTCTCAAATCTGTTCTACTTGTTTATTGGTCTGTTTTTATACCAGTATACTTTATTGTTTTGAGCATGAGGGCTTTGTAGTATTGTTTCAAATCAAGAAGTGTAATTTCACTTCTTCATTCTTTCTCAGAACTGCTTTAATTATTTGTCTTTTATGGTCTCATATAAATTCTAGGATTCTTTACTTACTTCTGTAAAAAAATAATATTGGATTTATTAAAAGATTTTTTATTTATTTATTTGACAGAGAGAGATGACAAGCAGGCAGAGAGGCAGGCAGAGAGAGAAGAGGTAGCAGCTTCCTGATGAGCAGAGAGCCTGATGCAGGGCTCGATCCCAGGACCCTGGGATCATGACCTGAGCCGAAGGCAGTGGCTTAACCCACTGAGCCACCCAGGCACCCCTAACATTGGATTTTTGATAGGAATTGAATTTACAGATGGTTTTTGGTAGTATGGACATTTTAACAATGTTAATTCTTACCATTCATAAATATGAGCTATCTTTCCATTTATGTCTCCTTCAATTTCTTTATCAATGTCATAGTTTATGGGGTACATATCTTTCATCTTCTTAGTTAAATCTTATCCTAAGTATTTCATTAGTTTTGATGCTATTGTGAATTAGATTGTTCTCTTTATTTTTTCAGATAGTTCATCATTAGAGTGTTAAAATGCTCGTCTTGTGCTTACTTTGGCAGCACATATACTAAAATTGGAATGATGCAGAGATTAGCTTGATCACTGAACAAGGATGACATGAAAAACTGGGAAGCATTCCATATTGGAAAAAAAAGCGAAACAAAACAAAATTCTTGTCTTTTATATATTGATCTTGTATTTGGCAGCTTTACTAAATTTGTTTATTCAAAATTTTTTGTGAATTTTTTAGGATTCTTTTACATGTAAGTTCATGTTATTAAAAAAAAGAAAATTTTACTTCTTCCTTTTTTTTTTGGAGTCTTTTATTTCTTTGTGTTCCTTGTTTCTCTGGTAGGACATCCAGTACTATGTCAAATGAGAGTAGTGAAAGTGGACACACTTGTCTTTGTTCTGATCTTTAAGGGGAAAATTTTCAATTTTTTTTGATTGAATATGAGATTAGCTCTGGGCTTGCAATATGTGCTTTTTCTTTAATGGATTTTTAAAATTATTTTTTAAAAATTTTTTATAAACATATAATGTGTTTTTATCCCTAGGGGCACAGGTCTGTGAATCTCCAGGTTTACCCATTTCACAGCACTCACCATCACTCACCATAGCACCTGCCCTCCCCAATGTCCATACCCCCACCATCCTCTCCCAACACACCTCCCCCCAGCAACCCTCAGTCTGTTTTGTGAGATTCAGTCTTTTATGGTTTGTCTCCCTCCCAATCCCATCTTTTTTTATTTTTCTTTTCGTACGCCTGAAACCGCCTATGTTGCATCTCCACTTCATCATATCAGGGAGATCATATGATAGTTGTCTTTCTCAGATTGATTTATTTCGCCAAGCATAATACCCTCTAGTTCCATCCACGTCATCACAAATAGCAGGATTTCATTTCCTTTGATGGCTGCATAGTATCCCATTGTACATATATACCACATCTTATTTATTGATTCATCTGTTGAAGGACATTTAGGTTCTTTCCATAGTTTAACTATTGTGGACATTGCTGCTATAAACATTTGGGTGCATGTGCCCCTTCAGAATGCCACGTTTGTATCTTTAGGGTATATACCCAGTACTACAATCACTGGGTCATAGGCTAGTTCTATTTTCAGCTTTTTGAGGCACCTCCACGCTGTTTTCCAGAGTGGTTGCACCAGCTTGCATTCCCACGTACAGTGTAGGAGGGTTGCCCTTTCTCCACATCCTTGCCAGCATCTGTCATTGACTGACTTGTTCATTTTAGCCATTCTGAAAGGTGTGAGGTGGTATCTCATTCTGGTTTTGATTTGCATTTCCCTGATGCCGAGTGATGTGGAGCATTTTTTCATGTGTCTGTTGGCCATTTGGATGTATTCTTTGCAGAAATGTCTGTTCATGTCCTCTGTGCATTTCTTCATTGGATTATTTGTTCTTAGGGTGTTGAGTTTGATAAACTCTTTATAGATTTTGGATAGATAGTGGCCCTTTATCTGGTATGTCATTTGCAAATATCTTCTCCCAGATAACTTCTGACAGTCATCTTTTGGCTTTGTTAACTGTTTCCTTTGCTGTGCAAACAAAAGCTTTTTGATCTGATGAAATCCCAATAGTTCATTCTTGCCCTTGCTTCCCTTGCCTTTGGCGATGTTCCTAGGAAGAAGTTGCTGCTGCTGAGGTCAAAGAGGTTGCTACCTGTTCTCTCCTCAAGGATTTTGATGGATTCCTTTCTCACATTATGCTTCTTCATCCATTTCCAGTCTATTTTCATGTATGGTGTAAGGAAATGGTCCAACTTCATTTTTCTGCATGTGGCTCTTCAATTTTCCCAACACCATTTGTTGAAGAGGCTGTCTCTTTTCCATAGGACATTCCTTCCTGCTTTGTTGAAGATTAGTTGACCATAGAGTTGAGGGTGTATTTCTGGGCTCTCTATTCTGTTCCATTGATCTATGTCTGTTTTGGGGACAGTTCCCTACTATCTCGATGATGACAACTTTGTAATAGAGCTTGAAGTCTGGAATTGTGATGCCAACAACTTTGGCTTTCTTTTTCAATATTCCTCTAGCAATTCGAGGTATTTTTGTGGTTCCATATATATTTTAGGATGATTTGTCCCATTTCTTTGAAAAAAAGATGGATGGGATTTTGATAGGGATTGCATTAAATGTGTAGATTGCTTTAGGTAGCATAGACATTTTCACAATATTTGTTCTTCCAATACAAGAGCATGGAACATTTTTCCATTTCTTTGTGTCTTCTTCAATTTCTTTCATGAGTACTTTAGAGTTTTCTGAGTATAGATTCTTTGTCTCTTTGGTTAGGTTTATTCCTAGGTATCTTAGGGTTTTGGGTGCAATTGTAAATGGGATTCACTCCTTAATTTCCATTTCTACAGTCTTGTTGGTATAAAAAAATGCAACCAATTTTTGTGCATTGATTTTATATCCTGACACTTTACAGAATTCCTATACAAGTTATAGCAGATTTGGAGTGGAGTCCTTTAAGTTTTCCACATACAGTGTCATATCGTCTGCAAACAGGGATATTTTGACTTCTCTTTTGCCAATTTGGCAAAATTTGGATGCCCTTAATTTCTTTTTGTTGTCTGATTGCTGAGGCTAGGACTTCTATTACGATGTTGAATAGCAGTGGTGATAACGGACATCCCTGCCGTGTTCCTGACCTCAGCGGAAAAGTATTCAGTTTTTCTCCATTGAAAATGATATTTGCAGTGGGTTTTTCATAGATGGCTTTGATAATATTGATAATATGTGCCCTCTATGCCTACACTTTGAAGAGTTTTAATCAGGAAGGGATACTGCACTTTGCCAAATGCTTTTTCAGCATCTATGGAGAGTATCATATGGTTCTTGTTCTTTATTTTATTAATGTGTTGTATCACATTGATTGATTTGCAGATGTTGAACCAACCTTGTAGCCCTGGAATAAATCCCAGTTGGTCGTGGTGAATAATCCTTTGAATGTACTGTTGAATCCTATTGGCTAGTATTTTGGTGAGAATTTTCGCATCTGTGTTCATCAAGGATATTGGTCTGTAGTTCTCTTTTTTGATGGGATCCTTGTCTGGTTTTGGGATCAAGGTGATGCTGGTGGCCTCAGAAAAAAAGAGTTTGGAAGTTTTCCTTCCATTTCTATTTTTTTGGAACAGTATCATGAGAATAGGAATTAATTCTTCTTTAAATGTTTGGCAGAATTCCCCTGGGAAGCCATCTGGCCCGGGGCTTTTGTTTGTTTGGAGATTTTTTTTTAAAGATTTATTTATTTGACAGAGAGAAATCACAAGTAGACAGAGAGGCAGCCAGAGAGAGAGAGAGGGAAGCAGGCTCCCTGCTGAGCAGAGAGCCCGACGTGGGACTCGATCCCAGGACCCTGAGATCATGACCCAATCCGAAGGCAGCAGCTTAATCCACTGAGCCACCCAGGCGCCCCTGGAGATTTTTGATGACTGTTTCAATCTACATACTGGTTATGGGTCTGTTCAGGTTTTCTATTTCTTCCTGGTTCAGTTGTGGTAGTTTATATGTCTCTAGGAATGTATCCATTTCTTCCAGATTGTTGAATTTGTTGGCGCAGAGTTGCTCATAGTATGTTCTTATAATTGTTTGTATTTCTTTGGTGTTCGTTGTGATCTCTCCTCTTTCATTCATGATTTTATTTATTTGGGTCCTTTCTATTTCTTTATCAATCTTATTAATTCTTTCAAAGAACCAGCTCCTAGTTTCGTTGATTTGTTCTATTGTTTTTTTTTTTTTTTTTTTGGTTTTGGTTTTTTGTGTTTTTTTGTTTGTTTCTATTTCATTGATTTCTTCTCTGATCTTTATTATTCCTCTTCTCCTGCTGGGTTTAGGCTTTCTTTGTTGTTCTTTCTCCGATTCCTTTAGGTGTAGGGTTATGTTGTGTATTTGAGATCTTTCTTGTTTCTTGAGAAAGGCTCGTACAGCTTTATATTTTCCTCTCAGGACTGCCTTTGCTGTATCCCACAGATTTTGAACACTTTTGTTTTCATTATCATTTGTTTCCATGAATTTTTTTCAATTCTTCTTTAATTTCCTGGTTGACCAATTCATTTTTTAGAAGGATGCTGTTTAGTCTCCATGTATTTGTGTTCTTTCCAAATTTCCTCTTGTGATTGAGTTCTAGTTTCAGAGCACTGTGGTCTGAGAATATGCAGGGGATGATCCCAATCTTTTGATAATGGTTGAGATCTGATTTATGGCCCAGGATGTGGTCTATTCTGGAGAATGTTCCATGTGCACTAGAGAAGAATGTGTATTCTGTTATTTTGGGATGGAATGTGTTGAATATACCTGTGATGTCCATCTTGTCCAGTGTGTCATTTAAGGCCTTTTTCCTTGTGGATCTGTTGCTTGGATGATCTGTCCATTTCAATGAGGGGAGTGTTAAATTCCCCTACTATTATTTTATTATTGTCGATGTGTTTCTTAGATTTTGTTATTAATTGGTTTATATAGTTGGTTGCTCCCATGTTAAGGACATAGATATTTAAAATTGTTAGGTCTTCTTGTTGGACAGACCCTTTGAGTATGATATAGTGTTCTTCCTCATCTCTTATTATAGTCTTTGGCTTAAAATCTAATTGATCTGATATAAGGATTGCCACCCCAGCTTTCTTCTGATGTCCATTAGCATGGTAAATTGTTTTCCACCCCCTCTCTTTAAATCTTTAGGTGTCTTCGGGTCTATGATGAGTTTCTTGGGCAGCATATTGACGGGTTTTGCTTTTTATCCATTCTGATACCCTGTATCTTTTGATTGGTGCATTTAGGCCATTTACATTCAGGGTAACTATTGAGAGATATGAATTTAGTGGCATTGTATTGCCTATAATGTGACTGTTACTGTATATTGTTTCTGTTCCTTTCTGATCTACTACTTTTAGGCTCTCTCTTTGCTTAGAGGACCCCTTTCAATATTTCCTGGAGAGTTGGTTTGGTGTTTGCAAATTCTTTCAGCTTTTGTTTGTCCTGGTAGCTTTTTAATCTCTCCTTCTATTTTCAATGATAGCCTAGCTGGATATAGTATTCTTGGCTGCATGTTTTCCTCATTTAACACTGAATATATAATGCCAGTTCTTTCTGGCCTGCCAGGTCTCTGTGGATAAGTCTGCTGCCAATCAAATATTTTTACTGTTGTACAATACATACTTCTTTTCCCAGGCTGCTTTCAGGATTTTCTCTTTGTTGTTAACCGTTGTAAATTTTACTATCAGGTTACGGGGTGTGGACCTATTTTTATTGATTTTGAGGGTCATTCTTTGCATCTCCTGAATTTTGATGTTTTTTCCCTTTGCCATATTAAGGAAATTCTCTACAAAAATTCTGTCCAATATACCTTCTGCTCCCCTCTCTCTTTCTTCTTCTTCTGGGATCCCAATTATTCTAATGTTGTGTCGTCTTATGGTTTCACTTATCTCTCAAATTCTCTCCTCGTGGTCCAGTATTTGTTTGTCTCTCTTTTGCTCAGCTTCTTTATTCTCCATCATTTGGTCTTCTATATCACTAATTCTTTTGCCTCATTTATCCTAGCAGTAAGAACTTCCATTTTTTTTTTATAATTTTTTATTTTTTATAAACATATATTTTTATCCCCAGGGGTACAGGTCTGTGAATCACCAGGTTTATACACTTCACAGCACTCACCAAAGCACATACCCTCCTCAATGTCCATAATCCCACCCCCTTCTCCCAAACCCCCTACCCCAGCAACCCTCAGTTTGTTTTGTGAGATTAAGAGTCACTTATGGTTTGTCTCTCTCCCAATCCCATCTTGTTTCATTGATTCTTCTCCTACCCACTTAAGCCCCCATGTTGCATCACCACTTCCTCATATCAGGGAGATCATATGATAGTTGTCTTTCTCTGCTTGACTTATTTCGCTAAGCATGATACGCTCTAGTTCCATCCATGTTGTCGCAAATGGCAAGATTTCATTTCTTTTGATGGCTGCATAGTATTCCATTGTGTATATATACCACATCTTCTTGATCCATTCATCTGTTGATGGACATCTAGGTTCTTTCCATAGTTTGGCTATTGTGGACATTGTTGCTATAAACATTCGGGTACACGTGCCCCTTTGGATCACTACGTTTGTATCTTTAGGGTAAATACCCAATAGTGCAATTGCTGGGTCATAGGGCAGTTCTATTTTCAACATTTTGAGGAACCTCCATGCTGTTTTCCAGAGAGGTTGCACCAGCTTGCATTCCCACCAACAGTGTAGGAGGGTTCCCCTTTCTCCGCATCCTCGCCAGCATCTGTCATTTCCTGACTTGTTGATTTTAGCCATTCTGACTGGTGTGAGGTGATATCGCATTGTGGTTTTGATTTGTATTTCCCTGATGCCGAGTGATATGGAGCACTTTTTCATGTGTCTGTTGGCCATCTGGATGTCTTCTTTGCAGAAATGTCTGTTCATGTCCTCTGCCCATTTCTTGATTGGATTATTTGTTCTTTGGGTGTTGAGTTTGCTAAGTTCTTTATAGATTCTGGACACTAGTCCTTTATCTGATATGTCGTTTGCAAATATCTTCTCCCATTCTGTCAGTTGTCTTTTGATTTTGTTAACTGTTTCCTTTGCTGTGCAAAAGCTTTTGATCTTGATGAAATCCCAATAGTTCATTTTTGCCCTTGCTTCCCTTGCCTTTGGCGTTGTTCCTAGGAAGATGTTGCTGCGGCTGAGGTCGAAGAGGTTGCTGCCTGTGTTCTCCTCAAGGATTTTGATGGATTCCTTTCGCACATTGAGGTCCTTCATCCATTTTGAGTCTATTTTTGTGTGTGGTGTAAGGAAATGGTCCAATTTCATTTTTCTGCATGTGGCTGTCCAATTTTCCCAGCACCATTTATTGAAGAGGCTGTCTTTTTTCCATTGGACATTCTTTCCTGCTTTGTCAAAGATGAGTTGACCATAGAGTTGAGGGTGTATTTCTGGGCTCTCTTTTCTGTTCCATTGATCTATGTGTCTGTTTTTGTGCCAGTACCATGCTGTCTTGATGATGACAGCTTTGTAATAGAGCTTGAAGTCCGGAATTGTGATGCCACCAATGTTGGCTTTCTTTTTCAATATCCCTTTGGCTATTCGAGGTCTTTTCTGGTTCCATATAAATTTTAGAATTATTTGTTCCATTTCTTTGAAAAAGATGGATGGTACTTTGATAGGAATTGCATTAAATGTGTAGATTGCTTTAGGTAACATAGACATTTTCACAATATTTATTTTTCCAATCCAGGAGCATGGAACATTTTTCCATTTCTTTGTGTCTTCCTCAATTTCTTTCATGAGTACTTTATAGTTTTCTGAGTATAGATTCTGTGTCTCTTTGGTTAGGTTTATTCCTAGGTATCTTATGGTTTTGGGTGCAATTGTAAATGGGATTGACTCCTTAATTTCCCTTTCTTCTGTCTTGCTGTTGGTGTAGAGAAATGCAACTGATTTCTGTGCATTGATTTTATATCCTGACACTTTACTGAATTCCTGTATAAGTTCTAGCAGTTTTGGAGTGGAGTCTTTTGGGTTTTCCACATATAGTATCATATCATCTGCGAAGAGTGACAATTTGACTTCTTCTTTGCCGATTTGGATGCCTTTAATTTCCTTTTGTTGTATGATTGCTGAGGCTAGGACCTCTAGTACTATGTTGAATAGCAGTGGTGATAATGGATATCCCTGCCGTGTTCCTGACCTTAGCGGAAAAGCTTTCAGTTTTTCTCCATTGAGAATGATATTTGCGGTGGGTTTTTCATAGATGGCTTTGATGATATTGAGGTATGTGCCCTCTATCCCTACACTTTGAAGAGTTTTGATCAGGAAGGGATGCTGTACTTTGTCAAATGCTTTTTCAGCATCTATTGAGAGTATCATGTGGTTCTTGTTCTTTCTTTAATTGATGTGTTGTATCACATTGACTGATTTGCGGATGTTGAACCAACCTTGCAGCCCTGGAATAAATCCCACTTGGTCGTGGTGAATAATCTTTTTAATGTACTGTTGAATCCTATTGGCTAGTATTTTGGTGAGTATTTTCGCATCTGTGTTCATCAAGGATATTGGTCTACAGCTCTCTTTTTTGGTGGGATCCTTGCCTGGTTTTGGGATCAAGGTGATGCTGGCCTCATAAATTGAGTTTGGAAGTTTTCCTTCCATTTCTATTTTTTGGAACAGTTTTAGGAGAATAGGAATTAGTTCTTCTTTAAATGTTTGGTAGAATTCCCCCAGGAAGCCGTCTGGCCCTGGGCTTTTGTTTGTTTGGAGATTTTTGGTGACTGTTTCAATCTCCTTACTGGTTATGGGTCTGTTCAGGCTTTCTATTTCTTCCTGGTTCAGTTGTGGTAGTTTATATGTTTCTAGGAATGCATCCATTTCTTCCAGATTGTCGAATTTATTGCCGTAGAGTTGCTCATAGTATGTTCTTATAATAGTTTGTATTTCTTTGGTGTTAGTTGTGATCTCTCCTCTTTCATTCATGATTTTATTTATTTGGGTCCTTTCTCTTTTCTTTTTGATAAGTCAGGCCAGGGGTTTATCAATTTTATTAATTCTTTCAAAGATCCAGCTCCTACTTTCGTTGATTTGTTCTATTGTTTTTTTGGTTTCTATTTCATTGATTTCTGCTCTGATCTTTATGATTTCTCTTCTCCTGTTGGGCTTAGGGTTTCTTTCTTGTTCTTTCTCCAGCTCCTTTAGGTGTAGGGTTAGGTTGTGTACCGGAGAACTTTCTTGTTTCTTGAGAAAGGCTTGTACCGCTATATATTTTCCTCTCAGGACTGCCTCTGTTGTGTCCCACAGATTTTGAACCGTTGTATTTTCATTATCATTTGTTTCCATGATTTTTTTCAATTCTTCTTTAATTTCCCGGTTGACCCATTCATTCTTTAGAAGGATGCTGTTTAGTCTCCATGTATTTTGGTTCTTTTCAAACTTCCTTTTGTGGTTGAGTTCTAGCTTTAGAGCATTGTGGTCTGAAAATATGCAGGGAATGATCCCAATCTTTTGATACCGGTTGAGTCCTGATTTAGGACCGAGGATGTGATCTATTCTGGAGAATGTTCCATGTGCACTAGAGAAGAATGTGTATTCTGTTGCTTTGGGATGAAATGTTCTGAATATATCTGTGATGTCCATGTGGTCCAGTGTGTCGTTTAAGGCCTTTATTTCCTTGCTGATCTTTTGCTTGGATGATCTGTCCATTTCAGTGAGGGGAGTGTTAAAGTCCCCTACTATTATTGTATTATTGTTGATGTGTTTCTTTGATTTTGTTATTAATTGGTTTATATAGTTGGCTGCTCCCACGTTGGGGGCATAGATATTTAAAATTGTTAAATCTTCTTGTTGGACAGACCCTTTGAGTATGATATAGTGTCCTTCCTCATCTCTTATTATAGTCTTTGGCTTAAAATCTAAGTGATCTGATATAAGGATTGCCACTCCTGCTTTCTTCTGATGTCCATTAGCATGGTAAATTCTTTTCCACCCCCTCACTTTAAATCTGGAGGTGTCTTCGGGCTTAAAATGTGTTTCTTGGAGGCAACATATAGATGGGTTTTGTTTTTTTATCCATTCTGATACTCTGTGTCTTTTGACAGGGGCATTTAGCCCATTAACATTCAGGGTAACTATTGAGAGATATGAATTTAGGGCCATTGTATTGCCTGTAAGGTGGCTGTTACTGTATATGGTCTCTGTTCCTTTCTGATCTACCACTTGTAGGCTCTCTCTTTGCTTAGAGGACCCCTTTCAAGATTTCCTGTAGAGCTGGTTTGGTGTTTGCAAATTCTTTCAGTTGTTGTTTGTCCTGGAAGCTTTTAATCTCTCCTTCTATTTTCAATGATAGCCTAGCTGGATATAGTATTCTGGGCTGCATGTTTTTCTCATTAATCCTCTGAAAATATCATGCCAGCTCTTTCTGGCCTGCCAGGTCTCTGTGGATAAGTCAGCTGCCAATCTAATATTCTTACCATTGTATTTTACAGACTTCTTTTCCCGGGCTGCTTTCAGGATTTTCTCTTTGTCACTGAGACTTTTAAATTTTACTATTAGGTGACGGGGTGTGGGCCTATTCTTATTGATTTTGAGGGGCGTTCTCTGAACCTCCTGAATTTTGATGCTCGTTCCCTTTGCCATATTGGGGAAATTCTCCCCAATAATTCTCTCTAGTATACCTTCTGCTCCCCCCTCTCTTTCTTCTTCTTCTGGAATCCCAATTATTCTAATGTTGTTTCATCTTATGGTGTCACTTATCTCTCGAATTCTCCCCTCGTGGTCCAGTAGCTGTTTGTCCCTCTTTTGCTCAGCTTCTTTATTCTCTGTCATTTGGTCTTCTATATCACTAATTCTTTCTTCTGCCTCATTTATCCTAGCAGTGAGAGCCTCCATTTTTTATTGCACCTCATTAATAGCTTTTTTGATTTCAACTTGCTTAGATTTTAGTTCTTTTATTTCTCCAGAAAGGGCTTTTATATCTCTCGAGAGGGTTTCTCTCATATCTTCCATGCCTTTTTCGAGCCTGGCTAGAACCTTGAGAATTGTCATTCTGAACTCTAGATCTGACATATTACCAATGTCTGTATTGATTAGGTCCCTAGCCTTTGGTACTGCCTCTTGTTCTTTTTTTTCTGTTGAATTTTTCCGTCTTGTCATTTTGTCCAGGTAAGAGTATATGAAGGGGCGAGTAAAATACTAAAAGGGTGGCAACAACCCCAGGAAAATATGCTTTAACCAAATTAGAAGAGATCCAAAATCATGAGGGGGGAGAAAGGGGATAAAAAGAGGGTCAAAAAGGAAGAAAGAAAAAAAAAGAAAAAAGAGAAAAAAGAAAAGAAAAGAATTTAAAAATAAGAAAACACCTTTCAGAAAGTGGTTGTTTTTCTGCTTCCAGAATTCCTGTTCTTCTTCTCTTCGATCTGCCGATGGATTTTCAGGTGTTTGCAATCTTTAGATAAGCTATCTAGCTGATCTCCGGCTAGCTGAAATAGTCTCAGCCTGCTACTTCTCCGCCATCTTGACTCCTCCCCCAGAACTTCCATTTTTTATTGCACCTCATTAATAGCTCTTTTGATTTCAACTTGGTTAGATTTTAGTTCTTTTATTTCTCCAGAAAGGGCTTTTATCTCTCTGGAGAGGGTTTCTCTAATAACTTCCATGCCTTTTTCGAGCCCAGCTAGAACCTTGAGAGTTGTCATTCTAAACTCTAGTTCTGTCATATTACCAATGTCTGTTTTGATTAGGTCCCTAGCCTTTGGTACTGCCTCCTGTTCGTTTTTTTGTGGTGAGTTTTTCCACCTTGTTATTTTGAGCAGATAAGAATATGTAAAGGAGCAAATAAAATGCTAAAAGAGTGGTAAAGACCCCAGTAAAATGTGCTTCAACCAAATCAGAAGAGACCCAAGTTGTGGGAGAACGAAAGGGGATAAAAAAGAAGTTCAAGGGGGGAAAAAAGGTTTTAAAAAAATGAAAACAAGGAAAAAGTATTAAAAAAGAAAATATATATATATATATACTAGACTTGTGACTAGAACAGGGTCACTCACTTAATTTTGGGAGTTTTTGGGTCTCTTAGAAGAAACTACCTCCCAAGATTTTAAAGGATGAAAAACATATAAGGGTAGGCACAGTGAAGGGATGGAATAAACCTATAAAAATGAGAAAAAAAGGGATGCCTGGGTGGCTCAGTTGGTTAAGCAACTACCTTCAGCTCAGGTCATGATCTCAGCGTCCTGGGATCGAGTCCCACACCGGGCTCCTTTCTCGGCAGGGAGCCTGCTTCTCCCTCTGCCTCTGCCTGCCTTCCTGTCTGCCTGTGCTCACTCTCTCCCCCCCTCTGATAAATAAATAAAATCTTAAAAAAATGAGAAAAAAATTTAATTTCTAAAAAATAAGTTGATAGAGCAAGTTGGTTGGGACAATAAAGAAAAATAAACTGGAGAGAATTTGCACAGGCTGGACACTAGAACAATCTTGGAGCTAGATTTAGGGTATATTTTGTTCTATTAGGAGAAGTTATACCCCATATTTTTTAGAAGAAAAAACCCTATGTGTAAAAAAATATATAGTTAGGTACAATGGAGGATAAATTATGACTATAATAATGAAGGTTCAAAATAGATTATTATTTTTTGTAAGGTATTTTAAAAATAAACTAGTTTAAAAAATCATTAAAAGAGGAAAGGGTAAAAGTTAAAAAAATTAGCAGAAGAAAAAAGAAAAAAAATATAACTGCAAGACTAATGAATCATTGGGAGAAAGCCACGAACTCCTTGTTCTGCATTCTCCTCCTCTGGAATTCCACTGTTCTCCTTACTAAGTGAAGTTGATCTTGGCTGGGTTTCTTGTTGGTCTTCTGGGGAAGGGGCCTGTTGTACTGATTCTCAAGTGTCTTTGCCCGAGATGGATTTGTCCTGCCCTTACCTGGGGTAAGGCTAAGTAATCCGGGAGCTTTTGTTCCCTGGAGGCTTTCCGTAGAGTTCTGGATGATGGAATAATGGCGGTCTCACAATCCTGCCCAGAGGAGTGGAGAGCTCAGGGCCCCACTCCTCAGTGCACACTTAGAGAAAGGTGCTTAATCACTCCCATCTTCCCGGCCTCTGGCCATGCTTGGAGAAAAGCGCTCTGTCACTCGTACTTGGAGAAAAGTCCTTGGTCATTCTCATCTCCCTGGACTCTGGCCATGCTTGGAGAAAAGAGCTCAATTACTCCCGTCTCCCTGGCCCTTGGCTGTGCTCCAAGCTCATCCTGCCTATGCCTGGTTCAAAGTAACCCTGGGTTGAGAGCTCACTCCTCAGCTTGGTCTCTGTAGCCGGCTTCCCCACTCTAATACCTGTGAGTTCTGTGACACTCAGATAACCCTGGTCCTTCTGTGACCCTGAGGGACC
The DNA here is from genome assembly GCF_030435805.1 of Mustela lutreola. Taxonomy (NCBI): domain Eukaryota; kingdom Metazoa; phylum Chordata; class Mammalia; order Carnivora; family Mustelidae; genus Mustela; species Mustela lutreola. The sequence goes on along the minus strand of NC_081292.1, from coordinate 91,847,360 downwards.
TGGGACTATGCTGACCCCTCTTGGGCTTCACTCTGGATTAGCCTCTGGGTTGATATCCCTCAGTGGATCAAACTTTTAAAGAGTCCTGATTTTGTGCTCCATTGCTCCACCGCTTGCCAGGAGCTGCCCCCCCCCCACGGTCTACCTTCCTGTTCTTCGGGTTCACTTTTCTGCCAGTTCTACCTTTCAGAAAGTGATCAATTTTCTGTTTCTAGAATTGTTGCTCTCCTTCTCTTTGATCTCCCATTGGATTTGTAGGTGTTTACAATGGTTAGATAAGCTATCTAGCTGATCTTCTGCTACCTGATGTCGTCTCAGCCTGCTACTTCTCCGCCATCTTGAATCCTTCCACGGAATATGTGGTTTTTATTATGTTGATGTGTATTCTTTCTGTACCCAGTTTGGTGAGTATTTTTATTATGAAAGGGTGTTGAATTTTGTCAAATGCCTTTTCTGCATATATTGAGTTGATCATATGAGTTTTTATTGATCATTCTATTAATATAATGCATCACAGTTTTGTAGCATTTTGTAGAGAATTTTTACATTTTTATTTATCAGGGATATTATCCAGTAGTTCTTTTTGTTGCTGCTTTGGTTTTTTTGTTTGTTTGTTTGTTTTTGTTTTGTTTTGTTTTGCTTTTGTAGTGCTCCTGTCTGGTTTTGATATCAAGATAATGCTGGCTTGTAAAATGTGCCTCAGAGTATTTCAACCTCTTCAACTTTTTGGGAAAGGTTTAAAAAGTATTTGTATTTTTTGCCTTAAAATGTTTGGTAGAATTCACTGTGGAAATCATCTGATTCTGGACTTTTATTTGTTAGTAGGTTTTTATTACGGATTCAATCTCCTTACCCCTTATTGGTCTGTTCACATTTTTTATGTCCTTATGATTCAGTCTTGATAGGTTGTATGTGCCTAGGAATTTGTCCATTTCCTCTAGGCTTTTGATTCGCTGGCATTTAACTGTCTTTTATCCTTTATATTTCTATGGTATCTGTTATAATGTCTCCTTTTTCATTTCTGATTTTATTGAGTCTTCTCTCTTTTTCTGAGTTAGTCTAGCTGTCTTTTTTTTTAATTTACCATTACCAAGTTTAATTTTATTTACCATTTAAAAAAAAACTTTCTAGATTTTTAATTCTATATTTCATTTATATTTGCCCTAATTTTTATTTTTTCCTTCCTTTTGCTACTTTTAAGTTTACTTTGTTCTTTTTGTAGTTTTTTTGAGCTGTTATAATAAGTTCTTTATTTGAAATCTTTTTTATATACATTTATAGCTATAAAATTTCCTTTTATAACTGCTTTGCTGCTTCTCATAATGTTTTGGTATATATTTTTTTATTTTCCTCAAGATGTATTTTTTATTCCCACTTTGTCTTCTTTTCTTGATTTTTTGTTTGTTTAAAAATGTGTATGTCTGTGTTTTGTAAATTTTCCAAATTTCCTTCTGTATTGATTTCTAGTTTCATATTATTTTGGCTGGAAATATACTCGATATGCTTTCTATATTATTGATTTTGTGGGGACTCTTGTTTTGTGGTTTAAAATGTAATCTATCCTAGAAAATTTTCCACGTGTGTTTGAGAAGAATATTTATTATGGTACTATTGGATGGAATATCCTGTAAATATGTTAGGTTCATTTGACATAGTTCTTGTTTGTTTGTTTGTTTGTTTTGTTTGTTTGTTTGTTTGAGAGAGAGCAGGGCAGAGAGAATGAGCAAGGTGTAAGGGCAGAGACAGAGTGAGAAGACCCCCTCCTGAGCAGGGAGCCCAATGTGGGACTCTATCTCAGGACCCTGGGATCACGACCTGAGCCAAAGGCAAAGGCTTAACTGACTGAGCCACCCAGTTGTCCAGGCATAGTGTTTAAATTCACTATTTTCTTATTGATTTTCTGTCTGGATGATCTATCCATAGGTAAGAGTGGGGTATTATTGTCCCCAGATATTATTGTATTGCTATTTATTTCTCCTTTTTGTTTTGTTAGTATTTGTTTTATATATTTATGTGGCTCAATATTAGGTACATGATATTTACAATTACTGTATTGATGAATTGATGACACTTTTCTTATTGTATAATGACCTTCTTTGACTCCTGTGGTGATTTTTAGCTTATATAAACCCTATTTTGTCTGTTATAGTTATTGCCACCCTTGTTTTCTTTTGTTATCATTAGCTTGGAATATCTTTTTCCATCCCTTTACTCTCTGCCCATGTGTGTCCTTAAAGCTAAAGTGATTCTTTTATAGGCAACATATTGTTGGATCTTGTGTTTTTGTTTGTTTTTTTAAGCTATTCTAGCCTATGTCTTCCAACTGATGATTCCATTCACTTACAGTTAAAGTAATTATGGATAGGTAAGGACTTAACTATTGCCTTTCATTCTTTTTATATTTCATGATTTATTTAAATTTTAGTTAATATATAGTGTAATATTAGTTTCAGGAGTAGAATTGAGTAATTCACCATTTACATATAACAGTCAATGCTCATCACAAGTGACCTCCTAATAATTATTACTGACAGCCCATTCCCCTGCCCATCTCCCCTCCAGAAACAGTTTGTTACTTATAGTTAAGTGTATTATGGTTTGCCTTCCCCTCCTTTTAAAAAATATATATTTTTCTTTCCCCAGTGTTTATCTGTTTTGTTTCTCTTTTGTAGATGCTCTGCTCTTTATTTCCTGTCTTGTTCTCTTTGTTTGTAATCTGATGACTTTTTGTGGCAGTATGTTTTAACTTCTTTATCAAAATCTTTTGTGTATCTACTACATATTTTTATATTTGCCATTAAGCTTTTATAAAATACGTTAGTTATAACATTCCATTTTATGTTGAAAACAACTGAACTTCAATAGTGTACAGAAAAATTATACTTCTCCTATAACAATAGGTTATTGATGTTTTTACATTTTAGATCATTTTTATATTGTACTTTCAATAACAAATGATTGCAGTTATAGTTATTTTTAATAGGCTTGTTTTTTTTAACTTTTAAACTAGACTAGTAAATGATTTATATATCACCATTACAATATTAGAGAATCTGGTTTTGACTATACATTTACCTTTTGCAATAAATAAGGAGCCATCCATGCATCCATGTTGCCATCTTGATGACATCACCATCCCCAAATCGCCAGTAAGTGTTACTTTATATTTATCTTTTTTTTTAAAGATTTTATTTGTTTATTTGACAGAGAGAGAGAGAGAGAGCTCAAGTTGGCAGAGTGGCAGGCAGAGGAAGATCAAGAGGCAGGCTTATTACCCAGCAGTGAGCCCGATGCAGGTCTTAATCCCAGGACCCTGGGATCATGACCTGAGCCAAAGGCAGCTGCTTAACCGATTGAGTCGCCCAGGGAGCCCTAAATTTTACTTTAGTTAATATACGACTATTTTTTATTTCTACTAATAGACATATCAATTTTATTGCTTTTAATATTAAGTTCTTCTCCTTAACATCATCAATTTTATAAGTGTGGTGGTAAGTATGTAATTCATGTATGTGGTGGTATGTAAGTAATTCAAATATGAATTTTAAACTCTAGATCATATGCTCCATTGTGGCAGATATTTGTCTTATTCATCCCACCCACAAAAAATTAGTACTAAATAGGTCTTTGTTGATTTACTGAATGAATTAAGTGTTCTGACACTAACATAGCTGACCAAACCAGAGATAAAGGAGAAAATATAATGATTGTCAAATGGGTGAACCTGAGATAAAAAGACACCTTTAGCTTAGTTAGTTTGATATACACTCTGGATAACATTCCAATTTTGCATGGATTTTTGGAAAGCAAACAACTCCTCTCCTAAATAATAAATTTATTAATTGCCTTCCTTATGAGTCCTGACAGCAGTCAGCTTTGTGGGTTTCTGATTCCATTCCAAGAGGTTGAATTTCTGTTTGATTTATGTAATAGGCAACAGTGTCATGAGGAAAGACTTGTAGGATAAAATTTCTTCAAGACGGGAACACAGATGGCTGCCTATGGACTGTGAGGTGGGTGTTAATGAAAATGCATTGAGCAGTAAGGGAAGGGCAGCTCACAACCATAGGAAAGGTGCCCTGTGTTTTTGTTTTGTTTTGTTTTACAAACAGATACCATTAGCCCTCTCCATGGAAATTTTCAAATTTACTTTGCTCTAACAACCACAAATACTTAGGACATTATGAACACAATATGGGCATTAAAGGATAAAAATAAACAAAAATTTAAGTAAATGTTAAGTGTTTGTCATTATTTCAGCCATGTTTTTCTATGCTTAACTGCTCAAAAAAATTACACAGGTTTCTAAATATTATACCAGGCTGTTAAACTAATGCAAAGGGTTTTATGGAATTTTCTATAACACCATCTCGATTTTCTACATTGGCTGTCACTCCTGAAAATTCTCAGTTTATAAATGTGCATATATTTACTATAATAATACTCACTGGTTATTTACCTGGTTTATTAGTGTATTTTGATCCTTTCTAATTGTTCACTTTCTTCCATGTTTCCTCCTTATTTCTACAAATGTCAATCCATCACATGTTATGTAAAGTGAAACAAAGAGGAACAGCTGTTAGTAGAAAGGATTAACAGAGGTGCTTTGATGTTACTCTGTGAGGTATTTCCATATCATCATTTTAATATATTTCAGGAATACAGCATAGTTGTTATGCCTTAATTAAACCTTCATTAAGTCTTTATATATATACTTTTTCCTAACTCACAAGTCCTCCCTTCATGTCCCATTCAAAACCCACTCATTTTATGGAATAATTGTTTTATATTCCCAGTACAATGTTCATTTAACTTATCGCTCTGGTGTGCTCCTTTGGCAGCACATATGTTAACTTATTGTTCTGGGTATACAAAAAGATAGGAATGGAATATTTTGTAATATGATATTTTGTCATTTCTACACTACAGCGTCTGTGTAAGCATTCTTTGATCAGAGACCTAAGGAGGAGGTCCAAATTGAAGAAAAACAAATAGAAAAAAAGATAATGTTCTCAGTCCTTTCTTGTAGTTTCATTTGCAGGAACCACAAAGGCAAAGACATTAAAATGTTTTTTTCTTATTTTTTAAAATTAATTTTAAGTTTTTTATTGGATTATGCTCCCTTAAACTCATCTGATACCATGAATAGAAAATCAAAGCAATCCACCAAACCTTCTTTCATGATGTTGCCTTTAAACACGTTGCCTTTAAAAATTTTACAGTCTCATCTGTAGAGTAGATGAACCTTGACTCAAAAGTGTCATCATAGGCTGTGGTGACACTTGTCTTGCCACCCGCCCGCTGTTCCTGCCATGGCAGGCTCTCCTGCTTCACGACCGTTTCCCGACAACAAGGCCAATGGCTCCTCTTCTCCCAGGGCGGCATTGCTGCGCCTTTCCCAGACATGTTCCTGGGGAGCACAGTGACAGACGTGTGCCTTTCTTTAAGGCTGTTTCCACAGGCGCAGCCACGCTTCTCTCTCAGGCAGAGGGGATGACCAGGCTAAGAGGATTTCGCTCCAAACGGGTTTCTCCCACCATGCTTCGGAGACTATGTTCAGGCAAGCGGCATCAGCATCCCATAGAACTGACACGGATTTCCCAACGAATGCTGTGCTTTCCCAGAGGGGATGCACGTACAAAGAGGCTTTTGCTCTATGCGGGTTTCTCCCACCGTGCTGTGAATACTAGGTTAAGGCAAGCAGCGACAGCAGCCCACAGAACCGACTCTGATTTCCCAGCGCCTGCTCTGCTTTTGCAGAGGTTTTGGGCTAGGCGCGAACTGCACTTCGCCTCTGCTTCCTCAGCAAGGCTTTGGGCGTTAGCTCTGTCGCTTAAGAGAAAAAGCTGCAGGAGAGCTGGTGCCTCTTGGGCCTTGATTTCCTGGGCTCCATGTTCCCGCCCTGGGTTCACACTGCCAGGCCAAACTAAGCAGAGCCACAACCCTGCAGCAGCATGTGTGGCCTAGGATTGCACTCTATGCACACTACCTTCTCCTGGTGACTTGGCCTTTTGATCTGGCGCGCAGGCAGACTCGGGGACTAGGCCAGTGCCTTCCACCAGGAAAGGAGAGGAAAGATCCCTGAACACCGCCCATGCACTGGGATGGGGAGATGTGGGGGACTGTCCCCTACTCCTTCCCCAGAAACCCTGTGCCTCCGCGAACGCTGCCACATCTTGGAGGAAGAAGGCCTGTGACTGCCTGTTTCTCCAGGGAACTGTTTCTGTGAGTTCCGGGTATTGCGCCTGGTGGCAAACCCAAGTCTGCCCTCGGGACTGGTGGCCAAGGAGATGCTGTCCCCTTGGGACCAGAGGCACCAGACAGGCCTGCCTTCTGCCCAGACTCCTTCCTCAGAGAGGATCACGTGCGCCTGCCCTAGTCATCCCCTCGTGTCTCAGCATCCAGGCTTCATTTTATCCGCACAGGGAGCGGGTGACACTTGTCTTGCCACCTGCCTGCTGTTCCTGCCATGGCAGTCTCTCCTGCTTCACCACCGTTTCCCGACAGCAAAGCCAACGGCTCCTTCTCTTATCCGGGGGCGGCGTGCTGCGCCTTATGCAGACATGCTTCTGGGGAGCGCGGTAACAGACGTGTCCCTTTCCTTAAAGCTGTTTCGACAGGCGCTCTCTCAGGCAGAGGAGGATGACTGGGCAAAGAGTATTTCGTTCAATGCGGGTTTATTTCAACGAGCTATGGAGACTAGCCCAGGCAAGCAGCAGCAGCATCCCCAAACCCAACTATGATTTCCCAACGAATGCTGTGCTTTCCCAGATGAGATGCCCAAAGAGCCTTTCGCTGTATACGGGTTTCTCCCACTGTGAGACTGGGCTCCGGCAACTAACAGCAGCAGCCCACAGTACAGACTCTGATTTCTCAGTGAATGCTGTGCTAACCAGTTTAGAGAAGAGGCGACAGGATCCCTGCACAAGGCCCGTGCACTGGGATGGGGAACTATGGGGGACTGTCTCCACTCCTTCCCCGGCACACCCCCTACCACCCGCATCGCTGCCAAATCTTGGTGGAAGACGGCATCTGACTGCCCATTTCTCCATGTGGTTGTTTCTGCGAGTCAGGGTATGGCACCTGGTGGCAAGCCCAAGTCTGCCCTTGGGACAGGTGGCCAAGGAGATGCTGTCCCCTCTGGACCAGAGGCACAGGACAGGCTTGCCTTCGGCCCAGACTCCTTCCTCAGAGTGGAGCAAGCGCCCCTGCCCTAGTCATCCCCTCATGTCTCCTTAGCAGCCAGGCTTCCATCTCTCCGCAGGAGCGGGCGACACTTGTCATGCCACCGACCTGCTGTTCATGCCAAGCGTTTCCCGACCCCAAGGCCAACGGCTCCTCTTCTCCGGGGGCGGCGTGTTGCGCGTTCCCCACAGTTGCTCCTGGGAGCGCAGTGACAGACGAGTGCAACCACGCTTCTCTCTCAGGCAGAGGGGATGCCCAGGCAAAGAGGATTTCGCTCCATGCGGGTATCTTCCACCATGCTGCGGAGACTAGCTTAGGCATTCAGCTGCAGCATCACTCACATCTGATTCTGATTTCCCAAAGAATGCTGTGCTTTCCCTGAGGAGATGCCCGGATAAAGAGGCTTTCGCTGTATGCGGGTTTCTTCAACCGCGAGACTGGGCTTAGGCAAGCAGCAGAAAAGTCCGCAGAACCGACTCTGATTTCCCAGCGACTGCTATGCTTTCGCAGAGGTTTTCAGCTTGGCGCGAACCGCATTCGCTGCTGCTTCCTCAGCAAGTATTTCGTCGTTTGCTCTGTTGCGAGAGGGAAAAAGAGCCGCGGTATTGCTTGTGCCTTTTGGGCCTTGCTTTCCCGGGCTCCAAGTTCTTGCCTGGGGTTCACATTGCTAAGCCGAACTAAGCAAACGCAGTCGCAACCCTGCGGCAACATGCGTGGCCTAGGATGGCACTCTATGCACACTACCAACTCCCGGTATAGGCAACAATTGGCCTTTGGCAGTGGACCTCAGGTGGACTCGCGAACTAGGTCAGTGCCTTCCTCACAGGAGAGGAGAGGCGACAGGATCCCTGAACACCGCCCGTTACTAAATGGGGAGCATTCGGGGATTGTTGCCACTCCTTTCCCGGCACTCCCCCAGCCACCGACAACGCTGTCACATCTTGGAGGAAGATGACATCTGACTGCACGTTTCTCGAGGGAGCTGTTCCTGTGAGTTCAGGGTATGGTGCCTGGTAGCAAGCCCAAGTCTGCCCTACGTACAGTTGTCCTAGGAGTTTCTGTGCCCTTGGGACCAGAGGCACAGGACAGGCCTGCCCTAATCGTCCCTTCATGTCTCCTTAGCAGCCAGGCTTCATCTCCGCACAGGGAGCGGGTGACATTTGTCTTGCTACCGGCCTGCTGTTCCTGCAAGGGCAGGCTCTCCTGCTTCCCGACCGTTTCCCGACCACAAGGCCAACGGCTCCTTAGCTTCTCTGGGGGCTGCTTGCTGCGCCATCCCCACATTTGGCTTTTCTCTCAAGCAGAGGGGATGCTCGTGCAAAGGGTATTTCGCTCCATGCTGCTATCTTCCACTGTGCTGCGGAGACTAGTTCAGACAAGCAGCAGCATCCACAAACACAACTCTCTGATTTCCCAACAAATGTTTTGCGTTCCCAGGGGAAATGCCCAGGCAAAGAGGATTTCGCTCCATGCGGGTTTCCTCCACCATGCTGCGTAGTGTAGCACAGGCATTTCGCTGCAACATCACTAAACATCCGATTCTGATTTCCCAACGAATGCTGTGCTTTCCCTGAGGAGATGCCCGGATAAAGAGGCTTTCGCTGTATGCGGGTTGCTTCAACCGCGAGACTGGGCTTAGGCAAGCAGCAGAAAAGTCCGCAGAACCGACTCTGATTTCCCAGCGACTGCTATGCTTTCGCAGAGGTTTTCAGCTTGGCGCGAACCGCATTCGCTGCTGCTTCCTCAGCAAGTATTTCGTCGTTTGCTCTGTTGCGAGAGGGAAAAAGAGCCGCGGTATTGCTTGTGCCTTTTGGGCCTTGCTTTCCCGGGCTCCAAGTTCTTGCCTGGGGTTCACATTGCTAAGCCGAACTAAGCAAACGCAGTCGCAACCCTGCGGCAACATGCGTGGCCTAGGATGGCACTCTATGCACACTACCAACTCCCGGTATAGGCAACAATTGGCCTTTGGCAGTGGACCTCAGGTGGACTCGCGAACTAGGTCAGTGCCTTCCTCACAGGAGAGGAGAGGCGACAGGATCCCTGAACACCGCCCGTTACTAAATGGGGAGCATTCGGGGATTGTTGCCACTCCTTTCCCGGCACACCCCCAGCCACCGACAACGCTGTCACATCTTGGAGGAAGATGACATCTGACTGCACGTTTCTCGAGGGAGCTGTTCCTGTGAGTTCAGGGTATGGTGCCTGGTAGCAAGCCCAAGTCTGCCCTACGTACAGTTGTCCTAGGAGTTTCTGTGCCCTTGGGACCAGAGGCACAGGACAGGCCTGCCCTAATCGTCCCTTCATGTCTCCTTAGCAGCCAGGCTTCATCTCCGCACAGGGAGCGGGTGACATTTGTCTTGCTACCGGCCTGCTGTTCCTGCAAGGGCAGGCTCTCCTGCTTCCCGACCGTTTCCCGACCACAAGGCCAACGGCTCCTTAGCTTCTCTGGGGGCTGCTTGCTGCGCCATCCCCACATTTGGCTTTTCTCTCAAGCAGAGGGGATGCTCGTGCAAAGGGTATTTCGCTCCATGCTGCTATCTTCCACTGTGCTGCGGAGACTAGTTCAGACAAGCAGCAGCATCCACAAACACAACTCTCTGATTTCCCAACAAATGTTTTGCGTTCCCAGGGGAAATGCCCAGGCAAAGAGGATTTCGCTCCATGCGGGTTTCCTCCACCATGCTGCGTAGTGTAGCACAGGCATTCAGCTGCAACATCACTAAACATCCGATTCTGATTTCTCAACGAATGCTGTGCTTTCCCAGAGGAGATGCCCGGCAAAGAGGCTTTCGCTGTATGCGGGTTACTCCCAATGCGAAACTGGGCTCAGAAAAGCAGCAGCAGCAGCCCGCAGAACATTTATCAGCAAATGCTGTGCTTTCCTAGAGGCTTTGGCTTGGAGGAAACAGCTTTCGCCGCTGCTTCCTCAGCAAGGCTTCAGTCGTGTCAGGGAAGAAGAGCTGCGGGAGAGCAGGTGCCTCTTGGGCCTTGCTTTCCTGGGCTCCATGTTCGCGTCCTGGGTTCACCCTGCCAGGCCGAACTAAGCAGACACAGCCACAACCCTGCAGTAGCGTGTGTAGCCTAGGATGGCACCCTATGTCCACTACCATCTCTGGCGCTCAGGCGGACTCGCTGACTAGGACAGTGCTTTCCCCACAGGAAAGGAGAGGTGACTGGTTCCCTGCACACCGCCTGTACACTGAAAAGGGAGCTTTGGGGACTGTCCCCACCCCTTTCCTTAAACGCCGTGCCTCCTCCAAGCTTCCACATCCTGGAGGAAGACGGCATCTGACTCCCCGTTATTTCAGGGAGCTGTTTCTGCGAGTTCAGCGAAGGCGCCTGGTGGCTAGCGCATGTCTGCCCCAGGGACAGGTGGCCAAGGAGCTGCTGTCTCCTTGGGCCGACGCTCAGGAAGGCATGTTTTCTGCCCAGACTCCTTCCTAAGAGTGGAGCACGCGCCCTGCCCTACTCATCCCCTCCTCTCTCCGTAGCAGCCAGGCTTCCATCTCTCTGCACAGGGAGCAGGTGACACTTGTATTGCCACCGGCCGCTGTGCCTGCCAGGGCTGGCTCTCTTAGTTTGCAACCTTTTCCAGACCCGAAGGCAAACGGCTCCTGCTCTTCTCCTTGGGCAGCGTGCTGCACGTTCCACAGACATGCTCCTGGGGAGCGCAGTTAAAGACGTGTCCCTTTCCTTAAGGCTCTTTCCACAGGCGCAACCGCGCTTCTCTCTCAGGCAGAGGGGATGCCCAGGCAAAGAGGATTTCGCTCCATGCGGTTTTATTACACCGTGCTGAGGAGACCAGCTCAGGCATTCCGCTGCAGCATCACACACATCCGATTCTGATTTCCCAACGAATGTTGTGCTTTCCCAGAGGAGAAGCCCGGATAAAGAGGCGTTCGCTGTATGCGGGTTTCTCCAACCGCGAGACTGGGCTCAGGCAAGCGGCAGAAGAGCCTGCAGAACCGACTCTGATTTCCCAGCGACTGCTATACTTTCGCAGAGGTTTTCAGCTTGGCCTGAAACGCACTTCGCTGCTGCTTCCTCAGCAAGGCTTTGGTCATTCGCTCTGTCGTGGCAGGGAAGAAGAGCAGCGGGAAAGCTGGTGCTTCCTGGGCCTTGCTTTTCAGGGCTCCAAGTTCTCGCCCGGGGTTCACCTTGCTAAGCCGAACTAAGCAGACACAGTCACAACCCTTCAGCAGCGTGCGTGGCCTAGGATGGCACTCTATGCACACTACCATCTCCCGTGTAGGCAACACTTTGCCATTGGCAGTGGACCTCAGGTGGACTCGCGGACCAGTTCAGTGCCATCCTCACAGGAGAGGAGAGGCGACAGGATCCCTGAACACCGCGCGTTACTAAATGGGGAGCATTCGGGGATTTTTGCCACTCCTTTCCCGGCACACCCCCAGCCACTGACAACGCAGTCACATATTGGAGGAAGATGGCATCTGACTGCACGTTTCTCGAGGGAGCTGTTCCTGTGAGTTCAGGGTATCTTGCCTGGTAGCAAGCCCAAGTCTGCCCTACCGACTGTTGTCCAAGGAGATGCTGTGCCCTTGGGACCAGAGGCACAGGACAGGCCTGCCTTCTGCCCAGACTCCTTCCTCAGAGTGGAGCACGCGTCCCTGCCCTAGTCGTCCCTTCATGTCTCCTTAGCAGCCAGGCTTTCTCTCCGCAGAGGGATCGGGTGACACTCGTTTGCAACCGGCCTGCTGTTCGTGCCACGGCAGGATCTCCTGCTTCCCGACCGTTTCCCGACCACAAGGCCAACGGCTCCTTCTCTTCTCCTGGGGCGGCGTGCTGCGCCTTCCCCAGACTAGCTCCTGTGGAGCTCGGTGACGTGACCCTTTCCTTAGGGCCTTTCAGATGTACAACAATGCTTCTCTCTTAGACAAAGGGGAGCTAGGGCAAAGAGGATTTCGCTCCATCAAGGTATCTTGCACCGTGCTGTGGAGACTAGCTCAGGCATTCAGCTGCAGCATCACATACATCCGATTCTGATTTCCTAACGAATGCTGTGCATTCCCAGAGGAGATGCCCGGGCAAAGAGGCTTTCGCTGTATGCGGATTTCTCCAACCGCGAGACAGGGCTCAGGCAAGCAGCAGAAGAGCCCGCAGAACCGACTCTGATTTCCCATCGACTGCTATGCTTTCATGGAGGTTTTCAGCTTGGAGCGAACACCACTTCGCTGCTGCTTCCTCAGCAAGGCTTTGGTCATTCGCTCTGTCGCAGCCGGGAAGAAGAGAGGCGCGAAAGCTGGTACCTCTTGAGCCTTGCTTTCCCGGGCTCCAAGTTCGCGCCCGGGGTTCACCTTGCTAAGCCGAACTAAGCAGACAAAGTCACAACCCTTCAGCATCGTGCGTGGCCTAGCATGGCATACTATGCCTATTACCATCTCCTGTGGTACGTAAGGCTTTGCCTTTTGCTTCGGTGCTCAGGCAGACTCGGGGTCTAGGCCAGTGCCTTCACCACAGGAGAAAGGAGGCGACTGCACACGGCCCGTGCACTGGGATGGGGAACTGTGGGGGACAGTCTCCACTCCTTCCCCTTCACACCCCCTGCACCCACATCGCTTTCACATCTTGGTGGAAGACGGCATCTGACTGCCCGTTTTCCCATGGGGTTGTTTCAGCGAGATCCGGGTATGGCACCTGGTGGCAAGCCCAAGTCTGCCCTTGGGACAGGTGGCCAAGGAGATGCTGTCCCCTTGGGACCAGAGGCACAGGACAGGCCTGCCTTCTGCCCAGACCTCTTCCTCAGAGGGGAGCACACGCCCCTGCCCTAGTCGTCCCCTCATGTCTCCTTAGCAGCCAGGCATCCACCTCTCCGCCCAAGGAGCGGGTGACACTTGTGTTGCCACCGGCCTGCTTTTCGTGCAAAGGCAGGCTATCTTGCTTCCCGAGCGTTTCCCGACCCCATGGCCAACGGCTCCTTCTCTTCTCCGGGGCGGCCTGCTGCGCCTTCCCCACACTTGCTCCTGGGGAGCACGCTGACAGACGTGTGTAACCACGCTTTTCTCTCAGCCAGAGCGGATGCTAGGGCAAAGAGTATTTCGCTCCATGCGGGTATCTTCCAACGTGGTGCAGAGACTAGCTCAGGCAAGAAGCAGCAGCATCCCCAAACCCAACTCAGATTTCCCAACGAATGCTGTGCTTTCCCAGTGGAGATGACCGGGCAAATAGACTGTCGCTGTATGCAGGTTTCTCCCACCCCGATAATGGGCTCACGCAAGCAGAAGCAGCCCGCAGAACATTTCTCAGCGAATGATGTGCTTTCGCAGAGGCTTTGGCTTGGAGCGAATAGCACTTCCTCAGCAAGGCTTCAGTCGCGTCAGGGAAGAAGAGCTGCGGGAGAGCTGGTGCGTCTTGGCCCTTGCTTTCTGGGCTCCATTTTCGCGTCCTGTGTTCACCTTGCTAAGCCGAACTGAGCAGAAACAGCCACAACCCTGCAATAGCCTGCGTAGCCTAGGATGGCACCCTATGCATACTACCTTTTCCCAGTGTAGCCATCGTTTGGCCTTTTACTCTGGCGCTCAGGCGGACTTGCGGTCTATCCCAGTGCTTTCCCTCAGGAAAGGAGAGGTGACAGGATACCTGCACACCGCCCATGCACTGAATAGGGAGCTTTGAGGGACTGTCCCCACCCTTTCCCCTTTAACGCCGTGCCTTTTCCAAGCTTCCACATCCTGGAAGAAGATGGCATCTAACTCTCCGTTATTTCAATAGGGAGCTGTTTCTGCGAGTTCAGCGTAGGCGCCCGGTGGCTAGCGCATATCTGCCCCAGGGACAGGTGGTCAAGGAGCTGCTGTCTCCTTGGGCCCAGAGGCTCAGGATAGGCATGCTTTCTCCCCAGACTCCTAAGCGTTGAGCAGGCGCCCGGCCCTACTCATCCCCTCCTCCGTAGAAGCCAGGCTTCGTCTCTCTGCACAGGGAGCTTGTGAAACTTGTATTTCCACCGGCTGCTGTGCCGGCCAGGGCCGGCACTCCTGATTCGCCACCATTTCTAGACCAGAAGGCCAACGGCTCCTGCTCTTCTCCCTGAGCAGCTTGCTGCACCTTCCACAGACATGCTCCTAGGGAGCGCAGTGAAAGACGTGTCCCTTTCCTTAAGGCTCTTTAAACAGCTGAAACCACGTTTCGCTCTCAGGCAGAAGGGATGCCCAGGGAAAGAGGATTTCGCTCCATGCGGGTATCTTCCACCATGCTGTGGAGACTAGCTCAAGCATTCAGCTGCAGCATCACAAACATCCGATTCTGAAATTCCAACGAATGCCGTGCTTTCCCAGAGGAGAAGCCCGGGCAAAGAGGCTTTCGCTGTATGCGGGTTTCTCCCACATGGAGACTGGGCTCCGGCAAGGGGCAAAAGAGCCCGCAGAACCGGCTCTGATTTCCCAGCGACTGCTATGCTTTCGCAGAGGTTTTCAGCTTGGCGCGAACCGAGCTTCGCTGCTGCTTCCTCAGCAAGGCTTTGGTCATTCGCTCTGTCGCGGTAGGGAAGAAGGGCCGCGGGAGAGCTGGTGCCTCTTGGGCCTTGCTTTCCCGGGCTCCAAGTTCGCGCCCGGGGTTCACCTTGCTAAGCCGAACTAAGCAGACACAGTCACAACCCTTCAGCAGTTTGCCTGGCCTAGCATGGCACTCTATGTCTATTACCATATCCTGGGGTAGGTAAGGCTTTACCTTTTACTTCGGTGCTCAGGCAGACTCGGCGTCTAGGCCAGTGTCTTCACCACAGGAGAGAGGAGGCGACAGGATCCCTGCACACGGCCCGTGCACTGGGATGAGTACTGTGGGAGACAGTCTCCACTCCTTCCCCGGCACACCCCCTGCCACCCAAATCGCTGCCACATCTTGGTCGTAGATGGAATCTGACTGCCCGTTTTTCCATGGGGTTGTTTCAGCGAGATCCGGGTATGGCACCTGGTAGCAAGCCCAAGTCTGCCCTTGGGACAGGTGGCCAAGGAGATGCTGTCCCCTTGGGACCAGAGGCACAGGACAGGCCTGCCTTCTTCCCAGACTCCTTCTTCAGAGGGGAGCACGCGCCTCTGCCCTAGTCGTCCGCTCATGTCTCCTTAGCAGCCAGGCTTCCATCTCTCCGCACAGGGAGCGGGAGACACTTGTATTGCCACCGGCCTGCTGTTCCTGCCACGGCAGGCTATTCTGCTTCCCGACCTTTCCCGACCACAAGGACAACGGCTCCTTCTCTTTTCCTGAGGTGGCGTGCTGCGCCTTCCCCAGACTTGCTCCTGGGGTGCGCAGTGACAGACGTGTGCAACCACGCTTCTCTCTCAGATCTCAAAAACACAACATAACCCTACACCTAAAGGAGATGGAGAAAGAACAAAAAAGAAAGCCTAAACCCAGCAGAAGAGGAATAATAAAGATCAGAGAAGAAATCAATGAAATAGAAAGAAATAAACAAAAACCACAAAAAAACACCACCAACAACAAAATACAATAGAACAAATCAACGAAACTAGGAGCTGGTTCTTTGAAAGAATTAATAAGATTGATAAACCCCTTTCCAGACTTATCAAAAAGAAAAGAGAAAGAACCCAAATAAATTCATGAATGAAAGAGGAGAGATCACAACCAACACCAAAGAAATACAAACAATTATAAGAACATACTATGAGCAACTCTACGCCAACAAATTCAACAATCTGGAAGAAATGGATACATTCCTAGAGACATATAAACTACCACAATTGAACCAGGAAGAAATGGGATCCTGAACAGACCCATAACGAGTACGGAGATTGAAACAGTCATCAAAAATCTCCAAACAAAAGCCCCGGGCCAGATGCTTCCCAGCGGAATTCTACCAAAAATTTAAAGAAGAATTAATTCCTAATCTCATGATACTGTTCCAAAAAACTAGAAATGGAAGGAAAACTTCCAAACTCTTTTTTTTCTGAGGCCAGCATCACCTTGATCCCAAAACCAGACAAGGATCCCATCAAAAAAGAGAACTACAAACCAATATCTTTATGAACACAGATGCGAAAATTCTCACCAAAATACTAGCCAATAGGATTCAACAGTACATTAAAATGATTATTCACCACGACCAAGTGGGATTTATTCCAGGGCTACAAGGTTGGTTCAACATCTGCAAATCAATGTGATATAACACATTAATAAAAGAAAGAACAAGAACCATATGATACTCTCCAATAGATGCTGAAAAAGCATTTGGCAAAGTGCAGTGTCCCTTCCTGATTAAAACTCTTCAAAGCGTAGGCATAGAGGGCACATATTATCAATATTATCAAAGCCATCTATGAAAAACCCACTGCAAATATCATTCTCAATGGAGAAAACTGAATACTTTTCCGCTGAGGTCAGGAACACGGCAGGGATGTCCGTTATCACCACTGCTATTCAACATCGTAATAGAAGTCCTAGCCTCAGCAATCAGACAACAAAAAGAAATTAAGGGCATCCAAATTTTGCCAAATTGGCAAAAGAGAAGTCAAACTATCCCTGTTTGCAGACGATATGACACTGTATGTGGAAAACTTAAAGGACTCCACTCCAAATCTGCTATAACTTGTATAGGAATTCTGTTAAGTGTCAGAATATAAAATCAATGCACAGAAATTGGTTGCATTTTTTTAAACCAACAAGACTGAAGAAATAGAAATTAAGGAGTGAATTCCATTTACAATTGCACCCAAACCCTAAGATACCTAGGAATAAACCTAACCAAAGAGACAAAGAATCTATACTCAGAAAACTCTAAAGTACTCATGAAAGAAATTGAAGAAGACACAAAGAAATGGAAAATGTTCCATGCTCCTGTATTGGAAGAACAAATATTGTGAAAATGTCTATGCTACGTAAAGCAATCTACACATTTAATGCAATCCCTATCAAAATCCCATCCATTTTTTTCAAAGAAATGGAGCAAATCATCCTAAAATATATATGGAACCAGAAAATACCTCGAATAGCCAGAGGAATATTGAAAAAGAAAGCCAAAGTTGTTGGCATCACAATTCCAGACTTCAAGCTCTATTACAAAGTTGTCATCATCGAGATAGTAGGGAACTGTCCCCAAAACAGACATAGATCAATGGAACAGAATAGAGAGCCCAGAAATACACCCTCAACTCTATGGTCAACTAATCTTCAACAAAGCAGGAAGGAATGTCCTATGGAAAAGAGACAGCCTCTTCAACAAATGGTGTTGGGAAAATTGAAGAGCCACATGCAGAAAAATGAAGTTGGACCATTTCCTTACACCATACATGAAAATAGACTGGAAATGGATGAAGAAGCATAATGTGAGAAAGGAATCCATCAAAATCCTTGAGGAGAGAACAGGTAGCAACCTCTTTGACCTCAGCAGCAGCAACTTCTTCCTAGGAACATCGCCAAAGGCAAGGGAAGCAAGGGCAAGAATGAACTATTGGGATTTCATCAGATCAAAAAGCTTTTGTTTGCACAGCAAAGGAAACAGTTAACAAAGCCAAAAGATGACTGTCAGAAGTTATCTGGGAGAAGATATTTGCAAATGACATACCAGATAAAGGGCCACTATCTATCCAAAATCTATAAAGAGTTTATCAAACTCAACACCCTAAAAACAAATAATCGAATGAAGAAAAGGGCAGAGGACATGAACAGACATTTCTGCAAAGAATACATCCAAATGCTCCACATCACTCGGCATCAGGGAAATGCAAATCAAAACCAGAATGAGATACCACCTCACACCTTTCAGAATGGCTAAAATGAACAAGTCAGTCAATGACAGATGCTGGCAAGGATGTGGAGAAAGCAACCCTCCTACACCGTATGTGGGAATGCAAGCTGGTGAAACCACTCTGGAAAACAGCGTGGAGGTGCCTCAAAAATCCAGTCATGAATTACAAAAAAAGGATATAAATTACCAAAGTCTTTGTATAATTGTAATGTACAACTGCCCATTATCGTTCAATAGTGTCGGCTTGTACAAGAACTCTATAAAAGAACTCCACTTCTAAACTGTGGAAAATATGTTCCCTTTCACCCTATATACAACTATTAAGCCATTCATTTAGCTTTTAAAATATCCACTTAATACAGGCTTTTTACTCATTTGAACAGGCAGCAGGGCTCTATTCTTATTGCTTACATCTGAAGGATAGACTTCTAGCATAAGAGGTAAAGCCCATAAAGGAACCCAATAATAACAACAAAATACAGTTTAGTGAGCCCTTACAATCTTCCAGCTACCTTTCTGAGAATACTTCAATTAATAAAACATATAAAATACCTGACCACAAAGAGCTTACATTCTTTTGAAATATAATAGTGAAATACAGCAATAATAGAGGGGCACCTCGGTGGCTCAGTCCATTGAGTGACTGCCTCTGGCTTGGGTCATGATCTCAGGGTCCTGGGATGTAACTCCCCAGCAGGCTTTCTAGGCAGTGGGGTGTTTTCTTCTTCCTCTGCGCCCCCTCCCAATTCTCTCTCTCTCTGTCTCAAATAAGGAAATAAACCAGTAATAGAATAACGATTGATGGTTGATGGTGATAAGTGTTACAAAGAAATACAAGAAAGGTAAAAACCATTGGAGAATGCTGGGATGAAAGTTAATTTTTATTTTGTGTTGGGTGGTTATATCTCATTTATGAGATGTTATTTGCACAAAGACCCAGGGAGTGAAGGAGGGTGTTATACAAATATTAAAGGAAAAGGTAGAGCAAGTAAGTATATAGACTTTGTGTGAACAGCTGGTCTATTACTTTTGAGGAAAAGCAAGGAGGCCACTGAGGAGTTCATAGTGGTGGAGAGAGGAAGAACGTATTGATGCATGACCTTCTAGTACATTGAAATGCCTTCAGTTTTTATTTAATATGAAAGGGGAAGATACCAAAAGACTTTCAACAGCAGAATAAAGTCATCTGACTTGATTTTTAGGTTAAGTTGCTGTACAAAAATAAATTTGCAGGGAGAAAGGAGTGCAGTATGTGTGGAAGTGGGGCTATCAATCAAGTCAATAATTCAGGAACATATGATGGTGTTTTTAGCATGCTGGGTGGTAATAGAAGTGGTGAGGTATGGTTTTAATTTTGTATATATTTTGATGGTGAATATTCTGGTGAACAGGATGGGGTACGTGCAGGACAGACAACATCAACATTTATTTTACCTGCACAAACAGAAGGGTGGAGTCTTCATTCCCTTCATTCCCTTCATTCTGATTAAATGGCATAGTGATGATGAGGATTAAGTCAGACAGTGAAAGAGAACAGTAAGCATAGTGTTAAGCGGTAAGACATAATACATTTGAACATCAAAAAACGTTGGGTTGGATCATCTGTTTATGTGAGTAAATAAATTAACAAAGCTTCCTGGGGTTCTGATAGAGGTAAAGAAGACTACTATATGATCCAAAGGGGCACGTGCACTGAATGTTTATAGCAGCAATATCCACAATAGCCAAACTATGGAAAGAACCTAGATGTCTATCAACAAATGAATGATATATATATATATATATTGCTACTCCTTCATTTAAAAAAAAATAAAGATGATTTAGAAATATGCTTCATGAGCTAAAGAGCTCTTTTGTTTCTTTGTCAGGATTAAATATAGAAGTGCTTTAAAAAGTAAAAGAAAAAATATGCTATATTAACACTAATCACACTATATTTTTGGTGGTTATATCAAGATAATGAAAAGTGATTTTAAAGCAAATTTCATTATCAGACATAAAGATCAAGTCAAAATTACAGAAGAGTAAAAGCATGAATTCCTCAGGGAGTATAATAATTCTTGACTTTTAATACTTAATAACAGATTTGGGGATATATAGGGAAATACTAAGAACAAAAATCATAACTTCTACCTTAGAAATGGAAAAAAATTTCAACACCTTTAAGATTATATAGACAAATGGTCATCAAATTGGTAAGATATGTAAGACTTGAACAAAATTATCAACTAACTAGATATGCTTGATATTACAGAACACTCCCAACAACCGCAGACTACATATATATTAAGCCATGATTTTCTTTGCAAAGGTCAACATTGATAATGTTCTAGTCATACCTCCGTGTACCAGGAAAGAAGTAGCATATTTCTTGAAAGACACAGCTATCAAAGCTCCATTGAGAAACCGTAAAGATGGAGAAGGGATTTGCAAATTATACATCTGATAATGTACATCTACTCTGATTATTAAAAAATGAATAAAAATAAAAAACCTTACTAATAACCAAACAGAGTATCCAATTTTACATGTGAAGAAAATTATTGAAGAGACATGTCACCAAAAGGATATGGATGGCTTATAAGCACATGACAAATTTCTCAACATTTAGACATTAAAGAAATACAAATTAAAATCATAATGAGACATGCTTACATATCTATTAGAATGGCTAAAATTATAAAGGCTAATTGTACTTCGTCTGAGCTAGATTGAGAAGCAACAAAAAATCTCAACTGTTGTTGGCATATATCATGATACCACCACTTTGGAAAATAGTTTGAAAATTTTTTTAAATGCAAAATATGTTGCAGTTACACAAATAGCCATTTTACTTCTAGGCTTTTAACCAAGAGAAACAAACCCTATGTTCATACTAGGTCTTGTATATGGATTTCATAGCAGCTTTATTTTTAAGAATTGAATACAGTGGAAATGTTCATCAATGTCCATCAATAGAGCAAAGACAAATTATGATCTATTCATGAAAGAGATTACTATTCAACATCAAAATGAACTATTTACAATTGGAGATTCTCAAAGTAATGATGCTGAGAAAAGAAAAGCCAGGCAACGAATAGTATATACTGTGTGATTCCATAACTATAAAAAATCTAGAAAATACAAATTTATATATAGTCACAGTCATCAAATATATTGGTGTGATTTTAGTGCCTTCTTCTGTGCTCCCATAGCTTCCTACACTTGGATCTCCGAGCATTTGTTACACCATGTGAATATATGAACTCTTTTTCTTTATTCTGTCTTACTAGAATAAGAATCCTTGAAATTTTTTGGACATTTGAACTCTCAGTTATTAGCAGAAATTCTATCACACAGTAAGTTTCCAAATATAAAAGCCAGAGTTTTACAATGACTTCTAAGCTTTTACATGATCTAGCCACTCATTTAACCTCTGTGACCTCTTTCCCTGCTACTCTTCAGTCCCTCACAGTGGCCTCCTTGCTATTCCTCAGATATGCCAGGCACGATCCAACCTTATGGCCTTCAAGATAGCCAATTCCTTGGTCTGGAGTGACCTTATTGCTGATAGTTCTGGGCAAATTCATCACCTTTCCATACCTTTGTTCAATTGTCAGCTTCATTGTAACTACCCTGATCTTCCTGTTAAAATTTTTAACTCCCCATCCCCTGCCTAACAACCTTGATTTTTCTCACCCTGATATAATTTTTCTTTTTCCCCATTGTACTCGTCATTTTTGAATGCACTATGCAATTTTTATTAAGGTTTATATCTTTTAATTGTCTCACCCATTAAAATAAAAGTTCTACAAAGCCAAGTATTTCATTTACCAGTGTAGTCTGAAGTAATATCTGCCATATAATAGGTTCAATAGACAATTGGTAAATTTCAGAAAAAATTAATGTTGAGAGTATACTGAATGTCATAAGTCATTTCAATATTTTTTTCCAAAAAATAAACTATGTAAAACATACCTTAAATTTACTTTCAAAATATTTTATAGCATATAATGGACAATATACATAAGCCTTAAAGAAACAATCATATAAATAACCATTTCATACCTACTTAAAAATTGCATAATACCACACTCCTAGATCCTCTCTCAATGCTCTAAAATAACCCTTAAAAGGAAATACATTTTTAAAAGTAACAGATTTTTTGGCAAATAATCTAATAAAATAAAAGTTTCATTCATCTATGTAGATCATAATAAATGTTTTTAATAAGCATGAAATTATAACTCTGAAGTGTGCTAAAATGAAACCACCTGCTAAGGGTGAGAGAACAAAAATAAACATCATTTTTCCAAATAAGAGGAATTTATTACCTTTGAATCAAAGCATGTGGATTTGCTCAAACTGGCAATAAAGGAATATGGAAACACAAAGCATAGAATGTCATATTTTAGATTTCTAAAAGACTTTAAAGTGAAGAGTATATATTTTTTAAATGCTACATAATGCTACATAATGACAAGATGACAGGTTGTGACAAATAGCATTTTAAAAGCTCTACTCATAATGGAACAGAAGGTGTCATTTACCTATAATTTTATATATGTCATTAATTTACTATATCTGGATACAACATATTACCAAACAGATGTTCATCAAAGACTAAATCATCTTTAATGGAACATAATAATTTGAACCTACATCTATTATTCATTTTTTCGATCTAACATTTATAGTCTCGCTAAACAATTTATCAGTTGTAGACAAAATAAAAAAAATAGGATAAAAAGTCGTGTGTGGAAAAGTAGATTTTCTTTGAAATTTGCATTTAAATGAAAATATTTGCTGATATTTTTAAAACTTAAAATGTATTTTATATATACCTGACCTATCAGATGATATAAAATTTTTGGAGAAAATATGACATATTTTTTTGATCTTGGTTGAAGGTATTAATAAAGAGCAACTGTTTGTATTATTTGTATTGTGATATCTTAGTTAATAAACATGAATAGCTGGTATAAAATATGTTTTTTTTAATTTTATTTATTTCCTTGACAGAGATCACAGGAAGGCAGAGAGGCAGGCAGAGAGAGAGGAATGGAAGCAGGCTCCCTGCTGAGATGAGAGCCCACTGTGGGACTCAATCCCAGGAACCTGGAATCATAACCTGAGCTGAAAGCAGAGATTTTAACCCACTGAGCCACCCAGGCACTCTAAAATACGTTTTTTTTTTTTTAATATATATAGAATTATAGTTCTTGCCAAAATATGGAACTAGCTGGAACTGAATGCCTCCTTCAAAGTCAGCTCTGGAGAAATTATGCAAGTGTAATATGGAACTATTTCAGATACTAACCAAAAACAAAGAAATAATGATAAATTCCTTAAAAGACTCAAAGTTTCTCTTGACTGGTATGTTTCAAGCTCTTTTCCTGGTTTGAGGACAGTTTTTAACAGGCCTGTCACTGTAGAAACCAGCTGGATGTTTAGAGGCTATCAGAACTGTGCAAAAACCTTGAAGGAGTAAAGACTTGAAAATTCTTTAGAGAGATTAGCTCCCTAAGGCATTATTCATCCACACATTTTCCTCCAAACAATTAAGGCTGATGGATGAGGGGCACCTGAGGGGCTCTCTCATCACGTGGGTGGTGGGTTAAGCCTCTGCCTTCATCTCAAGTCATGGTCTCTGGGTCCTGGGATCCAGCCCCACATCGGGCTCTGCTCAAAAGGAAGCCTGCTTCCCTCCCTGCTTGCCTGCCTCTCTGCTTACTTGTAATCTCTCTCTCTCTCTCTCTCTGTGTCCAATAAATAAATAAAATCTTTAAAAAAGGCTGATGGATGATAAATTATGAAAACTGCTCCCTCCAAATGATGCTTCTTCATAAGGATTTAAGAATTTAAAATTGTAAGAACTTAAAATTGAAACTTGATCGTAGGATTTATCTTACAGAATAAGATCAAGTGCAGGCAGTTATTATTATTTCTGAAGTATTTGTGATTCTGAATTCTTGGCCTCATTAGTAAATTTATTTTTAAATTCTCCCATGGAGTGGTGATTGGCCTTCAGTCTTTCATTGATGTACATCATTGGGTCAAATGAGATGTGTGTGCCCAGAACTATATATAATCTTCTTTGTATTTCACTGGAGATGGCATTTCTGAGTTTTGTTCAATTGAATTTGGACAGATGTTTTAATAGTCACTTCTAGAGTTGGCCCTGGAGAATATCTTCCTTTTTTTTTTTTCTCTTCCCGATTCTCTGAAAAACCCTGACTAATTCACATTATCACAGTGATATCACAATTCAAGTTTTTCCAAACA
The DNA here is from genome assembly GCF_030435805.1 of Mustela lutreola. Lineage (NCBI taxonomy): Eukaryota > Metazoa > Chordata > Mammalia > Carnivora > Mustelidae > Mustela > Mustela lutreola. The sequence continues at coordinate 91,823,200 of NC_081292.1, read as the reverse complement.
CTATAGCTGCAAAATAGAAGGAAGCTACTCAGAATGTAATGCTATTGTGAATGATTGAGAAAGAAAACGTTATTTTAATTAAGCTACCAGGTTTCAATGTATTTTATTGTTGCTTAGAAAATCCTAGCATACCCAGACTTTACAGAGATTTGATGATCCTAAGAGGAGCTGAACTCATGGACCAAAATAGCTATGCACATAAAAAGGACAATTACTTACCAAAAAAGATGATGTGGTTAACTTTATATGGCAATCCAAGTGTTATTGGAACAGGAATTTAAAAAATAGCTTAGGGCCGCCTAGGTGGCTCAGTGGATTAAGCCACTGCCTTCAGCTCAGGTCATGATCTCAGGGTCCTGGGATCAAGTCCTGCATCAGGCTCTCTGCTCATCAGGGAGTCTGCTTCTCTCTCTCTCTCTCTCTCTCTGCCTGCCCTCCATCTACTTGTGATCTCTCTCTGTCAAATAAATAAATAAATAAAATCTTAAAAAAAAAAAGAATGACTGTACTTTTAAAAAATAGCTTAAAAGGGGCACCTGGGTGGCTCAGTGGGTTAAGCCGCTGCCTTCAGTTCAAGTCATGATCTCAGGGTCCTGGGATCAAGCCCCACATCAGGCTTTCTGCTCAGCAGGTAGCCTGCTTCCCTTCCTCTCTCTCTGCCTACTTGTGATTTCTCACTGTCAAATATATAAATAAAATATTTTTAAAAGTAGCTTAAAAGTATATGATAAAATAATGATATACATATACAAAGAAAAGAAAGATACTATACTGTGAATATAAATTAAGTGAAAATTGTTGAAATAAAGAATACAATAAATGGAGACTAAGATGAATATAGCTGTAAAATGAATAAGTGAGTTGGGAAAAACAAACAAACAAACAAATTAATGACTTCTGCCCAAATACAGCAGAAGAGAAAAAAAATAAAGAAAATATTTAAATAAGTACTGAGATAAATTTTGGAGAATTAAAGAAAGATAAAAGATACCAGACTTAAAATGATGCCAAACATGAGAAATCAGAAACAAAACAAAACAAAACCACACACACAAAAAACCACTCATATAGGGCGCCTGGGTGACTCAGTGGGTTAAGCCGCTGCATTCGGCTCAGGTCATGATCTCAGGGTCCTGGGATCGAGTCCCGCATGGGGCTCTCTGCTCGGCGGGGAGCCTGCTTCCTCCTCTCTCTCTCTCTGCCTGCCTCTCCAACTACTTGTGATTTCTCTCTGTCAAATAAATAAATAAAATCTTTTTTAAAAAACCACTCATATATATTATGGTGAGTTTTAAGAATATCAAAAACAGAGAAGAGCATGAATGATGCCCAAGAGAAGAACAGATCACCTAAAATGTACAAGAATAATACTGACAGCAGAATTCTCAATAGTAATAGCATATAAAGGAGACAGCTGGGTGTTTGTATAGATGGAAAAGATATTTGAAACTAGATATTATACATCAAGCCAAATTGTTGATTAAATTTGAGAGCACAGTAAAAATACAATGAAGCATGTTAGGTCTTAGAACATTTATCACACAGAGACACACATTTTAGAAAACTTCCTTGGAGGACAGCTCAATTTAGATAGAGAAAACAGAATTATGTACTCAAAGGCACATTTTGAAGGAAGGATTGAATATAGTCTGCACTGCAAATATTCTTTAATCTTATGTTCTGAATTTCCTAAATTTAAGAAGTATTTGTTCAAATATTTATCTTTAAATAAACACTAGGAGACTTTTTCTTGGATTCTGTAAAATCAGTCCATTTGGATACAAATCTTTTTGTCACTGATGGAAATTTTGATAGCCCTTAACTTTGGAATGCCTAATGTATTGTTACAGCAATTGTGATTTGCCAATACATGGGTGATGTGTGTGTGTTGTGTGTGTTTATTTTTATTTTTGATGGTTTTACTCTTCTATGAGATTTTTAAGTAGATATAATTTTAATAAATTATGATTTGTTGAAATTTATCTGAGGTTATATATAATAAAATGAAATTTGTGTGAACTGAAGAAGTGCGTCTCCATTTTTTTTTTTAAGAGTAGACTGGTCTTTAAAAATTGTCCAAAGAAGTACATTATATTCATTATTAAATTTGATAATATACAATAAAGTATTCATGGTCATATGGAACCATATCAAATTCTACTATTAATTCATATTAATAATTACCATAAGAGGAAAAAGGGATATTTTTCAAAATGAAAATTAGTGTATTTTTCAAAATATGATATAGTGTTATTCACTGAACAGAGGGAACAAATGTCAAAGTTTAACACAGTTTACAGAATGTTTTAACATAAATTGAAATTTAAATCTGACCAAATTTCACAGTTAAGTAAAATGATAGCACTTTAAATCCTTGAAAAGTGGTAAGTGACCCAAAACATTGCTTAGAAAAACAAATTTAACACTACACTAGTCTGAGATGGTTACGTTATGGTACAACTTGCCATTGTGTATCATCAAATGGTATATTTTTTTCTTTTGGTCTTGTCATTATATTTTATTTTAGCCATTCTGATAAGTGTGTAGTGTTATCTCAGTGTCATTTTAATTGCATTTCCTTGATGTCTAATTATGTCAAATTATATTATTTTGATGTTTAATGTTCTGAGCTTTCTCAGTTCAAGACCATGAAGCCACTTAGGAAAAATACAGTTGCAGATGTACTCATAGACCAACTCTTATTTAGAAATAAGAACAAACATTACTACCCATTCCAACAAAAAGTAGATTTGTTATGCAGTAGGGATTTTATAAATTACATGACACAACTTATATAGTAAGATGAAATGGGACAGGAGGCTTCTTGCAGCTAAATACAACATCATTTTAATTTCAATTTTCAGTATAATTTTTCCAAGGTATACACAGAATATATATTTAATGTAAATTGTTAACATTTTATTTTTTTTATTTTTTATTTTTTTTTAATTTTTTTTTAAAGATTCACAATAGATGGAGAGGCAGGCAGAGAGAGAGAGGGAAGCAGGCTCCCTGCTGAGCAGAGAGCCCGATGCGGGACTCGATCCCAGGACCCCGAGATCATGACCTGAGCTGAAGGCAGCGGCTTAACCCACTGAGCCACCCAGGCGCCCAATTGTGAACATTTTAAACTCTGTATATGAAAATTAATCAATTTTAAGTTTATAACAATCAAAATTAACGGAAGTTTATTTTAAATTAGTTAGCTTTCTCTGCATTGCAAGACAGAATAATCAAGAATTGGTAAGAAAAAAATAATCTCTGTAAAATTACCAGGGGTGCATTATAAAGTGTTCGGTAACCGATCAAACTCACAATTTGGATTGAATGGCAAGTGATTTTTAAAATCTGGAACTCATTGTCAATTTTTTTTTCTTCATTGTGTCTTAATAAATTACTGTGTTCATTTGCATGGAAGTGAAGAAAAATGCATGACATTTCATCTCAACACTAACACTTTTAACTGGCAACTCTGAATGTACTTTACAGCAGTGTAACAAAGTAAAGATCAATGATGTTTCATGAAATATTTGTTATAATTCTCAAGGAGATAGGGAGTTTGTGCAGAAATGCAAATCACTTTGCGACTAAACACATTGTTTATTTCAGCTAATTTTAAGAAAATATGCTAAGACTCTCTCAAAAAAGGAAGCAATGATTTAGGTTTTCCTTCAAACTCCTTATCTAATCCTGAACCAACAGCACATAGTTCAAAGAGCAACTAATTTGTGCAGCTCCAATTTACACATTTCCTAACAATGCTTAATTTAGTGGAATTTCTGTCCAATTATGTTAATTTGATGTAGTGAAAGACAAACATTCAAAAAGATCATCCTTAATTTATATAGATTGCCAAACTCTGCATTTTCTGAATGACGCCCAGGAAAGTATTTTCAAAAACAAACAAACAAACAATGCCAGAACCACTATTAGGTCATCTCTAGGCAGAAAGTGACTCAGAGCCTACATTACTCTCTCCCTGAAAGTATACTGTAGGCACTGAAACTACTACCCTGAGTCTGTGCTATCAAATTCCTTAAGTTAGAAAGTTTTAAAACCAGTCTGTGTGGGAGTATTTCATTTACAGATAGAGACTTGGTTGTTTATACATTTTCATACTTGATTTTTAGGGTGTAATAACTATGTTTTAAAATTCATGGTGGTTTTGAATACTGTTGGATAATTGTGCTAAAATGGTATATCCATTCCTCCTAGGAAACAGAAATTATAGAAAGGTAGTGTTTTTCAGATCTGACATCTTTGAGTCATTGCAGTTTCAGTATAAATGCAATAGGAAAAGTGACATTCATGTTTATGATATTTTCTATAAATAAATTAGAATGTACTGGAGGCCTGATATAAAGTGGGATGACTAAACTTCAGTAAGATCTTGTTTTCAATTCAAAATAAATTTTAAGTTGAATTATGCACCTCTAAGTTCAGAGACAATAAACATTAACCAACACAATTAATAAGTTCTATTTCTTGAAATTTCGGGAACATTGATAGTCTCACCTACTGGATGAACAACAGCTAAAATTTTTGGTCATGGATTCTTGCTAAAATATCACTTTCCCAAAGAAAATTAATGTTATGAATTTTCACTGATTGTTATTGATCATGAAGAATATAACAACCATGATAAAAAGAGTAGGAAAAACATGATATCTCATCTGTAAGGGCATGTGGAAAGTAGGAAATGCTAATAAAAATAACTACCATTATTTCCCAAGTTAACATAATATAACAGAACAAAAATATTTCATAACAATATTTTCTAGGCTCATTCTTTTTTTTTAATATATTTTTTTATTTTTTATAAACATATATTTTTATCCCCAGGGGTACAGGTCTGTGAATCACCAGGTTTACACACTTCACAGCACTCACCAAAGCACATACCCTCCCCAATGTCCATAATCCCACCCCCTTCTCCCTAACCCCCTACCCCAGCAACCCTCAGTTTGTTTTGTGAGATTAAGAGTCACTTATGGTTTGTCTCCCTCCCAATCCTATCTTGTTTCATTGATTCTTCTCCTACCCACTTAAGCCCCCATGTTGCATCACCACTTCCTCATATCAGGGAGATCATATGATAGTTGTCTTTCTCTGCTTGACTTATTTCGCTAAGCATGATACGCTCTAGTTCCATCCATGTTGTCGCAAATGGCAAGATTTCATTTCTTTTGATGGCTGCATAGTATTCCATTGTGTATATATACCACATCTTCTTGATCCATTCATCTGTTGATGGACATCTAGGTTCTTTCCATAGTTTGGCTATTGTGGACATTGCTGCTATAAACATTCGGGTACACGTGCCCCTTTGGATCACTACGTTTGTATCTTTAGGGTAAATACCCAATAGTGCAATTGCTGGGTCATAGGGCAGTTCTATTTTCAACATTTTGAGGAACCTCCATGCTGTTTTCCAGAGAGGTTGCACCAGCTTGCATTCCCACCAACAGTGTAGGAGGGTTCCCCTTTCTCCGCATCCTCGCCAGCATCTGTCATTTCCTGACTTGTTGATTTTAGCCATTCTGACTGGTGTGAGGTGATATCGCATTGTGGTTTTGATTTGTATTTCCCTGATGCCGAGTGATATGGAGCACTTTTTCATGTGTCTGTTGGCCATCTGGATGTCTTCTTTGCAGAAATGTCTGTTCATGTCCTCTGCCCATTTCTTGATTGGATTATTTGTTCTTTGGGTGTTGAGTTTGCTAAGTTCTTTATAGATTCTGGACACTAGTCCTTTATCTGATATGTCGTTTGCAAATATCTTCTCCCATTCTGTCAGTTGTCTTTTGATTTTGTTAACTGTTTCCTTTGCTGTGCAAAAGCTTTTGATCTTGATGAAATCCCAATAGTTCATTTTTGCCCTTGCTTCCCTTGCCTTTGGCGTTGTTCCTAGGAAGATGTTGCTGCGGCTGAGGTCGAAGAGGTTGCTGCCTGTGTTCTCCTCAAGGATTTTGATGGATTCCTTTCGCACATTGAGGTCCTTCATCCATTTTGAGTCTATTTTCGTGTGTGGTGTAAGGAAAGGCTCATTCTGATAACTCTTTTCTACATTCAAATTTAAAGGTTGAGGCATGTGATATATATTACACAAAAACCATCCCAAGGTATTCGTTTAAAAAAAAAACTCTTAATAAAGGACAAATCCAAAGGAATTTCTTTTCTAATTTAATTAACAAATTATAAATCGACTTACCTATTTCATCACAGTGTATCAGGCACCAATAATATTTTGTAATCATCATACCTGATGCAATAGTTACCATCTTTCAGACATACTGATCATGAACAAGCAAATAAACAAGAGCACTGTAGCTTAAGATCTACCTGCATAAATATAGGACTACTTCAGACAATCTCTTCACCACAACTTGGAGGAGGCACGGGGTTTAAGGGGAAGAAGTGGGGTAGTCCCCCATAGCTCCCTATTCAGTGCATGGGCGGTGTGCAGGTATCCTGTCACCTCTCCTTTTCTGAGGGAAAGCACTGGGATAGACCGCAAGTCCGCCTGAGCGGGCTCCATTTTCGCGTCCTGTGTTCACCTTGCTAAGCCGAACTAAGCAGACACAGCCACAACCCTGCAATAGCGTGCGTAGCCTAGGATGGCACCCTATGCATACTACCTTCTGAGGAAGTGCTATTCGCTCCAAGCCAAAGCCTCTGCGAAAGCACATCATTCGCTGAGAAATGTTCTGCGGGCTGCTTCTGCTTGCGTGAGTCCATTACCGTGGTGGGAGAAACCTGCATACAGCGACAGTCTATTTGCCCGATCATCTCCACTGGGAAAGCACAGCATTCGTTGGGAAATCTGAGTTGGGTTTGGGGATGCTGTTGCTTCTTGCCTGAGCTAGTCTCTGCACCACGTTGGAAGATACCCGCATGGAGCGAAATACTCTTTGCCCTTGCATCCGCTCTGGCTGAGAGAAAAGCGTGGTTACACACGTCTGTCAGCGTGCTCCCCAGGAGCAAGTGTGGGGAAGGCGCAGCAGGCCACCCCGGAGAAGAGAAGGAGCCGTTGGCCATGGGGTCGGGAAACGCTCGGGAAGCAAGATAGCCTGCCTTTGCACAAAAAGCAGGCCAGTGGCAAGACAAGTGTCCCCCGCTCCTTGGGCGGCGAGTTGGAAGCCTGGCTGCTAAGGAGACATGAGGGGACGACTAGGGCAGCGGCGTGTGCTCCCCTCTGAGGAAGAGGTCTGGGCAGAAGGCAGGCCTGTCCTGTGCCTCTGGTCCCAAGGGGACAGCATCTCCTTGGCCACCTGTCCCAAGGGCAGACTTGGGCTTGCCACCAGGTGCCATACCCGGATCTCGCTGAAACTACCCCATGGAAAAACGGGCAGTCAGATGCCGTCTTCCACCAAGATGTGAAAGCGATGTGGGTGGCAGGGGGTGTGACGGGGAAGGAGTGGAGACTGTCCCCCACAGTTCCCCATCCCAGTGCACGGGCCGTGTGCAGGGATCCAGTCGCCTCCTTTCTCCTGTGGTGAAGGCACTGGCCTAGACCCCGAGTCTGCCTGAGCACCGAAGCAAAAGGCAAAGCCTTACGTTCCCCAGGAGATGGTAATGGGCATAGTATGCCATGCTAGGCCTCGCACGACGCTGAAAGGTTGTGACTTTGTCTGCTTAGTTCGGCTTAGCAAGGTGAACCCCGGGCGCGAACTTGGAGCCCGGGAAAGCAAGGCCCAAGAGGCACCAGCTTTCCCGCGGCTCTTCTTCCCGGCTGCGACAGAGCGAATGACCAAAGCCTTGCTGAGGAAGCAGCAGCGAAGTGGTGTTCGCGCCTAGCTGAAAACCTCCACGAAAGCATAGCAGTCGATGGGAAATCAGAGTCGGTTCTGCGGGCTCTTCTGCTGCTTGCCTGAGCCCTGTCTCGTGGTTGGAGAAATCCGCATACAGCGAAAGCCTCTTTGCCCGGGCATCTCCTCTGGGAATGCACAGCATTCGTTAGGAAATCAGAATCGGATGTGTGTGATGCTGCAGCTGAATGCCTGAGCTAGTCTCCACAGCATGGTGGAAGATACCCGCATGGAGCGAAATCCTCTTTGCCCTAGCTCCCCTTTGTCTAAGAGAGAAGCATTGTTGTACATCTGAAAGGCCCTAAGGAAAGGGTCACGTCACCGAGCTCCACAGGAGCTAGTCTGGGGAAGGCGCAGCACGCCGCCCCAGGAGAAGAGAAGGAGCCGTTGGCCTTGTGGTCGGGAAACGGTCGGGAAGCAGGAGATCCTGCCGTGGCATGAACAGCAGGCCGGTTGCAAACGAGTGTCACCCGATCCTTCTGAGGAGAGACAAAGCCTGGCTGCTAAGGAGACATGAAGGGACGACTAGGGCAGGGACGCGTGCTCCACTCTGAGGAAGGAGTCTGGGCAGAAGGCAGGCCTGTCCTGTGCTTCTGGTCCCAAGGGCACAGCATCTCCTTGGACAACAGTCGGTAGGGCAGACTTGGGCTTGCTACCGGGCAAGATACCCTGAACTCACAGGAACAGCTCCCTCGAGAAACGTTCAGTCAGATGCCATCTTCCTCCAATATGTGACTGCGTTGTCAGTGGCTGGGGGTGTGCCGGGAAAGGAGTGGCAAAAATCCCCGAATGCTCCCCATTTAGTAACGCGCGGTGTTCAGGGATCCTGTCGCCTCTCCTCTCCTGTGAGGAAGGCACTGAACTGGTCCGCGAGTACACCTGAGGTCCACTGCCAAAGGCAAAGTGTTGCCTACACGGGAGATGGTAGTGTGCATAGAGTGCCATCCTAGGCCACGCACGCTGCTGAAGGGTTGTGACTGTGTCTGCTTAGTTCGGCTTAACAAGGTGAACCCCGGGCGAGAACTTGGAGCCCTGAAAAGCAAGGCCCAGGAAGCACCAGCTTTCCCGCTGCTCTTCTTCCCTGCCACGACAGAGCGAATGACCAAAGCCTTGCTGAGGAAGCAGCAGCGAAGTGCGTTTCAGGCCAAGCTGAAAACCTCTGCAAAAGTATAGCAGTCGCTGGGAAATCAGAGTCGGTTCTGCGGGCTCTTCTGCCTCTTGCCTGAGCCCAGTCTCGCGGTTGGAGAAACCCGCATACAGCGAACGCCTCTTTATCCGGGCTTCTCCTCTGGGAAAGCACAACATTCGTTGGGAAATCAGAATCGGATGTGTGTGATGCTGCAGCGGAATGCCTGAGCTGGTCTCCTCAGCACGGTGTAATAAAACCGCATGGAGCGAAATCCTCCTTGCCTGGGCATCCCCTCTGCCTGAGAGAGAAGCGCGGTTGCGCCTGTGGAAAGAGCCTTAAGGAAAGGGACACGTCTTTAACTGCGCTCCCCAGGAGCATGTCTGTGGAACGTGCAGCACGCTGCCCAAGGAGAAGAGCAGGAGCCGTTTGCCTTCGGGTCTGGAAAAGGTTGCAAACTAAGAGAGCCAGCCCTGGCAGGCACAGCGGCCGGTGGCAATACAAGTGTCACCCGCTCCCTGTGCAGAGAGACGGAAGCCTGGCTGCTACGGAGAGAGGAGGGGATGAGTAGGGCAGGGCACGTGCTCCACTCTTAGGAAGGAGTCTGGGCAGAAAACATGCCTTCCTGAGCGTCGGCCCAAGGAGACAGCAGCTCCTTGGCCACCTGTCCCTGGGGCAGACATGCGCTAGCCACCAGGCGCCTTCGCTGAACTCGCAGAAACAGCTCCCTGAAATAACGGGGAGTCAGATGCCGTCTTCCTCCAGGATGTGGAAACTTGGAGAAGGCACGGCGTTTAAGGAAAAGGGGTGGGGACAGTCCCCAAAGCTCCCTTTTAAGTGTACAGGCGGTGGGCAGGGAACCAGTCACCTCTCCTTTCCTGTGGGGAAAGCACTGTCCTAGTCAGCGAGTCCGCCTGAGCGCCAGAGTAAAAGGCCAAGCGATGCCTACACTGGGAGATGGTAGTGTACATAGGGTGCCATCCTAGGCTACACACGCTACTGCAGGGTTGTGGCTGTGTCTGCTTAGTTCGGCCTGGCAGGGTGAACCCAGGACGCGAACATGGAGCCCAGGAAAGCAAGGCCCAAGAGGCACCTGCTCTCCCACAGCTCTTCTTCCCTGACACGACTGAAGCCTTGCTGAGGAAGCAGCGGCGAAAGCTGTTTGCTCCAAGCCAAAGCCTCTAGGAAAGCACAGCATTTGCTGATAAATGTTCTGCGGGCTGCTGCTGCTGCTTTTCTGAGCCCAGTTTCGCATTGGGAGTAACCCGCATACAGCGAAAGCCTCTTTGCCGGGCATCTCCTCTGGGAAAGCACAGCATTCGTTGGGAAATCAGAATCGGATGTTTAGTGATGTTGCAGCTGAATGCCTGAGCTACACTACGCAGCATGGTGGAAGAAACCCGCATGGAGCGAAATCCTCTTTGCCTGGGCATTTCCCCTGGGAACGCAAAACATTTGTTGGGAAATCAGAGAGTTGTGTTTGTGGATGCTGCTGCTTGTCTGAACTAGTCTCCGCAGCACAGTGGAAGATACCAGCATGGAGCGAAATACCCTTTGCACGAGCATCCCCTCTGCTTGAGAGAAAAGCCAAATGTGGGGATGGCGCAGCAAGCAGCCCCCAGAGAAGCTAAGGAGCCGTTGGCCTTGTGGTCGGGAAACGGTCGGGAAGCAGGAGAGCCTGCCCTTGCAGGAACAGCAGGCCGCTAGCAAGACAAATGTCACCCGCTTCCTGTGCGGAGATGAAGCCTGGCTGCTAAGGAGACATGAAGGGACGACTAGGGCAGGGACGCGTGCTCCACTCTGAGGAAGGAGTCTGGGCAGAAGGCAGGCCTGTCCTGTGCCTCTGGTCCCAAGGGCACAGCAACTCCTAGGACAACTGTACGTAGGGCAGACTTGGGCTTGCTACCAGGCACCATACCCTGAACTCACAGGAACAGCTCCCTCGAGAAACGTGCAGTCAGATGCCATCTTCCTTCAAGATGTGACAGCGTTGTCGGTGGCTGGGGGTGTGCCGGGAAAGGAGTGGCAACAATCCCCGAATGCTCCCCATTTAGTAACGGGCGGTGTTCAGGGATCCTGTCGCCTCTCCTCTCCTGTGAGGAAGGCATTGACCTAGTTCGCGAGTCCACCTGAGGTCCAATGCCAAAGGCCAATTGTTGCCTATACCGGGAGTTGGTAGTGTGCATAGAGTGCCATCCTAGGCCACGCATGTTGCCGCAGGGTTGCGACTGCGTTTGCTTAGTTCGGCTTAGCAATGTGAACCCCAGGCAAGAACTTGGAGCCCGGGAAAGCAAGGCCCAAAAGGCACAAGCAATACCGCGGCTCTTTTTCCCTCTCGCAACAGAGCAAACGACGAAAGACTTGCTGAGGAAGCAGCAGCGAATGCGGTTCGCGCCAAGCTGAAAACCTCTGCGAAAGCATAGCAGTCGCTGGGAAATCAGAGTCGGTTCTGCGGACTTTTCTGCTGCTTGCCTAAGCCCAGTCTCGCGGTTGAAGAAACCCGCATACAGCGAAAGCCTCTTTATCCGGGCATCTCCTCAGGGAAAGCACAGCATTCGTTGAGAAATCAGAATCAGATGTGTGTGATGCTGCAGCTGAATGCCTAAGCTAGTCTCCGCAGCATGGTGGAAGATACCCGCATGGAGCGAAATCCTCTTTGCCTGGGCATCCCCTCTGCCTGAGAGAGAAGCGCGGTTGCGCCTGTGGAAGGAGCCTTAAGGAAAGGGACACGTCTTTAACTGCGCTCCCCAGGAACATGTCTGTGGAAGGTGCAGCACACTGCCCGTTTTGAAGAGCAGGAGCTGTTGGCCTTCGGATCTGGAAACGGTTGCAAAGCAAGAGAGCCGGCCCTGGCAGCACAGCGGTCAGTGGCAATACAAGTGTCACCCGCACCCTGTACGGAGGGCCGGAAGCCTGGCTGCTACGGAGAGAGGAGGGGATGAGTAGGGCAGGGCACGTGCTCCACTCATAAGAAGGAGTCTGGGCAGAAAGCATGCCTATCCTGAGCCTCTGGGCCCAAGGAGACAGCAGCTCCTTGGCCACCTGTCCCTGGGGCAGACATGTGCTAGCCACAAGGCGCCTACGCTGAACTCGCAGAAACAGCTCCCTGAAATAACGGGGATTCAGATGCCATCTTCCTCCAGGATGTGGAAGCTTGAAGGAAGCACGGCGTTTAAGGAAAAGGGGTGGGGACAGTCCCCCAAAGCTCCCTATTCAGTGCACGGGCAGTGTTCAGGGAGCCTGTCACCTCTCCTTTCCTGTGGGCAAAGAAATGTCGTAGTCCGCCAGTCCGCCAGAGGGCCAGAGTAAAAGGCCAAGCGATGCCTACAGTGGGAGATGGCAGTGTGCATAGGGTGCCATCCTAGGCTATGCACGCTACTGCAGGGTTCCGGCTGTGTCTGCAAGTTCGGCCTGGCAGGGTGAAACCAGCACGCGAACTTGGAGCCCGGGAAAGCAAGGCCCAAGTGGCACCAGCTCTCCCGCAGCTCTTCTTCCCTGACGCGAACCAAGCCTTGCTGAGGAAACAGTGGCGAAGTGCTGTTCGCTCCAAGCCAAAGCCTCTGCGAAAGCACAGCTTTCGCTGAGAAATGTTCTGCGGGCTGCTGCTTGCCTGAGCCCAGTCTCGCGGTGGGCGAAACTCGCATACAGCGAAAGCCTCTTTGCCTGGGCATCTACCCTGGGAAAGCACAGCGTTCCTTTGGAAATCAGTGTTGGGTTTGTGGATGCTGCTGCTGCTTGCCTGAGCTAGTCTCCGCATCTCGGTGGAAGATGCCCGCATGGAGCGAAATACTCTTTGCCCTAGCATCCCCTCTGCCTGAGAGAGAAGCGTGGTTGCACTCGTCTGTCACTGCGCTCCCCAGGAGCAACTGTGGGGAAGGCGCAACACGCCGCCCCCGGAGAAGAGGAGCCGTTGGCCTTGGGGTCGGGAAACGCTCGGGAAACAGGATAGCCTGCCGTGGCACGAACAGCAGGTCGGTGGCATGACAAGTGTCTCCCGCTCCCTGTGCGGAGAGATGGAAGCCTGGCTGCTAAGGAGACATGAGGGGATGACTAGGGCAGGCGCGCTTGCTCCACTCTGAGGAAGGAGTCTGGGCCGAAGGCAGGCCTGTCCTGTGCCTCTGGTCCAGAGGGGACAGCATCTCCTTGGCCACCTGTCCCAAGGGCAGACTTGGGCTTGCCACCAGGTGCCATACCCTGACTCGCAGAAACAACCACATGGAGAAATGGGCAGTCAGATGCCGTCTTCCACCAAGATTTGGCAGCGATGCGGGTGGCAGGGGGTGTGCCGGGGAAGGAGTGGAGGCAGTCCCCCATAGTTCCCCATCCCAGTGCACGGGCCTTGTGCAGGGATCCTGTCGCCTCCTCTCTAAACTGGGAAAGCACAGCATTCGCTGAGAAATCAGAGTCTGTACTGTGGGCTGCTGCTGTTAGTTGCCGGAGCCCAGTCTCACAGTGGGAGAAACCCGTATACAGCGAAAGGCTCTTTGGGCATCTCATCTGGGAAAGCACAGCATTCGTTGGGAAATCATAGTTGGGTTTGGGGATGCTGCTGCTGCTTGCCTGGGCTAGTCTCCACAGCTCGTTGAAATAAACCCGCATTGAACGAAATACTCTTTGCCCGGTCATCCCCCTCTGCCTGAGAGAGCGCCTGTCGAAACAGCTTTAAGGAAAGGGACACGTCTGTTACCGCGCTCCCCAGAAGCATGTCTGCATAAGGCGCAGCACGCCGCCCCCGGATAAGAGAAGGAGCCGTTGGCTTTGCTGTCGGGAAACGGTGGTGAAGCAGGAGAGCCTGCCCTGGCAGGAACAGCAGGCAGGTGGCAAGACAAGTGTCACCCGCTCCCTGTGCGGATAAAATGAAGCCTGGATGCTGAGACACGAGGGGACGACTAGGGCAGGCGCACGTGATCCTCTCTGAGGAAGGAGTCTGGGCAGAAGGCAGGCCTGTCTGGTGCCTCTGGTCCCAAGGGGACAGCATCTCCTTGGCCACCAGTCCCTAGGGCAGACTTGGGTTTGCCACCAGGCGCAATACCCGGAACTCAGAAACAGTTCCCTGGAGAAACAGGCAGTCACAGGCCTTCTTCCTCCAAGATGTGGCAGCGTTCGCGGAGGCACAGGGTTTCTGGGGAAGGAGTGGGGGACAGTCCCCCACATCTCCCCATCCCAGTGCATGGGCGGTGTTCAGGGATCTTTCCTCTCCTTTCCTGGTGGAAGGCACTGGCCTAGTCCCCGAGTCTGCCTGCGCGCCAGATCAAAAGGCCAAGTCACCAGGAGACGGTAGTGTGCATAGAGTGCAATCCTAGGCCACACATGCTGCTGCAGGGTTGTGGCTCTGCTTAGTTTGGCCTGGCAGTGTGAACCCAGGGCGGGAACATGGAGCCCAGGAAATCAAGGCCCAAGAGGCACCAGCTCTCCTGCAGCTTTTTCTCTTAAGCGACAGAGCTAACGCCCAAAGCCTTGCTGAGGAAGCAGAGGCGAAGTGCAGTTCGCGCCTAGCCCAAAACCTCTGCAAAAGCAGAGCAGGCGCTGGGAAATCAGAGTCGGTTCTGTGGGCTGCTGTCGCTGCTTGCCTTAACCTAGTATTCACAGCACGGTGGGAGAAACCCGCATAGAGCAAAAGCCTCTTTGTACGTGCATCCCCTCTGGGAAAGCACAGCATTCGTTGGGAAATCCGTGTCAGTTCTATGGGATGCTGATGCCGCTTGCCTGAACATAGTCTCCGAAGCATGGTGGGAGAAACCCGTTTGGAGCGAAATCCTCTTAGCCTGGTCATCCCCTCTGCCTGAGAGAGAAGCGTGGCTGCGCCTGTGGAAACAGCCTTAAAGAAAGGCACACGTCTGTCACTGTGCTCCCCAGGAACATGTCTGGGAAAGGCGCAGCAATGCCGCCCTGGGAGAAGAGGAGCCATTGGCCTTGTTGTCGGGAAACGGTCGTGAAGCAGGAGAGCCTGCCATGGCAGGAACAGCGGGCGGGTGGCAAGACAAGTGTCACCACAGCCTATGATGACACTTTTGAGTCAAGGTTCATCTACTCTACAGATGAGACTGTAAAATTTTTAAAGGCAACGTGTTTAAAGGCAACATCATGAAAGAAGGTTTGGTGGATTGCTTTGATTTTCTATTCATGGTATCAGATGAGTTTAAGGGAGCATAATCCAATAAAAAACTTAAAATTAATTTTAAAAAATAAGAAAAAAACATTTTAATGTCTTTGCCTTTGTGGTTCCTGCAAATGAAACTACAAGAAAGGACTGAGAACATTTTCTTTTTTTCTATTTGTTTTTCTTCAATTTGGACCTCCTCCTTAGGTCTCTGATCAAAGAATGCTTACACAGACGCTGTAGTGTAGAAAGGACAAAATATCACATTACAAAATATTCCATTCCTATCTTTTTGTATACCCAGAACAATAAGTTAATATATGTGCTGCCAAAGGAGCACACCAGAGCAATAAGTTAAATGAAGATTGTACTGGGAATATAAAACAATTATTCCATAAAATGAGTGGGTTTTGAATGGGACATGAAGGGAGGACGTGTGAGTTAGGAAAAAGTATATATATAAAGACTTAATGAAGGTTTAATTAAGGCATAACAACTATGCTGTATTCCTGAAATATATTAAAATGATGATATGGAAATACCTCACAGAGTAACATCAAAGCACCTCTGTTAATCCTTTCTACTAACAGCTGTTCCTCTTTGTTTCACTTTACATAACATGTGATGGATTGACATTTGTAGAAATAAGGAGGAAACATGGAAGAAAGTGAACAATTAGAAAGGATCAAAATACACTAATAAACCAGGTAAATAACCAGTGAGTATTATTATAGTAAATATATGCACATTTATAAACTGAGAATTTTCAGGAGTGACAGCCAATGTAGAAAATCGAGATGGTGTTATAGAAAATTCCATAAAACCCTTTGCATTAGTTTAACAGCCTGGTATAATATTTAGAAACCTGTGTAATTTTTTTGAGCAGTTAAGCATAGAAAAACATGGCTGAAATAATGACAAACACTTAACATTTACTTAAATTTTTGTTTATTTTTATCCTTTAATGCCCATATTGTGTTCATAATGTCCTAAGTATTTGTGGTTGTTAGAGCAAAGTAAATTTGAAAATTTCCATGGAGAGGGCTAATGGTATCTGTTTGTAAAACAAAACAAAACAAAAACACAGGGCACCTTTCCTATGGTTGTGAGCTGCCCTTCCCTTACTGCTCAATGCATTTTCATTAACACCCACCTCACAGTCCATAGGCAGCCATCTGTGTTCCCGTCTTGAAGAAATTTTATCCTACAAGTCTTTCCTCATGACACTGTTGCCTATTACATAAATCAAACAGAAATTCAACCTCTTGGAATGGAATCAGAAACCCACAAAGCTGACTGCTGTCAGGACTCATAAGGAAGGCAATTAATAAATTTATTATTTAGGAGAGGAGTTGTTTGCTTTCCAAAAATCCATGCAAAATTGGAATGTTATCCAGAGTGTATATCAAACTAACTAAGCTAAAGGTGTCTTTTTATCTCAGGTTCACCCATTTGACAATCATTATATTTTCTCCTTTATCTCTGGTTTGGTCAGCTATGTTAGTGTCAGAACACTTAATTCATTCAGTAAATCAACAAAGACCTATTTAGTACTAATTTTTTGTGGGTGGGATGAATAAGACAAATATCTGCCACAATGGAGCATATGATCTAGAGTTTAAAATTCATATTTGAATTACTTACATACCACCACATACATGAATTACATACTTACCACCACACTTATAAAATTGATGATGTTAAGGAGAAGACCTTAATATTAAAAGCAATAAAATTGATATGTCTATTAGTAGAAATAAAAAATAGTCGTATATTAACTAAAGTAAAATTTAGGGCTCCCTGGGCGACTCAATCGGTTAAGCAGCTGCCTTTGGCTCAGGTCATGATCCCAGGGTCCTGGGATTAAGACCTGCATCGGGCTCACTGCTGGGTAATAAGCCTGCCTCTTGATCTTCCTCTGCCTGCCACTCTGCCAACTTGAGCTCTCTCTCTCTCTCTCTCTGTCAAATAAACAAATAAAATCTTTAAAAAAAAGAAAAATATAAAGTAACACTTACTGGCGATTTGGGGATGGTGATGTCATCAAGATGGCAACATGGATGCATGGATGGCTCCTTATTTATTGCAAAAGGTAAATGTATAGTCAAAACCAGATTCTCTAATATTGTAATGGTGATATATAAATCATTTACTAGTCTAGTTTAAAAGTTAAAAAAAAACAAGCCTATTAAAAATAACTATAACTGCAATCATTTGTTATTGAAAGTACAATATAAAAATGATCTAAAATGTAAAAACATCAATAACCTATTGTTATAGGAGAAGTATAATTTTTCTGTACACTATTGAAGTTCAGTTGTTTTCAACATAAAATGGAATGTTATAACTAACGTATTTTATAAAAGCTTAATGGTAAATATAAAAATATGTAGTAGATACACAAAATATTTTGATAAAGAAGTTAAAACATACTGCCACAAAAAGTCATCAGATTACAAACAAAGAGAACAAGACAGGAAATAAAGAGCAGAGCATCTACAAAAGAGAAACAAAACAGATAAACACTAGGGAAAGAAAAAAATATATTTTTTAAAAGGAGGGGAAGGCAAACCATAATACACTTAACTATAAGTAACAAACTGTTTCTGGAGGGGAGATGGGCAGGGGAATGGGCTGTCAGTAATAATTATTAGGAGGTCACTTGTGATGAGCATTGACTGTTATATGTAAATGGTGAATTACTCAATTCTACTCCTGAAACTAATATTACACTATATATTAACTAAAATTTAAATAAATCATGAAATATAAAAAGAATGAAAGGCAATAGTTAAGTCCTTACCTATCCATAATTACTTTAACTGTAAGTGAATGGAATCATCAGTTGGAAGACATAGGCTAGAATAGCTTAAAAAAACAAACAAAAAACACAAGATCCAACAATATGTTGCCTATAAAAGAATCACTTTAGCTTTAAGGACACACATGGGCAGAGAGTAAAGGGATGGAAAAACATATTCCAAGCTAATGATAACAAAAGAAAACAAGGGTGGCAATAACTATAATAGACAAAATAGGGTTTGTATAAGCTAAAAATCACCACAGGAGTCAAAGAAGGTCATTATACAATAAGAAAAGTGTCATCAATTCATCAATACAGTAATTGTAAATATCATGTACCTAATATTGAGCCACATAAATATATAAAACAAATACTAACAAAACAAAAAGGAGAAATAAATAGCAATACAATAATATCTGGGGACAATAATACCCCACTCTTACCTATGGATAGATCATCCAGACAGAAAATCAATAAGAAAATAGTGAATTTAAACACTATGCCTGGACAACTGGGTGGCTCAGTCAGTTAAGCCTTTGCCTTTGGCTCAGGTCGTGATCCCAGGGTCCTGAGATAGAGTCCCACATTGGGCTCCCTGCTCAGGAGGGGGTCTTCTCACTCTGTCTCTGCCCTTACACCTTGCTCATTCTCTCTGCCCTGCTCTCTCTCAAACAAACAAACAAACAAAACAAACAAACAAACAAACAAGAACTATGTCAAATGAACCTAACATATTTACAGGATATTCCATCCAATAGTATCATAATAAATATTCTTCTCAAACACACGTGGAAAATTTTCTAGGATAGATTACATTTTAAACCACAAAACAAGAGTCCCCACAAAATCAATAATATAGAAAGCATATCGAGTATATTTCCAGCCAAAATAATATGAAACTAGAAATCAATACAGAAGGAAATTTGGAAAATTTACAAAACACAGACATACACATTTTTAAACAAACAAAAAATCAAGAAAAGAAGACAAAGTGGGAATAAAAAATACATCTTGAGGAAAATAAAAAAATATATACCAAAACATTATGAGAAGCAGCAAAGCAGTTATAAAAGGAAATTTTATAGCTATAAATGTATATAAAAAAGATTTCAAATAAAGAACTTATTATAACAGCTCAAAAAAACTACAAAAAGAACAAAGTAAACTTAAAAGTAGCAAAAGGAAGGAAAAAATAAAAATTAGGGCAAATATAAATGAAATATAGAATTAAAAATCTAGAAAGTTTTTTTTTAAATGGTAAATAAAATTAAACTTGGTAATGGTAAATTAAAAAAAAAGACAGCTAGACTAACTCAGAAAAAGAGAGAAGACTCAATAAAATCAGAAATGAAAAAGGAGACATTATAACAGATACCATAGAAATATAAAGGATAAAAGACAGTTAAATGCCAGCGAATCAAAAGCCTAGAGGAAATGGACAAATTCCTAGGCACATACAACCTATCAAGACTGAATCATAAGGACATAAAAAATGTGAACAGACCAATAAGGGGTAAGGAGATTGAATCCGTAATAAAAACCTACTAACAAATAAAAGTCCAGAATCAGATGATTTCCACAGTGAATTCTACCAAACATTTTAAGGCAAAAAATACAAATACTTTTTAAACCTTTCCCAAAAAGTTGAAGAGGTTGAAATACTCTGAGGCACATTTTACAAGCCAGCATTATCTTGATATCAAAACCAGACAGGAGCACTACAAAAGCAAAACAAAACAAAACAAAAACAAACAAACAAACAAAAAAACCAAAGCAGCAACAAAAAGAACTACTGGATAATATCCCTGATAAATAAAAATGTAAAAATTCTCTACAAAATGCTACAAAACTGAATTCACCAGCACATATCAGTAAATGTGATGCATTATATTAATAGAATGATCAATAAAAACTCATATGATCAACTCAATATATGCAGAAAAGGCATTTGACAAAATTCAACACCCTTTCATAATAAAAATACTCACCAAACTGGGTACAGAAAGAATACACATCAACATAATAAAAACCACATATTCCGTGGAAGGATTCAAGATGGCGGAGAAGTAGCAGGCTGAGACGACATCAGGTAGCAGAAGATCAGCTAGATAGCTTATCTAACCATTGTAAACACCTACAAATCCAATGGGAGATCAAAGAGAAGGAGAGCAACAATTCTAGAAACAGAAAATTGATCACTTTCTGAAAGGTAGAACTGGCAGAAAAGTGAACCCGAAGAACAGGAAGGTAGACCGTGGGGGGGGGTTGGGCAGCTCCTGGCAAGCGGTGGAGCAATGGAGCACAAAATCAGGACTCTTTAAAAGTTTGATCCACTGAGGGATATCACCCCAGAGGCTAATCCAGAGTGAAGCCCAAGAGGGGTCAGCATAGTCCCAGGTCCCTCAGGGTCACAGAAGGACCAGGGTTATCTGAGTGTCACAGAACTCACAGGTATTAGAGTGGGGAAGCCGGCTACAGAGACAAAGCTGAGGAGTGAGCTCTCAACCCAGGGTTACTTTGAACCAGGCATAGGCAGGATGAGCTTGGAGCACAGCCAAGGGCCAGGGAGACGGGAGTAATTGAGCTCTTTTCTCCAAGCATGGCCAGAGGCCAGGGAGATGAGAATGACCAAGGACTTTTCTCCAAGTACGAGTGACAGAGCGCTTTTCTTCAAGCATGGCCAGAGGCCGGGAAGATGGGAGTGATTAAGCACCTTTCTCTAAGTGTGCACTGAGGAGTGGGGCCCTGAGCTCTCCACTCCTCTGGGCAGGATTGTGAGACCGCCATTATTCCATCATCCAGAACTCTACGGAAAGCCTCCAGGGAACGAAAGCTCCCGGATTACTTAGCCTTACCCCAGGTAAGGGCAGGACAAATCCATCTCGGGCAAAGACACTTGAGAATCAATACAACAGGCCCCTTCCCCAGAACACCAACAAGAAACCCAGCCAAGATCAACTTCACTTAGTAAGGAGAACAGTGGAATTCCAGAGGAGGAGAATGCAGAACAAGGAGTTCGTGGCTTTCTCCCAATGATTCATTAGTCTTGCAGTTATATTTTTTTTCTTTTTTCTTTTGCTAATTTTTTTAACTTTTACCCTTTCCTCTTTTAATGATTTTTTAAACTAGTTTATTTTTAAAATACCTTACAAAAAATAATAATCTATTTTGAACCTTCATTATTATAGTCATAATTTATCCTCCATTGTACCTAACTATATATTTTTTTACACATAGGGTTTTTTCTTCTAAAAAATATGGGGTATAACTTCTCCTAATAGAACAAAATATACCCTAAATCTAGCTCCAAGATTGTTCTAGTGTCCAGCCTGTGCAAATTCTCTCCAGTTTATTTTTCTTTATTGTCCCAACCAACTTGCTCTATCAACTTATTTTTTAGAAATTAAATTTTTTTCTCATTTTTTTAAGATTTTATTTATTTATCAGAGGGGGGGAGAGAGTGAGCACAGGCAGACAGGAAGGCAGGCAGAGGCAGAGGGAGAAGCAGGCTCCCTGCTGAGAAAGGAGCCCGGTGTGGGACTCGATCCCAGGACGCGGAGATCATGACCTGAGCTGAAGGTAGTTGCTTAACCAACTGAGCCACCCAGGCATCCCTTTTTTTCTCATTTTTATAGGTTTATTCCATCCCTTCACTGTGCCTACCCTTATATGTTTTTCATCCTTTAAAATCTTGGGAGGTA
Source organism: Mustela lutreola (assembly GCF_030435805.1). Taxonomy (NCBI): domain Eukaryota; kingdom Metazoa; phylum Chordata; class Mammalia; order Carnivora; family Mustelidae; genus Mustela; species Mustela lutreola. Next base: position 91,801,662 of record NC_081292.1, on the reverse strand, counting down.
GTTTCTTCTAAGAGACCCAAAAACTCCCAAAATTAAGTGAGTGACCCTGTTCTAGTCACAAGTCTAGTATATATATATATATATTTTCTTTTTTAATACTTTTTCCTTGTTTTCATTTTTTTAAAACCTTTTTTCCCCCCTTGAACTTCTTTTTTATCCCCTTTCGTTCTCCCACAACTTGGGTCTCTTCTGATTTGGTTGAAGCACATTTTACTGGGGTCTTTACCACTCTTTTAGCATTTTATTTGCTCCTTTACATATTCTTATCTGCTCAAAATAACAAGGTGGAAAAACTCACCACAAAAAAACGAACAGGAGGCAGTACCAAAGGCTAGGGACCTAATCAAAACAGACATTGGTAATATGACAGAACTAGAGTTTAGAATGACAACTCTCAAGGTTCTAGCTGGGCTTGAAAAAGGCATGGAAGTTATTAGAGAAACCCTCTCCAGAGAGATAAAAGCCCTTTCTGGAGAAATAAAAGAACTAAAATCTAACCAAGTTGAAATCAAAAGAGCTATTAATGAGGTGCAATAAAAAATGGAAGTTCTGGGGGAGGAGTCAAGATGGCGGAGAAGTAGCAGGCTGAGACTATTTCAGCTAGCCGGAGATCAGCTAGATAGCTTATCTAAAGATTGCAAACACCTGAAAATCCATCGGCAGATCGAAGAGAAGAAGAACAGCAATTCTGGAAGCAGAAAAACAACCACTTTCTGAAAGGTGTTTTCTTATTTTTAAATTCTTTTCTTTTCTTTTTTCTCTTTTTTCTTTTTTTTTCTTTCTTCCTTTTTGAACCTCTTTTTATCCCCTTTCTCCCCCCTCATGATTTTGGATCTCTTCTAATTTGGTTAAAGCATATTTTCCTGGGGTTGTTGCCACCCTTTTAGTATTTTACTCGCCCCTTCATATACTCTTACCTGGACAAAATGACAAGACGGAAAAATTCAACAGAAAAAAAAGAACAAGAGGCAGTACCAAAGGCTAGGGACCTAATCAATACAGACATTGGTAATATGTCAGATCTAGAGTTCAGAATGACAATTCTCAAGGTTCTAGCCAGGCTCGAAAAAGGCATGGAAGATATGAGAGAAACCCTCTCGAGAGATATAAAAGCCCTTTCTGGAGAAATAAAAGAACTAAAATCTAAGCAAGTTGAAATCAAAAAAGCTATTAATGAGGTGCAATAAAAAATGGAGGCTCTCACTGCTAGGATAAATGAGGCAGAAGAAAGAATTAGTGATATAGAAGACCAAATGACAGAGAATAAAGAAGCTGAGCAAAAGAGGGACAAACAGCTACTGGACCACGAGGGGAGAATTCGAGAGATAAGTGACACCATAAGATGAAACAACATTAGAATAATTGGGATTCCAGAAGAAGAAGAAAGAGAGGGGGGAGCAGAAGGTATACTAGAGAGAATTATTGGGGAGAATTTCCCCAATATGGCAAAGGGAACGAGCATCAAAATTCAGGAGGTTCAGAGAACGCCCCTCAAAATCAATAAGAATAGGCCCACACCCCGTCACCTAATAGTAAAATTTAAAAGTCTCAGTGACAAAGAGAAAATCCTGAAAGCAGCCCGGGAAAAGAAGTCTGTAAAATACAATGGTAAGAATATTAGATTGGCAGCTGACTTATCCACAGAGACCTGGCAGGCCAGAAAGAGCTGGCATGATATTTTCAGAGGATTAATGAGAAAAACATGCAGCCCAGAATACTATATCCAGCTAGGCTATCATTGAAAATAGAAGGAGAGATTAAAAGCTTCCAGGACAAACAACAACTGAAAGAATTTGCAAACACCAAACCAGCTCTACAGGAAATCTTGAAAGGGGTCCTCTAAGCAAAGAGAGAGCCTACAAGTGGTAGATCAGAAAGGAACAGAGACCATATACAGTAACAGCCACCTTACAGGCAATACAATGGCCCTAAATTCATATCTCTCAATAGTTACCCTGAATGTTAATGGGCTAAATGCCCCTGTCAAAAGACACAGAGTATCAGAATGGATAAAAAAACAAAACCCATCTATATGTTGCCTCCAAGAAACACATTTTACGCCCAAAGACACCTCCAGATTTAAAGTGAGGGGGTGGAAAAGAATTTACCATGCTAATGGACATCAGAAGAAAGCAGGAGTGGCAATCCTTATATCAGATCAATTAGATTTTAAGCCAAAGACTATAATAAGAGATGAGGAAGGACACTATATCATACTCAAAGGGTCTGTCCAACAAGAAGATTTAACAATTTTAAATATCTATGCCCCCAACGTGGGAGCAGCCAACTATATAAACCAATTAATAACAAAATCAAAGAAACACATCAACAATAATACAATAATAGTAGGGGACTTTAACACTCCCCTCACTGAAATGGACAGATCATCCAAGCAAAAGATCAGCAAGGAAATAAAGGCCTTAAACGACACACTGGACCACATGGACATCACAGATATATTCAGAACATTTCATCCCAAAGCAACAGAATACACATTCTTCTCTAGTGCACATGGAACATTCTCCAGAATAGATCACATCCTCGGTCCTAAGTCAGGACTCAACCGGTATCAAAAGATTCGGATCATTCCCTGCATATTTTCAGACCACAATGCTCTAAAGCTAGAACTCAACCACAAAAGGAAGTTTGAAAAGAACCAAAATACATGGAGACTAAACAGCATCCTTCTAAAGAATGAATGGGTCAACCGGGAAATTAAAGAAGAATTGAAAAAAATCATGGAAACAAATGATAATGAAAATACAACGGTTCAAAATCTGTGGGACACAACAAAGGCAGTCCTGAGAGGAAAATATATAGCGGTACAAGCCTTTCTCAAGAAACAAGAAAGTTCTCCGGTACACAACCTAACCCTACACCTAAAGGAGCTGGAGAAAGAACAAGAAAGAAACCCTAAGCCCAACAGGAGAAGAGAAATCATAAAGATCAGAGCAGAAATCAATGAAATAGAAACAAAAAAACAATAGAACAAATCAATGAAAGTAGGAGCTGGATCTTTGAAAGAATTAATAAAATTGATAAACCCCTGGCCTGACTTATCAAAAAGAAAAGAGAAAGGACCCAAATAAATAAAATCATGAATGAAAGAGGAGAGATCACACCTAACACCAAAGAAATACAAACTATTATAAGAACATACTATGAGCAACTCTACGGCAATAAATTCGACAATCTGGAAGAAATGGATGCATTCCTAGAAACATATAAACTACCACAACTGAACCAGGAAGAAATAGAAAGCCTGAACAGACCCATAACCAGTAAGGAGATTGAAACAGTCACCAAAAATCTCCAAACAAACAAAAGCCCAGGGCCAGACGGCTTCCTGGGGGAATTCTACCAAACATTTAAAGAAGAACTAATTCCTATTCTCCTAAAACTGTTCCAAAAAATAGAAATGGAAGGAAAACTTCCAAACTCAATTTATGAGGCCAGCATCACCTTGATCCCAAAACCAGGCAAGGATCCCACCAAAAAAGAGAGCTATAGACCAATATCCTTGATGAACACAGATGCGAAAATACTCACCAAAATACTAGCCAATAGGATTCAACAGTACATTAAAAAGATTATTCACCACGACCAAGTGGGATTTATTCCAGGGCTGCAAGGTTGGTTCAACATCCGCAAATCAGTCAATGTGATACAACACATCAATAAAAGAAAGAACAAGAACCACATGATACTCTCAATAGATGCTGAAAAAGCATTTGACAAAGTACAGCATCCCTTCCTGATCAAAACTCTTCAAAGTGTAGGGATAGAGGGCACATACCTCAATATCATCAAAGCCATCTATGAAAAACCCACCGCAAATATCATTCTCAATGGAGAAAAACTGAAAGCTTTTCCGCTAAGGTCAGGAACACGGCAGGGATGTCCATTATCACCACTGCTATTCAACATAGTACTAGAGGTCCTAGCCTCAGCAATCAGACAACAAAAGGAAATTAAAGGCATCCAAATCGGCAAAGAAGAAGTCAAATTATCACTCTTCGCAGATGATATGATACTATATGTGGAAAACCCAAAAGACTCCACTCCAAAACTGCTAGAACTTATACAGGAATTCAGTAAAGTGTCAGGATATAAAATCAATGCACAGAAATCAGTTGCATTTCTCTACACCAACAGCAAGACAGAAGAAAGGGAAATTAAGGAGTCAATCCCATTTACAATTGCACCCAAAACCATAAGATACCTAGGAATAAACCTAACCAAAGAGACACAGAATCTATACTCAGAAAACTATAAAGTACTCATGAAAGAAATTGAGGAAGACACAAAGAAATGGAAAAATGTTCCATGCTCCTGGATTGGAAGAATAAATATTGTGAAAATGTCTATGTTACCTAAAGCAATCTACACATTTAATGCAATTCCTATCAAAGTGCCATCCATCTTTTTCAAAGAAATGGAACAAATAATTCTAAAATTTATATGGAACCAGAAAAGACCTCGAATAGCCAAAGGGATATTGAAAAAGAAAGCCAACATTGGTGGCATCACAATTCCGGACTTCAAGCTCTATTACAAAGCTGTCATCATCAAGACAGCATGACACTGGCACAAAAACAGACACATAGATCAATGGAACAGAAAAGAGAGCCCAGAAATACATCCTCAACTCTATGGTCAACTCATCTTTGACAAAGCAGGAAAGAATGTCCAATGGAAAAAAGACAGCCTCTTCAATAAATGGTGCTGGGAAAATTGGACAGCCACATGCAGAAAAATGAAATTGGACCATTTCCTTACACCACACACAAAAATAGACTCAAAATGGATGAAGGACCTCAATGTGCGAAAGGAATCCATCAAAATCCTTGAGGAGAACACAGGCAGCAACCTCTTCGACCTCAGCCGCAGCAACATCTTCCTAGGAACAACGCCAAAGGCAAGGGAAGCAAGGGCAAAAATGAACTATTGGGATTTCATCAAGATCAAAAGCTTTTGCACAGCAAAGGAAACAGTTAACAAAATCAAAAGACAACTGACAGAATGGGAGAAGATATTTGCAAACGACATATCAGATAAAGGACTAGTGTCCAGAATCTATAAAGAACTTAGCAAACTCAACACCCAAAGAACAAATAATCCAATCAAGAAATGGGCAGAGGACATGAACAGACATTTCTGCAAAGAAGACATCCAGATGGCCAACAGACACATGAAAAAGTGCTCCATATCACTCGGCATCAGGGAAATACAAATCAAAACCACAATGCGATATCACCTCACACCAGTCAGAATGGCTAAAATCAACAAGTCAGGAAATGACAGATGCTGGCGAGGATGCGGAGAAAGGGGAACCCTCCTACACTGTTGGTGGGAATGCAAGCTGGTGCAACCTCTCTGGAAAACAGCATGGAGGTTCCTCAAAATGTTGAAAATAGAACTGCCCTATGACCCAGCAATTGCACTATTGGGTATTTACCCTAAAGATACAAACGTAGTGATCCAAAGGGGCACGTGTACCCGAATGTTTATAGCAACAATGTCCACAATAGCCAAACTATGGAAAGAACCTAGATGTCCATCAACAGATGAATGGATCAAGAAGATGTGGTATATATACACAATGGAATACTATGCAGCCATCAAAAGAAATGAAATCTTGCCATTTGCGACAACATGGATGGAACTAGAGCGTATCATGCTTAGCGAAATAAGTCAAGCAGAGAAAGACAACTATCATATGATCTCCCTGATATGAGGAAGTGGTGATGCAACATGGGGGCTTAAGTGGGTAGGAGAAGAATCAATGAAACAAGATGGGATTGGGAGGGAGACAAACCATAAGTGACTCTTAATCTCACAAAACAAACTGAGGGTTGCTGGGGTAGGGGGTTTGGGAGAAGGGGGTGGGATTATGGACATTGAGGAGGGTATGTGCTTTGGTGAGTGCTGTGAAGTGTATAAACCTGGTGATTCACAGACCTGTACCCCTGGGGATAAAAATATATGTTTATAAAAAATAAAAAATTATTTAAAAAAATGGAAGTTCTTACTGCTAGGATAAATGAGGCAAAAGAATTAGTGATATAGAAGACCAAATGATGGAGAATAAAGAAGCTGAGCAAAAGAGAGACAAACAAATACTGGACCACGAGGAGAGAATTTGAGAGATAAGTGAAACCATAAGACGACACAACATTAGAATAATTGGGATCCCAGAAGAAGAAGAAAGAGAGAGGGGAGCAGAAGGTATATTGGACAGAATTTTTGTAGAGAATTTCCTTAATATGGCAAAGGGAAAAAACATCAAAATTCAGGAGATGCAAAGAATGACCCTCAAAATCAATAAAAATAGGTCCACACCCCGTAACCTGATAGTAAAATTTACAACGGTTAACAACAAAGAGAAAATCCTGAAAGCAGCCTGGGAAAAGAAGTATGTATTGTACAACAGTAAAAATATTAGATTGGCAGCAGACTTATCCACAGAGACCTGGCAGGCCAGAAAGAACTGGCATGATATATTCAGTGTTAAATGAGGAAAACATGCAGCCAAGAATACTATATCCAGCTAGGCTATCATTGAAAATAGAAGGAGAGATTAAAAAGCTACCAGGACAAACAAAAGCTGAAAGAATTTGCAAACACCAAACCAACTCTCCAGGAAATATTGAAAGGGGTCCTCTAAGCAAAGAGAGAGCCTAAAAGTAGTAGATCAGAAAGGAACAGAAACAATATACAGTAACAGTCACATTATAGGCAATACAATGCCACTAAATTCATATCTCTCAATAGTTACCCTGAATGTAAATGGCCTAAATGCACCAATCAAAAGACACAGGGTATCAGAATGGATAAAAAGCAAAACCCGTCAATATGCTGCCCAAGAAACTCATCATAGACCCGAAGACACCTAAAGATTTAAAGAGAGGGGGTGGAAAACAATTTACCATGCTAATGGACATCAGAAGAAAGCTGGGGTGGCAATCCTTATATCAGATCAATTAGATTTTAAGCCAAAGACTATAATAAGAGATGAGGAAGAACACTATATCATACTCAAAGGGTCTGTCCAACAAGAAGACCTAACAATTTTAAATATCTATGTCCTTAACATGGGAGCAACCAACTATATAAACCAATTAATAACAAAATCTAAGAAACACATCGACAATAATAAAATAATAGTAGGGGAATTTAACACTCCCCTCATTGAAATGGACAGATCATCCAAGCAACAGATCCACAAGGAAAAAGGCCTTAAATGACACACTGGACAAGATGGACATCACAGGTATATTCAACACATTCCATCCCAAAATAACAGAATACACATTCTTCTCTAGTGCACATGGAACATTCTCCAGAATAGACCACATCCTGGGCCATAAATCAGATCTCAACCATTATCAAAAGATTGGGATCATCCCCTGCATATTCTCAGACCACAATGCTCTGAAACTAGAACTCAATCACAAGAGGAAATTTGGAAAGAACACAAATACATGGAGACTAAACAGCATCCTTCTAAAAAATGAATTGGTCAACCAGGAAATTAAAGAAGAATTGAAAAAAATTCATGGAAACAAATGATAATGAAAACAAAAGTGTTCAAAATCTGTGGGATACAGCAAAGGCAGTCCTGAGAGGAAAATATAAAGCTGTACGAGCCTTTCTCAAGAAACAAGAAAGATCTCAAATACACAACATAACCCTACACCTAAAGGAATCGGAGAAAGAACAACAAAGAAAGCCTAAACCCAGCAGGAGAAGAGGAATAATAAAGATCAGAGAAGAAATCAATGAAATAGAAACAAACAAAAAAACACAAAAAACCAAAAAAAAAAAAAAAACAATAGAACAAATCAACGAAACTAGGAGCTGGTTCTTTGAAAGAATTAATAAGATTGATAAAGAAAGAGAAAGGACCCAAATAAATAAAATCATGAATGAAAGAGGAGAGATCACAACCAACACCAAAGAAATACAAACAATTATAAGAACATACTATGAGCAACTCTGCGCCAACAAATTCAACAATCTGGAAGAAATGGATACATTCCTAGAGACATATAAACTACCACAACTGAACCAGGAAGAAATAGAAAACCTGAACAGACCCATAACCAGTATGTAGATTGAAACAGTCATCAAAAATCTCCAGGGGCACCTGGGTGGCTCAGTGGATTAAGCTGCTGCCTTCGGATTGGGTCATGATCTCAGGGTTCTGGGATCGAGTCCCACGTCGGGCTCTCTGCTCAGCAGGGAGCCTGCTTCCCTCTCTCTCTCTCTGGCTGCCTCTCTGTATACTTGTGATTTCTCTCTGTCAAATAAATAAATCTTTAAAAAAAAATCTCCAAACAAACAAAAGCCCCGGGCCAGATGGCTTCCCAAGGGAATTCTGCCAAACATTTAAAGAAGAATTAATTCCTATTCTCATGATACTGTTCCAAAAAAATAGAAATGGAAGGAAAACTTCCAAACTCTTTTTTTCTGAGGCCACCAGCATCACCTTGATCCCAAAACCAGACAAGGATCCCATCAAAAAAGAGAACTACAGACCAATATCCTTGATGAACACAGATGCGAAAATTCTCACCAAAATACTAGCCAATAGGATTCAACAGTACATTCAAAGGATTATTCACCACGACCAACTGGGATTTATTCCAGGGCTACAAGGTTGGTTCAACATCTGCAAATCAATCAATGTGATACAACACATTAATAAAATAAAGAACAAGAACCATATGATACTCTCCATAGATGCTGAAAAAGCATTTGGCAAAGTGCAGTATCCCTTCCTGATTAAAACTCTTCAAAGTGTAGGCATAGAGGGCACATATTATCAATATTATCAAAGCCATCTATGAAAAACCCACTGCAAATATCATTTTCAATGGAGAAAAACTGAATACTTTTCCGCTGAGGTCAGGAACACGGCAGGGATGTCCGTTATCACCACTGCTATTCAACATCGTAATAGAAGTCCTAGCCTCAGCAATCAGACAACAAAAAGAAATTAAGGCATCAAAATTTTGCCAAATTGGCAAAAGAGAAGTCAAACTATCCCTGTTTGCAGACGATATGACACTGTATGTGGAAAACTTGAAGGACTCCACTCCAAATCTGCTATAACTTGTATAGGAATTCTGTAAAGTGTTAGGATATAAAATCAATGCACAAAAATTGGTTGCATTTTTTTTATACCAACAAGACTGTAGAAATAGAAATTAAGGAGTGAATCCCATTTACAATTGCACCCAAAACCCTAAGATACCTAGGAATAAACCTAACCAAAGAGACAAAGAATCTATACTCAGAAAACTCTAAAGTACTCATGAAAGAAATTGAAGAAGACACAAAGAAATGGAAAAATGTTCCATGCTCTTGTATTGGAAGAACAAATATTGTGAAAATGTCTATGCTACCTAAAGCAATCTACACATTTAATGCAATCCCTATCAAAATCCCATCCATCTTTTTTTCAAAGAAATGGGACAAATCATCCTAAAATATATATGGAACCACAAAAATACCTCGAATTGCTAGAGGAATATTGAAAAAGAAAGCCAAAGTTGTTGGCATCACAATTCCAGATTTCAAGCTCTATTACAAAGTTGTCATCATTGAGATAGTAGGGAACTGTCCCCAAAACAGACATAGATCAATGGAACAGAATAGAGAGCCCAGAAATACACCCTCAACTCTATGGTCAACTAATCTTCAACAAAGCAGGAAGGAATGTCCTATGGAAAAGAGACAGCCTCTTCAACAAATGGTGTTGGGAAAATTGAAGAGCCACATGCAGAAAAATGAAGTTGGACCATTTCCTTACACCATACATGAAAATAGACTGGAAATGGATGAAGAAGCATAATGTGAGAAAGGAATCCATCAAAATCCTTGAGGAGAGAACAGGTAGCAACCTCTTTGACCTCAGCAGCAGCAACTTCTTCCTAGGAACATCGCCAAAGGCAAGGGAAGCAAGGGCAAGAATGAACTATTGGGATTTCATCAGATCAAAAAGCTTTTGTTTGCACAGCAAAGGAAACAGTTAACAAAGCCAAAAGATGACTGTCAGAAGTTATCTGGGAGAAGATATTTGCAAATGACATACCAGATAAAAGGCCACTATCTATCCAAAATCTATAAAGAGTTTATCAAACTCAACACCCTAAGAACAAATAATCCAATGAAGAAATGCGCAGAGGACATGAACAGACATTTCTGCAAGGAATACATCCAAATGGCCAACAGACACATGAAAAAATGCTCCACATCACTCGGCATCAGGGAAATAAAAATCAAAACCAGAATGAGATACCACGTCACACCTTTCAGAATGGCTAAAATGAACAAGTCAGTCAATGACAGATGCTGGCAAGGATGTGGAGAAAGGGCAACCCTCCTACACTGTACGTGGGAATGCAAGCTGGTGCAACCACTCTGGAAAACAGCGTGGAGGTGCCTCAAAAAGGTGAAAATAGAACTAGCCTATGACCCAGTGATTGTAGTACTGGGTATATACCCTAAAGATACAAACGTGGCATTCTGAAGGGGCACATGCACTCAAATGTTTATAGCAGCAATGTCCACAATAGTTAAACTATGGAAAGAACCTAAATGTCCTTCAACAGATGAATCTATAAATAAGATGTGGTATATATGTACAATGGGATACTATGCAGCCATCAAAGGAAATGAAATCCTGCTATTTGTGATGACGTGGATGGAACTAGAGGGTATTATGCTTGGCGAAATAAATCAATCTGAGAAAGACAACTATCATATGATCTCCCTGATATGATGAAGTGGAGATGCAACATAGGCGGTTTCAGGCGTACGAAAAGAAAAATAAAAGAAGATGGGATTGGGAGGGAGACAAACCATAAAAGACTGAATCTCACAAAACAGACTGAGGGTTGCTGGGGGGAGGTGTGTTGGGAGAGGATGGTGGGGGTATGGACATTGGGGAGGGCAGGTGCTATGGTGAGTGATGGTGAGTGCTGTGAAATGGGTAAACCTGGAGATTCACAGACCTGTGCCCCTAGGGATAAAAACACATTATATGTTTATAAAAAATTTTTAAAAAATAGTTTTAAAAATCCATTAAAGAAAAAGCACATATTGCAAGCCCAGAGCTAATCTCATATTCAATCAAAAAAAATTGAAAAATTTCCCCTTAAAGATCAGAACAAAGACAAGTGTGTCCACTTTCACTACTCTCATTTGACATAGTACTGGATGTCCTAGCCAGAGAAACAAGGAACACAAAGAAATAAAAGACTCAAAAAAAAAAAAAAGGAAGAAGTAAAATTTTCTTTTTTTTTAATAACATGAACTTACATGTAAAAGAATCCTAAAAAATTCACAAAAAATTTTGAATAAACAAATTTAGTAAAGCTGCCAAATACAAGATCAATATATAAAAGACAAGAATTTTGTTTTGTTTCGTTTTTTTTTTCCAATATGGAATGCTTCCCAGTTTTTCATGTCATCCTTGTTCAGTGATCAAGCTAATCTCTGCATCATTCCAATTTTAGTATATGTGCTGCCAAAGTAAGCACAAGACGAGCATTTTAACACTCTAATGATGAACTATCTGAAAAAATAAAGAGAACAATCTAATTCACAATAGCATCAAAACTAATGAAATACTTAGGATAAGATTTAACTAAGAAGATGAAAGATATGTACCCCATAAACTATGACATTGATAAAGAAATTGAAGGAGACATAAATGGAAAGATAGCTCATATTTATGAATGGTAAGAATTAACATTGTTAAAATGTCCATACTACCAAAAACCATCTGTAAATTCAATTCCTATCAAAAATCCAATGTTAGGGGTGCCTGGGTGGCTCAGTGGGTTAAGCCACTGCCTTCGGCTCAGGTCATGATCCCAGGGTCCTGGGATCGAGCCCTGCATCAGGCTCTCTGCTCAGCAGGAAGCTGCTACCTCTTCTCTCTCTGCCTGCCTCTCTGCCTGCTTGTCATCTCTCTCTGTCAAATAAATAAATAAAAAATCTTTTAATAAATCCAATATTATTTTTTTACAGAAGTAAGTAAAGAATCCTAGAATTTATATGAGACCATAAAAGACAAATAATTAAAGCAGTTCTGAGAAAGAATGAAGAAGTGAAATTACACTTCTTGATTTGAAACAATACTACAAAGCCCTCATGCTCAAAACAATAAAGTATACTGGTATAAAAACAGACCAATAAACAAGTAGAACAGATTTGAGAGTCCAGAAATAAATCCTTTCATACAGTCACCTAATATTTGACAGGGGCCAACATATATAATGGGTAAAGATAGTCTGTTCAATAAATGATATTTAAAACTGAATAGTCACATAAACCAGCATGAAACTGGAAGCTTATATCACTCATAAATCTTAACTTGAAATAGATCAAAGACTTAAATGTGATGCATGAAACTAAATTTCCTAAAGGAAAACATAGGAAAAATTCTCCTTGACATTGGTCTTGCCAATAGTTTTTGGATACCAGGCCAAAAACACAAGCAAAAGAAGCAAAAATAAATAAATGGTATTACATTAACTAAAGTTTCTGCATTGCCAAAAAAAAAAAAAAGAGAGAGAGAGAGAGAGAATGAAAACACAATCCACAGAATGGAAGAAAATACTTACAAATCTTATATCTGAAAAGAGGTTAATAATCAAGAGATACAAATAGAAAAAAATATATCATTAAAAAATAGCAAAAGGATCTCAATAGACTTTTTTTTTCAAAAAAGTTATATAAATGACCAACAGGAGCATTAAAAAGTGCTCAATGTAAAAACTCAGGGCAAATTCATTATGTTGTTGTTTACCTCTGAAAAACACAATATTACTACCTATTAGAATATATACTACCAAAAAATTAAAACTAACAAATTTTGGTAAATATTGGGGAAAATGGGGAACTTATGCACTGTGATAGGGATATAAATTTGTATGGAAAACAGTATGGAGACTATTCATATTATTAAAAGTAAAATTACCATATGATTCAGTAATCCCACTTCTAGGTATATATCTAAAGGAAATGAAGTCACTATTCGAAGACATATCTGCACTCTTATGTTCATTATAAAATTATTAACTCTAAGCAAGAGATGGAAATAACTTCAGTATCCATTAATGGATGAATGAATAAAATAAGTATGGTAAATATATACTATGGAATACTACTTAACCATGAAAAATTAAGAAATACTGCTTTTTACAACAGCATGGATGGATCTTGAAGGTATTATACTAAGTGAAATATTTCAAAGATTTTATATATATTTTTTAATTTATGTATTATGATATCCCTTACATACAGAATCTGAAGAAAAAGCAAACTAATGGAAACTTAGAGTTGAGTTGACAAGAGGTGAACCTGGGGTGGAATAAGGTGGTCAAAGGGCACAAACTTGCAACTATAATATGAAAAAGTTCTGGGGATCTAATGTACAGCATGATGATCATAGTTAATAATATATACATACTTTTTTATTGTGCTTCCCTTTATTAAACTTTACATATATCACATTCTTACAAGTTGAAAGTTTATAGCAATCTTGTATAAAAGAGGTCTGCTGCCACCATTTTTCTAAACATTTGTTCATTTTGTGTCTCTCTGTCACATGTTGGTAATTCTTGCAATATTTCAAGTTTTTTCATTATTATTGTATTTGTTATGGTGATCTGTGATCAGTAATTATGACCCACTGAAAACTCAGAACTAGTTTACTTAAGGTATATACATTGTTTTTCTTTAAAGACATAATGCTTTTGAACAGTACAGTATAGTGTTTATTTTTTATATGCACTGGGAAACATAATTTTTTATTTGCACTGGGAAACCAAAAAAAATAATAATGATTTGACTTAGTTGATTGAGATAATCACTTTATTGAGGCAGTCTGGAACAAAACCCACAAGACCTCTGAAGTTTATCTCTACTGTACTATATACATAAAAGTTGCTAAGAGAGTAGATCTTAAAATTCCTTACAATACATGCATAAAAAACAGAGGCAACTATATGAGATAGTAGATGTATTAACATTTTTATGTAGATTATATTGCAATACAGATGTATACCAATTTATCAAATGGTACAGAATTTACACAATGTTAAAAGTTTGCAGTGTTATAAGAAATCATTTCTTAAATTTACAAATTATAATATGTCAATTATTTTTCAATAAAGCTCGAAAAAACTTTTTGTAGAATTAATCTATTTTTCAAAAAAGGAATTAAGGAAGTAGAAACTGCAACTAACTCTGAAATAATAGAATATAAAATCCATTGTAGTTATATACACTGTGACAAACACTATTAGTTAGTTTACAATGAAGGAATACTTATGAAGCATGAAGGATGGTCTATAAATAAGGCTGAAAGAGCTCAGTTTTAAGGTTTAAATTTAAAATCTTCTTTTGAAATACTAAACTGACCACCCAGTTTTCCAAACATAAATGTCTTAACTGCATGAATTTATTTCATACAACTCTATAATCTAGTTTCATAAGAAAGCAGCATGAAAATTTTGAATAAGACAGACTTGCTTAAGTTTCTTTATGTTCAACAGTAAAGGATACTTCCCTAAAAATAAATAGAAGAAAAATCTGCATATTTATCATGATAATTATTATTCATAATGAGATTCATATTGAATTAGGGAATATATATCCTCAGAGGGGGTAAAGTAAAATGAAATTTATTTTGGTAAATGTGTCTATGAATAGTCAATACAATGCCTCAATATAAATGAATATTATCATTTTGAACAATTTAATTACTATTATTAGAATTATTATAAGTATAAAAATAGCTATCATTTTAGCATGGAATATGAGACTCTCATGCTCCATGCTTCATTACATCCACACAACAACTCTGCATAATAAGTATTATCATCACCATTTCATGGGTGAAAAAACTGAGGCTAACACATTTAGATAACTGGTTTATGATTACATGGCTGGTAAAGATGCATCACACTAATTTAGGCTTTATGATTTCAGAATTGTACTCTTTCCACTGCACATTCTAATTACTCTGTAAATACTTGGCTTGTTTTCATTTAGTTCTTTAATTTTATTCATGTGGCGATGGCTTAAAGCTCCATTTAAAGGAAGCTTAAAAAATTCATTTAGCCAAAAGCTCCCAAGAAATAAAAATGTCATGGATCTAATGTAGACATGGATATCATTAGTTAATGAGTAACTATATTTTTTCCACTCTAGTGAGATAACAATCAGAGTCTTTTTCTAAGTTTTAGTCTCTGAGTGTTCAAAAGGACTTTGTTAAAATAGAAATATTTAGACAAAGGTGATCAAAAGTCTGGATCAGGTCACCTTAAGATAAATATTAGGAAACTGAGGAAACAAATGGAGATTTGAACACTGAGCTATGATATAATGAATGGTTTAAAGTATTTAGTAGAGAATAGAAAAGCCCTTTGAAGCCTGGTCTTAGCCTAGCATTGCAGCTTCTGGCATATCTGTCTATCTATCATTTACCTATCTATCTATCTAGATATAAATTTGAAAACTTTTTTAACTTAAAGATTTTGAGAAATAGAACATAATTAGCACCATAGAAGATCTGTTTATGATAACAACCTAGCCCCTCCTCCCAGTTTGTTAATATTCTCTCTTATTTAATGTAACATTGTGCAAATATACCACTACTGATCTGCCGTTATGAATGAAATAACTATAATCATCTGTTTGCATATCCTGATGAAAATATTCCTTTAGTTCCATGTTGTATTTCTAGGAATGGACCAATTTTTTTTTTAAATTTTTAAGTTTTCTAAATATTGTCCAACTTTCCTCATATGTTTTTATTATGTGCACTGTCATTCCTTCACATTCTTGCAAGACATTTTCACTGTTGCCCAATATGGTAAGTGTGTAATAGTATGCCATTCTAGGTTTTAATTTATTTTTAATTTAATTTAATTTAATTCCAGATTCATAATAAAGATAAACAGTTTTTATATATGAGTGGCCATTTGGATTACCCTTTCTGTACAGTACATGCTCAAATCTTTTGATATCTTAACATTGTGTTATACTGACTTCTTTAATAGTAGATTTTCTGAATGAACTTTTAGCTGTGTAGGTCTTCTCTATTTTATTTTGAACTTGTTTTCATTTCAAAATCTTTATATTTATTTTCATAATCTGCTTTTATTTTGCTTTGTCTATTATCTATCTATCTATCTATCATCTATCTATCTATTTATTTATTTGCAAGCAAGAGAAAGCGAGCTAGTGAGAGCGCAGGGATGGATAGAAAAAGAAGGGAAAAGAATCTTAAGCAGGCTCCAGGCTCAGCACAGAGCCCAACTCTGGGCTCTATTTCACAACCCTGACATCATGACCTGAGCCAAAATGAAAGAAATAAAATAAAATTAAGGTGTTAAAAAAAAAGGACAAAGAATTGGAGGTTTAATTAAGTGAGCCACCCAGGCACCCCTGTGGTATCTTAAATTGGCTGTCATATCTTTAAATTCTAGAGTATCCATTTGGTTCATTTATAAAACCTTTCTCAATATCATTTTTAGTTTCAATTTTGTGTTCAATTTGCTTCCCCTCTCATTTATTTGAGCAGAGTAATCAAGCCATTTTACAATCTTTATTGATCATTTTAACATCATACTTAATCCCATTTTGTCTTTCAAATCTTGTTAATGGTTTTTCTTTGTGTGCTTTGTTCCATTTTGCTATGTTCAAGACATTATATTTGAAACTCTTATTGAGTAGGGATAATTAAGAGCTATAATAATGGTATGGTCCTCCTTGGCAGGATTTTCTCTTATATCTGAGACTCTACAAGACAATCATACTCCAAATTCAGTGATTGACTTTCTCAGTTTACACAGAAGGCAAGGTAGGCTATAGTCTTATTTCTGCTTCTCCTTGTGCTTTGGGGATCTCAACTTAAATTTGGGTTGTACCAAAGTCCTCAAATTTGATTGCTGCTGGATTTTGAATTTTGTTTCTCTAGTATCAAGAGTCTATTAAAAACACAGCTCAGTGTGTTTTAGCAGTTTCAAATGCTCTCATAGCTAAAATGGCTTCAGGGCATATATCTCTGGGCTCTCATTGTATTTCCTATTTTGGCCCAGTAATCCCTCCCTTATTTTTATAATCATTCTGATATTTTTAACTTTAAAAGCTATTTTGTCTGGATTTTTAGTTGTCTTAAGAAAGAGTTTTTAGATCACCATTACTAGAAGCAACAACAAATATACATGAAAATATCTGCAGTAGTTTATCACATCTTTATGGCTTTGAACTTCCATAAGCCGAGGCATCCTTCTCTAATCACTTAGGCAAACTCCAATTTACCCTTTAAAACAACACAAGAATTGCTTCATTTAAGAACATGTTCAGGGATGACTCTTCCCCACTGTTCTTACCAACATTCCCACACACTCTTTGCTACCCACACTTGTTTATGAACTTTCATTAAGTATATCAGCGTCATTAGGTATATAGAATTTTGCTCTATTGTATTTTTGTCCTTTAGAGCTTTAATTAAATATTAATTCCATAGAAAGTCTGTCCCTTTTCTTTCAAACCTGGGTTAGTTATTTCTTCTCATTCTTTGTCAGAAGTTACTTTATTAGAGAAACTTACAGCTGTATTGTGACTTTGGAGCCTTTACAGTTTTTTGACTGGAAAAATCACCCATCCCTGAGATTTTTACGCAGCTTCCTAGCTGATATTATTCAGAAATCTGTTCAAAACAGACTTTTTCAGGGAGGCCCTTTCGGACCACTCAGTTACAAAACCTCTTCTCAATCACTGCTCTTTTTAAAATGTGCTTATTTAGTTCAAATATGCATCACTATTAAAGAAAAACCAGTACGATTTTTTCTTTTTAAAGTTGGCTTACCTATTATCTATCTCTCCCATTAAAATGATTCCTCTGGGCTGGGGTTTTGTTGTGCACATCTTAGGCCAGGCACTCAATAAATTGTCTCTGAATGATTGAATTGTTTGACTCCCTTGCTAGATTCTCAACTTCATGAGGCCAAGGATTGTTCTATTCAGTCCTTCTTTACCCTCAATGTCTGTTATATTGCAGTCACTTACGTGACTAATGGGAAAAATCACAGAAAGAAAGAGTTAAAACTACAGAAAAACCCCGTAGGTTCAATAACACAAAGCTTTCTAAAATTATTTAGCCCAGGAATTGAATACTGGCTGCACTTTTGATTTTTTTTAAATGGTATTGAATTTAATTTAAATGGAAATACTTGAATGGTAGAATAATAAAAAAAAATTATAAAAGCAACTTGCTCCTTAAAGTAAGAATTATATAGGGCATCTCTTCTAGAAGCAAAATTTTCAAATGTCAAACATCTGAAAGCATAGAGGAGAAGTAAGATTGTGAATTGTACTTCAATGCTCTTTTCTTTATATTCAGCAAACAGCTTCATTCACACCTCTCCAATTTTTTCAACTCTTTTGACAAAGCCTTCAGAGGAGTTACTGCTGATGACAACCATCACAGCCTAACAGGAGAAATTTTATAAAGAAAAATAATAGCATGTTTTTCCCAAATTGTTAAGGATATGGTGAAGCTCTGTCGGATTCAAAGGAGGAATGTGCAATTCCATGCTATATATATTAATAACTTATTTTAATAGTGGCTTTGCAATTTTTCAGATATATCCATTTACTGAAACCACTATCAAATAAACAGAAACAAACAAATTAACAGGGGTTCGAGACAGGAATTATCTAATCTAAAAATAGCACATGTTCACAGAATACACAACACATATCCCAAGTACTACTATAGGTTTCAAGTAATAGTCAAAACAATAGTAAACATGATTCAGACCCTACCAGTCAAATCATAAATGGGACCTTAACTGTAAATCCTTATCTTTAGATCAAAGCGGGTAACTGGGTGCTGAGGATACATTATAGAACTAATATGTCATAGAACTCCTCTGAAATGAGTCATTTATTCCATCACTTTTCCTTCACAGCTGCTGACCCATGTTTTGGTTCCTGGAAATAGCTGCTCCCCTGTTGTACTTCTTAAAAGCACATATATTGATAACTTTACTCATTCCTCCATTCCTCTGTGACTGTCACTGTGTTAAAATGTGGAGTCAGCTGACTCACTTGTGGTGGTAATAAAGTAGATGAGTTTGCAAAGTATTTTGTTATTTCTAAAAATGCAAAAACCAAATTACATTGAAATCATAAGGGGTGTTTCAGGGAGAGCTGTAGGATGTGGTTTGTTGTGTAATCCACAGAGATTAGCTCCAACACATATTTAAACTCTCCTCTAGGAGCAACCTTAGTGGTAAAGCAAGAAGATAAACAGATGTATACACACTCTGGCACAAAATTATCACTTATGTTTGGCTTCCTAGTCTCCTCGTGTTCCTTATTTATCTTAACTTCTCTCTGAAATCAGGAAACACAAAATCTCAATCAGTTGACATTTTTCTACTGAATTACCCAATAGTGTGATCATACCCCTAAGACTTTTTTAAATTAGTTCACTCATAATCCCAAATCTGCTTTGCTTCCTCATCTGAGTACACTGTAATTTGATTTCAAAATGAGGACAGTTGTCAGTAATGCCACATTCATTAATCTATTTTACAATTCCTTGTACTTAGAACTATGAAAATATGTTAATAACATCCATTCCAATAAGCCACCCTAAATTTATTATCATGAAACAAGACCTCAAGAAAGAGAATTCAAAATCATCCATGTATTTGCAATTTATTGCAATAAAGCCTTTATCAATAGACTTCCCTGTGCACATGGTGGTCAAATTGCTGGTAAAAACCAGCCAGATCTATTACAAGCTTTCTCATGGCTTCTAGGTAACCCAAGTGAGCCTTTATTGATACTGGGAAGAGATAAAGCAGGGAAGGGATAAACAGTGATGTAAGAATTGGCTAGACAAAAGTAATGACTCTCATTACAAAGTGAGTATTTTAAAGCAAAAGAGCCTGTTGGGAATATTGTTTTATAAAATAGTGGCTTTTTTTTTAACTTTTTAAAATTCAATTAGTTAGCATATAGTGTACCATTAGTTTCAAATGTAGATTTCAGTTATTCATCCATAGCATATAATAGCTAATGCTCAGTACTTACTGTTATAGCTTCTTGAAAGCAGAGTTTTAACCCACTGAGCCACCCAGGTGCCCTTGAAAGCAGAATTTTAGATCATATTTTCTGATTACTGTAGTACAACACTTTCCTGCTAGCAATCTTCAAAACATACTGTTTGTTAGAGGAATTTCTTTAATAATAAATAAATAGGAATTTATTTAAATTTATAAATACATAAAGTAAATAGGAATTTATTTAAATTTATTTAAATATTGCACACTGTTTCATTGTTCATAAATAAGGTGATGATATTTTAGCCATTAGTTGGTAGCACTGATATATCACTTTCTTTTTACTTCTTAGTGCATTCTCTTTACAAAAAATAGATATATATTTTATAAGAATCTGAATCTGTGGCAAACATTTAAAAAACCCTATACAGTAAAGTTTATCATTTTAAGTAATCAATTATCTTCCTCAATTGTGATAGTATATCCTTCTATCTAGGCCAGATATTGTATGAGGGAATTGAAGAGACATACTTTTCTAAATTTCACTTTTCTCATCTGCAAAATGCTAATCATGATCCTACAATAAAATACACTTATAATTTTTTGATGAAAATTTATTTATTTATTTTAAGATTTTATTTATTTATCAGAGGGAGTGGGCGAGAGAGCAAGCACAGGCAGACAGAATGGCAGGCAGAGGCAGAGGCAGAAGCAGGCTCCTGGCCGAGCAAGGAGCCCGATGCGGGACTCGTTCCCAGGACGCTGGGATCATGACCTGAGCCAAAGGCAGCTGCTTAACCAACTGAGCCACCCAGGTATCCCTTTTGATAAAAATTTAATCTGTATAAACAATATATTTGCTGTAATGCGTGGTTCATGGAAAACATCTTATTTAATTATAAGCAACAACAGTATTAGAAATTAAGTAAATGTATCTATAATATTTAAAATTTTAACACATAATTCCAGTGCATTGCCTTATATTCTCAAATCCCTTTACCACTTTCACTGACAGAGTCAAATGTACTTTTTCTACTAGTAGCCAGCTCTTTGTCTTTTGTCAGAAAGATGCCCTTGTGAATTATTTATAATAGAGATATTAGCAATAATAATAATAATAATAATAAATAGCAATGAAAATGTTAAAAAAAAGTTTTCTTAACTAATTAGGGTTCTTAGACATCAATTAGAGGAACCACCTCTGGCAAGCAAATTAATCTGCAAGACATTACCAGAATTAACAAGTCAGTCAGATAAAGGGTCCGTAGACTGAAAGGTGAAGCAAAAGGACTAGGTTTGGAATATAGGTAAGGACAATGAAAAAAATGATCAAATTTTTGGGCAAAATAAATTCTTAGGTGTCCTTTTAATGGAGTCCTTGGCATTATGTAGCAGAATCTCTGGAGATTATCTCAATCCATTGGGGTCACCCCGTTTATTAGCTTGCTATTGACAAAGATATTTACAAACTGTAGAGCAAGAGGTTATAATGTAGAAAACTGATGGTAATGCACAGGGTCAGGGTTAGGTTCATGGATATGGTAAGGTTAGCTTTATGTTTAGGTTCTGTTTTATGAGGAGGTTCAGGATCAGGGTTAGCTTTAGGCTTTAGATTCTGTTTAGGATCATAGATTGGGTCAGATTTAGGTTTACATTCAGGGTTAGGGTCAGTGTTAAGGTCAAGGCCAGGGTCAGGTTTAAGGTTAAGATCTGACATTGGCAACCTTCAGAGTTAGGGTTATGATCAGCGTCAGGATTATTGTTAAAGTGGGGTTAGGGTTAGGGTTAGAGGTAGGTGGAGGGTTAGACCGGGTTAGGGTCAGTGTCAGGGATAATGTTAGGCGTTAGTTTTAGGGTTAGGTTCAGCGTTAGGTTTCGGGTCAGGGCCCGTGTTAGTGTCATGGTCAGGGTTACGTTTAGGGTTAGAGTTAGGGTCAGGCTCACAGTCAGGTTCACTGTTAGTGTTAGGGTCATGGTCAGGGACACTGTTAGGGTCAGGGTTAGGTTTATGGTCTTTGCCTGGGTCAGGGTCAGGGTGAAGTGTAACGCCAGTGTCAGCGTTACGATGAGGATCAGGTTTGGTTTAAAGTCCACATTCGGGTCAGCGACATGGTTATGTAGTGGTCAGTGTTAGGGTCATGGTTAGGTTTAGGGTCAGGGCCAGGTTCAGGTTTAGGGTCAGGGTCTGGTATAGGCAAAGATCATGGTTTGGATTATGAGCATAATCAGGTATAGGTTCAGGGTTATTGTTAAAGTTTAGGGTTAGTGTTAGTGTTAGCGTTTGGTTGTCGGTTAGGGTTAGAACTTGTTAGGATCAGGGTCCGTGGTAGGGTTAGGGGTTACTCTGAGGGTTAGGTCAGCGATAGGATTCGGGGGAAGGCCCATGTTAGTGTAGGGTTCAGGGTTACATTTAGGGTTAGAGTTAGGGTAAGGCTCACAGTCCGGGTCAGGTTTAGAGTTCAGGTCAGTGTCGGGGTCATTGTTAGGGTCAGGGTTAGGTTTACGGTCATGGTCTAGGTCAGGGTCAGGGTGATGTTTAGCGCCAGTGTCCGGTTTAGGGTCAGGTTCAGGTATTGGTTTAAAGTCCACATTCGGGTCAGGGACAAGGTTATGTAGTATTCAGTGTTAGGGTCATGGTTAGGATTAGGGTCAGGGTCAGGGTCAGGTAAATGTCATGGACAGGGTCAGGTTTAGCATCAGGCTTTGGTTTAGGGTCAATGTTCGGTTCAGTGTCACAGTTAGGTTTTGGCGGTAGTGTTTGGGATTGGGGTTAGGGTTAGAGTTAGAAGTAGGGCTATGGTTAGGTTTAGGGTTAGTCAGCGTAAGGTCAGGGTTACGGTTTGGTCTAGGGTAGGGGTTAGTGTTAGGGTCAGGGTCAGCGTTAGGTTTAGGTTCAGGGTCTGTATTAGGGTCATGGTTAGAGTTACCTTTATGTTTAGGGTTAGAGTCAGGCTCACAGTCACGGTCAGGGTTACGGTTAGGGTCACGGTAAGGTCAGCATCAGGGTTAGGTTTAGGGTCAAGGTCATGGTCAGGGTTAGGTATGAGTCTTGGTTACGGTAATATCAACGTTAGGTTTATGTTCATGGTCCACATCAGGGACATTGTCAGGCTTAGGTTTAGGTTTAGGGTTCAGGTCAGGATCACAGACAGGGTCAGGGTCAGGTTCAGTGTCAGGGTTTGGGTTAGGGTTTGGGGCAGGCTCACAGTCAGTGTCAGGATCTGGGTTAGTGGTTACTGTTAGGGTTAGCCCCGCTCCTGGGTAATGGACCCATCCTTTTAGGGTCTCAGGATAAACCCTGGGCAGAAGGGTGTAGACCCTCCACCCGATCCCACTTAACCAGCCTTAAACTTGGGTGTGAACATGACTTTCCCACCAGACACTTAACCCCTCATCAGCCTGATCCTGCCTGGGGCATCTCCACCCACGATTCCATGGCCAGGTCCTCTTTACACACAGACACACAGACACCAAGAGGAACACACACATACACACACGCACACACACAGAGAGATGGGGAGGAGACCTAGGGCTACACCCGTGGATCAGAAGGTGTGGGACTCTCTGACTCTGAGTCCCCTGGTGTCATCTTTTGATTTTATTAGCCAAAGGGCCAGAGGCGTTGGGGAATCCTGATATGACCGGCCAGGGAGGGGACGTGTCTGGCGGGCGAGCTCTCTTCTCCCTACATCCTCTCGGCTTCAGTACATCAGAAGAACATGTCGCTTCCTTTAGGATGTGCCTAGAAATGAGCTGGGCAGGGGGGTTTTCTCTGTAATGGGGTGCCTGGATATGTTGGTTCCAATTCCGATGGGCTCTGTCGTCAGGGAAGTGAGGTCACCACTGCCTGGGGGCTCCTTACCGAACTTCCTGCTGTACCACAGCTCCCTGAGCTGCCAGTCCCCAAGCTGCTCAGGCTCACACTCCACTCAGGCAGTGCCCATCCAGTGACCCCCATACAGCCTCCCCCAGCCCCTGGGAGGCCTGGGTGCGGCTGCTGTCCCCGCTGGAGGCAATAGAGCTGTATTTAGACTAGGTTAGTGTTAGGGTTAGGGTTAAGAAAGACTTATGGTCTGGGTTAGGGTTAGATGTCCTTGGGGTCAGGGTTAGCGTAAGGCTTAGGGTAGTGCTCAGGGTTAGGGTTAGGTTCATGGTTAGGTTTAGGGTCAGTCTCACAGTAGGGTCAGGTTTAGCGTTACGGTCAGAGTCAAGTCAAGGTCAGTTTTAGGGTGATGGTTAGGTTTAGGATCAGGTTCAGGGTCATGGTTAGATTTAGGGTCAGGTTCAAGTTTTGGTTTGGATGCAAGGTTCATGTCAGGGTCAGGGTTAGGTTTGGGACAGGTCTAGTGTCAGGGTTTGGGTCAGGGTCAGGCTTAGGTTCATGGTTATGGTAAGGTCAGCTTTATGTTTAGGTTCTTTTTTATGAGTAGGTTCAGGATCAGGGTTAGCTTTAGGGTTACGATTCTGATTAAGATTAAGGATTGGGTCAGAGTTAGGTTTACACTCAGGTTAGGGTCAGTGTTAAGGTCAAGGCCAGGGTCAGGTTTAAGGTTAAGCTCTGACATAGGCAAACTTCAGAGTTAGGGCTATGATCAGTGTCAGGATTATTGTTAAAGTGGGGTTAGGGTTAGGGTTAGAGGTAGGTTGAGGGTTAGGGTTAGACCGGGTTAAGGTCAGTGTCAGCGATTATGTTAGGGGTTAGTTTTAGGGTTAGGTTCAGCATTAGGTTTCGGGTCAGGGCCCGTGTTAGTGTCCGGTTCAGGGTTACGTTTAGGGTTAGAGTTAGGGTCAGGCTCACATTCAGTATCAGGGTTATTGTTAGGGTCGTGGTCAGGGTCACTGTTAGGGTCAGGGTTACGTTTATGGTCTTCGCCTGGGACAGGGTCAAGGTGAATCTAGGGCCAGTGTCGGGTTTACCATCAGGATCAGGTATTGGTTTAAAGTCCACATTCGGGTCAGTGACAGGGTTATGTAGTGGTCAGTGTTAGGGTCATGGTTAGGTTTAGACTCAGGGCCAGGTTCAGGTATATGGTCAGGGTCTGGTATAGGCAAAGTTCAGGGTTAGGCTTATGATATAATCAGGTATAGGGTCAGGGTTATTGTTAAAGTTTAGGGTTTGTGTTAGGGTTAGCGTTTGGTTGACAGTTAGGGTTAGAACTTGTTAGGATCAGGGTACTGGTAGGTTTGGGGTTACTCTTAAGGTTAGGTTCAGCGATAGGATTCGGGGGAGGGCCCGTGTTAGTGTCAGGGTCAGGGTTACATTTAGGGTTAGAGTTAGGGTCAGGCTCACAGTCAGGGTCAGGTTTAGTGTTCAGGTCAGGGTCGGGGTCACACTTTGGGTCAGGTTTAGGTTTATGTTCATGGTCTGGGTCAGGGTCAGGGTGAAGTTTAGTGCCAGTTGTCAGGTTTAGGGTCAGGTTCACGTATTGGTTTAAAGTCCACATTCGGGTCAGGGACAGGAATGTGTAGTGGTCAGTGTTAGTGTCATGGTTAGGATTAGGGTCAGGGTCAGGTCAGGTGAAGTTCATGGACAGGGTCAGGTTTAGGGTCAGGCTTTGGTTTAGGGTCAATGTTCGATTCAGTGTCGCGGTTAGGTTTTCGCTGTAGGGTTTGGGATTGGTGTGAGGGTTAGAGTTAGAAGTAGGTTTATGGTTAGGGTAAGACTTAGACAGCGTAAGGTCAGGGTTAGGGTTTACGTTAGGGTAGGGGTTAGTGTTAGGTTCAGGGTCAGTGTTAGGTTTAGGTTCAGGGTCCGTATTAGGGTCATGGTTAGAGTTACCTTTAGGTTTAGGGTTAGGGTCAGGCTCACAGTCACGGTCAGGGTTAGGGTTAGGGTCAGGGTTAGGTCAGCATCAGAGTTAGGATTAGGGTCAGGGTCAGGGTCATGGTTAGGTATGCGTCTTGTTTACAGTAATATCAATGTTAGGTTTAGGTTCAGGACCACAACTAGGTCAGTGTCAGGCTTAGGTTTAGGTTTAGGGTTCAGGTCCGGATCACAGAGTGTCAGGGTCAGGGTCAGGGTCAGGGTTTGGGTTAGGGTTTGGGGCAGGCTCACAGTCAGTGTCAGGGTCAGGGTTAGTGGTTACTGTTAGGGAAAGCCCCGCTCCTGGGTCATAGACCCATCCATTCAGGGTCTCAGGATAAACCCTGGGCAGAAGGGTGTAGACCCTCCACACGATCCCACTTAACCAGCCTTAAACTTGGGTGTGAACATGACTTTCCCACCAGACACTTAACCCCTCATCAGCCTGATCCTGCCTGGGGCATCTCCACCCACGATTGCATGGCCAGGTCCTCTTTACACACAGACACAGAGACACCAAGAGGAACACACACACACACACACGCTCACACACAGAGAGACGGGGAGGAGACCTAGTGCTACACCCGTGGATCAGAAGGTGTGGGACTCTCTGACTCTGAGTCCCCTGGTGTCACCTTTTGATTTTAGTAGCCAAAGGGCCTGAGGCGTTGGGGAAACCTGATATGACCGGCCAGGGAGGGGACGTGTCTGGCGGGCGAGCTCTCTTCTCCCTACATCCTCTCGGCTTCAGTACAGCAGAAGAACATGTCGCTTCCTTTAGGATGTGCCTAGAAATGAGTTGGGCAGGGGGTTTTTCTCTGTAATGGGTTGCCTGGATACTTGGGTTCCAATTCTGTTGGGCTCTGTCGTCAGGGAAGTGAGGTCACCACTGCCTGGGGGCTCCTTACCGAACTTCCTGCTGTACCAGAGCTCCCTGAGCCACCGGTCCCCAAGCTGCTCAATGCTCACCCTCCACTCAATGCAGTGCCAATCCAGTGGCCCCCATACAGCCTCCCCCCAGCCCCTGGCAGACCTGGGTGCAGCTGTTTTCCCCGCTGGAGGGAACAGAGCTGGGTTTAGACTAGGTTAGTGTTAGGGTTAGGGTTAAGAAAGACTTAGGATCAGGGTTAGGGTTAGACGTGCTTGGGGTCAGGATTTGCGGAAGGCTTAGGGTAGGGGTCAGGGTTAGGGTTAGGTTCATGGTTAGGTTTAGGTTCAGGCTCACAGTAGGGTCACGGTTACCGTTACCATCAGAGACAGGGTCAGGGTCAGTGTAGGGTGACGGTTAGGTTTAGGGTCAGGTTCAGGGTTATGGTCAGATTTAGGGTCAGGTTCAAGTTTTGGTTTGGGGGCAAGGTTCATATCAGGGTCAGGGTTAGGAGTGGGTCAGGTCTAGTGTCAGGGTTAGGGTCAGGGTCAGGGTTAGGTTCATGGTTATGGTAAGGTCAGCTTTATGTTTAGGTTTTGTTTTATGAGTAGGTTCAGATTCAGGGTTAGCTTAAGGGTTAAGTTTCTGTTCAGGATCACGGATTGGGTCTGAGTTAGGTTTTTATTCAGGGTTAGTGTCAGTGTTACAGTCAAGGCCAGGGTCAGGTTTAAGGTTAAGCTCTGACATAGGCAAAGTTCAGAGTTAGGGTTATGATCAGGGTCAGGGAGAGGGTCAGGATTATTGTTAAAGTGGGGTTAGGGTTAGGGTTAGAGGTAGGTGGAGGGTTAGACCGGTTTAGGGTCAGTGTCAGGGATAATGTTAGGGGTTAGTTTTAGGGTTAGGTTCAGCATTAGGTTTCGGGTCAGGGCCCGTGTTAGTGTCATGGTCGGGGTTACGTTTAGGGTTAGAGTAAGTGTCAGGCTCACAGTCAGGGTCAGGGTTAATTTTAGGGTCGGAGTCAATGTCACTGTTAGGGTCAGGGTTAGGTTTATGGTCTTTGCCTGGGTCAGGTTCATGGTGAGGTTTAGCGCCAGTGTCAGGTTTACGGTCAGGATCAAGTATTGGCTTAAAGTCCACATTCGGGTCAGGGACAGTGTTATGTAGTGGTCATTGTTAGGGTCATGGTTAGGTTTAGTCTCAGGGCCAGGGTCAGGTATATGGTCAGGGTCTGGTATAGGCAAAGTTCTGGGTTAGGCTTATGATCATAGTCAGATATAGGGTCAGGGTTATTGTGAAAGTTTAGGGTTAGTGTTAGGGTTAGCGTTTGGTTGACGGTTAGGGTTAGAACTTGTTAGGATCAGGGTCTGTTGTAGGGTTAGGGGTTACTCTTATGGTTAGGTTCAGCGATAGGATTCGGGGGATGGCCCGTGTTAGTGTCAGGGTCAGGGTTACATTTAGGGTTAGAGTTAGGGTCAGGCTCACAGTCAGGGTCAGGTTTGTTGTTCAGGTCCGGGTCGGAGTCATTGTTAGGGTCAGGGTTAGGTTTATGGTCATGGTCTGGTTTGGGTCAGGGTGATGTTTAGCGCCAGTGTCCGGTTTAGGGTCAGGTTCCGGTATTGGTTTAAAGTCCACATTCGGGTCAGGGACAGGATTGTGTAGTGGTCAGTGTTAGTGTCATGGTTAGGATTAGGGTCAGGGTCAGGTCAGGTGAAGTTCAGGGACAGGTTCAGGTTTAGGGTCAGGCTTTGGTTTAGGGTCAATGTTCGGTTCAGTGTCACAGTTAGGTTTTGCGGTAGGGTTTGGGATTGGGGTTAGGGTTAGAGTTAGAAGTAGGGTTATGGTAAGGCTTAGACAGCGTAAGGTCAGGGTTATGGTTTGGTTTAGGGTAGGGTTAGTGTTAGGGTCAGGGTCAGCGTTAGGTTTAGGTTCAGGGTCTGTATTAGGGTCATGGTTAGAGTTACCTTTAGGTTTAGAGTTAGGGTCAGGTTCACAGTCACGGTCAGGGTTAGGGTTAGGGTCAGGTTTAGGTCAGCATCAGGGTTACGATTAGGGTCAGGTTCATGGTCAGGGTTAGGTATGAGTCTTGGTTACGGTAATATCAACGTTAGGTTAAGGTTAAGGGTCCACCATCAGGGACATTGTCAGGCTTAGGTTTAGGTTTAGTGTTCAGGTCAGGATCACAGACAGGGTCAGGGTCAGGTTCAGGGTCAGGGATTGGGTTAGGATTTGGGACAGGCTCACAGTCAGTGTCAGGGTCTGGGTTAGTGGTTACTCTTAGGGTTAGACCCGCTCTTGGGTCATGGACCCATCCGGTCAGGGTCTCAGGATAAACCCTGGGCAGAAGGGTGTAGACCCTCCACCCAATCCCACTTAACCAGCCTTAAACTGGAGTGTGAACATAACTTGCCCACCAGACATCTAAACCCTCAACAACCTCATCCTGCTTGGGGCATCTCCACCCTCGATGGCATGGTCAGGTCCTCTTTACACACAGACACACAGACACCCAGAGGCACACACACACACACACACACCCACACACATACAGAGATGGGGAGGAGACCTAGGGCTACACCGGTTGATCAGAAGGTGTGGGACTTTCTGACTCTGAGTCCCCTGGTGTCACCTTTTGATTTTAGTAACCAAAGGTCCAGAGGCGTTGGGGAATCCTGATATGACCGGCCAGGGAGGGGACGTGTCTGGCGGGCGAGCTCTCTTCTCCCTACATCCTCTCGGCTTCAGTACAGCAGAAGAACATGTCGCTTCCTTTAGGATGTGCCTAGAAATGAGCTGGGCAGGGGGGTTTTCTCTGTAATGGGGTGCCTGGATATGTTGGTTCCAATTCCGATGGGCTCTGTCGTCAGGGAAGTGAGGTCACCACTGCCTGGGGGCTCCTTACCGAACTTCCTGCTGTACCACAGCTCCCTGAGCTGCCAGTCCCCAAGCTGCTCAGGCTCACACTCCACTCAGGCAGTGCCCATCCAGTGACCCCCATACAGCCTCCCCCAGCCCCTGGGAGGCCTGGGTGCGGCTGCTGTCCCCGCTGGAGGCAATAGAGCTGTATTTAGACTAGGTTAGTGTTAGGGTTAGGGTTAAGAAAGACTTATGGTCTGGGTTAGGGTTAGATGTCCTTGGGGTCAGGGTTAGCGTAAGGCTTAGGGTAGTGCTCAGGGTTAGGGTTAGGTTCATGGTTAGGTTTAGGGTCAGTCTCACAGTAGGGTCAGGTTTAGCGTTACGGTCAGAGTCAAGTCAAGGTCAGTTTTAGGGTGATGGTTAGGTTTAGGATCAGGTTCAGGGTCATGGTTAGATTTAGGGTCAGGTTCAAGTTTTGGTTTGGATGCAAGGTTCATGTCAGGGTCAGGGTTAGGTTTGGGACAGGTCTAGTGTCAGGGTTTGGGTCAGGGTCAGGCTTAGGTTCATGGTTATGGTAAGGTCAGCTTTATGTTTAGGTTCTTTTTTATGAGTAGGTTCAGGATCAGGGTTAGCTTTAGGGTTACGATTCTGATTAAGATTAAGGATTGGGTCAGAGTTAGGTTTACACTCAGGTTAGGGTCAGTGTTAAGGTCAAGGCCAGGGTCAGGTTTAAGGTTAAGCTCTGACATAGGCAAACTTCAGAGTTAGGGCTATGATCAGTGTCAGGATTATTGTTAAAGTGGGGTTAGGGTTAGGGTTAGAGGTAGGTTGAGGGTTAGGGTTAGACCGGGTTAAGGTCAGTGTCAGCGATTATGTTAGGGGTTAGTTTTAGGGTTAGGTTCAGCATTAGGTTTCGGGTCAGGGCCCGTGTTAGTGTCCGGTTCAGGGTTACGTTTAGGGTTAGAGTTAGGGTCAGGCTCACATTCAGTATCAGGGTTATTGTTAGGGTCGTGGTCAGGGTCACTGTTAGGGTCAGGGTTACGTTTATGGTCTTCGCCTGGGACAGGGTCAAGGTGAATCTAGGGCCAGTGTCGGGTTTACCATCAGGATCAGGTATTGGTTTAAAGTCCACATTCGGGTCAGTGACAGGGTTATGTAGTGGTCAGTGTTAGGGTCATGGTTAGGTTTAGACTCAGGGCCAGGTTCAGGTATATGGTCAGGGTCTGGTATAGGCAAAGTTCAGGGTTAGGCTTATGATATAATCAGGTATAGGGTCAGGGTTATTGTTAAAGTTTAGGGTTTGTGTTAGGGTTAGCGTTTGGTTGACAGTTAGGGTTAGAACTTGTTAGGATCAGGGTACTGGTAGGTTTGGGGTTACTCTTAAGTTTAGGTTCAGCGATAGGATTCGGGGGAGGGCCCGTGTTAGTGTCAGGGTCAGGGTTACATTTAGGGTTAGAGTTAGGGTCAGGCTCACAGTCAGGGTCAGGTTTAGTGTTCAGGTCAGGGTCGGGGTCACACTTTGGGTCAGGTTTAGGTTTATGTTCATGGTCTGGGTCAGGGTCAGGGTGAAGTTTAGTGCCAGTGTCAGGTTTAGGGTCAGGTTCACGTATTGGTTTAAAGTCCACATTCGGGTCAGGGACAGGAATGTGTAGTGGTCAGTGTTAGTGTCATGGTTAGGATTAGGGTCAGGGTCAGGTCAGGTGAAGTTCATGGACAGGGTCAGGTTTAGGGTCAGGCTTTGGTTTAGGGTCAATGTTCGATTCAGTGTCGCGGTTAGGTTTTCGCTGTAGGGTTTGGGATTGGTGTGAGGGTTAGAGTTAGAAGTAGGTTTATGGTTAGGGTAAGACTTAGACAGCGTAAGGTCAGGGTTAGGGTTTACGTTAGGGTAGGGGTTAGTGTTAGGTTCAGGGTCAGTGTTAGGTTTAGGTTCAGGGTCCGTATTAGGGTCATGGTTAGAGTTACCTTTAGGTTTAGGGTTAGGGTCAGGCTCACAGTCACGGTCAGGGTTAGGGTTAGGGTCAGGGTTAGGTCAGCATCAGAGTTAGGATTAGGGTCAGGGTCAGGGTCATGGTTAGGTATGCGTCTTGTTTACAGTAATATCAATGTTAGGTTTAGGTTCAGGACCACAACTAGGTCAGTGTCAGGCTTAGGTTTAGGTTTAGGGTTCAGGTCCGGATCACAGAGTGTCAGGGTCAGGGTCAGGGTCAGGGTTTGGGTTAGGGTTTGGGGCAGGCTCACAGTCAGTGTCAGGGTCAGGGTTAGTGGTTACTGTTAGGGAAAGCCCCGCTCCTGGGTCATAGACCCATCCATTCAGGGTCTCAGGATAAACCCTGGGCAGAAGGGTGTAGACCCTCCACACGATCCCACTTAACCAGCCTTAAACTTGGGTGTGAACATGACTTTCCCACCAGACACTTAACCCCTCATCAGCCTGATCCTGCCTGGGGCATCTCCACCCACGATTGCATGGCCAGGTCCTCTTTACACACAGACACAGAGACACCAAGAGGAACACACACACACACACACGCTCACACACAGAGAGACGGGGAGGAGACCTAGTGCTACACCCGTGGATCAGAAGGTGTGGGACTCTCTGACTCTGAGTCCCCTGGTGTCACCTTTTGATTTTAGTAGCCAAAGGGCCTGAGGCGTTGGGGAATCCTGATATGACCGGCCAGGGAGGGGACGTGTCTGGCGGGCGAGCTCTCTTCTCCCTACATCCTCTCGGCTTCAGTACAGCAGAAGAACATGTCGCTTCCTTTAGGATGTGCCTAGAAATGAGTTGGGCAGGGGGTTTTTCTCTGTAATGGGTTGCCTGGATACTTGGGTTCCAATTCTGTTGGGCTCTGTCGTCAGGGAAGTGAGGTCACCACTGCCTGGGGGCTCCTTACCGAACTTCCTGCTGTACCAGAGCTCCCTGAGCCACCGGTCCCCAAGCTGCTCAATGCTCACCCTCCACTCAATGCAGTGCCAATCCAGTGGCCCCCATACAGCCTCCCCCCAGCCCCTGGCAGACCTGGGTGCAGCTGTTTTCCCCGCTGGAGGGAACAGAGCTGGGTTTAGACTAGGTTAGTGTTAGGGTTAGGGTTAAGAAAGACTTAGGATCAGGGTTAGGGTTAGACGTGCTTGGGGTCAGGATTTGCGGAAGGCTTAGGGTAGGGGTCAGGGTTAGGGTTAGGTTCATGGTTAGGTTTAGGTTCAGGCTCACAGTAGGGTCACGGTTACCGTTACCATCAGAGACAGGGTCAGGGTCAGTGTAGGGTGACGGTTAGGTTTAGGGTCAGGTTCAGGGTTATGGTCAGATTTAGGGTCAGGTTCAAGTTTTGGTTTGGGGGCAAGGTTCATATCAGGGTCAGGGTTAGGAGTGGGTCAGGTCTAGTGTCAGGGTTAGGGTCAGGGTCAGGGTTAGGTTCATGGTTATGGTAAGGTCAGCTTTATGTTTAGGTTTTGTTTTATGAGTAGGTTCAGATTCAGGGTTAGCTTAAGGGTTAAGTTTCTGTTCAGGATCACGGATTGGGTCTGAGTTAGGTTTTTATTCAGGGTTAGTGTCAGTGTTACAGTCAAGGCCAGGGTCAGGTTTAAGGTTAAGCTCTGACATAGGCAAAGTTCAGAGTTAGGGTTATGATCAGGGTCAGGGAGAGGGTCAGGATTATTGTTAAAGTGGGGTTAGGGTTAGGGTTAGAGGTAGGTGGAGGGTTAGACCGGTTTAGGGTCAGTGTCAGGGATAATGTTAGGGGTTAGTTTTAGGGTTAGGTTCAGCATTAGGTTTCGGGTCAGGGCCCGTGTTAGTGTCATGGTCGGGGTTACGTTTAGGGTTAGAGTAAGTGTCAGGCTCACAGTCAGGGTCAGGGTTAATTTTAGGGTCGGAGTCAATGTCACTGTTAGGGTCAGGGTTAGGTTTATGGTCTTTGCCTGGGTCAGGTTCATGGTGAGGTTTAGCGCCAGTGTCAGGTTTACGGTCAGGATCAAGTATTGGCTTAAAGTCCACATTCGGGTCAGGGACAGTGTTATGTAGTGGTCATTGTTAGGGTCATGGTTAGGTTTAGTCTCAGGGCCAGGGTCAGGTATATGGTCAGGGTCTGGTATAGGCAAAGTTCTGGGTTAGGCTTATGATCATAGTCAGATATAGGGTCAGGGTTATTGTGAAAGTTTAGGGTTAGTGTTAGGGTTAGCGTTTGGTTGACGGTTAGGGTTAGAACTTGTTAGGATCAGGGTCTGTTGTAGGGTTAGGGGTTACTCTTATGGTTAGGTTCAGCGATAGGATTCGGGGGATGGCCCGTGTTAGTGTCAGGGTCAGGGTTACATTTAGGGTTAGAGTTAGGGTCAGGCTCACAGTCAGGGTCAGGTTTGTTGTTCAGGTCCGGGTCGGAGTCATTGTTAGGGTCAGGGTTAGGTTTATGGTCATGGTCTGGTTTGGGTCAGGGTGATGTTTAGCGCCAGTGTCCGGTTTAGGGTCAGGTTCCGGTATTGGTTTAAAGTCCACATTCGGGTCAGGGACAGGATTGTGTAGTGGTCAGTGTTAGTGTCATGGTTAGGATTAGGGTCAGGGTCAGGTCAGGTGAAGTTCAGGGACAGGTTCAGGTTTAGGGTCAGGCTTTGGTTTAGGGTCAATGTTCGGTTCAGTGTCACAGTTAGGTTTTGCGGTAGGGTTTGGGATTGGGGTTAGGGTTAGAGTTAGAAGTAGGGTTATGGTAAGGCTTAGACAGCGTAAGGTCAGGGTTATGGTTTGGTTTAGGGTAGGGTTAGTGTTAGGGTCAGGGTCAGCGTTAGGTTTAGGTTCAGGGTCTGTATTAGGGTCATGGTTAGAGTTACCTTTAGGTTTAGAGTTAGGGTCAGGTTCACAGTCACGGTCAGGGTTAGGGTTAGGGTCAGGTTTAGGTCAGCATCAGGGTTACGATTAGGGTCAGGTTCATGGTCAGGGTTAGGTATGAGTCTTGGTTACGGTAATATCAACGTTAGGTTAAGGTTAAGGGTCCACCATCAGGGACATTGTCAGGCTTAGGTTTAGGTTTAGTGTTCAGGTCAGGATCACAGACAGGGTCAGGGTCAGGTTCAGGGTCAGGGATTGGGTTAGGATTTGGGACAGGCTCACAGTCAGTGTCAGGGTCTGGGTTAGTGGTTACTCTTAGGGTTAGACCCGCTCTTGGGTCATGGACCCATCCGGTCAGGGTCTCAGGATAAACCCTGGGCAGAAGGGTGTAGACCCTCCACCCAATCCCACTTAACCAGCCTTAAACTGGAGTGTGAACATAACTTGCCCACCAGACATCTAAACCCTCAACAACCTCATCCTGCTTGGGGCATCTCCACCCTCGATGGCATGGTCAGGTCCTCTTTACACACAGACACACAGACACCCAGAGGCACACACACACACACACACACCCACACACATACAGAGATGGGGAGGAGACCTAGGGCTACACCGGTTGATCAGAAGGTGTGGGACTTTCTGACTCTGAGTCCCCTGGTGTCACCTTTTGATTTTAGTAACCAAAGGTCCAGAGGCGTTGGGGAATCCTGATATGACCGGCCAGGGAGGGGACGTGTCTGGCGGGCGAGCTCTCTTCTCCCTACATCCTCTCGGCTTCAGTACAGCAGAAGAACATGTCGCTTCCTTTAGGATGTGCCTAGAAATGAGCTGGGCAGGGGGGTTTTCTCTGTAATGGGGTGCCTGGATATGTTGGTTCCAATTCCGTTGGGCTCTGTCATCAGGGAAGTGAGGTCACCACTGCCTGGCGGCTACTTCCCGAACTTCTTGCTGTACCAGAACTCCCTGAGCCGGCGGTCCCCAAGCTGCTCAGGCTCACACTCCACTCAGGGAGTGCCCATCCAGTGACCCCCATACAGCCTCCCCCAGCCCCTGGGGGGCCTGGGTGCAGCTGTTGTCCCCGCTGGAGTCAACAGAGCTGGATTTATACTAGGTCAGTGTTAGGGTTAGGATTAAGAAAGACTTAGGGTCTGGGTTAGAGTTAGATGTCCTTGGGGTCAGGGTTAGCGTAAGGCTTAGGGTAGGGCTCAGGGTTAGGGTTAGGTTCATGGCTTGGTTTAGGGTCATGCTCACAGTAGGGTCAGGGTTAGCATTACGGTCAGAGTCACGTCAGGGTCAGTTTTAGGGTGATGGTTAGGTTTAGGGTCAGGTTCAGGGTCATGGTTAGATTTAGGGTCAGGTTCAAGTTTTGGTTGGGGACAAGGTTCATGTCAGGGTCAGGGTTAGGTTTGGGACAGGTCTAGTGTCAGGGTTAGGGTCAGGGTCAGGATTAGGTTCATGGTTATGGTAAGGTCAGCTTTATGTTTAGGTTCTGTGTTATGAGTAGGTTCAGGATCAGGGTTAGCTTTAGGCTTAAGATTCTGTTTAGGATCACGGATTGGGTCAGAGTTAGGTTTACATTCAGGGTTAGGGTCAGTGTTAAGGTCAAGGCCAGGGTCAGGTTTAAGGTTAAGATCTGACATTGGCAACCTTCAGAGTTAGGGTTATGGTCAGCGCCAGGATTATTGTTAAAGTGGGGTTAGGGTTTGGGTTAGAGGTAGGTGGAGGGTTAGACCGGGTTAGGGTCAGTGTCAGGGTTAATGTTAGGGGTTTGTTTTAGGGTTAGGCTCAGCGTTAGGTTTCGGGTCAGGGCCCGTGTTAGTGTCATGGTCAGGGTTACGTTTAGGGTTAGAGTTAGGGTCAGGCTCACAGTCAGGTTCACTGTTAGTGTTAGGGTCGTGGTCAGGGTCACTGTTAGGGTCAGGGTTAGGTTTATGGTCTTTGCCTGGGTCAGGGTCAGGGTGAAGTGTAGCGCCAGTGTCAGCTTTACGAATAGGATCAGGTTTGGTTTAAAGTCCACATTCGGGTCAGTGACAGGGCTATGTAGTGGTCAGTGCTAGGGTCATGGTTAGGTTTAGGGTCAGGGCCAGGTTCAGGTTTAGGGTCAGGGTCTGGTATAGGCAAAGATCATGGTTAGGATTATGAGCATAATCAGGTATAGGTTCAGGGTTATTGTTAAAGTTTAGTGTTAGTGTTAGTGTTAGCGTTTGGTTGTCGGTTAGGGTTAGAACTTGTTAGGATCAGGGTCCGTGGTAGGGTTAGGGGTTACTCTGAGGGTTAGGTCAGCGATAGGATTCGGGGGAGGGCCCGTGTTAGTGTCAGGTTCAGGGTTACATTTAGGGTTAGAGTTAGGGTAAGGCTCACAGTCTGGGTCAGGTTTAGTGTTCGGGTCAGTGTCGGGGTCACTGTTAGGGTCAGGGTTAGGTTTATGGTCATGGTCTAGGTCAGGGTCAGGGTGATGTTTAGCGCCAGTGTCCGGTTTAGGGTCAAGTTCAGGTATTGGTTTAAAGTCCACATTCGGGTCAGGGACAAGGTTATGTAGTATTCAGTGTTAGGGTCATGGTTAGGATTAGGGTCAGGGTCAG
This sequence comes from Mustela lutreola, assembly GCF_030435805.1. NCBI lineage: Eukaryota > Metazoa > Chordata > Mammalia > Carnivora > Mustelidae > Mustela > Mustela lutreola. Next base: position 91,764,638 of record NC_081292.1, on the reverse strand, counting down.
GGTCAGGTGAAGGTCATGGACAGGGACAGGTTTAGCGTCAAGCTTTGGTTTAGGGTCAATGTTCTGTTCAGTGTCACAGTTAGGTTTTGGCGGTAGTGTTTGGGATTGGGATTAGGGTTAGAGTTAGAAGTAGGGTTATGGTTAGGTTTAGGGTAAGTCAGCGTAAGGTCAGGGTTAGGGTTTTGTTTAGCGTAGGGGTTAGTGTTAGGGTCAGAGTCAGCGTTAGGTTTAGGTTCAGGGTCTGTATTAGGGTCATGGTTAGAGTTACCTTTAGGTTTAGGGTTAGGGTCAAGCTCACAGTCTCGGTCAGTGTTAGTGTTAGGGTCAGGGTTAGGTCAGCATCAGGGTTAGGATTAGGGTCAGGATCAGGGTCATGGTTAGGTATGAGTCTTGGTTACAGTAATATCAACGTTAGGTTTATGTTCATGGTACACATCAGGTCAGTGCCAGGCTTAGGTTTAGGTTTAGGGTTCAGGTCAGGATTATAGACAGGGTCAGGTTCAGTGTCAGGGTTTGGGTTAGGGTTTGGGGCATGCTCACAGTCAGTGTCAGGGTCAGGGTTAGTGGTTACTGTTAGGGTGAGCCCCGCTCCTGGGTCAAGGACCCATCCGTTTAGGGTCTCAGGATAAACCCTGGGCAGAAGGGTGTAGACCCTCCACCCGATCCCACTTAACCAGCCTTAAACTGGGGTGTGAACATAACTTGCCCACCAGACATCTAAACCCTCATCAGCCTCATCCTGCTTGGGGCATCTCCACCCTTGATGGCATGGTCAGGTCCTCTTTATACACAGACACACAGACACCCAGAGGCACACACACACACACATACAGAGATGGGGAGGAGACCTAGGGCTACACCGGTTGATCAGAAGGTGTGGGACTCTCTGAATCTGAGTCCCCTGGTGTCACCTTTTGATTTTAGTAGCCAAAGGGCCTGAGGCATTGGGGAAACCTGATATGACCGGCCAGGGAGGGGACGTGTCTGGCGGGCGAGCTCTCTTCTCCCTACATCCTCTCGGCTTCAGTACAGCAGAAGAACATGTCGCTTCCTTTAGGATGTGCCTAGAAATGAGTTGGGCAGGGGGGTTTTCTCTGTAATGGGTTGCCTGGATACGTGGGTTCCAATTCCGTTGGGCTCTGTCGTCAGGGAAGTAGGTCACCACTGCCTGGGGGCTCCTTCCCGAACTTCCTGCTGTACCAGAGCTCCCTGAGCCGCCATTCCCCAAACTGCTCAATGCTCACCCTCCACTCAATGCAGTGCCAATCCAATGGCCCCCATACAGCCTCCCCCCAGCCCCTGGCAGGCCTGGGTGCAGCTGTTGTCCCCGCTGGAGGCAACAGAGCTGGGTTTAGACTAGTTTAGTGTTAGGGTTAGAGTTAAGAAAGACTTAGGATCAGGGTTAGGGTTAGTCGTCTTTGGGGTCCGGGTTAGGGTAAGGCTTAGGGTATGGGTCAGGGTTAGGGTTAGGTTCATGGTTAGGTTTAGGGTCAGGCTCACAGTAGGGTCACTGTTAGGGTTACGGTCAGAGTCAGGGTCAGGGTCAGTGTTAGTGACGGTTAGGTTTAGGGTCAGGTTCATGGTCATGGTCAGATTTAGGGTCATGGTCACGTTTAGGTTTGGGGGCAAGGTTCATGTCAGGGTCAGGATTAGGTTTGGGACAGGTTTAGTGTCAGGTTTAGGGTCAGGGTCTGGGTTAGGTTCATGGTTATATTAAGGTCAGCTTTATGTTTAGGTTCTGTTTTATGAGTAGGTTCAGGATCAGGGTTAGCTTTAGGCTTAAGATTCTGTTTAGGATCATGGATTGGGTCAGAGTTAGGTTTACATTCAGGGTTAGGGTCAGTGTTAAGGTCAAGGCCAGGGTCAGGTTTAAGGTTAAGTTCTGACATTGGCAAACTTCAGAGTTAGGGTTATGATCAGCGTCAGGATTATTGTTAATGTGGGGTTAAGGTTAGGGTTAGAGGTAGGTGGAGGGTTAGACCGAGTTAAGGTCAGTGTCAGGGTTAATGTTAGGGGTTAGTTTTAGGGTTGGGTTAGGTTTAGTTAGCGTTAGGTTTCGGGTCAGGGCCCGTGTTAGTGTCATGGTCAGGGATACGTTTAGGGTTAGAGTTAGGGTCAGGCTCACAGTCAGGGTCACTGTTAGTGTTAGGGTCGTGATCAGGGTCACTGTTAGGGTCAGGGTTAGGTTTATGGTCTTTGCCTGGGTCAGGGTCAGGGTGAAGTGTAGCGCCAGTGTCAGCATTACGATCAGGATCAGGTTTGGTTTAAAGTCCTCATTCGGGTCAGCGACAGGTTTATGTAGTTGTCAGTGTTAGGGTCATGGTTAGGTTTAGGGTCAGGGCCAGGTTCAGGTTTAGGGTCAGGGTCTGGTATAGGCAAAGATCATGGTTAGGGTTATGAGCATAATCAGGTATAGGTTCAGGGTTATTGTTAAAGTTTAGGGTTAGTGTTAGTGTTAGCGTTTGGTTGTCAGTTAGGGTTAGAACTTGTTAGGATCAGGGTCCGTGGTAGGGTTAGGGGTTACTCTGAGGGTTAGGTCAGCGATAGGATTCGGGGGAGGGCCCGTGTTAGTGTCAGGTTCAGGGTTACATTTAGGGTTAGAGTTAAGGTAAGGCTCACAGTCCGGGTCAGGTTTAGTGTTCAGGTCAGTGTCAGGCTCACAGTTGGGTCATGGTTAGTGTTAGGGTCGTGTTCAGGTGAAGGTCATGGCCAGGGTTAGGTTTAGCGTCAGGCTTTGGTTTAGGGTCCATGTTCGTTTCAGTGTCACAGTTAGGTTTTGGCGGTAGGGTTTGGGATTGGGGTTAGGGTTAGTGTTAGAAGTAAGGTTATAATTAGGGTTAGGGTTAGACAGCGTAAGGTTAGGGTTAGGGGTTGGTTTATTGTAGGGGTTAGTGTTTGGGTCAGGGTCAGCATTAGGTTTATGTTCACGGTCGGTATTAGGGTCATGGTTAGAGTTACCTTTAGGTTTAGGGTTAGGGTCAGGCTCATAGTCACGGTCAGGGTTAGGGTTAGGGTCAGGTTTAGGTCAGCGTCAGGTTTAGGATTAGGGTCAGGGTCAGGGTCATGGTTAGTTCTGAGTCTTGGTTACAGTAATATCAACGTTAGGTTTAGGTTCAGGGTCCACATCAGGGTGAGTGTCAGGCTTAGGTTTAGGTTTAGGGTTCAGGTCAGGATCACAGACAGGGTCAGGGTCAGGGTCAGGGTTTGGGTTAGGGTTTGGGGCAGGCTCACAGTCAGTGTCAGGGTCAGGGTTCATGGTTACTGTTAGGGTTAGCCCCGCTCCTGGGTCATGGACCCATCTGTTCAGGGTCTCAGGATAAACCCTGGGCAGAAGGGTGTAGACCCTCCACCCGATCCCACTTAACCATCCTTAAACTGGGGTGTGAACATAACTTGCCCACCAGACATCTAAACCCTCATCAGCCTCATCCTGCTTGGGGCATCTCCACCCACGATGGCATGGCCAGGTCCTCTTTACACACAGACACACAGACACCCAGAGGCACACACACACACACACACACACATACACACAGAGGAATACTATACAGCCATCAAAAATGAAATCTTGCTCTTTGCAATGACCTGGATGGAACTAGAGGGTATTATGCTAAGTGAAGTAAGTCAATCAGAGAAAGGCAATTATCATATGATCTGTCTGATATGAGGAATTTGCAAGGCAGGGTAGGGGGACATGGGAGGTAGGAGGGATAAAATGAATCAAGATGGGATGGGGGGAGAGAAACCATAATAGACTTAATCTCACAAAACAAACCGAGGTTTACGGGGATGGAGGGTTTATGGAGAGGTTGGCTGGGTTATGAACATTGGGGAGGTTATGTGATACGGTGAGTTCTGTGAAATGTGTAACACAGATGAATCACAGACCTGCACCTTTGGGGCAAATAATACATTATATGTTAATTTTAAAAATTTCTCCTGTGCTTCTGCAGTCTGGAGGAGGATGGGCACACATATAAACCCATATAGTGACTAGTCCACCTGACACCAATAGGACCAATCAGAGTCTCCCTGAGATTGATATGTAAATGACAGGAAGACAATGTTCTCTCTTTAGGCGAGTGACTGGCCTTGCTGGATGGGATTCAGGAGCTGGCCATGGCCATCTTCCTGGACACTTGAAGAGTCTGACCAGAGAAGAAAGCAGCCATATGGAGACTAGTAAACATGAGACATGGACAAATAGAAAACTGTTTTGCCGGTTTCCAGTCCCTGTTCTTGATTCTGAAATTTTAGTTCTGCAGCTCTTCTTTTGATTTAAAAAAAAGTTTTTTTAAATTTATCTGACAGAGATCACTAGTAGGCAGAGAGGCAAGCAGAGAGAGAGGAGGAAGCAGGCTCCCTGCAGAGCAGAGAGCCCAATGTGGGGCTCGATCCTAGGACCCTGGGATCATGACCTGAGCCGAATGCAGAGGCTTAACCCACTGAGCCACCCAGGTGCCCCATCTTCTTTTGGATTTTTATGAACTTCTGTGGTATCCATACCTACAGGATCCTGGACATTCCTTTGTTTCGTGTTTGTTTGCTTGCTTTTCCCTTTTGGTTCCTCCAGTTTTCTTTGGATTGCTGCCACTTGCAAGCAAAGGGTCTTGTAAAAATACCACACCAAGGAAATTCACACGTCCTTAGGAGCTATTGAGTAAGTTCCTGTAGGGGAAGGACACAGTGAGATGCACATTTTAGAGTGATCATCTTTGAATAAGTTTAGAGGATGAATTGGTGTGAGGAGGGGAGGGAAAGGGGCATATTCCTGAAGATGAGATGACAGGTTGGAAGGCCGTTATGGTCATTCTGTCAAAGTATGGTGAGTGCCTGAAACAGAAGAGAAAAGGGGGAAAGATTAAACTTACACAAGGTGAGAAGACTAATGAGACTTTATGAAATCTGAGTTTGTGAAATCGGATATTGCTAGGCTTTTAGCACACTTACTTTGGGATCTAATCTTCAAAAATATTTAAATATCTCTGGTGGTGACAACACCATCATCCTTCCAGTGATTAAGAACTCTGAAATCTTAATCTGGCCTGGGCTGTAGAATGTCAGCTGCGGCTTGAGCACAACGAAAAGCCATCGAAGGGTTTTACACTGGTGGGTGGAGGGTGGTCACGGGATTCCTTTTGCATTTTTAAAATGTCATTTTTGGCTGCTGTGTAAAGAATGGATAGAGAAAAGGCAAAAATAGAAACAAATCATTCTCCAATATTTACGGAACATCTACTATGTGTCAGGTACTGTTCTAAACCCTAAAGACAGAATAGTTAACAAGAGACAAAATAAATTTGATGTCCTCTTGGAGTTTTCATTTTAGTTGTTGAGTGAGAAATGAAGCAAATAAATATACATACATATCAGGGGTTGATGTGGGGTAGGAAGGAAACTAAGCTGAGTGAGTGGACATGGGGTGTGGGGTTTAGGGGAGCAGGTTGGAATTTTCTATGGGACTGTGTCAGGGAAGTCTCCCTCATTTGAGGAAAGACTTGGAGGAAATTAAGGAACGAGCAGTTGTGCTGTTTGGAGAAGAGCATCCCACACAAAGCAAACAGTAAGCCCAAGGTGGGAGCACATCTGGTGTGTTTAAAGAATGACACAGCGACCAATAATGCTGGGCAAAAAATGAGCAAGACGGCAAGTGGTAGTGAAAGAGCCTGGAGCCGCACCCAAGAATCAAACAGCACGCCTCCACTAGATGCAAACTGCAAGAGGTTTATTGGTTACACAGGCGCCTGCGGATGCATCAGCCTTTGTGGTCTGAGCGCGCCAGGCCAAGATGGGGAGCAGATTATATAGGAAGGGTTGGGGTAGCGGGAAGCAAGCTTACAGAAGCAGATGCATGGTTACAGGGATCTGATTGGTTAATTAGTCAGGCGTTGGGTTTAAGGCAAGGACACAGCCGTTTGTTCTGGCGGGCCTTGCCTCAGCACTCTGGAAATTCCCAGGTACACTCTATTCCTCATTTGTCTTTTCTTTTGACAGACCGGGTGATCACAGACAATAGACATCCTGGTATGTGTTTCCATCTGGCTATGGGGACAATCAAGCCTTCAGCAAGGGGAGAGGGGGTGCTGTGGGGACTTCAGGTTATTTAAACAAGCCTTTAGCAAGGGGAGAGGGGTCTTTCATTCCCCCCTTTTTCTTTATCATGGATAGAATCCTATATACATTCGCTTTGTTTATCAAGTAAGTCAGTTTGAGAGCCGGTTTGTTTAATTAGTTGATATTGCTGTGTCAGTACCATTGTCTGGATTACTGACAAGCGATCTTTTACAAACTGTACGAGTTTATTTAAGATACAAGGGCCGATTGAAAATTGGGCTATTGATAAAGTAACTTCTTTGTTGTAATCTCAAGGACATTTGCAAACCAAGGGAGGCTCCTATCTTTCAGGATTGTGATCTTAGCAAGTCAACTATTTATCATTTTATGGCAGTCAGGGGTGCCTGAGGAATGCTACACATATGGAGGGGAGCGGGTGAAGGGGGGATGCAAGGCGCCAGCTTTTAAAGACCCTTAAATTTTTAAGGTGGTTGAAGGTGGAAGGTCTCATCTTCTATAACTTCTTCGTGCTGAATAGGGGCGTAGAGCTGTCCCTACCTACTGGGGCTAATATTGATCAGGGTAGGAATGTATTAGGGAGTTTCAAAAGGTGGAGGCAGCTGAATCCAGCGCTGACAGTGAAGAGGTGTTCTTGCGCGCGACAAGGATCGTCTGTCGTGGTGTAGTCATTGTAGCAATGGAGTCTCGACACCAAGTAGAGAAACATGGAACAAAGCAACATATTAAGGTTAATAAGGCGATAAGAATGAGAAGCCCAAAAAGGAGATTCGGTCATAGTCCTCCTTCAAACCAGGAACTTAACCATTTACTGAGAGAGAGAGGAGGATCTTGTAGGCCTTAATTTGGGTATTCATATCCTTTATTAGTCCTGTGACATTTCTGTGATAGTCTGGGATATACACACAACATTCTGTCTTGATAATTGCACATGTGCTACCTTGGGCTGCTGTCAGGACATCTAAGGCCATCCTATTTTGTAGGACTGCCTTGCATATCTGTGACACTTTGGTATTAAGCTGGGAGATGCTATTTAGTGAATCATTGAGTGCCTTTGTAGTATATTTATTAAGGGCTTCTTCATGCCACATGATATCCCCTAGTCCCGCAGATGGAACAAAAATGGATGCTAAGTGATCATACCATTTAAAAACAGATCGTGTCCATCTTTGTCTCAAGTAGGGGAGATTAGCTGGAGTTGTAATGGTTTTAGTAATGCGCCCATGATTCCAGGAAAATCCCCTTTTCTTCCAAATAGCTCCATGGGCATGTGGTACCAGGAAGGCATATTTGGAGTCAGTATACATGTTAATTCTTAGGCTTTGGCAATTGCAAAGTGCTAGTGAGCACTATGGCACACCTAGCTTTTCTTCTTCTTTCTATGAAAACCATTTTCATCAGAAAACCAACTGTCATTTGTAATTTTAACAGGGGCATCTTAAACCTGGCCATATAGAATAAGCTAGATTAATAATCTCTGAACATTTTTGCTCTATAGAGAAAGATGTACAGTGGTCAGGTTCAGCCATACAGGTAACTAGGTTTAAAGTTTGACAAATTTTAAGTTTTATTTCTGGCATCTCTGTTAGTGTAGCCCAGTATTTAATAAGTTGGCCTCCATCATCCATTGGTGGCCTTTGGCTACTAAGACAAATCTGGACCTGATGTGACATTATTACAGTTAGGGACTGTCCCATAGTGAGCTTTGAGGCTCTTTTATGAGGGCTGTTTTAGGTTTTGCTAAAGCATCTGTTTGCAATTGCACCTCAATGGAGGTGGCCTCTAGATAAATATGACTAAGGGATGAAACCAATAAGAAGACCTTTGAGTCATCCAACCTTAACAATATCCTAATTACAGAGGATCATTGTCAAGTGGGAGAAGGGTGCGGTATGCTGGCTTTTAGGCAATTTCATTATTCCAGTTGTTTAATCATGTGCCGTGGGGTCTGCTAATATCCCCACAAAATAATAAGATTGACTAAAGAAGCTATTGTACAAGTTCCCTGAAGTTTACCTCAAATTGTTTAGCTTAGGTAAACAAACATTTAAAGACAATCAAATCTAGAATTTAACATCCATAAAGGTGTGTTACTAAAATAGAATTTTTCTCTCTAAAATAACCCTCATTTACAGAGATAGCCAAATCAGGACTAATTCACTTGTGAAACAAGTTTAGTTTTGACAAACTTGGCCTATTATTTACATAAGCTCAGCAAGAACAATAAGTGTGATCAATAGATCTTTTAGCATCTGCTTTGCTGGAACTTTTAATAAGGAATCTCTAGGTTGAACTTTTAGTAGCCTCTCTGGGCCAGAAGCCAAGCCCTGTACTGGCCATCAGGCATGCCTGCAATACCTGTCGATTTGGGCGAATTTCTCATTGGGGAATTCCTCTTCTGAGACCGCACCTACCAAGGAGTGACATTCTTTACTCACCTGGTGAGGCTGCTGGGAACTCTGTAAGCAAGGTATCAGGCCAACAGTCCCAAGGGGCTTTATGGCTCTAGGTTTTATAAAGTCAACCTTAGTTCCTTTAAACTCTCTGGTTATATCCGAGTCTTTTTAAATATGACATTCCAGCCAAAGCCTTGGTAAAATAAACCGTGTTTCCAACTCTTTCCTGTTACAAGGAGAACAGATTCTTATTGGACTTATGTAAATGACTGACTGTCATGGAAGAATGCTTACTTACTGAGACCTTTTGGTTTCAGAGGGTTCAGATAGAGAGAAAAGCTTGAATGCGTTGAGCTCTTTTATAAATGAGCACTTTTACATCTCTATAAGTTACAGATAACTAGGAGGAAGTATCCCTAGTCTGGAAGAGCAAACATCGGAGAGAACCAGCAATGTTTAAAGTAAGACAAAACATTAAGAGATATAACATTATAATTTTTTAGTTCATTTAGTCCCGTGTTACCAAATCTAGTGAATGCAGCTTTAGTCAGATTTGGAAATTTTTACCCATTTCAGTTTTAGGATTTTCAAGTATATCAAATATCTGTATTTGTCCTGAAAGTCCTTTATAGGAATCTCCTTGAAAATAAAGCTCATTTTATAAGAGAATTAAAACAATTATAAATGACAAAAACTCAGAATGGATATGGTTAAAGCTAAAGAGACACGGGAGTTTACAATTTAGCTGCAAGGAAATCAAGTTATTTTTGTGATACATAACATAATTACAGTATCAAGCGATGATCTCTCAAAACATTAAAACTTTAGGAAGTGCATAGAATCTCTAGAATAGTTATAGTATTTTCCCAAATGTAATCCAAGGTTTATCATCGGTTCAGTAGTATTTCATGAGCAACTTCATATATTAAGGAAAAGCCTGAGTTAAAGAGATTTTACAATTTAAATCTTGTCAACATTTGCTAAGATCTCAGAAAGTTTTGAGCACATGCCTAAATATAATTAGGGATGTTAAACACCTGATAAAACAAAACATAGAAACTGGTTTTTCTGGGCAGGCAAAGAGGAAATCACTTACATTCCCATAACAGGAGATCAATTAATCTAAGAAAACTTTGTCCTTTGAACAGAGAATTTTAGTCTTGTACTAATGTAATGTACTTTTAAAACCCATTTATTTAGTCTATTTTAGTCTGTTCTGACCATAGCTAAAATTCCTTTTCTGAAGATTTCCCTTTATAAATCTTTTATAACTTTCCTTTGCATTCAGGTCTTGTCCTAAGCCATTTCTTTCAAATCAACCATCTCATTTAGGATAAAATTACCTTCCCTTACCTTCAACAAAATGTATTCCCATTCCTTAATTTTTTTTTACTTATCATCTACTTTCCTACAGAGTTTCCCTTATTTCCATCAGTCTTAGCTACACTAAGCAGAGTTTGATACTCTTAGAAACACCTTAATCTCTAGTGAAGACTAAGTATTAACCAATTGTGAACTGTTAAAACAGAATTCTTCAGGTGGCAAATTTATGAATCAGTTAAGTGGCAAACAAGTTTACCAACAGATTTAAATAAGAAATAAAAAATAAAAAAAAATTTTTTTAAAAGGACTTTTGTTTAAAGGACTTTAAACAAAAGTCCTTTTTAAGAGACAGTTGGCTGTTTAAACTAAAATACAACTCACTGAGAGAATCGCTGCATTATTTATTGGGGTAGAAAGGACCTGGAATGTAGAAAGACCCATTCTGCAGAGGAAAAAAAAAATCACTAACAGGTCTCAACCTAGCACAGCCAGTGGCTAGAATCCCTGGCTCATGAGACTCTGTGCTAGCAGGCCGCTAGAACCATCTCCACTATGTTAGTCTATCTTGGAAGCCAACAAGTGTTTGCCCAGTTAAGAGCACGGTAACAATCAGTCACGTTATGTTATAATGATTGTCGATATCTTTAAAAGCCTTGTCAAGTTCCTTTTTGAGTAACCCTCACCCCACCCTTAGAGAAATTTATCTGTGGTTCACCTCTTTGAAATATCTACTATTGCTCCATATTTACCATAGCCAAAAAAAAAAAAAAAGCTTTCTATTAACAAAGTGTTCAGAAGGGGGCGCCACTGGAAACAATGAGAGTTTTCGCAGCTGGGACAACTTTGTTGCAGAAACAGCTGAAAGCAATCAGGTCAGACAGAGCCAAGGGCTGGAGGGATTTTTAAAATTACAAAAACCGAACCAAATCAAACCAAAACAAAAATCATAACCAATGGCCAAGATTTCAAGTTTGCTACTAAAGGTATGACATTCTCCTAAGACATGCGTGTGACTTGATCAATATATTTCTATATTTATATTTGAAGAAGAAGGAACTATTTGATGCAGCAAATCCACATTGATTAAAAATTACCAGATAAGGGGCTCTTGGGTGGCTCAGTGGTTTAGGCCTCTGCCTTCTGCTCAGGTCATGATTTCCGGGTCCTGGGATGGAGCCCCACATCAGGCTCTTTGCTCAGCGGGGAGCCTGCTTACCCCTTTCTCTCTGCCACCTCTCTGCCTACTTGTGATCTGTCAAATGGGTAAATAAGATCTTTAAAAAAAGAATTACTAGGTGAGAAAAACATCGAGGGTATGGGAAGGAAAATGATTTCACCTGATCTGACTAGGAAGTGGTTGAAGACTGAATTAAAGTGCTATATAAAGAGTAAAGCCCTGGGAAATATATGGGGAAAAAATCCCTAGAAAAACAGCCATAATAACTGGCTGCTCTTTAATGATCCAGATCCTGCGGTAGGCAAAGAAGAGCTGGTTTTAGCCAGAGGATGATCTCCGTTTGTCTTCATGATCTGGCATTTCCTGCAAGCCAGGCATGGGGCTCTGCACTAGAGCTGCAAATGCTGGGGGGCCCTCACTGTCCCTTTTCTTTTCTCAGGGGGACAACCGGCATGTCCATGGTGCAGTGTGACAGGCTTTACCACAGGGAGAGAAAAGACTGCCAAGGGTAGGTTGGAGCTGGGAAAAGCCACTTAGGAACAGATTTTCAGGGGAGGTGATAGACAAGGGCAAAGCGAAGAATGAGGATGAGTGTGTCAAGTTTCAAAGTGCCAGGAGGCAGCACAGTGCATTCAGGAAACTACAGCAAGTTCATGATAACCGACAGCTGATCTGGCAGCATCACCTGGGGATGGAGGCTGAGCCCCGGGGTTAACACTGGGGTGAGATGGTTTGTATACTATGCCGAGGAGGTGAGGTACTACACTGTGGGGGCACAGGGAGCTACCGGAGGATTTCAAATATCAGAATCGTAACCATAATAGAGTATTTAATTGCATCCTAGCTTTCATCAAGGGTAAGATGCACTATAGTTTATGTTCGACTAAGAAAGAGAAATGCTGTCAGTTAAACTAGGATATGTCCTCAAGTGCAAGGTAAATGCCACCTTAAGAGATATTAAAATGGGGGGGGGGGACAAATCTTAGAACAAGTAAACTGTGGTACTAGAATAATTAAGAAAGGTCGAACACTTGGATCAACAAAATAAGTGATTATTCCTTAACCATGTGCACCCAACTATATTAAGTCTTAGAACAAGAGACATTCTCATCTTGATGCCCCGCAGCTGTTAGGCCCAAGGTACAGAGGGCAGTAGCCAATGACCAGCAGGCCCCAAGTGCCATGTGCAGACTCTAAGAGCAACTGCCTTTGAGAGAGGAAACGGTTGAGAGTGGGCTTTCTGAGGTAGAGAAGTATTAGCTGGGAAAGTCGGAAAATTGACACAGAATCGGAATTGATGCCCCTACATGACAGAGTTGGTGAAACTTCCCTTCTCAGAGATCTTGAGGCTCCTCAGAAATGTATTTTTCATTTTGGACGGAACATTCAGGATAAATATGATCTGTTCGAATACCTGGTTCTCTCATCAGGACTGTTTCTTAGGCTTCACTGGTACTAGAAAAGGGTTTTGATAGACCAGGGTAAATCCTGACAAAAGCAAAGCACGGTATCGATGAAAAACTAACCACTCAGAAGAGAACAACAGATAAAAGGCCAGGCCGACCTGACCCTGCAGGATAGGTAAGGTTGGTCTGGCAACAGGGGTAGAGGGGAAGTGCCCATCTCCTGCTAGAAGAGCTAGAGAAGTCCCCTTCCCGAGAGACCACACCAGAAGAGGAGAGCAGTAGGTGCTGATGATGAAGAATATTTTAATCAGCAGAGAAGGTCAAAATGACAAAGTTCCAGGATCAGAGTAAACCTATGGGATCAAAAAATAAAAAATAAAAAAAAGATTTTTTTGAAACGACTTTTTTTTAAAGGAATTTAAACAAAAGTCCTTTATAACAGACAGTTGGCTGTTTAAACCAAAAGTACAACTCACTGAGAGAATCGCCGCATTATTTATTGGGGTAGAAAGGACCTGGAATGTAGAAAGACCCATTCTGTAGAGGAAAAAATAGAATCACTAACAGGTCTCAACCTTGCACAGCCAGTGGCTAGAATCCCTGGCTCATGAGACCCTGTGCTAGCAGGCCGCTAGAACCATCTCAACTATGTTAGTCTATCTTGGAAGCCAACAAGTGTTTGCCCAGTTAAGAGCACGGTAACAATCAGTCACGTTATGTTATAATGATTGTCGATATCTTTAAAAGCCTTGTCAAGTTCCTTTTTGAGTAACCCTCACCCCACCCTTAGAGAAATTTATCTGTGGTTCACCTCTTTGAAATACCTCACTGTTGTTCCAAATTTACCATAGCAAAAAAAAAAAAAAAAAAGCTTTCTATTAACAAAGTGTTCAGAAGGGGGCGCCACTGGAAACAATGAGAGTTTTCGCAGCTGGGACAACTTTGTTGCAGAAACAGCTGAAAGCAATCAGGTCAGACAGAGCCAAGGGCTGGAGGGATTTTTAAAATTACAAAAACTGAACCAAATCAAACCAAAACAAAAATCATAACTAATGGCCAAGATTTCAAGTTTGCTACTAAAGGTATGACATTCTCCTAAGACATGTGTGTGACTTGATCAATATATTTCTATATTTATATTTGAAGAAGAAGGAACTATTTGATGCAGCAAATCCACGTTGATTAAAAATTACCAGATATGGGTCTCCTGGGTGGCTCAGTGGTTTAGGCCTCTGCCTTCGGCTCAGGTCATGATTTCAGGGTCCTGGGATGGAGCCCCACATCAGGCTCTTTGCTCAGCGGGGAGCCTGCTTACCCCTCTCTCTCTGCCTGCATATATGGCATCTGTTTGCCATTTGTATGTCTTCTTTGGAGATGTGTCTGTTCATGTCTTCTGCCCATTTTTTGACATGATTATCTGTTTTGTGTGTGTTGAGTTTGAGGAGTTCTTTATAGATCTTGGATATCAGCCCTTTATCTGTAATGTCATTTGTGAAAATCTTCTCCCGTTCCGTGGGTTGTTTCTTCATTTTGTTGACTGTTTCCTTTGCTGTGCAGAAACTTTTGATCTTGATGAAGTCCCAAAAGTTCATTTTTGCTTTTGTTTCCTTTGTCTTTGGGAACATGTTTTGAAAGAATGTGCTGTGGCCAGTGTCCCTGAGGTTACTGCCTATGTTCTCCTCTGGGATTTTGATAGATTCCTTCCTCACGTTGAGGTCGTTTGTCCATTTCGAATTTATCTTTATGTATGGTATAAGAGAATGGTTGAGTGTCATTCTTCCATACATAGCTCTCCAATTTTTCCTGCACCATTGATTGAAGAGGCTGTCTTTTTTCCACTGTATAATTTTCTCCTCTTTGTCAAAGATTTTTTGACCATAGAGTTGATGGTCCATATCTGGGCACTCTACTCTAACCCACTGGTCTACATGTCTTTTTAACCCACTGAGCCACCCAGGTGCCCCTTTTAAGCTATTTTTTAAAAGTACAGTCATTCTTTTTTTTCAAGATTTTATTTATTTATTTATTTGACAGAGAGAGAGATCACAAGTAGACGGAGGGCAGGCAGAGAGAGAGAGAGAGAGAGAGAGAGAGAGAGAAGCAGACTCCCTGCTGAGCAGAGAGCCTGATGCAGTATTTGATCCCAGGACCCTGAGATCATGACCTGAGCTGAAGGCAGTGGCTTAATCCACTGAGCCACCTAGGCGCCCCTAAGCTATTTTTAAAATTCCTGTTCCAATAACACTTGGATTGCCATATAAAGTTAACCACATCATCTTTTTTAGGTAAGTAGTTGTACTTTTTATGTGCATAGTTATTTTGGTCCATGAGTTCAGCTCCTCTTACGATCATCAAATCTCTGTAAAGTCTGGGTATGCTAGGATTTTCTTAGCAACAATAAAATACATTGAAACCTGGTAGCTTAATTATAATAATGTTTTCTTTATCAATCATTCACAATAGCATTACATTTTGAGTAGCTTCCTTCTATTTTGCAGCTATAGTGTTTGGAAAAACTTGAATTGTGATATCACTGTGATAATGTGAATTAGTCAGGGTTTTTCAGAGAATCGGGAAGAGAAAAAAAAAAAAAAAGGAAGATATTCTCCAGGGCCAACTCTAGAAGTAACTATTAAAACATCTGTCCAAATTAAATTGAACAAAACTCAGAAATGCCATCTCCAGTGAAATACAAAGAAGATTATATATAGTTCTGGGCACACACATCTCATTTGACCCAATGATGTACATCAATGAAAGACTGAAGGCCAATCACCACTCCATGGGAGAATTTAAAAATAAATTTACTAATGAGGCCAAGAATTCAGAATCACAAATACTTCAGAACTAATAATAACTGCCTTCACTTGATGTTATTCTATAAGATAAATCCTACGATCAAGTTTTAATTTTAAGTTCTTACAATTTTAAATTCTTAAATCCTTATGAAGAAGCATCATTTGGAGGGAGCAGTTTACATAATTTATCATCCATCAGCCTTTTTTTTAAGATTTTATTTATTTATTGGACACAGAGAGAGAGAGCGAGAGAGAGAGAGAGAGAGATTACTAGTAAGCAGAGAGGCAGGCAAGCAGGGAGGGAAGCAGGCTTCCTTTTGAGCAGAGCCCGATGTGGGGCTGGATCCCAGGACCCAGAGACCATGACTTGAGATGAAGGCAGAGGCTTAACCCACCACCCACATGATGAGAGAGCCCCTCAGGTGCCCCTCATCCATCAGTCTTAATTGTTTGGAGGAAAATGTGTGGATGAATAATGCCTTAGGGAGCTGATCTCTCTAAAGAATTTTCAAGTCTTTACCCCTTCAAGGTTTTTGCACAGTTCTGATAGCCTCTAAACATCCAGCTGATTTCTACAGTGACAGGCCTGTTAAAAACTGTCCTCAAACCAGGAATAGAGCTTGAAACATACCAGTCAAGAGCAGCTTTGAGTCTTTTAAGGAATTTATCATCATTTCTTTGTTTTTGGTTCATATCCGAAATAGTTCTATATTACACTTGCATAATTTCTCCAGAGCTGACTTTGAAGGAGGCATTCAGTTCCAGCTAGTTCCATATTTTGACAAGAACTATAATTCTATAAAAAAAAAAAGAACATATTTTAGAGCGCCTGGGTGGCTCAGTGGGTTAAAATCTCTGCCTTCGGCTCAGGTTATGAATCCAGGTTCCTGGGATTGAGTTCCACAGTGGGCTCTCTTCTCAGCAGGGAGCCTGATTCCATTCCTCTCTCTCTGCCTGCCTCTCTGCCTTCCTGTGATCTCTGTCAAGGAAATAAATAAAATAAAAAAAAAACATATTTTATACCAGTTATTCATGTTTATTAACTAAGATATCACAATACAAATAATACAAACAGTTGCTCTTTATTAATACCTTCAACCAAGATCAAAAAAATATGTCCTATTTTCTCCAAAAATTTTATATCATCTGATAGGTCAGATATTTATAAAATTACATTTAAAGTTTAAAAAATATCAGCAAATATTTTCATTTAAATGCAAATTTCAAAGAAAATCTACTTTTCCAAACACGACTTTTTATCCTATTTTTTTTTTAATTTTGTCGACAACTGATAAATTGTTTAGCGAGACTATAAATGTTAGATCGAAAAAATGATTGATAGATGTAGGTTCAAAATATTATGTTCCATTAAAAATGATTTAGTCTTTGATGAACATCTGTTTGGTAATATGTTGTATCTAGATATTGTAAATTAATGACCTATATAAAACTATAGGGAAATGACACCTTCCGTTCCATTATGAGTAGAGCTTTTAAAATGCTATTTGTCACAACCTGTCATCTTGTCATTATGTAGCATTATGTAACATTTAAAAAATGTATATTCTATGCAGCCATCAAAAGAAATGAAATCTTGCCATTTGCAACAACATGGATGGAACTAGAGCGTATCATGCTTAGCGAAATAAGTCAAGCAGAGAAAGACAACTATCATATGATCTCCCTGATATGAGGAAGTGGTGATGCAACATGGAGGCTTAAGTGGGTAGAAGAATAATAAATGAAACAAGATGGGATTGGGAGGGAGACAAACCATAAGTGACTCTTAATCTCACAAAACAAACTGAGGGTTGCCGGGGGGAGGGGGTTTGGGAGAAGGGGGTGGGATTATGGACATTGGGGAGGGTATGTGATTTGGTGAGTGCTGTGAAGTGTGTAAACCTGGTGATTCACAGACCTGTACCCCTGGGGATAAAAATATATGTTTATAAAAAATAAAAAATTAAAAAAAAAAAAAGAAAGAAAGAAAGGAGACTTCTGAATACTTTGGAGGAAGACATGATGGGAATAAGAGAAGGAAGCCAACAAGAAAGTTTTGGGATGTGTGATATGCCCTTTCTCCCTCTGCTAGGTTCACAAATATTCATTGAATGGATCTCTTGTGGACACCAGTGAAGGGCTGAATTGTGTCTACAGCTTGAATCAGAATGGCTTGCACAGTTGCAAGAGCCCAGAGGCAGAAGCACCAGAATTCCCAGCAGACTTACTTTGGACTTGCCTGGACTGTGGAATTGAGGATTGGGAGCAAACTTTTCCAGAGTTCAAATACTAAGGAGGCCCCAACTAACAACTGAGTTACAGAGACCCAGGAAAGCTTGTGTGAGGAGAAGGCCAAATGCTTAACCAAGACTTCTGTCAGTAGAGCTACAAAAATTCCAGACAGTGTGAAGAAAAAGGAAAAAAAAAACAAAAACAAAAACAAAAGTAAAACCTGATCCAATGTCGAGCATTTGAGGAGTAGGATATCCCTGCAAAGTGGAGTAGCTAAGGGTAGTAAACAAGTATAGGGCCATTCCTGCAGAACCAGCAATCTTTTAACTAGTAAACATGGGAGAGTGTGAGCCCAGATACCATGGCCTCTGGGAGAAGGGGTGGTTGTTGTTCTTTTGTTCTGCCCTGGCCTGGGCCATGTGCCTGGACCTTGCATCTAGGATGTAATAAGTGTATGCTGAGGTTGTCCAAACCTGCACCCCACTCCCCATTCCTGCTATCTCATGGAAAGAGCAATGGAAAGTGAGTTAGAAGAGACTGAAGAAGAATCTCTAGGGATATCAAGACCCTAAGGGCACAGTACCAGTACTTTCATATCTTCTTACAAGGGGACGTCTGGGTCTTGGAAAACATGAGAGGCTTTGAGGGAGAAGCTCTGGCTACAGGGATCAGGCCAGAGGGTGGAATTTGCAATTCTTGGACTCTAATCCAAGGGCAAACATGGAAGGGCAAACACAGAAAGGTAAACATGGAATAAGGGCAAATAAGCGCAAACATGGAAGACAAGCTCTCCCAGATACTTGCTTATCTGTCCGAGCCCTGAGTATGGACAAGAATGGAGAAAGTGCCCAGTCAAAACACACAATGAGGCAGGATCCATAACAGAACTCTTGGCTTTAGGGCAACTGCCAAGAATACCAGCTATTGTAGACTTGGGCTTTCCCATCCTTATGCTCACCACCAACTTACTTTAGACTCATGCTATTGAAGGACATGAGACAATTGCTGCTTACTCCTTGCTTACCACCTATGCCAGTCAGAATCCTCTGTGTCACTTCCTCCAGCACCTGCCCAGCTTGGGATAGGAGGGGCTTTCCTGGTCCCCAGACTCTCCTGCTCAACCTGGTCTAACTAAGCATTCATCCACTCTGACTTCTAACCTGTGAAACCCACCCAACCATCTCTTTCCTAGACCATTGCACCAGCTTCAGGTTTGCATTCCCCTCCCCCCGCCAAACCTGCAACCTCTACCACAAGAATTCATAGCTACAGAAAGCTACCTGATCAGTCTTATTAAGATACAATTTGGATCAGGCTGTTGATTTGGTCAGAGCATCTTCAGTGTCATCCTCATCACTTATAGAACAAAAGCTAAATCCCTTAGTAAGACATCTAGAATCCTACACAATCTAGATACAACTTTCTAGTTTCATCTCCTATTCTATTCCCAAATAAACTTTCTACCCCATTCTCAGCCAAACTTGTTCTCCCATAATGCTCTACATGTTCTGACCTTCCTACATTTTTTCAATCTGTTCTTTCTACTCTGAAGCCCTCCTCCCTCTCTGCATCCATTGAAATTCTAGCCATTCTTCAAAGCTCAAGACAAATAACACCTCTACCACGAAGCCTTTCTAGTTGGAAGTAAATCCTCATTTCTCTCTGCCTCTTAGCATCTAAATAGCCGTCCCTTGTACCTATGAATCACATCTTCTTTATCCATTCATCTGCTGAAGGACATCTTGGCAATGTCCATATTGTGGCCATTGCTGCTATGAGCATTGGGGTGCAGGTGCCCCTTCACTTCACTACATCTGTGTCTTTGAAGTAAATACCTAGTAGTACATTTGCTGGGTCGTAGGGTAGCTCTATTTTTAATGTCTTGAGGAACTTCCCTACTGTTCAGAAAGGATGAACACCTACCATTTGCATTGACATGGATGGAACTGGAGGGGATTATGCTAAGTGAAATAAGTCAAGTGGAGAAAGACAATTATATGGTTTCACTCATATGTGGAACATAAGGAATAGTGTGGAGGACCACAGGAGAAGGGAGGGAAAACTGAATGGGAAGAGATAAGAGAGGGAGGAAAAACCATTAGAAACTCTGGACTCAAGGAAACAAACTGAGGGTTACAGAGGGAGGGGGGTGGGGGGATGGGGTAACCAGGTGATGGGTGGCATGTGTTGTGGTGAGCACTGGGTGTTATATGCAACTAATGGATCACTGAACACTACATGAAAAACTAATGATGTACTATATGTTGGCTAATTGAACATAATTTTAAAAAATAAAATAAAAATAGAAAAAAAATGTATATTCCTCACTTTGAAGTCTTTTAGAAATCTAAAATATGACATTCTATGGTTTGTGTTTCCATATTCCTTTATTGCCACATGCTTTGATTCAAAGGTAATAAATTCCTCTTATTTGGAAAAATGATGTTTATTTTTGTTCTCTCACCCTTAGCAGGTGGTTTCATTTTAGCACACTTCAGAGTTATAATTTCATGCTTATTAAAAACATTTATTATGATCTACATAGATGAATGAAACTTTTATTTTATTAAATTATTTGCCAAAAAATCTGTTAATTTAAAAATGTATTTCCTTTGAAGGGTTATTTTAGAGAATTCAGAGAGGATCTAGGAGTGTGGTATTATGCAATATTTAAGTAGGTATGAAATGGTTATTTATATGATTGTTTCTTTAAGGCTTATGTATATTGTCCATTATATGCTACAAAATATTTTGAAAGTAAATTTAAGGTATGTTTTACATAGTTTATTTTTTGGAAAAAAATATTGAAATGACTTATGAAATTCAGTATACTCTCAGCATATGTTTTTCTGAAATTTACCTATTGTGTCTTGAACCTATTATATGGCAGATATTACTTCAGACTACACTGGTAAATGAAATACTTGGCTTTGTAGAACGTTTATTTTAATGGGTGAGACAATTAAAAGCTATAAAACTTAATAAAAATTGCATAGTGCATTCAAAAATGATGAGTACAATGGGGAAAAAGAAAAATTAGATCAGGGTGAGAAATATCAAGGTTGCTAGGCAGGGGATGGGGAGTTAAGAATTTTAATAGGAAGATCAGGGTAGTTACAATGAAGCTGACAATTGAACAAAGGTATGGAATGGTGATGAATTTGCCCAGAACTATCAGCAATAAGGTCACTCCAGACAAAGGAATTGGCTATCTTGAAGGCCATAAGGTTGGATCGTGCCTGGCATATCTGAGGAATAGCAAGGAGGCCACTGTGAGGGACTGAAGAGTAGCAGGGAAAGAGGTCACAGAGGTTAAATGAGTGGCTAGATCATGTAAAAGCTTAGAAGTCATTGTAAAACTCTGGCTTTTATATTTGGAAATTTACTGTATGATAGAATTTCTGCTAATAACTGAGAGTACAAATGTCCATAAAATTTCAAAGATTCTTTTACTTGTAAGACAGAATAAAGAAAAAGAGTTCATATTTTCACATGGTGTAACAAATGCTCGGAGATCCAAGTGTAGGAAGCTATGGGAGCACAGAAGAAGGCACTAAAATCACACCAATATATTTGATGACTGTGACTATATATAAATTTGTCTTTTCTAGATTTTTTATAGTCATGGAATCACACAGTATATACTATTCATTGCCTGGCTTTTCTTTTCTCAGCATGATTACTTTGAGAATCTCCAATTGTAAATAGTTCATTTTGATGTTGAACAGTAATCTCTTTAATGAGAGATCATAATTTGTCTTTGCTCTATTGATGGACATTGATGAACATTTCCACAGTTTTCAATTCTTAAAAATAAAGCTGCTATGAAATTCATATACAAGTCTTGTATGAACATAGGGTTTGTTTCTCTTGGTTAAAAGCCTAGAAGTAAAATGGCTATTTGTGTAACTGCAACATATTTTGCATTTAAAAAAATTTTCAAACTATTTTCCAAAGTGGTGGTATCATGATATATGCCAACAACAGTTGAGATTTTTTGTTGCTTCTCAATCTAGCTCAGACGAAGTAAATTAGCCTTGATAATTTTAGCCATTCTAATAGATATGTAAACATGTCTCATTATGATTTTAATTTGTATTTCTTTAATGTCTAAATGTTGAGAAATTTGTCATGTGCTTATAAGCCATCCATATCCTTTTGGTGACATGTCTCTTCAATAAATTTCTTCACATGTAAAATTGGTTACTCTGTTTGGTTATTAGTAAGGTTTTTTATTTTTATTCATTTTTTAATAATCAGAGGAGATGTCCATTATCAGATATATAATTTGCAAATCCCTCTTCCATCTTTACGGTTTCTCAATGGAGCTTTGATAGCTGTGTCTTTCAAGAAATATGCTACTTCTTTCCTGGTACACGGAGGTATGACTAGAACATTATCAATGTTGACCTTTGCAAAGAAAATCATGGCTTAAGATATATGTAGTCTGCGGTTGTTGGGAGTGTTCTGTAATATCAAGCATATCTAATTAGTTGATAATTTTGTTCAAGTCTTACATATCTTACCAATTTGATGACTATTTGTCTATATAATCTTAAAATAAAGGTATTGAAACTTTTTTCCGTTTCTCTTCTAAGGTAGAAGTTATGATTTTTGTTCTTAGTTTTTCCCTATATATCCCCAAATCTGTTATTAAGTATTAAAAGTCAAGAATTATTATACTCCCTGATAAATTCATCGTTTTAGTCTTCTGTAATTTTGACTTGATCATTATGTCTGATAATGAAATTTGCTTTAAAATCACTTTTCATTATCTTGATATAACCACCAAAGTTATAGTGTGATTAGTGTTAATATAGCATAGTTTTTCTTTTACTTTATAAAGCACTTATATATTTAATCCTGAAAAAAAAAACAGATTTTTAGCTCTGGAAGCATCTTTCTAAATTATCTTTTTTTTTTTTTTTAAATGAAGCAGTAGCAATTTTTGTTAAGGGACCTATTTAGTAAAAGATTTTATTTTGTTTATTGACAGCAAGAGAGAGAGAGAGAGAGAGAGAGAGAGGAAGCGCACAAGCGGGAGGAATCACGTGCAAAGGGAGAGGAAGAAGCAAGCTCCTTGGGGTGCAAGTAGTCCCATGCAGGGCTGGATCCCTGTACACTGGAATCATGACCTCAGCCAAAGGCAAATATCTGCTTAAACAACTGAGTCATCCAGTCACCCCTAGGAAAAAAAAAAAAAAAGACCTTTTAAAAACATTTTGTTTCTTTTTTTTTAATATTTTATTTATTTGACAGACAGAGAGACAGGAAGAGGAAGTATAAGCAGGGCAGAGGGAAAAGGAGAAGCAGGTTTCCCAGTGAGCAGAGAGCCTGATGTGGGGCTCCATCCCAGGACCCTGGGATCATGACCTGAAAGGAAGGGACACTTATGGAGGAAGCCACCCAGACACCTCTTTTCTTTGTTTTTAATATATGGCAACTGATGCTTCCCAGCCACGAGGAGCATATTACCCATTGATTAAATCTTTGATAACAACCTATTTAAAGAGGTGTGTAAATATATACTTACTCAGATTTATACACTTTGTGTTTTCTTCATAGTTTGGGGCTGGACCCCATGGTCACAACACTGCTTCCAGTCTTTGCCTTCCCATCTTTTGATACCAGGTATTTGGTCAGCAAAGCAAATTAGTATCAAAATTAATAAGCCCTTGGCACCATATCTCTGGAGCAGGGGTTGCTCTTAGCCAAGGCCCAGAGCAGTGGACCTCCCCTCGCTAGTGCTATAGCCCCAAGGACTAGGTCCCTGCCACCAGAACTCAGTCTTACATGTTATGCTAAGCAGACAAAACCAAAACAGGAAAGCTCCCACACCTTTCACTGGCATGCCTCATCTCCCACTACCTCGACGTCCAGTCAGTACCAGATGCCAGGGAGGGGTCTTGGTCCAACATATGGGAGGGAAGGAAGTAGCCACGAGCAAGTACCTGCCTCTCTGTGCCTTTCTTTCATGAGCAGGTTGTAAGGAGGAGTAAGAGGAAGGGGAAGAGAGGTGAACTTCAAGGGGTGAAGGCCTCAGGTAGGCAGCTGGCTCCTGCCAGTAGGAAAGGGACAAAGGAGAAGGCAGTGAGTCTTGCAGGGAGGGTGGGGGGTAAGGGTTACAGCTTATGACGGAATCTGGACAGGAGTAATAGGTATACTAGTCATTTGAGTCCACCATTGGCAAGCTGGGCTGGGTGTCAGGGCAGATAGGCCTCCCTGGGCAACGGCACATGAGAGAAGGTGGAATTCTTCTCTGAGGAGCAGGTGGAGCTTTGGGTGTTGGGAAAGCATAGACAGTATTGTTCCAGGGCCAAGGACAGGTCTGGGTACTCGTGGTTGGAGGTCAAGGCCACAGTATGATCCCGGTCTTCTACCAGCAGCTTGAAGGTACCACATGCCAGCCACCCCTCATTATTGTGTAGAACTCTCTGGTGCACTTATTGGCTTATCCATCAAATGACTCCTTCAGCAACTTGAAAACCACCTCCACAGGCACTCCAGGATATGGGAGGCTTCCAGAGTGAAGATTTTGCACAGGATCACCCCAAAAGACCAGAAGTCACTCTGGTGGATGTAGATCTGGTCAAACATGGCCTTAGGGACCATCCACTTCACAGGCAGTCCACTGTTGGTTGTCTTTTTATAGTAACTGATGTGGTGATATCTCTGGCAAGGCTGAAGTCTGAGATCTTCATCATGTTGTCCTTTGTCACCAGCAATTCCCTGGTGGCCAGGTCTTGGTGTATGCACTTCTTGGAGGCAAGGTACTCCATGCCTCAGGCTACCTGATAGGCACAGGATACCAGGTCCTTGGAGGAGAGTTGCTCTGCTGCATTGTGGCTGATATTGTAACAGTACTCCAGGTCAGGAGGCCTCTGGGCCTGCAGGTACTCCTGTATGTTGTCTTTGGAGGCATATTCCATGAGAGTGTACAAAGGACCGTCCTGTGTGCAGGACCCAGCAGGTTGATGGTGTCCTTGTGCTGTCCAATCATCTTCATCATCTCCATTTCTGAGATTAGGTTTGACAGGTCTTTCTCTGTTGCATCTGACTTCAACATCTTCACAGACACTTTAGTCAAATGGTTGGATTTGTCTTTGTCCAGCCCAATGGCCTCCTCCAACACCACCTGCCCAAAGTAGGCCTGTCTTAGGGGTCTGCCTAAACTGCCTGCAACTAGCCTGTCTCCAGGCAGTTATGAACTCTAGATTATCCTCAAAAAACATTAAACCACAAGCTAAAAGTTCTCTTCACTAGGTCTCTGTCACAGGTCTAATTTTCTTATCTTTCATCATTTATCTTTTTCCTAATTCTTATTTTCAGTATAGTTTATTTTGCTTCCAGGTGTTTCCCCTGGTTTCTGTATGCTGTTTCATAGGGAAGAATTATCCTGTCATAAAATTATTTCTTGAGCATTCATTACACCTCTCAGTTAAAATGGGTTCTTTTATGGTATTGATTCATTTGGGTTTTCTCAAAATGGGAAGAATTTTCAAAATGGTGTTTTCCTCAAGGTTCAGAGTATGTCTTAGCCTCATCTTTACTCTTTTTGAAATTCACTTTTCAAATTCTTGTCCCTCTTTTTATCTTTTTAAATTAAAATGTTTTATTTTTACTATTTTTTTATTTGAGTATAGTTGATATTCAGTGTTACATTGGTTTCAGGTTTTCAATATCTCCATACATTATTCTATGATCACTACAAATATAGCCACCATCTGTCACCATATAACACTATTATAATATCATTGACTATATTCTCTACACTGTCCCATATCTCTTTTTAAAATCTCTGATTTTTATGTTTTCGGTTTTTCCAATTTTCCGCCATCATTTTACTTGGTTACTTTAATAAAATATGCCTGATTACACACTCTTTGCTGAAAACCATAGCATTTGATTTATAGTAGTCTTCTTCTTCTTTTTTTTTTAATTAACATATAATGTATTATTAGCCCCAGGGGTACAGGTCTGTGAATCGCCAGGTTTACACACTTCACAGCACTCACCACAGCACAGACCCTCCCCAATGTTCATAACCCCACCACCCTCTCCCTACCCTCCCCACCCCCCCCGGCAACTCTCAGTTTGTTTTGTGAGATTAACAGTCTCTTATGGTTTGTCTCCCTCCCGATCCCATCTTGTTTCATTTACTCTTTTCCTATTCCCCCAAACCCCCCATATTGCACCTCCATTTCCTCATATCAGGGAGATCATATGATAGTGTCTTTCTCTGGTTGACTTATTTTGCTAAGCATAATACCCTCTAGTTCCATCCATGTCATCGCAAATGGCAAGATTTCATTTCTTTTGATGGCTGCATAGTATTCTATCGTATATATATATATACCATTCATTTGTTGATGGACATCTAGGTTCTTTCCATAGTTTGGCTATTGTGGATATTGCTGCTATAAACATTTGGTGCACGTGCCCCTTTGGATCATATAGTAGTCTTCTTTACCTCTATCAGAACCCCAGGAAGCTTTATTTATTTATTTACTCACATAAACAGATGATCCAACACAACGTTTTTTGATGTTCAAATGTATTATAACGTCTTACCGCTTAACATTATGCTTACTGCTCTCTTTCACTGTCTGACTAAATCCTCATCATCACTATGCCATTTAATCAGAAAGAACATTTGAACTCAGAGTTCTCTCCATATCAGGGAATGAAGACTCCACACTTCTGTTTGTGCAGGTAAAATAAATGTTGATATTGTCTGTCCTGCACATACTCCATCCTGTTCACCAGAATATTCACCATCAAAATATATACAAAATAAATACCATACCTCACCACTTCTATTACCACCCAGCATGCTAAAAACACCATCATATGTTCCTGAATTATTGACTTGATTGATAACCCCACTTCCACACATACTGCACTCCTTTCTCCCTGCAAATTTATTTTGGTACAGCAATTTAACCTAAAAATCAAGTCAGATGATTTTATTCTGCTGTCGAAAGTCTTTTGGTATCTTCCCCTTTCATATTAAACAAAAACTGAAGGCGTTTCAATGTACTAGAAGGTCACGCATCAATACGTTCTTCCTCTCTCCACCACTATGAACTCCTCATTGGCCTCCTTGCTTTTCCTCAAAAGTAACAGACCAGCTGTTCACACAAAGTCTATATACTTACTTGCTCTGCCTAGAGCAGTCTTTTCCTTTAATATGTGTATAACACCCTCCTTCACTTCCTGGGTCTTTGTGCAAATAACATCTCATAAATGAGATATAACCACCCAACACAAAATAAAATTAACTTTCCTCCCAGCATTCTCCAATGGCTTTTACCTTTCTTGTATTTCTTTGTAACACTTATCACCATCAACCATCAATCATTATTCTAATACTGGTTATTTTCTTATTGGAGACAGAGAGAGAGAGAATTGGGAGGGGGTGCAGAGGAAGAAGAAAACACCCCACTGCCTAGAAAGCCTGCTGGGGAGTTACATCCCAGGACCCTGAGATCATGACCCAAGCCAAAGGCAGTCACTCAATGGACTGAGCCACCGAGGTGCCCCTCTATTATTGCTGTATTTCACTATTATATTTCAAAAGAATGTAAGCTCTTTGTGGTCAGGTATTTTATATGTTTTATTAATTGAAGTATTCTCAGAAAGGTAGCTGGCAGATTGTAAGGGCTCACTAAACTCTATTTTGTTGTTATTATTGGGCTCCTTTATGGGCTTTACCTCTTACGCTAGAAGTCTATCCTTCAGATGTAAGCAATAAGAATAGAGCCCTGCTGCCTGTTCAAATGAGTAAAAAGCCTGTATTAAGTGGATATTTTAAAAGCTAAATGAATGGCTTAATAGTTGTATATAGGGGGAAAGGGAACATATTTTCCACGGTTTAGAAGTGGAGTTCTTTTATAGAGTTCTTGTACAAGCCGACACTATTGAACGATAATGGGCAGTTGTACATTACAATTATACAAACACTTTGGTAATTTATATCCTTTTTTTGTAATTCATGACTGGATCATTTAATTCCTTAGGAGCATTATAGCATTTCAACATTTCCTGTTCAATAAACTTATTGGGGTTGCTACCTTTTTTATTCAAATGGAGAAATAGTCATGATGTCATCTAAATAATGTGTTATTGATTGTGTTGTTTTCTAGGAATGAGTCGCACATGCTAGTTTAAAAGTTTTGTTAAATTCCCAAGTCTGTCACCGATAAAAGCCTTTTGTAGATTAGTAACTTGATCAAAACAGAAAAGTTATGTAACACTCAATTGTTATACTATCTTTGTTTCCATCTTGCATTGTAATAACACCCATCTTAACTCTATTTAAGACAAGTCATCGCCAGATGGCTTTCTGGCATTGATTGCATGATATGAAATCTAATATAACTAAAAGTTTTTGGTTTTAGTAGCATATAAATCAATTTAGAAAAATATATGTATTTGATATAAGATAAAGTTTTAAATTATTTGGCAATAGTAAACTAAACTTTTTTTTGTAAATTTTTATTTTCTATAATTTCATTGAGCTCTATTGCAATAAGAAACAAGTTACAAAAAATTAAGGTTTATTTACCCCAATTCAAAATTATTAGGAATATAATCATAGAGGTTGAAGTATTTAAAATATTGAACCCAAAACATTTTATTACTGAAATTCATGAATGCTGAGCATTCACTGTTAAAATATACTAACACTATTGATAGACTGGTAGAAGCCTAAAATCATATATTTATTAAATATTTATATCCATATCTTTTCATGGTGTGGAAATTCATTTCTCTAGCATTAAATAATATTCCATTGTTTGCATGTACTACACTTTATTTGACCTTTCACCTATGGAAGGATATCTTGGTTGCTTCCAAGCTTTTGTCAGTTATGAATAAAACTGCTATAGACATCTTTGTGGGTATAGATTTCATCTTCTTTGGATAAATACCAGGAACTGCTACTGCTGAATCATCTGGAAGAATATGTTTAGTTTTGTAAGAAACTGCCAAGTTGTTTTCCATTCTTTATTCTCAATAGACATGGAAGAACATTCCTGTTGCTCCACATCCTCACCAACATTTCATGTTCTGTTGTCAGTGTTCTGGATTCTGGGTATGTACTGGTGTCTCTTTTTTGTTTTAATTTGCATTTTCCTGATGACATATGATGTGAAGCATCTTTTTATATGCTTATTTGCCATCTGTAATATTTTCTTTTGTGAGGTATCTGCTAATGTCTTTGGCTCATTTTTAATCAGGTTTTCCCCCATTGTTGAGTTTTAAGGGGTCTTTGTGTATTTTTGATTAACAGTCCTTTGCCAGATGTGTATTTTGCAAATTTTTTCTTAGTCTGTGCTTTGCCTTTTCATTCTCTTGGCATTGTTTCACAGAGTAGACATTTTTAAATTCAGTGCTTGTGCTTTTGTAGCTAAAGTTATTTCCAAAACCAAGGTCATTTAAATTTTCTTCTATATTACCTTCTACATGTTTCATGTTTAGGTTTATAATCCAATCTGAGTTAATTTTTGTGAGGAGTGTCTGATATCTGCCTGGATTTATTTTATTTTATTATTTTATTTTATTTTTATTTTATATTTTTACATTTAGCTTCACCATTACTCCAGAACCATTTGTTTTAAAGATTGTATTTTGCTCTCTTGTATTGCTTTTGCTTTTATATTAAATATAAAATATAATTGATAATATATATTCTGTTCCTTTATTCTAGTCTTTCTGTGATATTACAATATCTTGTTTACAATTATCGTTATGGTATACTTTTTTTAAAAGATTTTATTTATTTATTTGACAGAGAGAGAGATCACAAATAGGCAGAGAGACAGACAGGGAGAGAGATGAGGAGAAGCAGGCTCTCTGCTGAGCAGAGAGCCCTATGTGGGACTCAATCCCAGGCCCCTGGGATCATGACCTGAGCCAAAGGTAGAGGCTTAGCCCACTGAGCCACCCAGGCGCCCTATCGTTATGGTAAACTTTGAAGTCAGTCCTCAGTCTTTGTTCTCCTTCAACACTATGTTGAATATTGTGAGTCTTTGCCTCTCCATATAAACTTTAAAATAAGTTTGTTAATATTAAGCAAAATGAGACCTCAAGGATCTGAGAGATGTCTAAGAAGTACTTGATACATCCCTTGGGTATGGTTTATTGAAGTGTCCACCTGTCTGAAAGCTGGGGAATCTAGATAAGGGAGGGAAAATTAGTTATGATAAAACATATCAACAAACTTGAATAAATTTTGTAAAACTTATTGTCATGGCTCATATACAATATGACCAACAGAGGGACTATCAAAAGGAAAGCATTAGTTATGTTTATTGTGAAATTTTTTATTCAAAATAAAGCAATGAGAGGGGAAGACACAATGAGAAAATTACCATTTTTTAAACGGTAAACTTCTTACCAACTGGAATAGGTTTTATATTCTAAGTAGTATATTGAAAAGTAAAACATTGGGGCGCCTGGGTGGCTCAGTGGTTTGGGCTGCTGCCTTTGGCTCGGGTCATGATCTCAGGGTCCTGGGATCGAGCCCTGAATCGGGCTCCCTGCTCCGCAGGAAGCCTGCTTCCCTCTCTCTCTCTCTCTCTCTCTCTGCCTGCCTCTCTGTTTACTTGTGATCTCTGTCTGTCAAATAAATAAATAAAACCTTTAAAAAAAAGAAAAGAAAAGTAAAACATTAAAAAATAAAATTTTAATTTAAAAAAGTTATGTAATTTTTTAAAAAGGTTAAAAATAGCAGAACCATTTTTCTTATAACTGGAAAATACATTGTATATATATCTATCAAAAATAACTTGTCATGGGGGCGCAGGGTGGCTCAGTGGGTTAAAGCCTCTGCCTTCGGCTCAGGTCATGATCCCAGGATCCTTGTATCAAGTCCCACATCGGGCTCTCAGCTCAACAGGGAGCCTGATTCCTCCTCTCTCTCTGCCTGACTCTGCCTACTTGTGATCTCTGTCAAATAAATAAATAAAATCTTTTATAACAAAAATTTTAAAAAATAACTTTCATGTCTGGAATCAGGAGCATATGGAAAAAAATAATATCTGAGGACAGTACTTCTGCCATGTTTTGTGCCTTGTTAATATTTTTAAACAGTCAGGCAACTTTTAGCTTTATTGAAATACCTGCGAAGATACTAGCAGTGCCTTTTGGAGCCCTATGACTATAAAAATTAATTGCAAATATTCAAAATGTTTACTATGGTGTCACTATTTAGGGCAACCACTAAGTATATTTCAGAAGTAAGCATAACTGTTACTCTTCCATAAGGCAAAAGGGCATATTTTCAGGAGTTCCATTTGCTGTACCAGGAGGTGAATCAAGTAATGATTTTTGTCTATAAAATAATTCACTTTTCAATCTAACATTCCTCATTCCACATTAAAATAATAAAAACTAGGAGGAGACTAAAACAAACAAACAACTACAACTACAACAACCAGCTTTTCCTTCAGTGGAAAAGTAAATATAACCTTATGAGTACCCAGAAATTTATTTTTAAATATTTTTAAGATAAGCGTTTTTGTTAGAAAACCATATATTTTATATTGCTAAGAAATAACAGGCAAAGTTTTATTAACTTCTAAAAAGTCTAGTTACTTTTATTTATCTATTAACTCATCTCTTTATGAAGTAGAACATGATCACACCTATTGTATCTACCCAAGTTTGTATGCTTTGGTTATTTCATGTTTGCTACTTCCTTGCTTAATTTTTACAATATTTGATACATAATAGTATCTTTAAGTCCATCTACGGTTTCACAGAATTTGTTTGAACTTCATAAAAATGTACCATACTTTTTGCACTGTCCTTGTTTAAATTCTCTATTAACTTTCCAAGATTTATTCACTTTAGAGGGTGTAGCTATCATTTATTTTTATTCCTCCATAATGCTATGTTTACAAATTTGTATTTATCTGTACCTTTAAAAATATCTTAATTATATACCATTTCTCATCTCACGTAACACTCATGTTACTTCTACACTTATCAGATATTATGTAACTGAAAACCACAACTCAGCAACAATATAGAACCATTTTTCAAAATTCAATGGCTTACCAGAATTCTTTAATTCTATCCTTTATTTGTATTAGATGACCCTTTATTCTGGTATTTGGCATTGTTCATATGGAGGAAAGCTTATAAGTTGATATTTCATAAATAGAAGGATTTATTATGATTGATTAATTATTTTCATTTAGAATGCATAGAATATGGTTGATTTAATATTTGTTTCTTACTCTCTGCCTGGAACATAGTGCTATCTATGTAATAGCCACTAAAATATTAAGTTAATTACCTAGACTTTAAACTTCATATGAATAGGAATAACATACAGAACTCTTCACAGATTGGGACACCTGGGTGGCTCAGTCAGTTAAACGCCTGAGCCTTTAGCTCAGGTCATGTTCTTAGGGTCCTGGGACTCAGTTCTGCAACAGATTCCCTGCTTAGCCGGGAGTTTGCTTCTCCCTCCCCCTGCTGCTCCCCATGCTTGTGCTCTCTCTCACTCTCTCTATTACAAATAAATAAAATTTAAAAAATGAATTCTTCTCAGATAGCTAATATAGAATATCATCTTTGTATTCATCAAAGGGAAAGTGCCATATAATAATGAAATTCAGACTACTTCAAATTCATTTTTTAACCAGTAAGAAAGTACTGGAAACAAGCCAAAAATGTCTTTAATGAATTAAAGAAATAGATTGATTTTCAATATCCTAATGTTTCTAAAATAAATTGCAAGATTTTTATACTAGATATCAGTGTAAATATTCATTATACAAGGATATTCTAAAAATAAACCTGAGAAAACTATTTGACATACATGATGACAAAAACGAGTTTGACAAAAGTCAGTTTGGGTAAAACTTACAACACCTACCACCTGAAACTCTTGTTCTATAATTTAATTATTTTAATTTACAAAAATACAAAAATAATATATCAGAGTAAGTATATTGATAGCTTTGAAGGTATGCTCTGGTTGTGCACTCTTTACTATTGAAAGGGGAATCAAATATGTGATGCTTATGGTGTGACTATATTAAAATTCAACAAGTTCAGAAGCATACAAGGAATAGAATAAAGATAAAAGATGACCCTTACTTATCCTAAAGATAGACAATGGTATATATGTGCTAGTTGGGGAGACAATCCAGTCAGTAGATGGAGGATGTAGTGTTGGAAAAAAAAAGACACAACGTTTTGGTTAAACGTTTAGCACTATATTTAACAAAGTGAAATTGTGTGTTAATAGCCTTGAATAAAATCCAAAAAATATTTTCAATTCATTGAAGATTATTTAGGAAAAACTTGAAAAATACAACTTGATAAGGATTCCAATAAAAGATTCATAAGCAATACAAGTTTCAGAATTTTTAGTATATTTTCCCTAAAAAGCCATTTGATTTAATTAAAAAGAATTCTATTTACCTGCCACTTAAATAAGAGGAAATTATTTGGTTTTGTAAAAAGTCAATAAAATAAATTAACATATCTTCAGAAAACAGATATGCACACTAATTTTAAAATAATAGTGCTTAAGCTGTTCAGCAAACATTTGCAAAATTCCTTGCCATCAGCTGGCTCTGGAGTTCTGCTAGGTGAGTAAGGCCATGTATGTTACTGCTCAGAGTACTGACGCAAAGCAATTGTCCCCTTCACCTCCATTTTTTGCCGTTGATATGTCATGCTATGTTGTTTAGAGATCCATAGATGGCCCTACATGAAGGCCTTTTTTTGTGTGTATAAGGGTGACTGTGATTTAACTTTCAAATCAGATGGCTCCTGATTTACAATGATTCAACTTATGATATATTTGGCAATGATGTGAAAGTGAAAGTGATTCAGTAGAAACTGTACTTTGAATTTTGAATTTGGGTCTTTATAAAAAGGGCCAGTGACATATGGTATGGTGCCGTCTTGTGATGCTGGGCAGGGGCAGTGAGCCACAGCTCCCAGTCAGCTAGAAGATTACAGGGGTGAACACCTGATATTCTTACAACCATTCTATATATAAACATTCTTCTTTTTTTTTAGTGTAATATTTAATAAATTGCATGTGATATTTGATACTTTGTTATAAAATAGGCTTTGCTTAAGGTGATTTTGCCCAAATGCAGGCAAATGTAAGTGTTCTGAGTATGTTTAAATAAGCTTAAGGTAAGCTATGATATTTGATAGTTTAGGGGTATTAAATGCATTTTCAATTTTTTATGTGTTTCTCTGTACATAGCCCCCTTGTAAGCTGAGGAACATCTCTATATGTATATGTAGACTTGGTATGGCTTACATATTATTGGCATGAAACATCTAGAACAGTACGTGTGCCATATAATTGTCTACAACATCAAACAAGTTTCTTGAAAACTTGTGCCAAAGGGGTTATGTCTTTAAGGATTCTTATTTCAGAAGGGTTCTCTCAAATGTAAGATTTTTAGAAGTTAAGTGAAAATCTGACCAAACTAAACATTTTTCCATTTTCCCTAGTGAGCAAAGATAGCTAAAATCTATCTGCCATTTTCAACACTGTACTCAACGACTGTAATTCTAATTTAAGAACAGATTATTTATATCAAAACCACATGTTGGCCTAATCTTACACAATATTCATAAATCTCACTCAGAGCCTTGGACACTTTTATTTGTTGAGTCTATATGTTACTATGGACATTCATCTTTTTTGACCTCATAGCTTCGTGTATGTCTATACTTTTGAAAATACATGCATCATAGTTCCATTGTAAAATGTCTGGGTTATAAAATGTGATATGCTAGCAAAATGGTAATAAGAACATACAAATGACCTGATGTAATGAACTGGACCAGATTGCCAGATATCACTTTTCATACCAGAAAGATTCAGTGGTAAGTTTTAAAATGGCCAGCTATACTTCGACTGAATTATAACTCATTTAACTTCTTTCTTTGTGTACAGTATTATACATTACTCAGTACTATAGTAAATAAGTACTTTGGACAGATGTAAGTATGCTGTAATAAAAAATGTTTTTCTTCTTTCTTTTAGTCCTTTTTACTTGTAAGACTAGCCACAAATACCATGCCTCTCCCAAAATAATTTGCAATCCAAATTTATCTCTAAATGACTTTATTGCACAGAAAAAAAAATATATATATACACTTACAGTAGACATGTTCAAAAATAGTTACACAACAGCAGGGCCCTAAATGTAAGCAGTATACTTGTTTTGTTTTGTTTAGTTTTGTTTTTTTCTTTAAAAAAAAGAGGTTATGTGAAATATTGGAATTTTATTTCGAGGCGTAGTATTTCAAGACAGTTAACTACACTTATGGTGTCAACAGCCTCTTGTTGGCAGTATGATTTTATTGGCTCCATGGAATAACAGCAAGAATTTACTATTGCTTCTTTCTTTTATGACACACACAGAAAAAAAAAATTGACACATTTGCACAAGACCAACCAGAATCATTTTAACCTATCAAAATTGATGGGAGGCCTTCACTGCCGAAGTCACTGCTGGGTTTTCACAATTCATTGCAGACAATCTGCTACTCCCATTATGATAAAGGAGAGAAGAGTCATAATCAGGGAAGAAAGCTAGATTAATACTTGTAATTATCATTGAATTATTTAGCCTGCTATAGGATTATTATTAGTAGTGTCATTTGATAATTTTCTCTCATTTTAGTAAACACAACTGTGAGTAATTACCCTACCTAATATTTCTCTGTATTGGCTGACTAGCTAGCAAACATTCATGAAAATATCCATTAGCCACACATATAAAATGCTTCATTATGATGCTGTTGAATCAGAACATACCACTACCTGATCCTGTAGCTCTTTGAGGATTTGCAAATCAATTAATTCTATGTTTATTGGATTCTTCCCATACAATTAGAAAATTTATAATAGAGTCCATGAACATTATTAGTTTTACCATTTTAAACCAGCAATCACACTTTGATTTTTACAACAAAAGCAGAAATATAAACACACACATTTGGATCTGTTTTCTGTTAGTCTGTCTGGACTTCAAAATCCTATTCCTCAAGATAATGCACACCAAAGTTCTGGATTAAACAAGAAATTAGATGGCACCTGAACACTTGGTTTAATATTCTCAAATGGACTATGCAACTTATTTCTTACATTATGACATTGTTTTACAAAGATGCACACTTTTATAATGTTAGTATTTGTAATAATCAGTAAAGTCAATTAATCATGATTAAAAATCAAACATAAAAATTTCTACTTTTGGCTTTTGCCCCCTCCATTTAGAACTTATTTATAGCCTGATAATTCAAAGGTCCCTATGTTTATGAAAATCTGGACAGAAATAGCTCTAAGATCCCATTCAGAACTTGATATTAATCTAAGTCTTTTGGCTCCATTTATCCTGAGGGCAAAGAGTAGGACAAAGGATTTGAGTACTGTTAGTTTATCTGGGAGATTATCCAAGGTAGAAAAGAATGGGAAAGTGATACAGTGAAGAAGCAAATTTGTCAAAGAGGTACGTTGTTGATATAATTGTTGTTGAAAGAAAATGAAGGCTTGCTTTTACTGAAAGGTCCTGAGAAACTTCTTTAAGTTGTCCTCATGAAGAATTGAAAACTGACAATTTTATCTATGGTTCTTATTTCCACTTCACTGAGAGCTGTCCTCAGAGGACATTTACTCTCCTACACTTTGGGGTTGTGTTGGACAGACACATTCTAAAATGAGAGAGAGAACATGAGATGCTATCAGTGTTAAGTAACTGCAATTTCCCATGGAACTATCCACCACAGGTTTGGCTATAATCAGGTGTTGGGCCTTGATATCAGAGGGATTTGAGGCAGAATCATTAGGTTAATCATTATATCTGAAATTTCCAAAAACTTCAACTGATGAAACTTTGATTATAAATCTATAAATATATCATTAAATCTACAGTATTCAAATTATTTTCATAGAAATACACAGACAACGCATCAATTGATTAATATTTAAATGTTACAAAATACTGAACTGAAAGAATTTGGTCATATAACAACGTGTAAGAAGTAGAACTTAGGTTTAGGTTAGAACTCAGGATGCATTGGAGACTCAGTTAAGAAATTGAATGGAGGGACGCCTGGGTGGCTCAGTGGGTTAAGCCACTGTCTTTGGCTCAGGTCATGATCCCAGGGTCCTGGGAACGAGCCCCAAATCGGGCTCTCTGCTCAGCAGGGAGCCTGCTTCCTCCTCTCTCTCTGCCTGCCTCTCTGCCTGCTTGTCATCTCTCTCTGTCAAATAAATAAATAAAATCTTAAAAAAAAAAGAAATTGAATGGATGTCTGACTATCTTATAGGTTTGCTAAAACTCAGTGACTTTGAGTTCACGTGTGGCTATGCAGGACTTTTTAACTTTCTCTAATAAGTTATTAGATTTGATTATCTAATGGCAGTAAACGATGGGCAAAAGCAAAGTACAAACCCCATAAAGACAAAGACACTC
Source organism: Mustela lutreola (assembly GCF_030435805.1). Taxonomy (NCBI): domain Eukaryota; kingdom Metazoa; phylum Chordata; class Mammalia; order Carnivora; family Mustelidae; genus Mustela; species Mustela lutreola. The sequence continues at coordinate 91,727,759 of NC_081292.1, read as the reverse complement.
AGTATGAGAAAAGAGTAATAGATAAGAAGAATCAATGCATTTGAGGAAAGTGGGAATTGAAATACACAATAATTGTTGATTTTGTTTAGATGGAGAAAACAAAACTAGCTTGCAAGAAGGAAATAACAGAAGACATGTTGTGATGTGAGACAGAATCCTGGAAAAGGCAGTAACGTGGAATAAAGGAGTAGGGAGAGCATATCAGGTAATTTGGATAGGAAGGAGTTAGGAGATAATTGCTTGATAAATTTTATATGGCCCACGTAAATGCACAGATTTCTCTTCTTTAATTTATATGGAGAACAGGGTGTCCTTTCTCTTCCCTTTCAGAGCACCAGAGGTGTACTCTTTCAGACTGAAAACCTGAAAAGCTCAGGACTCAATTGCTTAAGCACAGCTGAGAGGACATATTTCAATTAAGATTCACATTTTGCTGTATGTAGTAGACTTTCAAAAGTGGTTTAACCATATTTTTTCATTTAACAAGAAGATTACAGAGAGTGTTTTCTGGTGTTGGTTCAGAGTCTTAAGAAAGTCAAGTGAACTATCTTAGAGGTTTTCATGGCTTTTTATTCACAGTTGCAAAAACTGCTGTTGGAGTTCTCACTATTAAGCCCACATTTCTGGCAGAAAGATAGAGGTAAAAGAGCATGATAGCTTGTACGACTGATACTTTGTCATATGGTTACAATATCACTAGAAAAGAGACAATAAAATATTTGATGTTGTTTTAAGTTTCCTTGTTGTCAATCCCTCAGTGCTTTCTGATATTAAAGGAAAAAGTAGATGGATATTGACCTGGCAACTATCAACACCTGTCAGTCTCTCTTGGATAACCAATATCTCTATAATCTCTACTTCCCAGTAAAAAAAATATATATATATTCATAACCCACACTGTGCGATCTCAAGTTACTGCACCAAGATAAAATTACAATGATTTTCAGTTGTTCCAAATGGACAGAATACGCTTCCTTATGATATCATGTCTTATAAGATAGATAATTGGCTTGCTACCAATATACCCAGATGTGACTGTGGAAGAGACAGGAAAAAAATAATAATATTTATTTATTCCTTGGGTTGACCCTGTTTACACAGATGCATTACTATTAGAAAAGGTTGGTTTGGGACATTGGAATGAATTTACTTAATGGGTCTGTATGTAATTGGGTGGGAGGAAATTTTTAATTTCTACAAAAATTATTAGAATTCTATCTTATTCTCTTTTGTTAATTTTCACATGTTAACAAAGCCAACGTTTTTTTCTAGCAGACAAGATCTTAAATCCTAACGAAACTCAATTATTTCCTTTTTTTTTTTTTTAAAAAAAAAGCCTCATCTTCTCTCATGCTGCTTTAAATACAACTCAAAAAAAAGGAGCTAAGTGGGGCAGTAAGACCAGACTTTTTATTTTATTTCATTTATCTTATTTTTAATTAAAAAATTAAAGATTGTATTTATTTATTTGAGAGAGAGAGCATGAGTGGGGCAGGGGGAGGTAGCTGCAGAGAGAGACTGTGAAGTATACTCCCTAATGAGCAGGAAGCCCGATATGGAGCTCGATCCCAGGGTCCTGACTGAGATCATGACCAGAGACAAAGGCAGATACATGTGCAAAATCCCTTTCTCTCTGGGAAACAATACTTTACAAGAGATGTTTGAAAAAGTACTGGGGAATCAACTTTAATAGGAGGCACAAAAATTTAATTGACTTTTGTAAAGCTACAGGGATTCAAATGATGGGAATCCCAGCCCGTTTAGGTTGTGGACCACAGAGTATTCTTCTCTATAATATTTTATTTTCTTCCATGTCTACTAACTCCAGTCCAAGTTCACTGATCTCTTTTTAGATAGTGCAAAACATGGCAAAGAATACCAAACGAGTGCCCAATATTCTACATTTATTACATCATTTCTAACATATAGAAGTGTGTTATCAAGGCTGGTTCTGTGAAAGAACATAGTTATGCTAAAGTGTGTTTTGTTCTCCAAGAAATTAAATGCATGATTATCACGCAATTATAAAATACTTGTGTCAAGAATTTTTATTCAAAAATTAATAAAAGAAGCAGATATTAAAACTAGTTCACATGGTTATTTGGGATATAAGCAGAGTTGTGCAGCAGAAGTGCTCTGGGCCCATAATTTGGGATATAGCATTTATGTTTTCTAATGAAATATCACTAATTTGCATTATTGTTAACAAGAATCTTGTGCATTACCATCAGTTTTCTACATTATAACATTATAACTTCTTGCTCTACTGTTTGTAAATAACTTTGTCAATAGCAAGCTAATAAATGGGGTGACTCCAATGGATTGAGATCATCTCCAGAGTTTCTGCTACATAATGCCCAGGACTCCATTGAAAGGACACCTAAGAATTTATTTTGCCCAAAAATTTGATCATTTTTTTCACTGTCCTTACCTATTATCCAAACCTAGTCCTTTTGCTTCACCTTTCAGTCTATGGACAACCCTGTATCTGAGTGAAAGGGGAGACTGATCACCTCCCATTAGCCAGAGATGCCCAGAAGGGGAGGGTATCCAACCTGTTTGAATCTGAAGAGTGCCTGACTGTGTGAATGTGTCTGTATGGCTCCACCACTTCTGCTACGGAGTCTGAGTGGGCTGCACCTTGAGTCTCGCAGGGCGTCATATGGCATAACGGTCATCTACTCCACGGAGTAGCCTGGTCCGGGGTTTATACGGACAGGCCTTAGCTAAGACGCTCCTAAATTCCCATGAGGGATGGGAACAGGACAGCAGGGGAAAGATCCCCCTCCTTTGTCTGCGACATCATTCATGATGGGAGGGAAACCCAGGAAACTCCTATCTTAAGACTGCACACTTAGAAATAAAATAAAAAAGGGAAAGACACTGGTATAAAAAGCTGGTTTTCTTTCTGTTTAAAAGGGGCAAAGTTTTCTTAGCTAATTGATCTGTTAAAAAGTGTAAAATGGTTTTCTCTTTGCCTGCCTGGAAAATTCAGTTCCTATGTTTTGTTTTATCAGGTGTTAAACATCCCTAATTATATTTAGGCATGTGTTTTTAAACTTTCTAAGGTTTTAGCAATTGTTGACAAGATTTAAACCAATGATAAACCTTGGGTTACATTTGGGAAAATACTATAACTATTCTAGAGATTCTATGCACTTCCTAAAGTTTTAATGTTTTGAGAGATCATCGCTTGATATTGTAATTATGGGAATGTTATATGTCACAGAAACTGTAACCTGATTTTCTTGCAGCTAAATTGTAAACTCCCATGTCTCTTTAGCTCTAACCATATCCATTCTGAGTTTTTGTCATTTATAATTGTTTTAATTCTCTTGTAAAATGAGTTTTATCTTCAAGGAGATTCCTATAAAGGACTTTCAGGACAAATACAGATATTTAATATACTTGAAAATCCTAAAACTGAAATGGGTAAGAATTTCCAGAACTAACTAAAGCTGCATTCACCAGATTTAGTAATATGGAACTAAATGAACTAAAAGATTATAATGTTGTGTCTCTTAATGTTTTGTCTTACTTTAAACATTGCTGGTTCTCTCTAATGTTTGCTCTTCCAGACCAGGGATACTTCCTCCTAGTTATCTGTAACTTTGAGAGATGTGAAAGTGCTCAAGGCATTCAAATTTTCTCTCTATATGAACCCTCTGAAACCAAAAGGTCTCAGTAAGTATTCTTTCTTCCATGGCAATCAGTCATTTGCATAAGTTCAATAAGAATCTGTTCTCCTTTAACAGGACACCATTGAGAACTGGTTATTTTACCAAGGCTTTGACTGGAATGTCATATTTGAGAAAGACATGCATAGACTCAGATATGACCAAACAGCTTTAAGGAACTAACGTTGACTTTATGAAACCTGGAGCCATAAAGCCCCTTGGGACTTTTGGCCTGATACCTTGCTTACAGAGTTCCCAGCAGCCTCACCAGGTGAGTAAAGAATGTCACTCTTTGGTAGGTGCGAAAACTCAGAAGAGGAACTCGCCCAAATCAACAGGTATTGCAGGCAAGCCTGATGGCAAGTACAGGGCTTGGCTTCTGGCCCGGAGAGGCTACTAAAAGTTCAACCCAGAGATTCCTTATAAGAAGTTCCAGCAAAGCAGATTCTAAAAGATCTATATGATCACACTCAACTGTTCTTGCTGAGCTTATGTAAATAATGGGCCAAGTTTGTTAAAACTGGACTTGTTTCACAAGTGAATTAGTCCTGATTTGGCTATCTCTGTAAATGAGGGTTATTTTAGAGAGAAAAATTATATTTTAGTAACACATCTTTATGGATGTTAAATTCTAGATTTGATTGTCTTTAAATGATTACCTAAGCTAAACAATTTGAGGTAAACTTCAGAGAAGTTACACATTAGCTCATTTAGATGATCTTCTTGCTTTTTTATTTTGTGGGGATATTAGTAGAACCCCTTCACACATGATTAAACAACTGGAAAATGGGATTGATTCCCTTACAATTGTATAACTTAACTAACACCTTATGTGTGGCTGGGATAATGAAATTGCCTAAAAGCCAGCCTATTGCACTCCATAGGATTAATTATGGACTTGTGGAGACAATGGATGACCCCACTTTGTTTATGAATGGATTGTATGATGCATGGGGGACTCCCCTTATCTCTTGACAAGTATTCTCACTTGCCAGTGATCCTCTGTAATCAGGATATTGTTAAGGCTGGGCCACTCAAAGGTCTTCTTATTGGTTTCATCCCTTAGTCATATTTATCCTAGAGGCCACCTCTGTTGAGGTGCGATTGCAAACAGATGCTTTAGCTAAGCATAGAACAGCCCTCATAAAAGGCACCTCAAAGCTCACGATGGAACAGTCCCTGACTGTAATAACTTCACATCAGGTCCAGATTTGTCTTAGAAGCCAAAGGCCACCAATGGATTATAGAGGCCATCTAATTAAATATTGGACTATGCTTATAGATATGCCAGAAATAATACTTAAAATTTGTCAAACTTTAAACCTAGTTACCTGTATGCCTGAACTTGACCATTGTACTTCTTTCTCTATAGAGCAAAAATGTTCAGAGGTTATTGATCTTACTTACTCTATTTGTCCAGATTTAAGATGCCCCTGTTAAAAATACGAATGACAGTTGGTTTTCTGATGACAGTAGTTTTCATAGAAAGAATAAGAAAAGCTAGGTGTGCCATAGTGCTCACTTGCACTTTGCAATTGCCAAAGCCTAAGAATTAACATTTATACTGACTCCAAATATGCTACATGCCCATGGAGCTATTTGGAAGAAAGGGGATTGCTATCAAGCCATAAATCCCCAATCAAATATGGGCCTAAGTTTCAAAACCCTCCTTATCGCTATACTAAGGATGGCATATACTAAGGATGGCATATACTAAGGATGGCATCTGAGATACATATCTGTGGCTTACACCCACGATTGGACAGCTCAGTCAGAAGGCAGTTTTATGCTGGGAACAAAGGAATCATACGAGTGGTATTGGGCAAATAACACACGATGTCTAGGATGGCTCACTAGAAATGTGTCCCCAAATAATAGTACTTCAGGCTACTGACTGGTTTGCTACTGACTGGGCAAGGCGACCTGGCATCAGATGGCCAGCTCCAAACGGAACCCACTGGATATGTGGAACCAACTTGTGGCCCTGGCTTCCTCCAGGGTAGATAGGTCGCTGTACTTTAGGATTTCCCTGAATTCATGGGTGCATTACTAAAACCATTACAACCCCAGCTAATCTCCCCAACTTGAAATAAAGATGGACGCGATCTGTTTTTAAATGGTATGATCACTTAGCATCCATTTTTGTTCCATCTGCGGGACTAGAGGATGTCATGTGTCATGTAGAAGCCTTTAATAAATATACTACAAAGGCACTCAATGATTCACTAAATGGCATCTCCCTACTTAATACCGAATTGTCACAGATACGCAAGGCAGTCCTACAAAATAGGATGGCCTTAGATGTCCTGAAAGCAGCCCAGGGTGGCACATGTGCAATTATCAAGACAGAATGTTGTTTGTACATCCCAGACTATCACAAAAGTATCACAGGACTAATTAAGGATATGAATGCCCAGATTAAGGCTCTACAAGGTCCCTCTCTCTCTTTTAGTGATTGGTTAAGTTCCTGGCTTGGAGGAGGGCTATGGCCAAATCTCCTTTTCGGGCTTCTTATTCTTATCGCCTTATTAACCTTAATATGTTGCTTTGTTCCATCTTTCTCTACTTGGTGCCGAGACTCCATTGCTGCAATGACTACACCACGACAGACGATCCTTATTGCACGCGAGGACGCCTCTTCACTGTCAGCGCTGGATTCAGCTGCCTCCACCTTTCGTAACTCCCTTATACATTCCTACCCTGATCAATATTGACCCCAGTAGGTAGGGACAGCTCTACGCCCCCATTCAGCACGAAGAAGTTACAGAAGATGAGACCTTCCACCTTCAACCCCCTTAAAGATTTAAGGGTCAAAATTGTTCAGGGGGGAATGAAGGAGCAGGAGGCTGGCTGAGGACAAAGCAAAAGCTGGCGCCTTGCACCCCCCCTTCACCCGCTCCCCTCCATATGTGTAGCATTCCTCAGGCACCCCTGACTGCCATAAAATGATAAATAGTTAACTTGCAGAAATCACAGTCCTGCAGGGTAGGAGTCTCCCTAGGTTTGCAAATGTCCTTGAAATTTACAACAAAGAAGTTACCTTACCTTTGATAGCCGGAATGTAACATTTCACCAGGAGACTCCCAATTGTCTTTATGTTAGTGCCTCATTAGAGAGAAAGTGGCCTTGGCTTGATAGTAACCAGGCCTTCAATATCCTGATAGTGCTTTTTTTTCCGCATGCGTGGGCTAACCGGCCGGTTCTGCTTCTGTAAGATTGCTTTGTCTGCTTTCGCGTGCGGGTCCCCTGACCCAATCCACTGACGCCAAGTATGCCTGTTCAAACTATCAATCAATCAGCTCAGCCCCACCCGAAACTTGTTTGTATCTGTCTATAAAAATTCTGCACCGACCCAGCTCCGGACCTCTCGGCGTTATTGGCAAGGAGCAGCGCAGAGGTCAGGTTCGAACCTGCAATAAACGACACTTGTTGCTTGGCTTTGACTCACGTCTCTGGTGGTCTTTTAAATGGGGGTAATATTCAGTTGGCATTACACCCCCTCTCAAACATTGTTTATTTCTGTGAATGCTTTTCCTAGTTGGTTTCAGGGCAAGAGCACTCTTCATGGGGAAGGGGGGAAGGGCAGGACCCGAAGAGAGACCTAGTGGACTCTGACCTGAACCGAGAGCTAGCCTCAGGGCTCAATCTCAAGAGCCTGAGATCAACCCCTGAGCCAGAACCCAGAGTTGGGCACTTCACTGAAGGTGCCGCCCAGGTGCTCCTCAGCTGTTGTTGACCCATTTCTGGAGACGGGCGCCTGCGTGGCTCGGTTAGTTCATCGACTGCCTTGGGATCAGGTCATGACCCCGGGCAGGCAGGATCTCCTACCACCTCCCGCTCCCAGATCCTTGGGGAGTCGGCTTCTCCCACTGACCATCTCCTCTCTCATGCTCTCTCTCACTCATTCTCTCTCCATGAAAGAAAGACAAGCTTTCCAAAGTGTCTGGAGCCTTGTTGGATGGGCTTGAATGTGGTGGATCTCAGGGAGTTTTCTCATCGCATGCAGACACCTTGAGGATAGCCATGTCTTTCTAAAAGGATCCCTTGTTGTTCTGCAATGGTTTCTTTCTCTGTTCACGGATCGGGTGTCTTTCCATTGTCTCTTCTCAAGACCTCGGAAAAGCAGCCTTTGAGGATTCCTTTGGGTACATACGGACTAGCCCTTTTCATCCTTTCTCTTTCCACAAAATCTATACTAGCCTCTGCATCCCCCTATGTAGAGTTTATTTTTCACTGCCCTATCCAGGTCTTTTCTTTCAATAGAATTTCAGTCGTTCATTCTGAAGGTCATTGTTGAAAAGTTAAAGATGAAGTCTACTAACTCGCTAGGCGTATTTTCTTTTTCCCATCTATTCCTTCCTCCCTTTCTATCTATACACATAGATATATATAGGAATACATATACACACACACACGTGTGTGTGTGTGTGTGTGTGTGTGTGTGTATGTGTTTATGCATATGAAGTATCCCAGTCCTAAACCCCAGCACCTGGGAGCATGACCTTATTTGGAAATAGGGTCCCTGGAGATGTCACTAGCTAGGATGAGGTCATATTTTTGTAGACTGGGCCTCCAATTCGGGAGGACTTGTGCACTTCTAAGAAGGGAGAGTGCGGATACACAGATATGCACTGAGGGAGAAGGCCCGGTGAAGAAGTCCAAAGCCAGAGCAACGCTTCAAGCTGGAAAAGGGGCCTGGAGTAGATCCATCCACAATACCTACAAAAGGAGCATGTTCTACCAACACTGTAGCCTCTAGAAATGTGACACTGTCCACTTCTGTGGTTTCAGCCTCCAGGCTTCTGGTATCTTGAAATAGCAACCCTAGAAAACTTATATATATATGTATATATATACATATATATATACATTTATTTATTCATTCTTTTACCTAATAAAATATTTTTTCAGAATCTCAGTCTTCCTTCCTTTCAATAGAATGTTATTCACATTCTTTTGGTGCCTCCTGAACAATTCGACCACGTCTACCTCTTCAATTTGCATGAAAGTTATTCATACCTAACGTCGTGTGCCATTTCTTTAAAAACAGTTGGCATCTTTTTGCAGTTTCCAGTGTTTTTGGTTTGAGTATCTGTTTATAGGCTGATAAAGGTAACTTTCATCCTACTCTTTCCTTCTGTGTTTATTTCTTTCTAGGAAAGTATATTTACTACTCTTTAAAAAGAGGGACCTAGAAAAGCAAAATGGTTCTTCTTTGTATGTCTACATTCCCTTTCCCCATTTTTTGTTACCTCTCTTTAATGTCTCCCCCTGCTCTGAGGCACTGCATGTTCTAAGCAGCCTCAGGCAGGCATATCTCTTTCTGAACGTCAGACTGACGCTGAGTACACATACGGAATAAGGCATATTTTGAGTCTTTGTATAGAATCGTTCCTCTATTGCTTTGCAATGAATTACCCCCAAACTTAGCAGCCCAACCTATATATTTAAGTACTTATGATCTCACACCGTTTATGAAGGTCAGGCACCTGGAAGCTGTCGAGCTGTGTGTTTCTGCCTTGAGGTATCTCATGAGATTGCCATCAAATAGCCGGCTGCAGCTGTTTGAAGGACATGTGATGATAGACAGACCTCAAATCTGTGCAGGTGGCAGGTGTGGAGGGCTTCAGTTCCTTGCCACCCGGGTATCTACAGGGATACCTGCATTTCCACAAGAGCTAATGATAAATGAGAAAGAGAGATAAAGGGAGGGAGTGAGAGGGAAGGAAAGGGGGAATAGAAGAAGAAAGGAGAGAGAGAGAGAGAGAAAAGAAAGAGAGGAAAAGAGAGAGAGAACAAAACAGAAGCCTCAGTGTCTTTCATAACCTAATTCTGTAACTGATTTACCCCCAATTCTGCTATATCCTGTTAGTCACACCAGATGTGGGAGGGTACAACACACATGCAGATACTGGGATGTGGAAATCTTCGTGGTCCTCCCCGAGGCTGGCTAGCACACTGACTTGTGCTTTTCCCCCCACACAATCTAACATCTTTGAAATTGGGATACATCTTACAATCAAAGGTATAGCATGGTTTGAAAGGCAAAATTCCCATTTAACAGCATTTAAATCGTCGTAAGCCTTATCATCATGATTTGAGAATATGCTATCCTGGGATATTCGGGCTTTCAGGAGGCTTCCTGGCTCCTGGCAGCTTGCCTTGACCCCAGTCTCTCACGGCCCCACCGTGACAGTCCACTTGCCACCTGCCAGATGTGCTCGGCTCCTGTCCTGTGCCCTTGCTCACCACACCACCCCTTCTGATGTGCCCTTTTCACGACTAAATGATCACACCAGGTACTGAAGCCTCCAGAAGATTTCCTGGACCATCCGGAAGCATCACAGTCTTCTCTTGCTATAGGATTGTCTATAGTCCTAGCTACTGCTTCCATCCATTCATCAGTACTTATGCTTCTGGTCTTGTAGACTTGCTGCACTTTCTGTGTAATAAATGTTGCTGTATGCATTTAGCCTTAAAAGCAGAATTTCTGGACTCTTCATAAAACATAAAGTCTTCCTTCCTCAGGTGAAACTGTAAAACTAATCCGGCACACATCAGTAATGGACAGCTATCCAAGAATGCACAAGCTCACTGTTATAAACCGAAGCTGCAAAGACCACTGTTTCCAACGTTCATCAAACTGATGAACATTCTGTTCCCTACAACTTCAACATTCTAAGATTTGCTTAGACAAGTCTTTGAAGTGCACCATCGCATAGGATGGGGAAGGGGTGCCTGCTCTTTTTTACTCGCAAAAATAGGGGTTATGTCCAGTCACTGTGTTAAGAATAAAAGGTCAGTACTTCGTGACACTCTTGTAAGTGGCTTAATTTGTTGCCCTTTTTTTTTTTTTTTTTTTTCAGGTTTAATTCCAACAGGTGAATTGATGTTCTCTATAGAAAGCAGGTTGAAAAGGGGGAGTGGATAAAATGCATGAACTTCCATTGAAACCCAGTAGACAAGATTGTTAAATTTGAGGATTTTCTTTCAGTTATTTGACTGCTCTGAAGGAAAGCTGTGCTGGACCATTGCCAGGAAACAGTAGGAAAGACCCAGGCCCATTCTTTTTGGCGGCAGGCTGGAAAGCATTTCTATCATTGCATGTATGTATGGGAAAACAAATCATCACTCTTGCCTCACATTATATCCAAAAATTAACTGGAAATAGATTGTAGACTTAAATGTAAAGGCTAAAACCATAAAACTTTCAAAAGAAAATGCAGGCGGAAATCTTCATATTCTTGGGGTAAGCATGGCTGGATCGGGCCAGGTACACTATTCCCTGAGCACCATTTTTCAATTCAGGGCACAGGAAGATTCAAGACTCTTTTGGTCTTGAATCTAAGCCATGCTGACTCACCTAGCCCTCAATACCTATCACATTTGATTGAACTCGGTTCTTATCTGTTGTCAGTCTAGGTTAGAACCCAGAAGGATGATTCATTGACACCTTCCCTGATCTCTAAGAGCACAGAGTCTAATATTCTTCAGTTTTCCCAGACTTGGGAATAAGTGCCTTGCGGGGACATTGCAAAAAGGTGGATGAGAGGTTGTCTACAAAACACCCAGGTCTCTAGGAGGAAGACACCTCAGATTCACAAGGGTCCACTAGCATAACTCTTTTTCCCAAGAATATGTTCTGACCTGTTGCCAAGAACCTGTCTTTGATCTGTCTCAGGATGTCTGTGTTTAAACGCCCAGAGTTAATGATTGGGTTGGTGGTTGACATGAGGGGATGGTCACTGAACAAAGGCACCCCACCTATCTTCTGCTCTCTGACTTCCTCCCTCTTCTCCAGGTCCCCTATAGCATGTGACAAGCAGAATTAGCTCACATAAAGCTATCAAAGAACTCTCTCATTAACTTAGCCCCCAGGTGTCAAAAGAAACAGCTTAAGTCCCTGAAACATGAAATGAAGATGTGTCCCCACCTTAACGATGTAACACCCCTTCCCTCACATGATGCACACCGTGGGAAGCTCTAATCACATCCATTAGGGACCAAGTTGCTGAGCATATATCAAAGGAATAGGACAGAAGTGAGGAAAGATAATTATGTTTAACAAATGAATTAAAACAATTATACAACCACCCACTGAGTACAGAGCTTTTTGAGCTCTGCTTCAAGTAGGATATGAAAAGAATCAGCTGAGAAATCGTATTGCAATCAAAACTGGTCAGCACTTTCAGAGAACATTTTTCTGCAGGATCAGAATGCAGATATTATTGGTTAGAGAAATCTAAAAGGTGCTCTCTTATCAGATATCTTGTGAACCTACAGTAAATGATTCCCAGTAACATTAAAACCCAATAATAACTGTTTCAAGACATTAAAACCCCACTTCTGATGGTCAGTGGTATCGTTTGTCCTGTTTCTTGTAATTTGAAACAGCCAGCATCCTTTGGACACTCTTCCTACCTCTGAGGAATTTTCCCATGTTGACTTTCTACCCCAAGAGAAGCCAGAAATTACTTTGCAAATGATACAAGGTCTGCCCATCAGATGCACCCACATGAGGCTCTGATGGGAGAAGAAGAAGCAAGCACCAAGTAGGTAGGATCTGTTTCTAAGGATGGATGCAAAAGACTGGAGTTCTCTGAGCAGCCATGCCCACGGTTCCATCCAGGGTCAACTGTTGGGGTATCACTGCACTATCTCCCCTGGGCAGTCCTGTGGTGGTACAGCCCCAGAACCTGGCATTGGCCCTCCGGGCATTCTTCAAGGCCCTTGATAATGTTCAATAAAGTTCTTTTCTGTTCAAACTAATTACATCATTGGCTGATACACATTTTGCTTTTCAGAAGTAAAGAATAGGGGAAGAACTCATAAGTGCTTTGAAAACTGTAAAAGACTGTACCGATCTACGGGAGCAACTACAGTGCTTGGCTTTTAAAGGCAAGAAGCAGCAACCTAAGCTTGCAAATAAATAGACCACTCACAAGCTTGTTGAATGTTTGGAATTCTACAAAGTAAAACATGTGTCATGGGATTAATGTTGTAGATGTCCCTTCATAGCCAGATGGATGATGAGTTGGGTTTTCAGAAGTTTCCAAAGCTACTCTTCGTGTAGGAACTAACTGAGGCTATTTCTGTCCCCATGCTCTGACACTGGACATTGTCCTTTGGGGGGCAGATAGCAGGAAACCCCAAGTTGGTGGGACGATGCAGGTTTTCAGTCCGGGCCTGGCATAGGTCCCAGCCAAGAGCCAGCATGGCCCACCAGGGACATCACCCACACTCCTTCCTTTGTTAAGCTGAATAATCTTCCATTGTAATTTATTTATTTATTGCATTGCAATTTTATTTATTTATTTATTTATTTATTTATTGCATTTCATTTATTGATATAATAATATAGCATTATAATAATATTTCATATATTATATGTAATATATCATATCATTGGCTCTCTCCCGTCTCTTCCCATAAGGGCACTAATCCCATTGTTAGGGCCCCACCACCATGACCTAATAATCTCTTAAAGGCCTTATCTGTAAATGTCATTACACTTGGCACTTGGATTAGGGTTCCAACATATGACTTTTTTTTTTAAGATTTTATTTATTTATTTGACAGATAGAGATCACAAGTAGGGAGAGAGGCAGGCAGAGAGAGGGAGGGAAGCGGGCTCCCTGCTGAGCAAAAAGCTCGATGCAGGGCTCGATCCCAGGACCCTGGGATCATGACCTGAGCCAAAGGCAGAGGCTTAGCTCACTGAGCCACCCAGGCGTCCCTCCAACATATGACTTTTGAGAGGGGACACAAACATTCGGACTACAGAATAGCTATATTTTTTTAAATTATTTTTTAAGAAACAGGAATAATTAACCAAAAACCATTAATGTAAAAAAATGATAAAAGTACATTGTATTACTGTAGACTTATTTTGTAACTGCTAATATTCACTTAATATAATCAATCACCTGGGATGATTAAAAAATGTGGACTCAACAGCCCTGGCTGACAATTTGAGTCGGCATCTAAACTGTATCTGTGTTTTATTTTGTGTGTACGTGTATTTTGTGTCTTGAGAAAAATCTGATTACAGAGATAAGTAACTGTAGATAAAGGCTGACTCGTGACAATTTGCCTTAAAATCTCAGAGCACCTCTTAATTTAACCCAAAGTCTTGAAGAAAAGATGAAAAAAGTCTTTGTTTCTAAGTTGAATCACTAAGAAGGTCAAATACGTATTCAGATTCCCAAACAGAAACATGCACATTTTATTATGGCAGCAGAAATTTACACAGTGATGGGTTAGTCCCTCACTTGCTATTGTATAACACTATCAGGTCCTGGAGGAAACCCCAGGGAGGAACATGAATCAAGCTACACCCATTGGGGCAAAATAGTGCACATTCAGCATCTTCGCCTGACCTTTTAAGGGTTACCAGAAGGAGACACTTTGGGCTAAAAACCAACCTGTGCTTTGCTCCCCAAGCAGTCTCCACAGCACACAGCTGCAACCGTGCAAAGGATGGTGCTTCTTTTCCTAATCCACACCCAGGCACCATACAAAGATAATAAGGCACCATACATTCATCAGTGGGAGGGGTCCTTGTGTAATCAGGCATATTGTTTTGATTTTCTATGCACGGATATTTACAAGCCTCAATTTCTTAAAAGAGCAGTCAGAGTTTAAATTTTCCTGGTTAATTGTGTATTTGGAAGGTCGAAGATAGGCACAATAATGCAGAGAAAAAAACGTATTCAATAATCAGTATGAGGATGAATGAACAATGGCTCTATAAGTGAATGTGATGGTGGAAATTCAGGATATATAGCACACCTCGAGTTTTGTTGTCATCATTTTAATAAAAAAATATGAATAAAAACATTTTTAAGACACGTGAGTAAAGACTAGAAGTGCAGTCTTACAGGCTACCCACATCAAATGAGGTCACACATCCATTACATCGAAATTAAAATGGCTTCAAGTTCTCACCCTCTTCCCTCAAAGGAATCTGAAGGTTGAACATTGCTATGCTGTCACTTGGGATGCCATTGTTGGCGCTGTCACCTTGCAAGGACAGAAATATGCACTGGTTATTATGGGATCAGAAGGAAGAATCACAGAAACCTGATTTAGGGGAAGAGGGTGAAAAAAATATCAGGGAAGAATAATTGAACTCCGCATTAGAAACTATTGATACACTTTACATTAACTAAATGAATTTAAATAAAATAAGTTTAAAAAGAAAAAAATCAGGGAAGATGAGTAACCGTCCTTTATTTTCTATATTTTGATACTTTGACCATCATGAGTGCTTGCTGAAGCTGGAAGGACTGCCCCTCCAGGGTTGGTCAGCTCCTAGAGAGAGTTACCCCTCAGCTGGGAGTGAGGTTTTTAAATGCAAAGCAATGAATCTAGAGTCTGAATTCCTGACCACCTTCTCTGTGGAACTGTTACTCAGGGTCTGAATCACACCAGGGCCAAGTACCAGACAACCAGGGACAGCCGTTATACCCCAGCTCCTGCTGAAAGTGTCCAAATCAGCCAGTCACAACTTACCATCCCTACTTCCCCCATTCCTTCCTACAGAAACCACAATAAAGGCTCTTATCCTCAGTCCCATCCTGACGGAACCCGGTGCTCCCCTTTGTCCTCCCCCACCCCTCCCTGGTGGCTGCGCCAGCCCCCTCCTTCTGGGATCTGTGAGTAACCAATTGTCTTTTCAATGGCAGTGATCTCCTGGTCTGTTGGCCTTACTATCCCTAAATGACAATAAAACCCCTAAGTCCAAACAAAGACTTCCTGGAGGAGGTGATTTATGAGGTGTACGATGTGTGAAGAATATCTGGAAGTATTATCTTTGTATAACAAGCCAGAAAATAGGGTTTTAGGCACAGAGAGCAGCAGGTGTGGCCAGATGCAGGTAAGAGAAAGCCAAAGCCATCCACGAATTCACAGGGGCTCATTGTGGTTCAAGCACAGAACCTGCGGAAGGAGCAGGGAAAAGTGGAATCGAAGAGATCATGTAAATGGTGGAAACTGTGGGCTATGTGTTGTGCCTGACCGCTGTACTTCCTCATCTTCCTCTTTCTGGGTACACAAAGCCGTTCACTCTGGATAATTTCCCCTGTGCTTCACAGTATGAAGGTTCCTCAAAGAGGAAAATAGAGTTACCCTAGGACCCAGCAATCCCACTACTGGGTATTTACCTAAAGATACAAATGTAGTGATCCAAAGGGGCCTGTGAACCTGAATGTTTACAGCAGCAATGTCCACAATAGCCAAACTATGGAAAGAACCAAGATGTTCATCAACAGAGGAATGGATAAAGAAGATGTAATAAACACACACACACACACACACACACACACACACACACACGCACGCACAGGAATACTATGCAGCCATCAAAAATGAAATCTTGCCATTTGAAATGACTTGGATGGAACTAGAGGGTATTATGCTAAGTGAAGTAAGTCAATCAGAGAAAGGCAATTATCATATGATCTCTCTGATATGAGGAATTTGAAAGGCAGGGTAGGGGGTCATGGGAGGTAGGGAGGGAAAAAATGAAACAAGATGGGATGGGGAGAGAGACAAACCATAACAGACTTAATCTCACAAAACAAACTGAGGTTTGCGGGGATGGAGGGGGTATGGAGAGGGTGGCTGGGTTATGAACATTGGGGAGGGTATGTGATATGGTGAGTTCTGTGAAATGTTTAACACAGATGAATCACAGACCTGCACCCTTGGGGCAAATAATACATTATATGGTAATTTTAAAAAAATTACACCGGTGCTTTATGCAGTCTGGGGGAGGATGGGCACACATATAAACCCATATAGTGATTGGTCCACCTGACACCAATAGGACGAATCAGAGTCTCCCTGGGATTGATATGTAAATGACAGGAAGACAAGGTTCTCTCTTTAGGCGAGTGACTGGCCTTGCTGGATGGGATTCAGGAGCTGGCAATGGCCATCTTCCTGGACACTTGAAGAGTCTGACCAGAGAAGAAAGCAGCCATATGGAGACAAGTAAACATGAGACATGGACAAAGAGAAAAGTGTTTTGCCGGTTTCCAGTCCCTAGTTCTTGATTCTGAAATTTTAGTTCTGTAGCTCTTCTTTTGATTTTTTAAAAAGATTTTTTCTTTATTTATCTGACAGAGATCGCAAGTAGGCAGAGAGGCAGGCAGAGAGAGAGGAGGAAGCAGGCTACCTGCAGAGCAGAAAGCCCGATGTGGGACTCGATCCCAGGACCCTGGGGTCATGACCTGAGCCGAAGGCAGAGGCTTAACCCATTGAGCCACCCAGGTGCCCCGTCTTCTTTTGGATTTTTATGAACTTCTGTGGTATCCACCCCTACAGGAACCTGGACATTCCTTTGTTTTTTGTTTGTTTGCTTGCTTTTCCCTTTTGGTTCCTCCAGTTTTCTTTGGATTGCTGCCACTTGCAAGCAAAGGGTCTTGTAAAAATACCACACCAAGGAAATTCACACGTCCTTAGGAGCTATTGAGTAAGTTCCTGTAGGGGAAGGACACAATGAGATGCACATTTTAGAGTGATCATCTTAGAATAAGTTTAGAGGATGAATTGGTGTGAGGAGGGGAGGGAAAGGGGCATATTCCTGAAGATGAGATGACAGGTTGGAAGGCCATTATGGTCATTCTGTCAAAGTATGGTGAGTGCCTGAAACAGAAGAGAAAAGGGGGCTGAGGAAAGTATACAAGGTGAGAAGACTAATGAGACTTTATGAAATCTGAGTTTGTGAAATCGGATATTGCTAGGCTTTTAGCACACTTACTTTGGGATCTAATCTTCAAAAATATTTAAATATCTCTGGTGGTGACAACACCATCACCTTTCCAGTGATTAAGAACTCTGAAATCTTAATCTGGCCTGGGCTGTAGAATGTCAGCTGCGGCTTGAGCACAACGAAAAGCCGTTGAAGGGTTTTACACTAGTGGGTGGAGCGTGGTCGTGGGATTCCTTTTGCATTCTTAAAATGTCATTTTTGGCCGCTGTGTAAAAAATGGATAGAGAAAAGGCAAAAATAGAAACAAATCATTCTCCAATATTTACGGAACATCTACTATGTGTCAGGTACTGTTCTAAACCCTAAAGACAGAATAGTTAACAAGAAACAAAATGAATTTGATGTCCTCTTGGAGTTTTCATTTTAGTTGTTGAGTGAGAAATGAAGCAAATAAATATACATACATATCAGGGGTTGATGTGGGGTAGGAAGGAATCTAAGCTGAGTGAGTGGACATGGGGTGTGAGGGTTTAGGGGAGCAGGTTGGAATTTTCTATGGGACTGTGTCAGGGAAGTCTCCCTCATTTGAGGAAAGACCTGGAGGAAATTAAGGAGTGAGCAGTTGTGCTGTTTGAAGAGCATCCCACACAAAGCAAACAGTAAGCCCAAGGTGGGAGCACATCTGGTGTGTTAAAAGAATGACACGGCGACCAATAATGCTGGGCAAAAATGAGCAAGACAGCAAGTGGTAGGAGGTAGGTAAGGAAGGTAGTGGGGTCAGATCACATAAAGTCTTGAAGGCCATTGTAGGGATTTGCCTTTAACTTTGTGCCAGATGAGAAGAGCTTGGATGGTTTTGAAGAGGCTTGACTTGATTTAGATTAGAAAAGGATCGGGGTGCCTGGGTGGCTCAGTGGGTTAAGCCTCTGCCATCAGCTCAGGTCATGGTCTCAGGGTCCTGGCATCGAGCCCTGCATTGGGCTCTCTGCTCATCAGGGAGCCTTATTCTCCCTTTCCCACTGCCTGCCTCTCTGCCTACATGGGTCTCTCTCTCGATCTGTCAAATAAATTAATAAAATCATAAAGAGAAAAGAAAAGAATCACTCAGGCTGCTGTGTGCAGAACAGACTTGTGGGGTTGTGGGGTGGGGATGCTACTTGCATTAATGTAGACTGAGATTTCTATACTGCTGGCATTTGGGGCCACATTAATTTTTGCTATGGGGAGCTGTCCTGTGCACTGACCACTAGATCGCAGGAGCGCCCTTTCCCAATCCCAAGTTGTGACAACGAAAAGTGTGTCCAGGCCCTGTCAAAATCCCCTGGGGGAGAGCAGGTGCACAAAACTCTCCTGGTTGAGGACCACTGATCTAGGTGAGAGGGGGTATTGGCCCAGACCAGAGCAGTAGATGCAGGGGTGGGGAGAAGGGGGGAGATTCTGGGTGTATATTGAAGACAAAACACGCAGGATTTGTAAATATATTAAGTGTGGAGTGTGCGGAAAAGACAAGAGTTGGGATGATTTTACAATTTGGGGGGCCCGAGGCCCTAGAACAGTGACATTACCACTTGCTAAGATGGGAAACACGACGGGAGAAGCAAGTTTGATGGGCAACAGGTGTTTGTTTCTGGAGATGGTGGCTGAATCCACATGGGGATGCCCAACCAGCAGCTGAACACACGAGTCTGGCATTCATGGGTGAGGTCCAGGCTGGAGGCACAAATATGAGCACCGTTAGGACATAGGGTTCAAGCTGTGAGAAGAAGTGGGCTTACCTACACAGTGAGTATGGACAGAGGTGTGTTTGGCAACATGATAAGTCAGCTTCGTGATATCTGTCCCCCGGTGTTTGTCCCGTGAGTATGGATGGGAGTGTGTATGGGACTTAGGACTTGCTTTTAACCAGTAGAATTTGGCAAGGTAAGAAGATGTCACTATTATGATCTCATTATATTAAATCAGACTGTTTTACGGATTGGAGTGAGAGGCTATCCTGGACTTGAAGAAGCAAAGAGCCAAGTTCGGAATCACCTGTGGAGAGAGTTATATGGCAGGAAACTGCAAGCAGACTCTGGGGGCTGAGGATGGTTTCCAGTTAACAGCCTGGAGAATCTCCCTGGCCCGCCCCAGCATGGGCTGCCCCCCAAATCACACAGCTACAAGGAAATGAGTTCTGCCAACACCCGAGTGAGTTTGGAAGCAGAGCCTTCCATAGTGGAACCTGCAGGTGAGAACACAGCTTGGTGGGCGCCTTCTCTCCTCCTTTGAGTGAGACCCAGTGCCGAGGACCCTGGTTAAGCTGTGTCTGGCCTCCTGACAGCTAGAGATGGTAGGATAGTAAACTGAGCTATTTAAAGTTACTAAACTTGTTATTATTTGTTATGAAGTAACTATTAAAAACAAAACAAGAGGCCCAAAATGGAGTTGCTTATGCTAAGCCCCATGTCCCCCAAATCAGACTTAATTATGATTTCAGCTGTCCCAGAAATGGAATCTGAGCTCAGGCAAGCAGACACCACCTGATCCCCACTCCCTCGGACCCCTGCCATCCTCAGAAGCCAAGTCACCTGGCCATAAACAACCTGCTTTGTTTGCCTGACGTGACTTCCTTGCTCCTCCTCTCTCCTGCCTATAAAAGTCTTTCATTTTGTACTGCTCCTCCGAGTTCCTTTCACTCTGCAAGCAGGATGCTGCCCATTTCGTGAATCATTGAATAAAGCCAATAGGTTCTTTAAAATGTACTCAGCTGAATTTTTTATTTTAACACAACAGAAAACTCAAGCAGAAGTTCCGAGTCCCAGATCACAGGACTGATGTCTAAAGGTCAGGAAGCTCAAGAAAACCCAGGCAGGAAAGGAGCCATCATCACTGACCAGTGTGGAAGAGGAAGGGAGAGCCAACATCACGATGAAAAAGATAGAATATTTCCAGAGAAGTGGAGGGACTTCTATGTCTATAGGACTGACAGTTTGAGTTATTTGGATCTGAGGGTTAATCATTGGATTTGGCAACTTGGTGGTGATTAGCGATCATGGAAAATATCTGGGTAGGTGTAGTCATGGGACCAATGACTGTTAACAGTGTCTGAAGTGCAAAAAAAAATTTCAGGGTTTGGATTCAAATGGGAGCAGTGGATATAAAGAGCAGTGAGCAAGTCTGACTTCTGTTTTGGAGATCAAATCAGTTGGTTTTGCTGATGGATTAGATACGAGAAAAGGGAAAGGGGGAATTTATCCCAGGGGCTGAGGCTTTAGCCAGTAGGAGGTGGGGATGCTGTTTACTAAGATGGGGAGACTGGGACAGGAGAAGGTTGAGGAGTGAGCAGGATAGAAATCATGGTGAAAATAAGACTCCTGTTACATATTCATTGAGAAATATGCTGCAGGCAGCTGGCCATGTGAATCTCAGCTCCAAGGGCGGGTTAGGATTAAAGACGTTCACTTCAGAGCCTTCAGCTTCTACAAAGAACTTAAATCAATGATGCTGAATGGAATCGGTTAAAGCAGTGGTTTTTAAACTGGGGCTGGGAGGCAAGGAGTTTTGCTCCCAGGGCCGACTGAACAATATCTGGCAACATTTTTGGTGGTCACCACTTGGGGGGTGCTGCTGGCATCTAGTGGCTAGAGACCAGAGATGCTGCTAACTGTCCTGCAGGGCACAGGACAGCCCCACAGCAGAGAATCACCCACCAGGTATCAATAGTGCTAGGTTGCGAAAGCCTGATCGAGGGAGAGAGAGAGAGAGAGAGCGAAAGCATAGCTACAGAAGACCCAGAATCAAGCTCTTCAAAGGGGCGGAGATGAAATAGAGAAGCAAATTGAGAATACAGGTCCAGGATGGTAGGAAGAGAAACCAAGTGATTAAGAGGGCACTAAGGAAGCGGGAACCTAGAGACACCGAGTACATCCACGTTTGCTAGTGATAGGCGTGTATGGTGCATGGACCGCCTATGAGAATTCATACACCTTGCACATTTTTAAGTGGGCATCTGAAACTTTTTAATCATAAACTTTTCATCACAATATATGTATATTTTATTAACTAGGTGTTGAAAATATTAAACATTTAAAAAATGAGATAGAGGGCACCTGGGTGGCTCAGTCACTAAGCAGCAGCCTTTGGCTCAAGTCATGATCCCAGGGGCCTGAGATGAAGGCCCACATTCCTGATCAGCAGGAAGCCTGCTTCTCCCTCCCTGGCTCTCCCTACTTGTGTTGTGTGTGTGTGTGTGTGTGTGTGTGTGTGTTTGTGTGTGTGTGTCTCTCTCTCTCTACCAAATAAATAAATAAATCTTTAAAAAGAAAATGAGATAGGAAAGGATCGACTTCATTGGAATAACATTTGCTTGCTACAAGTTGATTTTTTTTAAGCAGAACAGTCTCATTTTTTGTTATTTTATTTCCCAAAAGACACTGGAATGGAATGAAACCATTAAAATCCTTACTTGTGCCTTTCCCTATTATGTCCCTAAAAATATGTAGTTTAATTTAAATATGAAGGAATGAGTGTCACTAACCAAAACTGATTGTTATTCTGATGTCAGAGCACTTCCAACATCTGCCCAAATCCCCTTTCTGATGTTAACCTTTACCCTAATAAGGAGAGGAATCCCTAAAAGCAGAGCC
This sequence comes from Mustela lutreola, assembly GCF_030435805.1. NCBI lineage: Eukaryota > Metazoa > Chordata > Mammalia > Carnivora > Mustelidae > Mustela > Mustela lutreola. Next base: position 91,705,740 of record NC_081292.1, on the reverse strand, counting down.
CCAGGACTGCCCACAGAAGGGCATTATTTGAAACAAAACTGGTATTTCAACTTTGGTATCAGCCCAAGTCCTACACTCTAATAAGATCTGAGAGGAGTGTCTTGATCTTCCAGGAAGGAGAGGAGTATCCTGATATCAGACCCAAGAATGGGCATATCATCGATCCTACAGAGCACACATGGAGTTTGGATCTGGAAATGGACTCCCTTAAAATGATCTGCACATAAGGATTCTTTATAGAGATTTTTCAACTACCCTTGGGGACATGGTACCCTACACCCACAGGTGTAGACAAATATTTTACAAGCTATGCTGGGAATGAGGTGGGGAGAGAAATATGGAGGTTGTTATAGGAAGATAGAAGGTTAAAGGAAGTTTTTGTTTTGGGTTTTTTCCTTTTGTTTTTAAGAAAAAGGTCATTTGTCTTCTGACTGGAAGGATCCATTGGAATGAGAACTTGATATTGACCCTGAGAGTGGAGTCCTGGAGAGGGCTGGAGGGAACAAATCCCAGACACAAGGAAGAACAAACCCAATCTGGGGATGTCTGCTCTTCTCAATAAACCTGCTCTGTCTTCAACTCTTTCTGTGTTTCTTGTACATTTCTCCAATTACCATGTAAATTCCATGATGCCAGGGACTTTTCTGTGTCGTTCGCCACAGATTTACAAACACTCAGGGCAGTGTGTAGCACTGACTAAATATTTGTTGAGTAAATGTCTAAAAACAAATTAAAAATGGATACAAATGTAGGTATAGATTTGATTGGGTGGTGGTAAGATAAGGGAATTCCTACACAAAGGGCTTTTATTTTCTTGAAGTGTGACACTAGTCATGAAGTTTTGGAACACAGGTGAGGTTTGGTGGGGTGAGGTCCAGAGCCGATGACCAAGAAAGGATTCTTGAGACGTCTTAGGTGCAAATGGTGGTTTTATTAAAACACAGGGATAGGACCCAAGGGCAGAAAGAGCTGCTCAGACAGAGGCATGGTTGACTGGGAGCTGAGGAAGGTGAGGACAGAGGGGGTGTCCAGAAGGACTGTCATATGCTAAAGAAGAATTTCAGGATAAGGGAGACCTGGTTATTGTAATGTCAAGGCTGTTTTTGCCTCTAATGAGGGAAAGCATGAAGACAGTCGGGAGTTTCCTGGAGATATGTTACATTCCTCCTATCACACATCCTTGTCAGTGGGCTTTGTTGGGCTTAGAAGAAATTCAGTTTTATTACACTTCCCTCCCCCTTAGCCTCCCAGAATTTTATGGAGGGGAGGGTGATGGTGATGTTAGGGCTTCCGGAAACTGAGGTATGGGTGTCTGGAAGTCAGGCTATTGATGAGAAAGCTTCTTCCTTCCTTGTAAGTCGCTAGGACATTCGTAGATGGAGGGAGACTCCTGTCCTGCAGGACTTGGATCTCTATCAGTTAAGCATTGTTTTTCCTTTAGGGCAGCCAGGAGTGCATGAGGAATGTTACACATATGGCATGGGGAGAGGGTGTAGGGTGCCAGTTTCTGCTTTGTCCTAAGCTTGCCTTCTGCTCCCTCATCCCTAGGACAGGAGCTGGGAGTGAGGTGACATAGTTCAGAAGAGGTGGGGGTAGGAATTGTTGAGGCAAGTCTTGAAGGTGTGAAACGGTCATCCATTAGAGGGAAAGCAAACTCACCAGAGAGACAAGGGAATTTGAAGCCAGGGATGAGTATCCACTGGAGAATTGTAGTCAAGTGTTTTAAAGTACAGCAGTTTGGCTCAGCTGTATGATTCCTTCCTGGTTTCTGGTGCATGCCGCTGGCATTGGTAGAATCATTTCTAAAGAAACAAAGCAAAAGAGGATAAGCCTTTCTTTCACAAACTATGATGAATCAAGTTTTGAACATGCTGGGCTTTGAGGCACAGGTGGGACATCAGTGAAATGGCATGAGTAGGTAGTCAGTTACACGGGTCTGGTGGGTAGGAAAGAAACAGATGGTCATATATCAGTGGGAGAGATGTTGGCTAGGTAATGGGAGCTGAAACCAAGGGCACAGTTGATATCACTACAAGAGAGGGTAGCTTGGAAGAGAAAGGTTAACTGAACCCCCGGGGAAACCCTGATGGGAATGTCACATGCATTTCTCAGGCATGCCAATGTTGACACAGATTACTGTAACTCCTGGGGGCCAGAAGCCATGTCTTTGAGATTCATTCATTCTCTGCCTCTGGCATAGCGTGGGCCACATTGAAGGTAATTCTAAAATTCATTCCGATTTGATTTCATTGCACTTTTCATTTACCAGAATCTTGTCATGGTTTGCTAGTGTATCATTTTCTCGAAAAGATTAAATAAGGACCATTTTACAAATATGAGATGAATGCCTGAAGGGATTTTGTTTAATTCATTCATTAGCTCGGGAACCACTAAGATGTTACCACCACTTCAAGCAAGAATCTCAAGGCAGACACATATACAATCAGTAATACTTAAACGAATTTGCTTTGATAGATGCAAATAGATATGCAAATAGAATGCAAATGGATGCAAAACTGCCTTCTACCAAAGGAAAGGGGGTCAACTGTACTTCCAGTGGACAAAATTCATTTACATATAGCTAGACAAGATCATCTGCATCCACATCAATTATGTACAATCTATAGAGTTGCGAAATAGCTCAAAGACAAGAAAGGCACAGAATATCCCATAGAATTGGTCAGCCCAGAAGGGTACATGAGACAACACCTGTTTTCACTTGGAAGACACTATAATCTTTTAGGTTCATTTCAATGTCTTTCGTGATTTTGCCTATGCTTTAAAAGAAAAAAAAGTTACCCTTATCATTCTTATTAGTTTGAAAAAAAACTAATAAAATACTAGTCTGTTATAAAATACACATGGAAGAATGTTCTGGCACTATCATACCCAATTTGGGGTACTAACTGATTAGGAAGATGAGGCAGAATTTGGGAGCCCCTAGAATGAGTCTGTTTCTGGTTGGAATGGGAAACATTTAAGAATCAAACTAAATGATCTCAAATCCACTCTGGAATGAAACAGGTTATAAGGAAAATACAGAATATGTTGAAATGGACCTGTTGGCTCATTGTGAGCTTTCCTGGTCAAATGGAGACCTCTACCATGATGCTTGTCCTCCATGTCCCACCCATCCCATACCTGCTATCCTGGCACCAAAGGGCCACCAGACTTTAGGCTTGGTCTTCAGTTCCAAATGGAAACCCTCTGTTCCCACAGTAGTGGACAGGATGACTCTGGTTGCTGGTGGAAGCGTCAGCTGCTTTAGTCCAACAGTTCAAGAGAGGATCAGAAGAGCATAAGGACGATATTGGAAAAAAATGCTCAGAAGAATTTCCAGAACACAATATTTCTCTTTGCAATTTTTGAGTGTTCTGTAGCCAACCTGCCAAAAAAAAAAAAAAATGTGAAAACTATAAATAGAGAGGAGTGGGAAGAAGAAATGAGGACCTGTCACAGTGCCAGCAAAAATAGGGAACTGAGAATTTTCCAGAGATTCAGAGTCAAAGGGGGTTAATATTTATTTAGAAAAGAAGTCGTGGGCACAAGCTCTAGGATGAAATGAAGGCAAGAGAGGCAAGTTAGGGAATCGAGAGAGAGAGAGAGACTTCAAGATAAAAAAAAGTCAACTTAAAGTCTCATTCCTCATTAAGGAAAGTACAGATCAGAGAAGAGGGGAGAGACTGGGATATAGTTGATCGCCGATTGTGTCTGGCTCTGATTAGCAGCTTTGTATCCACTTTTTAATTTCATCTTCCAGCCTGTTTCCTGGATTCCAGCTTCTATTTCCTATGAAATAGGTACCATCACCAAAGACGAGAGTCAAACATGTAACAGTAGTCAAATCTTTAACAGCGCGGACAACTAACTAACCAAAAGCTGGCCCGGGGACCCCTGCAGAGTCAAGTGTTACATGCCCAGTGCCTGGATCGCGAGGCCATGGTAGGGTCCAGGGTAGGGAGACACACAGCAGGTTCTGGCCAGAGGCTAGTCACCAAACTTTGTGTGGTTGAAGGGGTGTGTACCAGCTGAATGTCAGCTCCCAGATGAAACTGAGAGAAATGTCCTTTGGGAAGGTTTCCGCTGACTCTCTGCCTTTCCTTCATCCTCCCCAGGGTGTTCCATTAGCATTTGGGGTCTGGGGTCTTGCCTGTTGCTCCTGGCTTTTGTGGGCCACGCCACTGCCACAGCCAGGGCTCCAAGGGGCAGTGCACTGTATGGGCTCTTGACTGTTCCCTCCTGACTCTCGGAAGGAGAACAGGCAGCAGGGGTTTTCATTCTTTGTTGGCATCTACTCTCTTCAGCAACCCCAAGATCAGTACCCCAGGCTGCACAAGCTCAGGTTCATGTCTTTACCAAAGGCCAGCAATAATTTCAGAAAGGAATGACAATGAAGGTAAAAAACAGTTCAACTACTCGCTCATCTGGACTTCTAGAGCAGGTGGGGTTCCCAGACAACTTTGTTCCGTCGGTCTGGCACCCTTGCCCCCCCTCTCGGTGCCTTGGTGATGAGTGTGGACCTTGCTGTTTGTGCTGCCTGAATTTGCCCTTGTCGCTTATTAGCACGGTGTCCCTAAAAGTCTGAGAGGCTAAAAGTCATGCCTCTCAGAGCCAATCGGAATAGCTTATTAGACCTATTGATTCTGGCAGAGTGGGCCTGTGTGGAAATCTCTCTTCTTCATCCCTCCTCCTTCTCAGTCTTCCCCTCCTCCACCTCTTCCTCCTTCTTCTTTGATGTGTAAACCAAGGTATTTGGGGAGCAGGGAATGATGTGATGTTTGGGATTTACTTTAAAATATATTCCAGACCTCCCCTCTCCCCAAAAAACAAAAATACAGGCACTTTGGGGGCAGTAGAAGGAGGAGGGCCTATGAAACAGTTGGGGAAGCAGAGTGATAAGTACGCGGAAGGGCTGGGATCCTTCTGCTCTACACACTTTGGTGTATGCTTGAGAATTTTCATAATAAGAGTAAACAAACAAAGACCAAATAATGAGGCTTTCATTCTCTACATCCAAATGACCACAACAGGGCATAGAATGCACTTTCATAGTTGCTCCCCTGGCAATTTTTTCTGATTCTCCAAATAAGATTCCAGCTTTCATCCTACCTGTCATAGTCTCTGGATATTGACGTTTTCCTCAACAAGGCCTTGCCAGGCCCACTGCTAGGGAATGTATTGTTTCAGATTCTGTACTCAGGTTTTAAAGATTTTTATTTATTTATTTATCAGAGAGAGAGGGGGGAGAGAGCGAGCACAGGCAGACAGAATGGCAGGCAAAGGCAGAGGGAGAAACAGGCTCCCTGCTGAGCAAGGAGCCTGATGTGGGACTTGATCTGAGGACCCTGTTATCATGACCTGAGCCGAAGGCAGCTGCTTAACCAAGTGAGCCACCCAGGCGTCCCTGTACTCACGTTTAAAAAAAAAAAAGTGACCAGTTTCCCATTTGGAGTGACTCGAATGCAGGACTCACAGTAAGCCATTGTCTTGCTGTGTCCCATCCCTTTCTAAGGACTGCTCCTGCTATCTCTGGGAGATCACAGCATTGGGAGGGGCAGCCCAGTCCTGGGCCATTACAGCAAAGCTGCAGCCTGAAGGGCACGGGTGAGATCTGTGGTTTGAGCTGTCCGAGTCTCACGGAGAAAAAAAAAGAGAAATTAATCATCATTTGACCATGACATTCCCACTAAAAAGGAGGACTGTGGGAGAAAGAGCAAGGGAAGAGGAAAGAAAAATCTCAAAATAAAAGTGGGGTGGATGGCAGGAGGAGGAGAGGGTCTCGGAAATTGGGGGCGGTGTGGCGATCGAACCAACGCTAGCCACAAACACAGGATTCCGCCCATTAGTCTAGAGTGGACTGGACATAAACATGCTCGCACATCTACTTGTCGGCTGCGTTTTGTCGGCCGGCCCGGTAGCGAAGTGATTCTTTAAGAGCTCTGAGAACCCAAACTTGTGGCCGCCCCGCAGCTGAGCTGAAGTGGAGCTGGGAGCTGCCCAGACGACCCGAGGCTGCCAGCTGACCACCTTCCTCCCTAGAGATCGCTGGAGCCAAACTCAGCGGGGGAGAAGCCACACTCGCGGGTGGGTCCCGGGGCTAAGGGCGGAAGCCGGGTTCCCACAGAGGACTCCGCGCCCAGGTGGCTGCAGCGGCGGCGCCCGGGACCATAGGCCTGACACCCGGACGCGCCCCCCTCTCTGGACAACCGGCCGCAAAAGTAAAAGGCCAGCATCCCGCCACGGCTATGCTTCCCGCGGGACAATCTCGGGAGAAGGTCCTGGAAGAGGTTCGCAGGCCGATTTTCCGAGGGAAAGGGCGAGGTGGGGAGGGAGCGCCCCTGACCCTCCCCGCCCTCCCTTCTCCCGCTCACCCGGCATCAACAGCGGCGGGGCTGCCCTGCAGAAACGTAGGCGAGGTTGTAGTGTCGCCCTCCGCCGCCGCTCGGGGGCAGGACCACCTGCTGGCTCGACCGCAGCGGCCCGCGCGCCTCTCTTGGCGGAGGCAGGCGGAGGCGAGCCTGCGGCGTCCTCTTTCATTGGCCCGGCGGGGGCGCTGCCATGTTGGAGCAAGCGGTGCCTTCTGTGCGGTGGAAACGCCATGGCTTCACCGGTACCGTCCGGGAGCGCAGCCTCCTACCTTTCCTCCTAGCTCGAGTGTTGGTGCTGAGAGGCGGCGGCCGGCGGGATGGAGAGAAGTAAGATGAACCTGCCCAAGGGGCCGGACACGCTCTGCTTCGACAAGGACGAGTTCATGAAGGTGCACGCCTGGGCTCTGCTCCCCGGAGCCGGGCCGTGGGTGGCCTGCCCTCCTTGGCCCTCCCGGTCCTCTCCTCGGGCTTCTCCTGCGGGCTTCCTGGGCTGTCCCCGCCCCGGACGGGTCCTCGGCGGGGACCTCACTGCACTTCGCAGTGAGTCTCTTGGCCTCGGGTGGGCTAGGTGCAGCCTGGAGAAAGCACTCCTGTGAAATCGTGCACATTGAATGAAAAGGCCTGAAAGTTCAGGGCAAAACGCATCTCTGAACACACGTACTTACCAGGAATTGGGTCAAAAAGGCACTTAACCTAACGTTTATGCCTGACTTTCGTCTTAAGCTCCCGGAATGAGAAATCTGAAAGACTGTACTGTCCTTACTGGTTCTGGTCCAGTACTACAAAGCATACCAAGCTCCTTTTCTAAAGTTGCCCTACTTCTCTTGGTGAGGTCAGCCTGAAGTTGGCAGCAGATAACTGTAGGACATAAACTTACAGAATAGAAATTTAAACTGAAAAGACTTTACTGACAGGAAAGGTTCATCAGACATAGCCTTGAAAATGTCCCAAGGTTTGAATTAGAGCCAGGAGGAGCTTTATCTGTTTTCTGTATCCCTCTGGGTCTGTACTTAAACTATCAAAACGTATATGTTTAATTTCTAAGGATTGGGATTTAGTAGCTGGTTTCAGTGTTAAAAAGTTTTGGCTCTGTAGGTACCTAAAATTATGAAAAGAGTTTGAATTTCTTACTTTTTTATGGCTTCAAGTCACAATATGTTTTTTTCTTTTTTGGGTTAACCAGCTAGTTCCTTTTTGATACTTGCATTCAGATCACATCTCCCAAACTCTGGCTTTAAAAGTGCTTATGTCTGGATCCTCTGCGGTGTGGCCATATCATTTTTAATATGTAGGGATGTCTAGACGAAGGTATATTGTACTCTTGTTCTTGTATGGTGATGTTAAGCCACTGTAATAAAAGGTGTAAATTGAATGGAGTGTCTGAAGGAGAGCACAGAGTGAATTCTCTGATCCAGAAACCTCTTGTTAATGAAGGACACGTGATGAGGAGAGAGGTCATTGGAAGAAGAAAAGGCACACACACAGACTTAAAGAATGTCAAAGCACGGAAGTCTCTTTAGCTTGTCTGTCTTTGGACTTCGTCAGGCTTTCTTTGGGCCTAACACTAGCATTTTCTCGCACTTCCTTGCCCCGCCATCTTTCTCACTCTGAGCTGACAGAATGCCTTTGGTCAAAGCAGCTTTGAAAATAGAAATCTCAAAATAGCAGTTCTAAAGTAGGACTTAGAGGTAGGAAGAGAGCAAACTGGGAAAGTGGCTAGAATGCCAGCAATTCCATATTTTTTCAAGGCTCTGACATTTCTGAATATAATGTATAATTTGTAGTGTTAATGAACGTGACCCCTTCATACATAGAAGGAAAATACATGGAACAGCTGTTCTGTGTAAAGTGGTATTGATCTTCTATGTGGGAGCTGGAGATAAAAGTTATATGCAATTTGTGTTTCCGTCAGAGAGATGTTAAGTTACAGTTCCGAGGCAGAAATGAGTGGAGAGCTTGCTGTCGGGGTTGTATTTCTACATAGGTGTCTTGTTTGGCACATTTTGGAATGAGACTGGGATGGTAGAAAGGGAGATGAGGTGGGGCTGCGGGTTGCACCTTGGACACTGCATACATTGAGGGGTCCACGTTGATGCAGTCTTCATGGTAGAGCTGCAGTCAGGTTTACAGCAGGAAGTTGCATGGTCATATCTGTTGAGTTCGAGCTGACTGGTGGCAAGAGACTACTTAAAAAGTCATGTTTATGAGATCTAATGAGAAATAGAAGGGGAAAGGTATGCAAAAGAGGTAGGTGATCAAAGTGCAGGAATGGCAGATGGGGAAGGGTCACCTGGGTCAGAGGCACTGGCAACATCATACTTTGTCGGCTTAGAAATACGAAAATCCTTTGGGTTGACAGCCAAATAATAGATGAGCAGGACATAAGGTATTGGTAGTAGGGGGAGAAAGTGGCATAACAGATAAATTAGACCATTTACATGGGTGTGCTATTGACATCACATGTAGCCTTCCTCTTCCATCTCAACATATGACTTCATCTCCAGTCGTACAGAAAAATTAGCAGCCATCCCACGGGACCTCCTCCATCCTGCTGATCATGAGCCCATTCTTGTATTTGTCCCCTTCTCCTCCTCGCCTGGTACGGGGAGGGGCTCTCCTTCCTCCTCGGGTTCAGTCTCCACTCTGGCACGGAGTCCATGCCCTCCCGCCCTTCCAGGAGCCTGCGAGGATCCTCTCCCCTGCACTCCTTCCCATCATGCGCTCCTGTTTGATTCTCTCCCACTTGACTGCCCCACCTCTAGGTATTGCCCTGTCACTGTTGTGCATCACAGCCAGTGCTCAGGGGTTGACTTGACTTTCCCACCTTCCACCATTCAGGCCCTGTCATTCCACTAAAGAGTTCTTACCAAAACTGTTTCTAAGTCAGCACACCCGACCTTTCTCTGTCTCCTTACTCGACATCGCAGTAGACCAAATGCTCTGCATTGCTTCCTGTCTTTCTTCTACCTGTCTGATGTGTCTCCTGTGCAAAGTCATGCTCCTGGTAGCCACTGAATGCTAATTATGGGCTCAGCCCCGTGTTCCTTTCTTTCCCTAGATGACCTTTTGTGCAGCTTCATGACCACCTATCAGCAGGTAAGGCAGATTCCTGTCTCTGGCCCACACGCCTCCTGAGCACCAGTTCTGTGTATCGGACTTGCTGACCTTTCTTCTCGGATGTGTCTGTGGCCCCTCAGACTCATCAGGTTCAAGAAGGAATTCATGAGCACCTCCTCCACTGAAAACCACCTTTCTTATTCTATTGCCTCTCTCAGTAAACACTTCATCCGTTTAGCCTGGAGTCGGGAAACCAGAAGTCAACTCCTACTCTGTCACCTTTCCAAAATCTAGTCTGTCACACCAAGTCCTGTGGATTTCGCTTCCTAAACCTCTTGAGTCCATATACTTCTTTCCATCTCTTCTTGTACCTTTGCAGTGCGCCCTTGCCATCACACCGTAGAAGCTTCTCACCCAGTCTCCATGCGCCTTCCTTGTCTTCCTGGCCCCTGGTCTACACTGCAGGCAAGCCACTCTTGTCAGAATGCGGATGTGATCTTGTATGTACCAGGTGACTGGTCAGTCCACCAGCTCTTGAAAAACCATTTTCCCACGCACTCGAACGTATTTCAAAGAGAATCAGTCCCCCATGGGGTAGTTTTCCTTGGTAGACAGTTTGTTTCTGTGCTGAGCCAGTCTGCCTCCTTCGAACTTCTCTGTGTCAGTTCCTCTCTGGAACCTGTGGCTTCGTTGGCACCCCGGGTAGGCACATGAAGACCTTTTCCATGAGAAGTGAAGGCAGGAGCCCTCTGGACGGTGAATGTATGTACCCTCATGTTCCATAGGTAAAAGAACCGTGTGTGGGGGTTGGGGGGTAAGTCCTTGAGGCTCCTCTGTGTTCTAATTGGGTGAACTGGGAATTTTGAGACAGGCAGCAGGTCCTGTGTGTCCTTGTTTGCAGGGAGCATGCATTCTGATGGACAAAACGGAAAAGGGGAAGAATGAGCAGCTGCTCAGATCTGTTTGTACTGTGCTGGCTGATTAGCTGTGACCTGCAGATGTGGGTCCCATCCTCGGCTCTGCTCTCTGCCTGCTTATGTCTGACTTGGGGCAAATCACTCGCCTCCGGCCTTCTGTTTGCTTGTTAGTATAATGAGGTGGTGCTTATCTATGTGATCTTTGCCGGCTCCTCTGAAAAGACTCCAGTCCATCCTGGCTTGCAGATAAGGAAACTGAGGCCTGAGGTGTGATGACTTCCTTTAAAGCCACACAGCTAGTTGGGGCCAATCACAGGCCAGATCTCCTGACCCCCCACGCATCAGTCCTTGGAAATCCTACTGTAATATGTTCCTATCCAGAGGCCACAGGTGGGAACTGAGGGAAGTGGGACAATCAAAACATTAAGAATAGCGCAGAAGATGGCACAATGTCCGCATGCCTTGGCACCTGCATTTCACCAATAGGGCCACCTCTTACCTTAGAAGAAGTTCCCACAGGGCTGGTGATCTGGATGCCTGGCCTGGAGCTTAGCTACGGTAAATGGGACCAGAGGGAAGTGATGGCTGTTTGAGGTGGGCTTTGTTGACGGCGGCTGGAGAGAGCAGCTGACTAGCAGCTGACAGAGGAGGAAGAGGGAAGAGTAACAGACAGCAGATAGCCGCAGGCCCGCATGTCAGCTACTGTTGCCCAGGGCCGCCCATCCCCAGGAGCTGTCTTCGTATCACAGGAGCTGAGTGCTTACCTTGTGGGTTCTTAGTTTGATGTCACGTCTTGATGACAAGATTCCATTCTCTTCTGCATCAGTTTGAGACAGACATCGTAATGAAATTCTAATTAGCCAAATATGGAATGTAAGTGTGGAACTCATTTTATAGAGAAATTTTCTTATGTGAACTACTTTCCCTGATGATAGAGGGGTTGTGACGATGTAACATCAGATATAGTTTATCTGATTGGCACTTGTAAGAAGGGTTCCCGGCAAAAAAGAACTGTTTTTTTGTTGTTGTTGTCCTCCCGTTTGATCTTTCCTTTCCATTCCTTTTTTTTTTTTTTTTTGTTTTGTGAGCGGTCATCTGATTTATAAAAAGATGCAACAAAAAGTAAAATGGTACAAGATAATCAGTTTCAAAACATAAAAAAATGAGTGTCTTTAGCCATAGCTCAGAACAGAGGAACTGGGTAAGGAGAATTGCTTGTATGAACTGGCAACAGGAAAAGTTGGTAACGGAGAGCTGAGGAACTCTATTAAGATATAGGAGTGAGGGGCTCCATCCTCATCTGGCATTTGCTCAGTGTCGTCTATATGGTTAGAGATGTCCATGATGGGAACTCCAGCAATCTTCTGGGTCTGGGTCAGCTGATGCCACAGTGTAACACTCTGAATTTCTTCCATACTGAGCAGACATCTGCATAGTTTGTCTTGTGTGTACGTGGTAATCATTTGAATATTGGCTCTTTCTCAATCCTTAGAGCCTCTTGATACTTTCACCCCGGTTTCTCAGTTTCAGCCATTACACAGTCAGTTGTACAACTGGTACACTTGGCACACAGCCCGTCCATCATTGACCGGTCAAGTTTGGCTTAAATAGAAAAGTTGATAAAGTCGGTACCAACCAGGATGTGGTAAGTCGGCCCAGCTGTGTGTTTATATTGGAAAAAGCAGGAGGGATGTTGGGGGACTTCTCTTTCCTTGAGTGCATGGGATCCTTCTTTTCTTTCTTTTTAGGTTTTAATCTGTCCTTCTCTCAGAGAAGGATCTCAGAGCTAAGCATTCGCTTCCCGGTCACATACTTTCTTGCTTTCTCTTGCTTCCCCATGTTCACACCATGCCCATTTCTCCTTGCTTTTGATTTTCTAATTCACTCTTTGTAGTACCATAAAACTTATTTAAATAAAATGTTGGCCTACTAAGTTATTGATTATTAGTAAGTTCTTTGTTCAAAATTTGAGAGCAAGAAGTATTATGTAAATATATCTTTTTGTTATTTAACTAGTCTTACAACATTTAGCATCAAATTTCTTGAAACATTTAAACAAATTAATCACAAACTGGGGCTTGGGCTCGCTCTTTCTTTCTTTTTTTTTTAAGTAATCTCTATACCCAACATGGGACTTGAACTCACAACCCTGAGATCAAGACCTGCACGCTCCAGTGACTGAATGAGCCAGGTGCCCTTTGGGCTTTTTGTTTTTAAGTTCCTCAGGTGAGGGGCTGCCTTAGTGGCTCAGAGGGTTAAGCTTCTGTCTTCAGCTCAGGTCATGGTCTCAGGGTCCTGGGATCGAGCCCTGCATGGGACACTCTGCTCAGCATGGAGCATGATTCCCTCCCTCTCTGCCTACTTGTGATCTCTCTGTGTGTCATATAAATAAATAATATCTTAAAAAAAAAAGTTCCTTAAGTGATTCTAATGTGTGACCAGTGTCGAGAACTCTAGCACTGGATAATTCCTTTAAATAGCTCAAGAAATTAATTTTGAAAAGCGAACTAAAAGCCTACATAGATTATGATTGGTGTTAAATTGAGGGGAAAAAAGAGATAAAGAGAAGACATCAGCTGGAACAGAGTGTAATTAGGTACTCAAATATTTGTTAGATGGATAAATACATTTACGGAATGTAGGGTTTTTTTTTGTCTCTTCATAAATATGTCAAATGGGTATATAAATTCAACAAAGGAGTTTGATATAAAATTGATTAAAATGTTAGAACAGAAGTTTTTTAGAATTTCAGTGTTACTATTTCATGATGCTTTTAAGATGATCTCTCTGTAGATGGTGGGAAGATCTTGTTAGCATATGTTTTTAATTTCTCAAGCTTGAATAATTTAGTCACCGAACAAAGATTTAGAATGAGTTTTGGAAGACACAAGTCCTAGATTATATCCCCACCTAGCTGGGTCAGAGATTTGAGAGCAGGGGCTGGAGGGATGAGCTCCAAGGACATTTTTGTATACATGCTGATACCTTGGGCGGGAACACTCTTCCCACACTTCCTGTGGCTAGCTCCTTTGTGTCATTTGGATTCAACTCATTGTTCTATATTTCCTGGTTCATCCAAGTTAAAATACATCCCATTTGTCACTCAGACCTTTACTATGTCCTGTTTTCTTTTTAGCTGTGATCACTATTCATTAATCACTATTTGATCACTGTTCATTAATATAATGTTTGTTTACATATTTATTTTCTCATTTCTGCATTAGAATATCTGCTCCTTAAAAGCAGAGACCTTGTCTTTTCTTTTCATGACTGTGTCCCCAGGTCTTAGAGCAGAGCTGGAGTTGCATGATAAATATTTGAGGAATATTTATGGGATATACAGGGACATTTATTCATCTCTGTTGTCCATTGTTTTTCAAGAATGGTTGGAAACACACACATACGTGAGCTCGCACAAACTTTCTATGTCTTTCAACCCCTATGTAGTGTGCAGATTAGTGCTTAACTATTTTGGTTTTTTGTCTCGATGAAATGGGACATGTTTCAGGGCAGAGCTCATAAATTTCATATGCCCTCTTAGTACTTCTCATCATTACAGAGTGATGGTTCTGGGGGATTCTGCTTCTCGTGGAGATAGTATATAGTGATTTTATAAGTCCATGTATCTGGGAAGGAGTGTTTTACTTCTTGGCAGCTTAGAGAACTTCAATCTTTCCAAATTCCATGTAATTTTCATAGCATTAAAGCTACTAATTTCAGATTATTGGTAAGTTTTAAATGATTAATTCCCAGGTTACTTTGAATTAGTCTTTGTTTGCCATCCCTGATTGCAGCTAGTTAGTAAAGTAGCTAAACTTTTAAACTCTACTTGGTTTTAATTTTGAGTGATGTCACTGCTTCTCTCATGGTTAATGGTTCTTAATTACCTGCAGCTTGTCTGGTTAGCTCATTTATTTTCCTGTGTTCCAACATCTCTTGTGATCTCCCAACTTCTGGCCTTTTGGGGGATTTGTACTTGAACTGGGTTCAGATAGGAAATACCCCTGAGTACAAAGAGAAGATATCTTTTCTTCAAGACTTTGGGTTAAATTAAGGGGTGCTCTGAGATTTTAAGGCAAATTGTCACGAGTCAGCCTTTATCTACAGTTACTTATCTCTGTAATCAGATTTTTCTCAAGACACAAAATACACGTACACACAAAATAAAACACAGATACAGTTTAGATGCCGACTCAAATTGTCAGCCAGGGCTGTTGAGTCCACATTTTTTAATCATCCCAGGTGATTGATTATATTAAGTGAATATTAGCAGTTACAAAATAAGTCTACAGTAATACAATGTACTTTTATCATTTTTTTTTACATTAATGGTTTTTGGTTAATTATTCCTGTTTCTTAAAAAATAATTTAAAAATGAAACAAGATGGGATTGGGAGGGAGACAAACCATAAGTGACTCTTAATCTCACAAAACAAACTGAGGGTAGCCGGGGGGAGGGGGTTTGGGAGAAGGGGGTGGGATTATGGAAATTGGGGAGGGTATGTGATTTGGTGAGTGCTGTGAAGTGTGTAAACCTGGTGATTCACAGACCTGTACCCCTGGGGATAAAAATATATGTTTATAAAAAATAAAAAATTAAAAAAATAATAATAATAATTTAAAAAAATATAGCTCTTCTGTAGTCCGAATGTTTGTGTCCCCTCTCAAAAGTCATATATTGGAGGGACGCCTGGGTGGCTCGGGCTAAGCCTCTGCCTTTGGCTCAGGTCATGATCCCAGGGTCCTGGGATCGAGCCCTGCATCGAGCTTTTTGCTCAGCAGGGAGCCCGCTTCCCTCCCTCTCTCTGCCTGCCTCTCTCCCTACTTGTGATCTCTATCTGTCAAATAAATAAATAAAATCTTAAAAAAAAAAAAGTCATATGTTGGAACCCTAAACCAAGTGCCAAGTGTAATGACATTTACAGATAAAGCCTTTAAGAGATTATTAGGTCATGGTGGTGGGGCCCTAACAATGGGATTAGTGCCCTTATGAGAAGAGACGGGAGAGAGCCAATGATATGATATATTACATATAATATATGAAATATTATTATAATGCTATATTATTATATCAATAAATGAAATGCAATAAATAAATAAATAAATAAATAAATAAAATTGCAATGCAATAAATAAATAAATTACAATGGAAGATTATTCAGCTTAACAAAGGAAGGAGTGTGGGTGATGTCCCTGGTGGGCCATGCTGGCTCTTGGCTGGGACCTATGCCAGGCCCGGACTGAAAACCTGCATCGTCCCACCAACTTGGGGTTTCCTGCTATCTGCCCCCCAAAGGACAATGTCCAGTGTCAGAGCATGGGGACAGAAATAGCCTCAGTTAGTTCCTACACGAAGAGTAGCTTTGGAAACTTCTGAAAACCCAACTCATCATCCATCTGGCTATGAAGGGACATCTACAACATTAATCCCATGACGCATGTTTTACTTTGTAGAATTCCAAACATTCAACAAGCTTGTGAGTGGTCTATTTATTTGCAAGCTTAGGTTGCTGCTTCTTGCCTTTAAAAGCCAAGCACTGTAGTTGCTCCCGTAGATCGGTACAGTCTTTTACAGTTTTCAAAGCACTTATGAGTTCTTCCCCTATTCTTTACTTCTGAAAAGCAAAATGTGTATCAGCCAATGATGTAATTAGTTTGAACAGAAAAGAACTTTATTGAACATTATCAAGGGCCTTGAAGAATGCCCGGAGGGCCAATGCCAGGTTCTGGGGCTGTACCACCACAGGACTGCCCAGGGGAGATAGTGCAGTGATACCCCAACAGTTGACCCTGGATGGAACCGTGGGCATGGCTGCTCAGAGAACTCCAGTCTTTTGCATCCATCCTTAGAAACAGATCCTACCTACTTGGTGCTTGCTTCTTCTTCTCCCATCAGAGCCTCATGTGGGTGCATCTGATGGGCAGACCTTGTATCATTTGCAAAGTAATTTCTGGCTTCTCTTGGGGTAGAAAGTCAACATGGGAAAATTCCTCAGAGGTAGGAAGAGTGTCCAAAGGATGCTGGCTGTTTCAAATTACAAGAAACAGGACAAACGATACCACTGACCATCAGAAGTGGGGTTTTAATGTCTTGAAACAGTTATTATTGGGTTTTAATGTTACTGGGAATCATTTACTGTAGGTTCACAAGATATCTGATAAGAGAGCACCTTTTAGATTTCTCTAACCAATAATATCTGCATTCTGATCCTGCAGAAAAATGTTCTCTGAAAGTGCTGACCAGTTTTGATTGCAATACGATTTCTCAGCTGATTCTTTTCATATCCTACTTGAAGCAGAGCTCAAAAAGCTCTGTACTCAGTGGGTGGTTGTATAATTGTTTTAATTCATTTGTTAAACATAATTATCTTTCCTCACTTCTGTCCTATTCCTTTGATATATGCTCAGCAACTTGGTCCCTAATGGATGTGATTAGAGCTTCCCACGGTGTGCATCATGTGAGGGAAGGGGTGTTACATCGTTAAGGTGGGGACACATCTTCATTTCATGTTTCAGGGACTTAAGCTGTTTCTTTTGACACCTGGGGGCTAAGTTAATGAGAGAGTTCTTTGATAGCTTTATGTGAGCTAATTCTGCTTGTCACATGCTATAGGGGACCTGGAGAAGAGGGAGGAAGTCAGAGAGCAGAAGATAGGTGGGGTGCCTTTGTTCAGTGACCATCCCCTCATGTCAACCACCAACCCAATCATTAACTCTGGGCGTTTAAACACAGACATCCTGAGACAGATCAAAGACAGGTTCTTGGCAACAGGTCAGAACATATTCTTGGGAAAAAGAGTTATGCTAGTGGACCCTTGTGAATCTGAGGTGTCTTCCTCCTAGAGACCTGGGTGTTTTGTAGACAACCTCTCATCCACCTTTTTGCAATGTCCCCGCAAGGCACTTATTCCCAAGTCTGGGAAAACTGAAGAATATTAGACTCTGTGCTCTTAGAGATCAGGGAAGGTGTCAATGAATCATCCTTCTGGGTTCTAACCTAGACTGACAACAGATAAGAACCGAGTTCAATCAAATGTGATAGGTATTGAGGGCTAGGTGAGTCAGCATGGCTTAGATTCAAGACCAAAAGAGTCTTGAATCTTCCTGTGCCCTGAATTGAAAAATGGTGCTCAGGGAATAGTGTACCTGGCCCGATCCAGCCATGCTTACCCCAAGAATATGAAGATTTCCGCCTGCATTTTCTTTTGAAAGTTTTATGGTTTTAGCCTTTACATTTAAGTCTACAATCTATTTCCAGTTAATTTTTGGATATAATGTGAGGCAAGAGTGATGATTTGTTTTCCCATACATACATGCAATGATAGAAATGCTTTCCAGCCTGCCGCCAAAAAGAATGGGCCTGGGTCTTTCCTACTGTTTCCTGGCAATGGTCCAGCACAGCTTTCCTTCAGAGCAGTCAAATAACTGAAAGAAAATCCTCAAATTTAACAATCTTGTCTACTGGGTTTCAATGGAAGTTCATGCATTTTATCCACTCCCCCTTTTCAACCTGCTTTCTATAGAGAACATCAATTCACCTGTTGGAATTAAACCTGAAAAAAAAAAAAAAGGGCAACAAATTAAGCCACTTACAAGAGTGTCACGAAGTACTGACCTTTTATTCTTAACACAGTGACTGGACAGAACCCCTATTTTTGCGAGTAAAAAAGAGCAGGCACCCCTTCCCCATCCTATGCGATGGTGCACTTCAAAGCCTTGTCTAAGCAAATCTTAGAATGTTGAAGTTGTAGGGAACAGAATGTTCATCAGTTTGATGAACGTTGGAAACAGTGGTCTTTGCAGCTTCGGTTTATAACAGTGAGCTTGTGCATTCTTGGATAGCTGTCCATTACTGATGTGTGCCGGATTAGTTTTACAGTTTCACCTGAGGAAGGAAGACTTTATGTTTTATGAAGAGTCCAGAAATTCTGCTTTTAAGGCTAAATGCATACAGCAACATTTATTACACAGAAAGTGCAGCAAGTCTACAAGACCAGAAGCATAAGTACTGATGAATGGATGGAAGCAGTAGCTAGGACTATAGACAATCCTATAGCAAGAGAAGACTGTGATGCTTCCGGATGGTCCAGGAAATCTTCTGGAGGCTTCAGTACCTGGTGTGATCATTTAGTCGTGAAAAGGGCACATCAGAAGGGGTGGTGTGGTGAGCAAGGGCACAGGACAGGAGCCGAGCACATCTGGCAGGTGGCAAGTGGACTGTCACGGTGGGGCCGTGAGAGACTGGGGTCAAGGCAAGCTGCCAGGAGCCAGGAAGCCTCCTGAAAGCCCGAATATCCCAGGATAGCATATTCTCAAATCATGATGATAAGGCTTACGACGATTTAAATGCTGTTAAATGGGAATTTTGCCTTTCAAACCATGCTATACCTTTGATTGTAAGATGTATCCCAATTTCAAAGATGTTAGATTGTGTGGGGGGAAAAGCACAAGTCAGTGTGCTAGCCAGCCTCGGGGAGGACCACGGAGATTTCCACATCCCAGTATCTGCATGTGTGTTGTACCCTCCCACATCTGGTGTGACTAACAGGATATAGCAGAATTGGGGGTAAATCAGTTACAGAATTAGGTTATGAAAGACACTGAGGCTTCTGTTTTGTTCTCTCTCTCTTTTCCTCTCTTTCTTTTCTCTCTCTCTCTCTCCTTTCTTCTTCTATTCCCCCTTTCCTTCCCTCTCACTCCCACCCTTTCTCTCTCTTTCTCATTTATCATTAGCTCTTGTGGAAACGCAGGTATCCCTGTAGATACCCGGGTGGCAAGGAACTGAAGCCCTCCACACCTGCCACCTGCACAGAATTGAGGTCTGTCCATCATCACATGTCCTTCAAACAGCTGCAGCCGGCTATTTGATGGCAATCTCATGAGATACCTCAAGGCAGAAACACATAGCTCGACAGCTTCCAGGTGCCTGACCTTCAGAAACGGTGTGAGATCATAAGTACTTAAATATATAGGTTGGGCTGCTAAGTTTGGGGGTAATTCATTGCAAAGCAATAGAGGAACGATTCTATACAAAGACTCAAAATATGCCTTATTCCGTATGTGTACTCAGCGTCAGTCTGACGTTCAGAAAGAGATATGCCTGCCTGAGGCTGCTTAGAACATGCAGTACCTCAGAGCAGGGGGAGACATTAAAGAGAGGTAACAAAAAATGGGGAAAGGGAATGTAGACATACAAAGAAGAACCATTTTGCTTTTCTAGGTCCTTCTTTTTAAAGAGTAGAAAATATACTTTCCTAGAAAGAAATAAACACAGAAGGAAAGAGTAGGATGAAAGTTACCTTTATCAGCCTATAAACAGATACTCAAACCAAAAACACTGGAAACTGAAAAAAGGTGCCAACTGTTTTTAAAGAAATGGCACACGACGTTAGGTATGAATAACTTTCATGCAAATTGAAGAGGTAGACGTGGTCGAATTGTTCAGGAGGCACCAAAAGAATGTGAATAACATTCTATTGAAAGGAAGGAAGACTGAGATTCTGAAAAAATATTTTATTAGGTAAAAGAATGAATAAATAAATGTATATATATATGTATATATATACATATATATATATAAGTTTTCTAGGGTTGCTATTTCAAGATACCAGAAGCCTGGAGGCTGAAACCACAGAAGTGGACAGTGTCACATTTCTAGAGGCTACAGTGTTGGTAGAACATGCTCCTTTTGTAGGTATTGTGGATGGATCTACTCCAGGCCCCTTTTCCAGCTTGAAGCGTTGCTCTGGCTTTGGACTTCTTCACCGGGCCTTCTCCCTCAGTGCATATCTGTGTATCCGCACTCTCCCTTCTTAGAAGTGCACAAGTCCTCCCGAATTGGAGGCCCAGTCTACAAAAATATGACCTCATCCTAGCTAGTGACATCTCCAGGGACCCTATTTCCAAATAAGGTCATGCTCCCAGGTGCTGGGGTTTAGGACTGGGATACTTCATATGCATAAACACATACACACACACACACACACACACACACACACGTGTGTGTGTGTATATGTATTCCTATATATATCTATGTGTATAGATAGAAAGGGAGGAAGGAATAGATGGGAAAAAGAAAATACGCCTAGCGAGTTAGTAGACTTCATCTTTAACTTTTCAACAATGACCTTCAGAATGAACGACTGAAATTCTATTGAAAGAAAAGACCTGGATAGGTCAGTGAAAAATAAACTCTACATAGGGGGATGCAGAGGCTAGTATAGATTTTGTGGAAAGAGAAAGGATGAAAAGGGCTAGTCCGTATGTACCCAAAGGAATCCTCAAAGGCTGCTTTTCCGAGGTCTTGAGAAGAGACAATGGAAAGACACCCGATCCGTGAACAGAGAAAGAAACCATTGCAGAACAACAAGGGATCCTTTTAGAAAGACATGGCTATCCTCAAGGTGTCTGCATGCGATGAGAAAACTCCCTGAGATCCACCACATTCAAGCCCATCCAACAAGGCTCCAGACACTTTGGAAAGCTTGTCTTTCTTTCATGGAGAGAGAATGAGTGAGAGAGAGCATGAGAGAGGAGATGGTCAGTGGGAGAAGCCGACTCCCCAAGGATCTGGGAGCGGGAGGTGGTAGGAGATCCTGCCTGCCCGGGGTCATGACCTGATCCCAAGGCAGTCGATGAACTAACCGAGCCACGCAGGCGCCCGTCTCCAGAAATGGGTCAACAACAGCTGAGGAGCACCTGGGCGGCACCTTCAGTGAAGTGCCCAACTCTGGGTTCTGGCTCAGGGGTTGATCTCAGGCTCTTGAGATTGAGCCCTGAGGCTAGCTCTCGGTTCAGGTCAGAGTCCACTAGGTCTCTCTTCGGGTCCTGCCCTTCCCCCCTTCCCCATGAAGAGTGCTCTTGCCCTGAAACCAACTAGGAAAAGCATTCACAGAAATAAACAATGTTTGAGAGGGGGTGTAATGCCAACTGAATATTACCCCCATTTAAAAGACCACCAGAGACGTGAGTCAAAGCCAAGCAACAAGTGTCGTTTATTGCAGGTTCGAACCTGACCTCTGCGCTGCTCCTTGCCAATAACGCCGAGAGGTCCGGAGCTGGGTCGGTGCAGAATTTTTATAGACAGATACAAACAAGTTTCGGGTGGGGCTGAGCTGATTGATTGATAGTTTGAACAGGCATACTTGGCGTCAGTGGATTGGGTCAGGGGACCCGCACGCGAAAGCAGACAAAGCAATCTTACAGAAGCAGAACCGGCCGGTTAGCCCACGCATGCGGAAAAAAAAGCACTATCAGGATATTGAAGGCCTGGTTACTATCAAGCCAAGGCCACTTTCTCTCTAATGAGGCACTAACATAAAGACAATTGGGAGTCTCCTGGTGAAATGTTACATTCCGGCTATCAAAGGTAAGGTAACTTCTTTGTTGTAAATTTCAAGGACATTTGCAAACCTAGGGAGACTCCTACCCTGCAGGACTGTGATTTCTGCAAGTTAACTATTTATCATTTTATGGCAGTCAGGGGTGCCTGAGGAATGCTACACATATGGAGGGGAGCGGGTGAAGGGGGGGTGCAAGGCGCCAGCTTTTGCTTTGTCCTCAGCCAGCCTCCTGCTCCTTCATTCCCCCCTGAACAATTTTGACCCTTAAATCTTTAAGGGGGTTGAAGGTGGAAGGTCTCATCTTCTGTAACTTCTTCGTGCTGAATGGGGGCGTAGAGCTGTCCCTACCTACTGGGGTCAATATTGATCAGGGTAGGAATGTATAAGGGAGTTACGAAAGGTGGAGGCAGCTGAATCCAGCGCTGACAGTGAAGAGGCGTCCTCGCGTGCAATAAGGATCGTCTGTCGTGGTGTAGTCATTGCAGCAATGGAGTCTCGGCACCAAGTAGAGAAAGATGGAACAAAGCAACATATTAAGGTTAATAAGGCGATAAGAATAAGAAGCCCGAAAAGGAGATTTGGCCATAGCCCTCCTCCAAGCCAGGAACTTAACCAATCACTAAAAGAGAGAGAGGGACCTTGTAGAGCCTTAATCTGGGCATTCATATCCTTAATTAGTCCTGTGATACTTTTGTGATAGTCTGGGATGTACAAACAACATTCTGTCTTGATAATTGCACATGTGCCACCCTGGGCTGCTTTCAGGACATCTAAGGCCATCCTATTTTGTAGGACTGCCTTGCGTATCTGTGACAATTCGGTATTAAGTAGGGAGATGCCATTTAGTGAATCATTGAGTGCCTTTGTAGTATATTTATTAAAGGCTTCTACATGACACATGACATCCTCTAGTCCCGCAGATGGAACAAAAATGGATGCTAAGTGATCATACCATTTAAAAACAGATCGCGTCCATCTTTATTTCAAGTTGGGGAGATTAGCTGGGGTTGTAATGGTTTTAGTAATGCACCCATGAATTCAGGGAAATCCTAAAGTACAGCGACCTATCTACCCTGGAGGAAGCCAGGGCCACAAGTTGGTTCCACATATCCAGTGGGTTCCGTTTGGAGCTGGCCATCTGATGCCAGGTCGCCTTGCCCAGTCAGTAGCAAACCAGTCAGTAGCCTGAAGTACTATTATTTGGGGACACATTTCTAGTGAGCCATCCTAGACATCGTGTGTTATTTGCCCAATACCACTCGTATGATTCCTTTGTTCCCAGCATAAAACTGCCTTCTGACTGAGCTGTCCAATCGTGGGTGTAAGCCACAGATATGTATCTCAGATGCCATCCTTAGTATATGCCATCCTTAGTATATGCCATCCTTAGTATAGCGATAAGGAGGGTTTTGAAACTTAGGCCCATATTTGATTGGGGATTTATGGCTTGATAGCAATCCCCTTTCTTCCAAATAGCTCCATGGGCATGTAGCATATTTGGAATCAGTATAAATGTTAATTCTTAGGCTTTGGCAATTGCAAAGTGCAAGTGAGCACTATGGCACACCTAGCTTTTCTTATTCTTTCTATGAAAACTACTGTCATCAGAAAACCAACTGTCATTCGTATTTTTAACAGGGGCATCTTAAATCTGGACAAATAGAGTAAGTAAGATCAATAACCTCTGAACATTTTTGCTCTATAGAGAAAGAAGTACAATGGTCAAGTTCAGGCATACAGGTAACTAGGTTTAAAGTTTGACAAATTTTAAGTATTATTTCTGGCATATCTATAAGCATAGTCCAATATTTAATTAGATGGCCTCTATAATCCATTGGTGGCCTTTGGCTTCTAAGACAAATCTGGACCTGATGTGAAGTTATTACAGTCAGGGACTGTTCCATAGTGAGCTTTGAGGTGCCTTTTATGAGGGCTGTTCTATGCTTAGCTAAAGCATCTGTTTGCAATCGCACCTCAACAGAGGTGGCCTCTAGGATAAATATGACTAAGGGATGAAACCAATAAGAAGACCTTTGAGTGGTCCAGCCTTAACAATATCCTGATTACAGAGGATCACTGGCAAGTGAGAATACTTGTCAAGAGATAAGGGGAGTCCCCCATGCATCATACAATCCACTCATAAACAAAGTGGGGTCATCCATTGTCTCCACAAGTCCATAATTAATCCTATGGAGTGCAATAGGCTGGCTTTTAGGCAATTTCATTATCCCAGCCACACATAAGGTGTTAGTTAAGTTATACAATTGTAAGGGAATCAATCCCATTTTCCAGTTGTTTAATCATGTGTGAGGGGGTTCTACTAATATCCCCACAAAATAAAAAAGCAAGAAGATCATCTAAATGAGCTATTGTGTAACTTCTCTGAAATTTACCGCAAATTGTTTAGCTTAGGTAAACAAACATTTAAAGACAATCAAATCTAGAATTTAACATCCATAAAGATGTGTTACTAAAACAATTTTTCTCTCTAAAATAACCCTCATTTACAGAGATAGCCAAATCAGGACTAATTCACTTGTGAAACAAGTCCAGTTTTAACAAACTTGGCCCATTATTTACATAAGCTCCGCAAGAACAGTTGAGTGTGATCATATAGATCTTTTAGAATCTGCTTTGCTGGAACTTCTTATAAGGAATCTCTGGGTTGAACTTTTAGTAGCCTCTCCGGGCCAGAAGCCAAGCCCTGTACTTGCCATCAGGCATGCCTGCAATACCTGTTGATTTGGGCGAGTTCCTCTTCTGAGTTTCCGCACCTACCAAAGAGTGACATTCTTTACTCACCTGGTGAGGCTGCTGGGAACTCTGTAAGCAAGGTATCAGGCCAACAGTCCCAAGGGGCTTTATGGCTCCAGGTTTCATAAAGTCAACGTTAGTTCCTTAAAGCTGTCTGGTCATATCTGAGTCTATGCATGTCTTTCTCAAATATGACATTCCAGTCAAAGCCTTGGTAAAATAACCAGTTCTCAATGGTGTCCTGTTAAAGGAGAGCAGATTCTTATTGAACTTATGCAAATGACTGATTGCCATGGAAGAAAGAATACTTACTGAGACCTTTTGGTTTCAGAGGGTTCATATAGAGAGAAAATTTGAATGCCTTGAGCACTTTTACAACTCTATAAGTTACAGATAACTTAAGAAAAAGTATCCCTAGTCTGGAAGAGCAAACATTAGAGAGAACCAGCAATGTTTAAAGTAAGACAAAACATTAAGAGACACAACATTATAATCTTTTAGTTCATTTAGTCCCATGTTACTAAATCTGGTGAATGCGGCTTTAGTTAGTTTTGGAAATTCTTACCCATTTCAGTTTTAGGATTTTCAAGTATATCAAATATCTGTATTTGTCCTGAAAGTCCTTTATAGGAATCTCCTTGAAGATAAAACTCATTTTACAAGAGAATTAAAACAATTATAAATGACAAAAACTCAGAATGGATATGGTTAGATCTAAAGAGACACGGGAGTTTACAATTTAGCTGCAAGTAAATCAGGTTATTTCTGTGATACATAACATTTCCATAATTACAATATCAAGCGATGATCTCTCTAAACATTAAAACTTTAGGAAGTGCATAGAATCTCTAGAATAGTTATAGTATTTTCCCAAATGTAATCCAAGGTTTATCATTGGTTCAGTAGTATTTCACGATAAACTTCACATACCAAGGAAAAGCCCGAGTTAAAGAGATTTACAATTTAAATCTTGTCAACATTTGCTAAAATCTTAGAAAGTTTTGAAGCAAATGCCTAAATATAATTAGGGATGTTAAACACCTGATAAAACAAAACATAGAAACTGCTTTTTCTGGGCAGGCAAAGAGAAAATCACTTACATTCTCGTAACAGGAGATCAATTAATCTAATAAAACTTTATCCTTTGAACAGAGAATTTCAGTCTTGTACTAATGTAATGTACCTTTAAAACCCATTCATTTAGGACAAAATTACCTTCCCTTACCTTCAACAAAATGTATTCCCATTCCTTAAATCTTTCTTACATATCTGCAACTTTCTTACATACAGAGTTTCCCTTATTTCCATCAGTCTTAGTTACACTAAGCAGAACTTTGTATTCTTAGAAACACCTTTAGTTATTAACCAATTGTGAACTGTTACACAACAGAATTCTTCAGGTGGCAAATTTATGAATCAGTTAAGTGGCAAACATGTTTACCAACAGATTTAAATACTCTTAGTTTCTTTGCAGTAAGAAGTCAAAAGCACAAACCTACATCCAATAATTAACGACTTAGCATTTTATCCTGTTTGGTAAAGACCTAGATGTCCACAATTTAATTCCATTTGTCATCCAAGCAAAACTTTAAAACTTTCAGATTACCAAAGACTTTGAAAGCTACTTCAGCAATTACCCATTAGAACTTTGAGACAGACAATTAACCTTCAGTTTAGTTATTTCTTTGCTAACAAATTTTAATAAATAACATGAGCTTATTTGACCTTCAGTAAACCTCGAAGTTTCACATTTACTGCTGATAACTTAAAAGACAGGTCTTATCTTAATTAAACCAACAAACTTAACTTAGTTCCAACACTGATTTACTTTCCACCTGGGCCCACTCCACTTTGAATGTTTACCTGAGACATGCGTGGGAAGATCTGGAGTGGGGCGTGTTAGGTCCAGGGGGTGCTCTTCTTGCTCCTTGACACTGAAGAGAGAAGGAGCTGTGGTGCATGATCTAGAGGCCAGTCATGCAGGCTGCACACACGTTGGTACAGAAACACGTAAGGGGGAAACAGAAGAAACAAAGCGCTGCCAGGAGGCAGAGAAAAGATTCCCGGTTTTAGAGCTCATAAGGCCCAACAGAGGAGAAGACACCATGCTTTCCCATCAGCCAGGGGGGAGGGGTTAGGCAGTCCAAGTCAGGCCAGAGAACACAGGGAAACTTCCCCAAAACAAAGAGAGTTTCGGCAGCTGCTTGGGAATATTCCTTATAGTCTCTGTCTCGAGTTAGACCAACCCCAGTTGGCTCCAGTTATAGCCATTAACATGGGAAGTGAGTGAGGGAGAAGCCCCCACATCTATTAGGAGTAACAGAGAGAAATAAATCCAGAGTCCCCTTTGCTAGGGATGGCCCAGCAACCTGGGTTTACTAGAAGAAGTCTTATTTACATAATTATCATCCAATATGTCAGGAGGAAACTTACTAGCTGACTCATTGAATCTGGTTTTAGCTCTTAATACCTATCTCTTATATTCCCTCCCGATATGTACGATGTTGCAGACAAGGGGAGAGGGATCTTTCAGGTGCTGTCCTGCTCGCGTCCCTCGCGGGAACTTAGGAGCGTCTTAGCTAAGGTCTATCTGTATAAACCCCGGACCAGGCTACTCCATGGAGTAGATGACCGTTATGCTGTATGACGCTCCACGAGACTCAGGGTGCTGTCCACTCAGACTCCGAAGCCGAAGGCGGTGGAGCCACACAAACACATTCATACAGTCAGGCATTCCTCAGATTCAAATGGGTTAGACACCCTCCCGTTAAACAGAATATAACCTTCATGACCAGTACAAGGAACATATATCCACATTTAAAGACATAACATGGAGACATACATGAAGACATACATTGTTGGCCTCCGAGGTGGGGCTCGAACCCACGATCTCTGCGAGGCCCTCCTGGCCCCCGAGGTGGGACACGAACCCACGATCTCTGAGAAGCCGTCTCGGCCCCTGAGGTGGGACTTGAACCCACGATCTCTGAGAAGCCATTCCCGCCGGGCACGAGGGACGCCTCCCCATTGGCCCACTGGCAACCCTATAGCGCATCCGCCAGGGTGTATTTGCCAGCCACCGTCCTGGGACTCTAACCCAGGTCCTGGGACTCTAACCCAGGAAAAATCACAGAAAGGACAAGACACACAAGACATACATAAGAACAAAGCATACGAAAAACATAGAGACAAAAGACAAAGCCCGCTTTCTTACCGATCGGTTGCAGTGACCCATTGACCAGTTGTCTGGTGGGCTTGAAGGGGAGATCTCGGTGGGACCTCCAAATGTATTGCCAACTGAATATTACCCCCACCTTAAAAGACCACCAGAGACATGAGTCAAAGCCAAGCAGCAAGGGTCGTTTATTGCAGGTTCGAACCTGGACTTCTGCGCCGCTCGTTGCCGATAACGCCGAGAGGTCCGGAGCTGGGTCACTGCAGGATTTTTATAGACAGATACAAACAAGTTTCGGGTGGGGCTGAGCTGATTGATTGATAGTTTGAACAGGCATACTTGGCGTCCGTGGATTGGGTCAGGGGACACGCGTGCGAAAGCAGACAAAGCAATCTTACAGAAGCAGAACTGGCCGGTTAGCCCACGCATGCGAAAAAAAAAGCACTATCAGGATATTGAAGGCCTGGTTACTATCAAGCCAAGGCCACTTTCCCTCTAATGAGGCACTAACATAAAGACAATTGGGAGTCTCCTGGTGAAATGTTACATTCCAGCTATCAAAGGTAAGGTAACTTCTTTGTTGTAAATCTCAAGGACATTTGCAAACCAAGGAAGATTCCTACACTGCAGGACTGTGATATTTGCAAGTTAACTATTTATCATTTTATGGCAGTCAGGGGTGCCTGAGGAATGCTACACATATGGAGGGGAGCGGGTGAAGGGGGCGGTGCAAGGCGCCAGCTTTTGCTTTGTACTCAGCCAGTCTCCTGCTCCTTCACTTCACATCAGCACCTACTGCTCTCCTCTCCTGGTGGTCTCTCGGGAAGGGGTCTTCTCTAGGTCTTCTAGCAGGAGATGGGCACTTCCCCTCTACCCCTGTTGCCGGACCAACCTTAACTATCCTGCAGGGTCAGGTCGGACTGGCCTTCTTTTATCTGTTGTTCTCTTCTGAATGGTTAGTTTTTCATAGATACCATGCTTTGCTTTTGTCAGGATTTACCCTGGACTATCAAAACCCTTTTCTTGTGCCAGTGAAGCCTAAGAAACAGTCCTGATGAGAGAACCAGGAACTCGAACAGATCATATTTATCCTGAATGTTCCATCCAAAATGAAAAATACATTTCTGAGGAGCCTCAGGATCTCTGAGAAGGGAAGTTTCACCAACTCTGTCATGTAGGGGCATCAATTCCGATTCTGTGTCAGTTTTCCTACTTTCCCAGCTAGTAATTCTCTACCTCAGAAAGCCCACTCTCAACCGTTTCCTCTCTCAAAGGCAGTTGCTCTTAGAGTCTGCACATGGCACTTGGGGCCTGCTGGTCGTTGGCTACTGCCCTCTGTACCTTGGGTCTAACAGCTGCGGGGCATCAAGATGAGAACGTCTCTTGTTCTAAGACTTAATATAGTTTGGGGCACATGGTAAGCAATAATCACTTTTTTTGTTGATCCAAGTGTTCGACCTTTCTTAATTATTCTAGTACCACAGTTTACTTGTTCTAAGAGTTGTCCTCCCCCAGCAATTTTAATATCTCTTAAGGTGGCACTCACCTTGCACTTGATGACATATCCTAGTTTAACTGACAGCATTTCTCTTTCTTAGTCGAGCATAAACTATAGTGCATGTTACCCTTGATGAAAGCTAGGATGCAATTAAATCCTCTATTATGGTTACGATTCTGATATTTGAAATCCTCTGGTAGCTCCCTGTGCCCCCACAGTGTAGTACCTCACCTCCTAGGCATAGTGTACAAACCATCTCACCCCCAGTGTTAACCCCGGGGCTCAGCCTCCATCCTCAGGTGATGCTGCCAGATCAGCTGTCGGTTGTCAGGAACTTGCTGTAGTTTCCTGAATGCACTGTGCTGCCTCCTGGCACTTTGAAACTTGACACATCTCATCCTCATTCTTCGCTTTGCCCTTGTCTATCAGCTCCCCTGAAAATCTGTTCCTAAGTGGCTTTTCCCAGCTCCAACCTACCCTTGGCAGTCTTTTCTCTCCCTGTGGTAAAGCCTGTCACACTGCACCATGGACATGCCGGTTGTCCCCCTGAGAAGAGAAAGGGGACAGTGAGGTTCCCCCAGCATTTGCAGCTCTAGTGCAGAGCCCCATGCCTGGCTTGCAGGAAATGCCAAATCATGAAGACAAACGGAGATCATCCTCTGGCTAAAACCAGCTCTTCTTTGCCTACCGCAGGATCTGGATCAATAAAGAGCAGCCAGTTATTATTGCTGTTTTTCTAGGGATTTTTTCCCCATATATTTCCCAGGTCTTTACTCTTTTTATAGCACTTTAATTCAGGTTTCAACCACTTCCTAGTCAGATCAGGTGAAATCATTTTCCTTCCCATACCCTCGATGCATTTCACACCTAGTAATTCTTTTTTTAAAGATCTTATTTACCCATTTGACAGACAGATCACAAGTAGGTAGAGAGGCAGACAGACAGAGAGGGGGTAAGCAGGCTCGCCACTGAGCAGAGAGCCCAATGTGGGGATCCATCGCAGGACGCTGAAATCATGAACTGAGCCGAAGGCAGAAGCCTAAACCACTGAGCCACCCAGGAGCCCCATATCTGGTAATTTTTAATCAACGTGGATTTGCTGCATCAAATAGTTCCTCCTTCTTTAAATATAAATATATAAATATATTGATCAAATCACACGCATGTCTTAGGAGAATGTCATACCTTTAGTAGCAAACTTGAAATCTTGGCCATTGGTTTTGATTTTTGTTTTGGTTTGATTTGGTTCGGTTTTTGTAATTTTAAAAATCGTTCCAGCCCTTGGCTCTGTCTGACCTGATTGCTTTCAGCTGTTTCTGCCACAAATTTATCCCGGCAGCGAAAGCTCTCATTGTTTACAGTGGCGTCCCCTTCTGAACACTTTGTTAATAAAAAACTTTTTTTTCTTTTTTCTTTTTTTTCTTTTTTTTTTTTTTTTGGCTATGGTAAAGTGGAACAACAATGAGGTATTTCAAAGAGGTGAACCACAGATAAATTTCTCTAAGGGTGGGATGAGGGTTACTCAAAAGGAACTTGACAAGGCTTTTAAAGATATCGACAATCAGCAACATCTTCCTAGGAACAACGCAAAAGGCAAGGGAAGCAAAGGAAAAAATGAACTATTGGGATTTCATCAAGATCAAAAGCTTTTGCACAGCAAAGGAAACAGTTAACAAAATCAAAAGACAACTGACAGAATGGGAGAAGATATTTGCAAACGACATATCAGATAAAGGACTAGTGTCCAGAATCTATAAAGAACTTAGCAAACTCAACACCCAAAGAACAAATAATCCAATCAAGAAATGGGCAGAGGACATGAACAGACATTTCTGCAAAGAAGACATCCAGATGGCCAACAGACACATGAAAAAGTGCTCCATATCACTCGGCATCAGGGAAATACAAATCAAAACCACAATGCGATATCACCTCACACCAGTCAGAATGGCTAAAATCAACAAGTCAGGAAATGACAGATGCTGGCGAGGATGCGGAGAAAGGGGAACCCTCCGACACTGTTGGTGGGAATGCAAGCTGGTGCAACCACTCTGGAAAACAGCATGGAGGTTCCTCAAAATGTTGAAAATAGAACTGCCCTATGACCCAGCAATTGCACTATTGGGTATTTACCCTAAAGATACAAATGTAGTGATCCACAGGGGCACATGCACCCGAATGTTTATAGCAGCAATGTCTACAATAGCCAAACTATGGAAAGAACCTAGATGTCCGTCAACAGATGAATGGATCAAGAAGATGTGGTATATATACACAATGGAATACTATGCAGCCATCAAAAGAAATGAAATCTTGCCATTTGCGACAACATGGATGGAACTAGAGCGTATCATGCTTAGCGAAATAAGTCAAGCAGAGAAAGACAACTATCATATGATCTCCCTGATATGAGGAAGTGGTGATGCAACATGGGGGCTTAAGTGGGTACGAGAAGAATAAATGAAAGAAGATGGAATTGGGAGGGAGACAAACCATAAGTGACTCTTAATCTCACAAAACAAACTGAGGGTTGCTGGGGGGAGGGGGTTAGGGAGAAGGGGGTGGGATTATGGACATTGGGGAGGGTATGTGCTTTGGTGAGTGCTGTGAAGTGTGTAAACCTGGTGATTCACAGACCTGTACCCCTGGGGATAAAAATATATGTTTATAAAAAATAAAAAATTAAAAAAAATTAAAAAAATTAAAAATAAAAAAAATAATAAAAGCAACATACAATGAAAAAAAAAAAGATATCGACAATCATTATAACATAACGTGACTGATTATTACCCTGCTCTTAACTGGGCAAACACTTGTTGGCTTCCAAGAAAGACTAACATTGTTGAGATGGTTCTTGCGGCCTTCTAGCACAGGGTCTCATGAGCCAGGGATTCTAGCCACTGGCTGTGCAAGGCATGAGTCCTGTTAGTGATTCTATTTTTTCCTCGCAGAATGGGCCTTTCTACATTCCAGGTCCTTTCTACCCCAATAAATAATGCGGTGATTCTCTCAGTGAGTTATACTTTTGGCTTAAATAGCCAACTGTCTCTTTAAAAGGACTTTTGTTTAAAGTCCTTTAAAAAAAAGTTCTTTCAAAAAAATCTTTTTTTAAATTTTTTTATTTTTTAATCCCATATGTTTACTCTGATCCTGGAACTTTGTCATTTTGACCTTCTCTGCTGATTAAAATATTCTTCATCATCAGCATCTACTGCTCTCCTCTCCTGGTGGTAATCTCCGAAAGGGGTCTTCTCTAGCTCTTCTAGCAGGAGATGGGTACTTCCCCTCTACCCCTGTTGCTGGACCAACCTTACCTGAAAGACCGTAGAGGACCCGCACCCAAGGACGCACTCAGAGACCTCTGGATGCAATAAGCAAGAGGATTTTATTCGGGCATGCTTGGACTCCCAGGGACACTTGACCATGAAATCCGTGAAGGATGGGTCAGTGTCTGAGAGCTCTGATCTGTTTCGGGAGTGACTTAATATAGAATTTTACAGTCCATTACATCAGAGCTCTCACTTTTCTAGCCAGTAATTTCAAAGCATTACAGTAAGGCCTACACACAGGTAGCCAATCCTTTAAAATCAACCATCCATTCTGGCCTGTCACCGTTCAGGTAGTGTACAGTAGAGGGTACGTGTTGAATTGCACGTTTCTAACCTTTATCTGTATACGTGCTGAACCGCACGTCTCCAGCTAGCGTACGTGCTGAACCGCTCGTCTCGGCCTTGGTACGGGAGACAACCCTTATCAATTTTATTTAGTAGTAGGGGAAATTCTTAACAGGGGAAGGGTATAACTTTATTTGATTACACAGCGAGCGAGGGTTTAAGCAATTTTTCATTTCTTAGCAAAGCATTAGAAGCATTATTATACAGAAACCAGAAACAACTGGGTTAAACACAGATTTTTGCTATTTGTTATCCTATTATGCTGCTTGCTGACTCCCTTATCTATGGTCAGCTGGCCACAGTTTCTTAGTTAGCATGAGCTGGTTATAAAAAGAATGTTAAAACTTATAGGCTATACTATAGTTCTGACCTGGGGTCCTTCATTCCCCCCTTTTTCTTTATCATGGATATAATCTTATATCCATCTGTTTTGTTCTTCAATTGAGTCCTTTTGGGACTCTACTTGTTTAAGTAGTTGGTATTGCTGAGTCAAGACCATAGTCTGAACAACAGACAGGCGATCTTTAATGAATTGTATTAACCTGTTTAAGACAAAGGACCAAAAGTTAGAATTAATAACAGAATGATGAGAGGGCCCGTTATAGATGACAACAAAGTAGTAAGCCAAGGTGATCTGTTGAACCAGTTTTCGAACCATCCCTGCTGGGACTGAAAATCCCTTTTTCTTTGAGCAAGTCTTTCTCTGAGTTTATCCATAGTTTTTCTGACTACTCCAGTTTGATCTGCATAAAAGCAACATTCTTCTTTTAAGGCAGTCAGGGGTGCCTGTGGAATGTCACACATATTACCAAGGGATGTGGGTGGAGAGGGGCTGCAAGGCATCAGCCCCTTTTCCATCTTCAGCCAGCCTCCTGCTCCCTCATTATTTCCCCCTGAACAATTTTGACCCTTATAGCTTTAAGGTGGTTGAAGGTGGAAGGTCTCATCTTCTGTAACCTCTTCCTGCTGAATAGGGGCGTAGAGCTGTCACTACCTACTGGGGTCAATATTGATCAGGGTAGGAATGTATAAGGGAGTTACGAAAGGTGGAGGCAGCTGAATCCAGCGCTGACAGTGAAGAGGCGTCCTCTCACGCGACAAGGATCGTCTGTTGTGGTGAAGTCATTGCAGCAATGGAGTCTCGGCACCAAGTAGAGAAACACTGAACAAAGCAACATGTTAAGGTTAATAAGGTGATAAGAATGAAAAGCCCGAGAAGGAGATTTGGCCATAGTCCTCCTTCAAAGCAGGAACTTAACCATTCACTGAGGGAGAGAGAAGGATCTTGTAGGGCCTTAATTTGGGTATTCATATATTTTATGGTATACTTTTTTTGTTTTATTTATTTATTTGACAGAGAGAGAGATCACAAATAGGCAGAGAGACAGACAGAGAGAGAGATGAGGAGAAGCAGGCTCCCTGCTGAGCAGAGAGCCCTATGCGGGACTCGATCCCAGGCCCCTGGCATCATGACCTGAGCCGAAGGCGGAGGCTTAACACACTGAGCCACCCAGGCGCTCCGTATTCATATATTTTATTAGTCCTGTGACATTTTTGTGATAGTCTGGGATGTACACACAACATCCTGTCTTGATAATTGTACATGTGCCATCCTGGGCTGCTGTCAGGACATCTAAGGCCATCCTATTTTGTAGGACTGTCTATAGAGCAAAAATGTTCAGAGGTTATTGATTATAGAATAAGCAAGATCAACAACCTTTGAACACCTCCGCTCCACAGAGAAAGAAGTACAGTGGTCAGGTTCAGGCATACAGGTAACTACGTTTAAAGTTTGACAAATTGTAAGTATTATTTCTGGCATATCTATAGGTATAGTCCAATATTTAATTAGTTGGCCTCTATCATCCATTGGTGGCCTTTGGCTTCTAAGACAAATCTGGACCTGATGTGAAGTCATTACAATCAGGGACTGTTCCATAGTGAACTTTGAGGCTCCTTTTATGAGGGCTGTTCTATGCTTAGCTAAAGTATCTGTTTGCAATTGCACCTCAACAGTGGTGGCCTCTAGGATAAATATTACTAAGGGATGAAACCCATAAGAAGACCTTTGAGTGGTCCAGCCTTAACAATATCCTGATTACAGAGGATCATTGTCAAGTGGGAGAAAACTTGTCAAGAGATAAGGGGAGTCCCCCATGCATCATACAATCCACTCATAAACAAAGTGGGGTCATCCATTGTCTCCACAAGTCCATAGTTAATCCTATGGAGTGCAATAGGCTGGCTTTTAGGCAATTTCATTATCCCAGCCACACATAAGGTGTTAGTTAAGTTATACAATTGTACGAGAATTAATCCCATTTTCCAGTTGTTTAATCATGTGTGAGGGGGTTCTACTAATATCCCCACAAAATAAAAAAAAAAGCAAGAAGATCATCTAAACGAGCTAATGTGTAACTTCTCTGAAGTTTACCTCAAATTGTTTAGCTTAGGTAATCATTTAAAGACAATCAAATCTAGAATTTAACATCCATAAAGATGTGTTACTAAAATATAATTTTTCTCTCTAAAATAACCCTCATTTACAAAGATAGCCAAATCAGGACTAATTCACTTGTGAAACAAGTCCAGTTTTAACAAACTTGGCCCATTATTTACATAAGCTCAGCAAGAACAGTTGAGTGTGATCATATAGATCTTTTAGAATCTGCTTTGCTGGAACTTCTTATAAGGAATCTCTGGGTTGAACTTTTAGTAGCCTCTCCGGGCCAGAAGCCAAGCCCTGTACTTGCCATCAGGCATGCCTGCAATAACTGTTGATTTGGGCGAGTTCCTCTTCTGAGTTTTCGCACCTACCAAAGAGTGACATTCTTTACTCACCTGGTGAGGCTGCTGGGAACTCTGTAAGCAAGGTATCAGGCCAAAAGTCCCAAGGGGCTTTATGGCTCCAGGTTTCATAAAGTCAACGTTAGTTCCTTAAAGCTGTCTGGTCATATCTGAGTCTATGCATGTCTTTCTCAAATATGACATTCCAGTCAAAGCCTTGGTAAAATAACCAGTTCTTAATGGTGTCCTGTTAAAGGAGAACAGATTCTTATTGAACTTATGCAAATGACTGATTGCCATGGAAGAAAGAATACTTACTGAGACCTTTTGGTTTCAGAGGGTTCATATGGAGAGAAAATTTGAATGCCTTGAGCACTTTCACATCTCTCTAAGTTACAGATAACTAGGAGGAAGTATCCCTGGTCTGGAAGAGCAAACATTAGAGAGAACCAGCAATGTTTAAAGTAAGACAAAACATTAAGAGACACAACATTATAATCTTTTAGTTCATTTAGTTCCATATTACTAAATCTGGTGAATGCAGCTTTAGTTAGTTCTGGAAATTCTTACCCATTTCAGTTTTAGGATTTTCAAGTATATTAAATATCTGTATTTGTCCTGAAAGTCCTTTATAGGAATCTCCTTGAAGATAAAACTCATTTTACAAGAGAATTAAAACAATTATAAATGACAAAAACTCAGAATGGATATGGTTAGAGCTAAAGAGACATGGGAGTTTACAATTTAGCTGCAAGAAAATCAGGTTACAGTTTCTGTGACATATAACATTCCCATAATTACAATATCAAGCGATGATCTCTCAAAACATTAAAACTTTAGGAAGTGCATAGAATCTCTAGAATAGTTATAGTATTTTCCCAAATGTAACCCAAGGTTTATCATTGGTTTAAATCTTGTCAACAATTGCTAAAACCTTAGAAAGTTTAAAAACACATGCCTAAATATAATTAGGGATGTTTAACACCTGATAAAACAAAACATAGGAACTGAATTTTCCAGGCAGGCAAAGAGAAAACCATTTACACTCTTTAACAGATCAATTAGCTAAGAAAACTTTGCCCCTTTTAAACAGAAAGAAAACCAGCTTTTTATACCAGTGTCTTTCCCTTTTTTATTTTATTTCTAAGTGTGCAGTCTTAAGATAGGAGTTTCCTGGGTTTCCCTCCCATCATGAATGATGTCGCAGACAAAGGAGGGGGATCTTTCCCCTGCTGTCCTGTTCCCATCCCTCATGGGAATTTCGGAGCGTCTTAGCTAAGGCCTGTCCGTATAAACCCCGGACCAGGCTACTCCGTGGAGTAGATGACCGTTATGCCATATGACGCCCTGCGAGACTCAAGGTGCAGCCCACTCAGACTCCGTAGCAGAAGTGGTGGAGCCATACAGACACATTCACACAGTCAGGCACTCTTCAGATTCAAACAGGTTGGATACCCTCCCCTTCTGGGCATCTCTGGCTAATGGGAGGTGATCAGTCTCCCCTTTCACTCAGATACAGGGTTGTCCATAGACTGAAAGGTGAAGCAAAAGGACTAGGTTTGGATAATAGGTAAGGACAGTGAAAAAAATGATCAAATTTTTGGGCAAAATAAATTCTTAGGTGTCCTTTCAATGGAGTCCTGGGCATTTTGTAGCAGAAACTCTGGAGATGATCTCAATCCATTGGAGTCACCCCGTTTATTAGCTTGCTATTGACAAAGTTATTTACAAACAGTAGAGCAAGAAGTTATAATGTTATAATGTAGAAAACTGATGGTAATGCACAAGATTCTTGTTAACAATAATGCAAATTAGTGATATTTCATTAGAAAACATAAATGCTATATCCCAAATTATGGGCCCAGAGCACTTCTGCTGCACAACTCTGCTTATATCCCAAATAACCATGTGAACTAGTTTTAATATCTGCTTCTTTTATTAATTTTTGAATAAAAATTCTTGACACAAGTATTTTATAATTGCGTGATAATCATGCATTTAATTTCTTGGAGAACAAAACACACTTTAGCATAACTATGTTCTTTCACAGAACCAGCCTTGATAACACACTTCTATATGTTAGAAATGATGTAATAAATGTAGAATATTGGGCACTCGTTTGGTATTCTTTGCCATGTTTTGCACTATCTAAAAAGAGATCAGTGAACTTGGACTGGAGTTAGTAGACATGGAAGAAAATAAAATATTATAGAGAAGAATACTCTGTGGTCCACAACCTAAACGGGCTGGGATTCCCATCATTTGAATCCCTGTAGCTTTACAAAAGTCAATTAAATTTTTGTGCCTCCTATTAAAGTTGATTCCCCAGTACTTTTTCAAACATCTCTTGTAAAGTATTGTTTCCCAGAGAGAAAGGGATTTTGCACATGTATCTGCCTTTGTCTCTGGTCATGATCTCAGTCAGGACCCTGGGATCGAGCTCCATATCGGGCTTCCTGCTCATTAGGGAGTATACTTCACAGTCTCTCTCTGCAGCTACCTCCCCCTGCCCCACTCATGCTCTCTCTCTCAAATAAATAAATACAATCTTTAATTTTTTAATTAAAAATAAGATAAATGAAATAAAATAAAAAGTCTGGTCTTACTGCCCCACTTAGCTCCTTTTTTTTGAGTTGTATTTAAAGCAGCATGAGAGAAGATGAGGCTTTTTTTTTAAAAAAAAAAAAAAGGAAATAATTGAGTTTCGTTAGGATTTAAGATCTTGTCTGCTAGAAAAAAACGTTGGCTTTGTTAACATGTGAAAATTAACAAAAGAGAATAAGATAGAATTCTAATAATTTTTGTAGAAATTAAAAATTTCCTCCCACCCAATTACATACAGACCCATTAAGTAAATTCATTCCAATGTCCCAAACCAACCTTTTCTAATAGTAATGCATCTGTGTAAACAGGGTCAACCCAAGGAATAAATAAATATTATTATTTTTTTCCTGTCTCTTCCACAGTCACATCTGGGTATATTGGTAGCAAGCCAATTATCTATCTTATAAGACATGATATCATAAGGAAGCGTATTCTGTCCATTTGGAACAACTGAAAATCATTGTAATTTTATCTTGGTGCAGTAACTTGAGATCGCACAGTGTGGGTTATGAATATATATATATTTTTTTTACTGGGAAGTAGAGATTATAGAGATATTGGTTATCCAAGAGAGACTGACAGGTGTTGATAGTTGCCAGGTCAATATCCATCTACTTTTTCCTTTAATATCAGAAAGCACTGAGGGATTGACAACAAGGAAACTTAAAACAACATCAAATATTTTATTGTCTCTTTTCTAGTGATATTGTAACCATATGACAAAGTATCAGTCGTACAAGCTATCATGCTCTTTTACCTCTATCTTTCTGCCAGAAATGTGGGCTTAATAGTGAGAACTCCAACAGCAGTTTTTGCAACTGTGAATAAAAAGCCATGAAAACCTCTAAGATAGTTCACTTGACTTTCTTAAGACTCTGAACCAACACCAGAAAACACTCTCTGTAATCTTCTTGTTAAATGAAAAAATATGGTTAAACCACTTTTGAAAGTCTACTACATACAGCAAAATGTGAATCTTAATTGAAATATGTCCTCTCAGCTGTGCTTAAGCAATTGAGTCCTGAGCTTTTCAGGTTTTCAGTCTGAAAGAGTACACCTCTGGTGCTCTGAAAGGGAAGAGAAAGGACACCCTGTTCTCCATATAAATTAAAGAAGAGAAATCTGTGCATTTACGTGGGCCATATAAAATTTATCAAGCAATTATCTCCTAACTCCTTCCTATCCAAATTACCTGATATGCTCTCCCTACTCCTTTATTCCACGTTACTGCCTTTTCCAGGATTCTGTCTCACATCACAACATGTCTTCTGTTATTTCCTTCTTGCAAGCTAGTTTTGTTTTCTCCATCTAAACAAAATCAACAATTATTGTGTATTTCAATTCCCACTTTCCTCAAATGCATTGATTCTTCTTATCTATTACTCTTTTCTCATACTGAGTGTCTTTGTCTTTATGGGGTTTGTACTTTGCTTTTGCCCATCGTTTACTGCCATTAGATAATCAAATCTAATAACTTATTAGAGAAAGTTAAAAAGTCCTGCATAGCCACACGTGAACTCAAAGTCACTGAGTTTTAGCAAACCTATAAGATAGTCAGACATCCATTCAATTTCTTTTTTTTTTAAGATTTTATTTATTTATTTGACAGAGAGAGATGACAAGCAGGCAGAGAGGCAGGCAGAGAGAGAGGAGGAAGCAGGCTCCCTGCTGAGCAGAGAGCCCGATTTGGGGCTCGTTCCCAGGACCCTGGGATCATGACCTGAGCCAAAGACAGTGGCTTAACCCACTGAGCCACCCAGGCGTCCCTCCATTCAATTTCTTAACTGAGTCTCCAATGCATCCTGAGTTCTAACCTAAACCTAAGTTCTACTTCTTACACGTTGTTATATGACCAAATTCTTTCAGTTCAGTATTTTGTAACATTTAAATATTAATCAATTGATGCGTTGTCTGTGTATTTCTATGAAAATAATTTGAATACTGTAGATTTAATGATATATTTATAGATTTATAATCAAAGTTTCATCAGTTGAAGTTTTTGGAAATTTCAGATATAATGATTAACCTAATGATTCTGCCTCAAATCCCTCTGATATCAAGGCCCAACACCTGATTATAGCCAAACCTGTGGTGGATAGTTCCATGGGAAATTGCAGTTACTTAACACTGATAGCATCTCATGTTCTCTCTCTCATTTTAGAATGTGTCTGTCCAACACAACCCCAAAGTGTAGGAGAGTAAATGTCCTCTGAGGACAGCTCTCAGTGAAGTGGAAATAAGAACCATAGATAAAATTGTCAGTTTTCAATTCTTCATGAGGACAACTTAAAGAAGTTTCTCAGGACCTTTCAGTAAAAGCAAGCCTTCATTTTCTTTCAACAACAATTATATCAACAACGTACCTCTTTGACAAATTTGCTTCTTCACTGTATCACTTTCCCATTCTTTTCTACCTTGGATAATCTCCCAGATAAACTAACAGTACTCAAATCCTTTGTCCTACTCTTTGCCCTCAGGATAAATGGAGCCAAAAGACTTAGATTAATATCAAGTTCTGAATGGGATCTTAGAGCTATTTCTGTCCAGATTTTCATAAACATAGGGACCTTTGAATTATCAGGCTATAAATAAGTTCTAAATGGAGGGGGCAAAAGCCAAAAGTAGAAATTTTTATGTTTGATTTTTAATCATGATTAATTGACTTTACTGATTATTACAAATACTAACATTATAAAAGTGTGCATCTTTGTAAAACAATGTCATAATGTAAGAAATAAGTTGCATAGTCCATTTGAGAATATTAAACCAAGTGTTCAGGTGCCATCTAATTTCTTGTTTAATCCAGAACTTTGGTGTGCATTATCTTGAGGAATAGGATTTTGAAGTCCAGACAGACTAACAGAAAACAGATCCAAATGTGTGTGTTTATATTTCTGCTTTTGTTGTAAAAATCAAAGTGTGATTGCTGGTTTAAAATGGTAAAACTAATAATGTTCATGGACTCTATTATAAATTTTCTAATTGTATGGGAAGAATCCAATAAACATAGAATTAATTGATTTGCAAATCCTCAAAGAGCTACAGGATCAGGTAGTGGTATGTTCTGATTCAACAGCATCATAATGAAGCATTTTATATGTGTGGCTAATGGATATTTTCATGAATGTTTGCTAGCTAGTCAGCCAATACAGAGAAATATTAGGTAGGGTAATTACTCACAGTTGTGTTTACTAAAATGAGAGAAAATTATCAAATGACACTACTAATAATAATCCTATAGCAGGCTAAATAATTCAATGATAATTACAAGTATTAATCTAGCTTTCTTCCCTGATTATGACTCTTCTCTCCTTTATCATAATGGGAGTAGCAGATTGTCTGCAATGAATTGTGAAAACCCAGCAGTGACTTTGGCAGTGAAGGCCTCCCATCAATTTTGATAGGTTAAAATGATTCTGGTTGGTCTTGTGCAAATGTGTCAATTTTTTTTTTCTGTGTGTGTCATAAAAGAAAGAAGCAATAGTAAATTCTTGCTGTTATTCCATGGAGCCAATAAAATCATACTGCCAACAAGAGGCTGTTGACACCATAAGTGTAGTTAACTGTCTTGAAATACTACGCCTCGAAATAAAATTCCAATATTTCACATAACCTCTTTTTTTTAAAGAAAAAAACAAAACTAAACAAAACAAAACAAGTATACTGCTTACATTTAGGGCCCTGCTGTTGTGTAACTATTTTTGAACATGTCTACTGTAAGTGCATATATATATATTTTTTTTCTGTGCAATAAAGTCATTTAGAGATAAATTTGGATTGCAAATTATTTTGGGAGAGGCATGGTATTTGTGGCTAGTCTTACAAGTAAAAAGGACTAAAAGAAAGAAGAAAAACATTTTTTATTACAGCATACTTACATCTGTCCAAAGTACTTATTTACTATAGTACTGAGTAATGTATAATACTGTACACAAAGAAAGAAGTTAAATGAGTTATAATTCAGTCGAAGTATAGCTGGCCATTTTAAAACTTACCACTGAATCTTTCTGGTATGAAAAGTGATATCTGGCAATCTGGTCCAGTTCATTACATCAGGTCATTTGTATGTTCTTATTACCATTTTGCTAGCATAGCACATTTTATAACCCAGACATTTTACAATGGAACTATGATGCATGTATTTTCAAAAGTATAGACATACACGAAGCTATGAGGTCAAAAAAGATGAATGTCCATAGTAACATATAGACTCAACAAATAAAAGTGTCCAAGGCTCTGAGTGAGATTTATGAATATTGTGTAAGATTAGGCCAACATGTGGTTTTGATATAAATAATCTGTTCTTAAATTAGAATTACAGTCGTTGAGTACAGTGTTGAAAATGGCAGATAGATTTTAGCTATCTTTGCTCACTAGGGAAAATGGAAAAATGTTTAGTTTGGTCAGATTTTCACTTAACTTCTAAAAATCTTACATTTGAGAGAACCCTTCTGAAATAAGAATCCTTAAAGACATAACCCCTTTGGCACAAGTTTTCAAGAAACTTGTTTGATGTTGTAGACAATTATATGGCACACGTACTGTTCTAGATGTTTCATGCCAATAATATGTAAGCCATACCAAGGCTACATATACATATAGAGATGTTCCTCAGCTCACAAGGGGGCTATGTACAGAGAAACACATAAAAAATTGAAAATGCATTTAATACCCCTAAACTATCAAATATCATAGCTTACCTTAAGCTTATTTAAACATACTCAGAACACTTACATTTGCCTGCATTTGGGCAAAATCATCTTAAGCAAAGCCTATTTTATAACAAAGTATCAAATATCACATGCAATTTATTAAATATTACACTAAAAAAAAGAAGAATGTTTATATATAGAATGGTTGTAAGAATATCAGGTGTTCACCCCTGTAATCTTCTCGCTGACTGGGAGCTGTGGCTCACTGCCCCTGCCCAGCATCACAAGACGGCACCATACCATATGTCACTGGCCCTTTTTATAAAGACCCAAATTCAAAATTCAAAGTACAGTTTCTACTGAATCACTTTCACTTTCACATCATTGCCAAATATATCATAAGTTGAATCATTGTAAATCAGGAGCCATCTGATTTGAAAGTTAAATCACAGTCACCCTTATACACACAAAAAAAGGCCTTCATGTAGGGCCATCTATGGATCTCTAAACAACATAGCATGACATATCAACGGCAAAAAATGGAGGTGAAGGGGACAATTGCTTTGTGTCAGTACTCTGAGCAGTAACATACATGGCCTTACTCACCTAGCAGAACTCCAGAGCCAGCTGATGGCAAGGAATTTTGCAAATGTTTGCTGAACAGCTTAAGCACTATTATTTTAAAATTAGTGTGCATATCTGTTTTCTGAAGATATGTTAATTTATTTTATTGACTTATTACAAAACCAAATAATTTCCTCTTATTTAAGTGGCAGGTAAATAGAATTCTTTTTAATTAAATCAAATGGCTTTTTAGGGAAAATATACTAAAAATTCTGAAACTTGTATTGCTTATGAATCTTTTATTGGAATCCTTATCAAGTTGTATTTTTCAAGTTTTTCCTAAATAATCTTCAATGAATTGAAAATATTTTTTGGATTTTATTCAAGGCTATTAACACACAATTTCACTTTGTTAAATATAGTGCTAAACGTTTAACCAAAACGTTGTGTCTTTTTTTTTCCAACACTACATCCTCCATCTACTGACTGGATTGTCTCCCCAACTAGCACATATATACCATTGTCTATCTTTAGGATAAGTAAGGGTCATCTTTTATCTTTATTCTATTCCTTGTATGCTTCTGAACTTGTTGAATTTTAATATAGTCACACCATAAGCATCACATATTTGATTCCCCTTTCAATAGTAAAGAGTGCACAACCAGAGCATACCTTCAAAGCTATCAATATACTTACTCTGATATATTATTTTTGTATTTTTGTAAATTAAAATAATTAAATTATAGAACAAGAGTTTCAGGTGGTAGGTGTTGTAAGTTTTACCCAAACTGACTTTTGTCAAACTCGTTTTTGTCATCATGTATGTCAAATAGTTTTCTCAGGTTTATTTTTAGAATATCCTTGTATAATGAATATTTACACTGATATCTAGTATAAAAATCTTGCAATTTATTTTAGAAACATTAGGATATTGAAAATCAATCTATTTCTTTAATTCATTAAAGACATTTTTGGCTTGTTTCCAGTACTTTCTTACTGGTTAAAAAATGAATTTGAAGTAGTCTGAATTTCATTATTATATGGCACTTTCCCTTTGATGAATACAAAGATGATATTCTATATTAGCTATCTGAGAAGAATTCATTTTTTAAATTTTATTTATTTGTAATAGAGAGAGTGAGAGAGAGCACAAGCATGGGGAGCAGCAGGGGGAGGGAGAAGCAAACTCCCGGCTAAGCAGGGAATCTGTTGCAGAACTGAGTCCCAGGACCCTAAGAACATGACCTGAGCTAAAGGCTCAGGCGTTTAACTGAC
Organism: Mustela lutreola; assembly: GCF_030435805.1. Lineage (NCBI taxonomy): Eukaryota > Metazoa > Chordata > Mammalia > Carnivora > Mustelidae > Mustela > Mustela lutreola. The sequence continues at coordinate 91,661,073 of NC_081292.1, read as the reverse complement.
TGAGCCACCCAGGTGTCCCAATCTGTGAAGAGTTCTGTATGTTATTCCTATTCATATGAAGTTTAAAGTCTAGGTAATTAACTTAATATTTTAGTGGCTATTACATAGATAGCACTATGTTCCAGGCAGAGAGTAAGAAACAAATATTAAATCAACCATATTCTATGCATTCTAAATGAAAATAATTAATCAATCATAATAAATCCTTCTATTTATGAAATATCAACTTATAAGCTTTCCTCCATATGAACAATGCCAAATACCAGAATAAAGGGTCATCTAATACAAATAAAGGATAGAATTAAAGAATTCTGGTAAGCCATTGAATTTTGAAAAATGGTTCTATATTGTTGCTGAGTTGTGGTTTTCAGTTACATAATATCTGATAAGTGTAGAAGTAACATGAGTGTTACGTGAGATGAGAAATGGTATATAATTAAGATATTTTTAAAGGTACAGATAAATACAAATTTGTAAACATAGCATTATGGAGGAATAAAAATAAATGATAGCTACACCCTCTAAAGTGAATAAATCTTGGAAAGTTAATAGAGAATTTAAACAAGGACAGTGCAAAAAGTATGGTACATTTTTATGAAGTTCAAACAAATTCTGTGAAACCGTAGATGGACTTAAAGATACTATTATGTATCAAATATTGTAAAAATTAAGCAAGGAAGTAGCAAACATGAAATAACCAAAGCATACAAACTTGGGTAGATACAATAGGTGTGATCATGTTCTACTTCATAAAGAGATGAGTTAATAGATAAATAAAAGTAACTAGACTTTTTAGAAGTTAATAAAACTTTGCCTGTTATTTCTTAGCAATATAAAATATATGGTTTTCTAACAAAAACGCTTATCTTAAAAATATTTAAAAATAAATTCCTGGGTACTCATAAGGTTATATTTACTTTTCCACTGAAGGAAAAGCTGGTTGTTGTAGTTGTAGTTGTTTGTTTGTTTTAGTCTCCTCCTAGTTTTTATTATTTTAATGTAGAATGAGGAATGTTAGGTTGAAAAGTGAATTATTTTATAGACAAAAATCATTACTTGATTCACCTCCTGGTACAGCAAATGGAACTCCTGAAAATATGCCCTTTTGCCTTATGGAAGAGTAACAGTTATGCTTACTTCTGAAACATACTTGGTGGTTGCCCTAAATAGTGGCACCATAGTAAACATTTTGAATATTTGCAATTAATTTTTATAGTCATAGGGCTCCAAAAGGAACTGCTAGTATCTTCGCAGGTATTTCAATAAAGCTAAAAGTTGCCTGACTGTTTAAAAATATTAACAAGGCACAAAACATGGCAGAAGTACTGTCCTCAGATATTATTTTTTTCCATATGCTCCTGATTCCAGACATGAAAGTTATTTTTTAAAATTTTTGTTATAAAAGATTTTATTTATTTATTTGACAGAGATCACAAGTAGGCAGAGTCAGGCAGAGAGAGAGGAGGAATCAGGCTCCCTGTTGAGCTGAGAGCCCGATGTGGGACTTGATACAAGGATCCTGGGATCATGACCTGAGCCGAAGGCAGAGGCTTTAACCCACTGAGCCACCCTGCGCCCCCATGACAAGTTATTTTTGATAGATATATATACAATGTATTTTCCAGTTATAAGAAAAATGGTTCTGCTATTTTTAACCTTTTTAAAAAATTACATAACTTTTTTAAATTAAAATTTTATTTTTTAATGTTTTACTTTTCTTTTCTTTTTTTTAAAGGTTTTATTTATTTATTTGACAGACAGAGATCACAAGTAAACAGAGAGGCAGGCAGAGAGAGAGAGAGAGAGGGAAGCAGGCTTCCTGCGGAGCAGGGAGCCCGATTCAGGGCTCGATCCCAGGACCCTGAGATCATGACCCGAGCCAAAGGCAGCAGCCCAAACCACTGAGCCACCCAGGCGCCCCAATGTTTTACTTTTCAATATACTACTTAGAATATAAAACCTATTCCAGTTGGTAAGAAGTTTACCGTTTAAAAAATGGTAATTTTCTCATTGTGTCTTCCCCTCTCATTGCTTTATTTTGAATAAAAAATTTCACAATAAACATAACTAATGCTTTCCTTTTGATAGTCCCTCTGTTGGTCATATTGTATATGAGCCATGACAATAAGTTTTACAAAATTTATTCAAGTTTGTTGATATGTTTTATCATAACTAATTTTCCCTCCCTTATCTAGATTCCCCAGCTTTCAGACAGGTGGACACTTCAATAAACCATACCCAAGGGATGTATCAAGTACTTCTTAGACATCTCTCAGATCCTTGAGGTCTCATTTTGCTTAATATTAACAAACTTATTTTAAAGTTTATATGGAGAGGCAAAGACTCACAATATTCAACATAGTGTTGAAGGAGAACAAAGACTGAGGACTGACTTCAAAGTTTACCATAACGATAGGGCGCCTGGGTGGCTCAGTGGGCTAAGCCTCTACCTTTGGCTCAGGTCATGATCCCAGGGGCCTGGGATTGAGTCCCGCATAGGGCTCTCTGCTCAGCAGAGAGCCTGCTTCTCCTCATCTCTCTCCCTGTCTGTCTCTCTGCCTATTTGTGATCTCTCTCTCTGTCAAATAAATAAATAAAATCTTTTAAAAAAAGTATACCATAACGATAATTGTAAACAAGATATTGTAATATCACAGAAAGACTAGAATAAAGGAACAGAATATATATTATCAATTATATTTTATATTTAATATAAAAGCAAAAGCAATACAAGAGAGCAAAATACAATCTTTTAAACAAATGGTTCTGGAGTAATGGTGAAGCTAAATGTAAAAATATAAAATAAAAATAAAATAAAATAATAAAATAAAATAAATCCAGGCAGATATCAGACACTCCTCACAAAAATTAACTCAGATTGGATTATAAACCTAAACATGAAACATGTAGAAGGTAATATAGAAGAAAATTTAAATGACCTTGGTTTTGGAAATAACTTTAGCTACAAAAGCACAAGCACTGAATTTAAAAATGTCTACTCTGTGAAACAATGCCAAGAGAATGAAAAGGCAAAGCACAGACTAAGAAAAAATTTGCAAAATACACATCTGGCAAAGGACTGTTAATCAAAAATACACAAAGACCCCTTAAAACTCAACAATGGGGGAAAACCTGATTAAAAATGAGCCAAAGACATTAGCAGATACCTCACAAAAGAAAATATTACAGATGGCAAATAAGCATATAAAAAGATGCTTCACATCATATGTCATCAGGAAAATGCAAATTAAAACAAAAAAGAGACACCAGTACATACCCAGAATCCAGAACACTGACAACAGAACATGAAATGTTGGTGAGGATGTGGAGCAACAGGAATGTTCTTCCATGTCTATTGAGAATAAAGAATGGAAAACAACTTGGCAGTTTCTTACAAAACTAAACATATTCTTCCAGATGATTCAGCAGTAGCAGTTCCTGGTATTTATCCAAAGAAGATGAAATCTATACCCACAAAGATGTCTATAGCAGTTTTATTCATAACTGACAAAAGCTTGGAAGCAACCAAGATATCCTTCCATAGGTGAAAGGTCAAATAAAGTGTAGTACATGCAAACAATGGAATATTATTTAATGCTAGAGAAATGAATTTCCACACCATGAAAAGATATGGATATAAATATTTAATAAATATATGATTTTAGGCTTCTACCAGTCTATCAATAGTGTTAGTATATTTTAACAGTGAATGCTCAGCATTCATGAATTTCAGTAATAAAATGTTTTGGGTTCAATATTTTAAATACTTCAACCTCTATGATTATATTCCTAATAATTTTGAATTGGGGTAAATAAACCTTAATTTTTTGTAACTTGTTTCTTATTGCAATAGAGCTCAATGAAATTATAGAAAATAAAAATTTACAAAAAAAAGTTTAGTTTACTATTGCCAAATAATTTAAAACTTTATCTTATATCAAATACATATATTTTTCTAAATTGATTTATATGCTACTAAAACCAAAAACTTTTAGTTATATTAGATTTCATATCATGCAATCAATGCCAGAAAGCCATCTGGCGATGACTTGTCTTAAATAGAGTTAAGATGGGTGTTATTACAATGCAAGATGGAAACAAAGATAGTATAACAATTGAGTGTTACATAACTTTTCTGTTTTGATCAAGTTACTAATCTACAAAAGGCTTTTATCGGTGACAGACTTGGGAATTTAACAAAACTTTTAAACTAGCATGTGCGACTCATTCCTAGAAAACAACACAATCAATAACACATTATTTAGATGACATCATGACTATTTCTCCATTTGAATAAAAAAGGTAGCAACCCCAATAAGTTTATTGAACAGGAAATGTTGAAATGCTATAATGCTCCTAAGGAATTAAATGATCCAGTCATGAATTACAAAAAAAGGATATAAATTACCAAAGTGTTTGTATAATTGTAATGTACAACTGCCCATTATCGTTCAATAGTGTCGGCTTGTACAAGAACTCTATAAAAGAACTCCACTTCTAAACCGTGGAAAATATGTTCCCTTTCCCCCTATATACAACTATTAAGCCATTCATTTAGCTTTTAAAATATCCACTTAATACAGGCTTTTTACTCATTTGAACAGGCAGCAGGGCTCTATTCTTATTGCTTACATCTGAAGGATAGACTTCTAGCGTAAGAGGTAAAGCCCATAAAGGAGCCCAATAATAACAACAAAATAGAGTTTAGTGAGCCCTTACAATCTGCCAGCTACCTTTCTGAGAATACTTCAATTAATAAAACATATAAAATACCTGACCACAAAGAGCTTACATTCTTTTGAAATATAATAGTGAAATACAGCAATAATAGAGGGGCACCTCGGTGGCTCAGTCCATTGAGTGACTGCCTTTGGCTTGGGTCATGATCTCAGGGTCCTGGGATGTAACTCCCCAGCAGGCTTTCTAGGCAGTGGGGTGTTTTCTTCTTCCTCTGCACCCCCTCCCAATTCTCTCTCTCTCTGTCTCCAATAAGAAAATAACCAGTATTAGAATAATGATTGATGGTTGATGATGATAAGTGTTACAAAGAAATACAAGAAAGGTAAAAGCCATTGGAGAATGCTGGGAGGAAAGTTAATTTTATTTTGTGTTGGGTGGTTATATCTCATTTATGAGATGTTATTTGCACAAAGACCCAGGAAGTGAAGGAGGGTGTTATACACATATTAAAGGAAAAGACTGCTCTAGGCAGAGCAAGTAAGTATATAGACTTTGTGTGAACAGCTGGTCTGTTACTTTTGAGGAAAAGCAAGGAGGCCAATGAGGAGTTCATAGTGGTGGAGAGAGGAAGAACGTATTGATGCGTGACCTTCTAGTACATTGAAACGCCTTCAGTTTTTGTTTAATATGAAAGGGGAAGATACCAAAAGACTTTCGACAGCAGAATAAAATCATATGACTTGATTTTTAGGTTAAATTGCTGTACCAAAATAAATTTGCAGGGAGAAAGGAGTGCAGTATGTGTGGAAGTGGGGTTATCAATCAAGTCAATAATTCAGGAACATATGATGGTGTTTTTAGCATGCTGGGTGGTAATAGAAGTGGTGAGGTATGGTATTTATTTTGTATATATATATATATATATTTTTTTAGACAATTTTATTTATTTGAGACAGAGACACAGAGAGAGACTGCATGTATATATTTTGATGGTGAATATTCTGGTGAACAGGATGGAGTATGTGCAGGACAGACAATATCAACATTTATTTTACCTGCACAAACAGAAGTGTGGAGTCTTCATTCCCTGATATGGAGAGAACTCTGAGTTCAAATGTTCTTTCTGATTAAATGGCATAGTGATGATGAGGATTTAGTCAGACAGTGAAAGAGAGCAGTAAGCATAATGTTAAGCGGTAAGACGTTATAATACATTTGAACATCAAAAAACGTTGTGTTGGATCATCTGTTTATGTGAGTAAATAAATAAATAAAGCTTCCTGGGGTTCTGATAGAGGTAAAGAAGACTACTATATGATCCAAAGGGGCACGTGCACCAAATGTTTATAGCAGCAATATCCACAATAGCCAAACTATGGAAAGAACCTAGATGTCCATCAACAAATGAATGGTATATATATATATACGATAGAATACTATGCAGCCATCAAAAGAAATGAAATCTTGCCATTTGCGATGACATGGATGGAACTAGAGGGTATTATGCTTAGCAAAATAAGTCAACCAGAGAAAGACACTATCATATGATCTCCCTGATATGAGGAAATGGAGGTGCAATATGGGGGGTTTGGGGGAATAGGAAAAGAGTAAATGAAACAAGATGGGATCGGGAGGGAGACAAACCATAAGAGACTGTTAATCTCACAAAACAAACTGAGAGTTGCCGGGGGGGGTGGGGAGGGTAGGGAGAGGGTGGTGGGGTTATGAACATTGGGGAGGGTCTGTGCTGTGGTGAGTGCTGTGAAGTGTGTAAACCTGGCGATTCACAGACCTGTACCCCTGGGGCTAATAATACATTATATGTTAATTAAAAAAAAAAGAAGAAGAAGACTACTATAAATCAAATGCTATGGTTTTCAGCAAAGAGTGTGTAATCAGGCATATTTTATTAAAGTAACCAAGTAAAATGATGGCGGAAAATTGGAAAAACAGAAAACATAAAAATCAGAGATTTTAAAAAGAGATATGGGACAGTGTAGAGAATATAGTCAATGATATTATAATAGTGTTATATGGTGACAGATGGTGGCTATATTTGTAGTGATCATAGAATAATGTATGGAGATATTGAAAACCTGAAACCAATGTAACACTGAATATCAACTATACTCAAATAAAAGAATAGTAAAAATAAAACATTTTAATTTAAAAAGATAAAAAGAGGGACAAGAATTTGAAAAGTGAATTTCAAAAAGAGTAAAGATGAGGCTAAGACATACTCTGAACCTTGAGGAAAACACCATTTTGAAAATTCTTCCCATTTTGAGAAAACCCAAATGAATCAATACCATAAAAGAACCCATTTTAACTGAGAGGTGTAATGAATGCTCAAGAAATAATTTTATGACAGGATAATTCTTCCCTATGAAACAGCATACAGAAACCAGGGGAAACACCTGGAAGCAAAATAAACTATACTGAAAATAAGAATTAGGAAAAAGATAAATGATGAAAGATAAGAAAATTAGACCTGTGACAGAGACCTAGTGAAGAGAACTTTTAGCTTGTGGTTTAATGTTTTTTGAGGATAATCTAGAGTTCATAACTGCCTGGAGACAGGCTAGTTGCAGGCAGTTTAGGCAGACCCCTAAGACAGGCCTACTTTGGGCAGGTGGTGTTGGAGGAGGCCATTGGGCTGGACAAAGACAAATCCAACCATTTGAATAAAGTGTCTGTGAAGATGTTGAAGTCAGATGCAACAGAGAAAGACCTGTCAAACCTAATCTCAGAAATGGAGATGATGAAGATGATTGGACAGCACAAGGACACCATCAACCTGCTGGGTCCTGCACACAGGACGGTCCTTTGTACACTCTCATGGAATATGCCTCCAAAGACAACATACAGGAGTACCTGCAGGCCCAGAGGCCTCCTGACCTGGAGTACTGTTACAATATCAGCCACAATGCAGCAGAGCAACTCTCCTCCAAGGACCTGGTATCCTGTGCCTATCAGGTAGCCTGAGGCATGGAGTACCTTGCCTCCAAGAACTGCATACACCAAGACCTGGCCACCAGGGAATTGCTGGTGACAAAGGACAACATGATGAAGATCTCAGACTTCAGCCTTGCCAGAGATATCACCACATCAGTTACTATAAAAAGACAACCAACAGTGGACTGCCTGTGAAGTGGATGGTCCCTAAGGCCATGTTTGACCAGATCTACATCCACCAGAGTGACTTCTGGTCTTTTGGGGGTGATCCTGTGCAAAATCTTCACTCTGGAAGCCTCCCATATCCTGGAGTGCCTGTGGAGGTGGTTTTCAAGTTGCTGAAGGAGTCATTTGATGGATAAGCCAATAAGTGCACCAGAGAGTTCTACACAATAATGAGGGGTGGCTGGCATGTGGTACCTTCAAGCTGCTGGTAGAAGACCGGGATCATACTGTGGCCTTGACCTCCAACCACGAGTACCCGGACCTGTCCTTGGCCCTGGAACAATACTGTCTATGCTTTCCCAACACCCAAAGCTCCACCTGCTCCTCAGAGAAGAATTCCACCTTCTCTCATGTGCCGTTGCCCAGGGAGGCCTATCTGCCCTGACACCCAGCCCAGCTTGCCAATGGTGGACTCAAATGACTAGTATACCTATTACTCCTGTCCAGATTCCGTCATAAGCTGTAACCCTTACCCCCCACCCTCCCTGCAAGACTCACTGCCTTCTCCTTTGTCCCTTTCCTACTGGCAGGAGCCAGCTGCCTACCTGAGGCCTTCACCCCTTGAAGTTCACCTCTCTTCCCCTTCCTCTTACTCCTCCTTACAACCTGCTCATGAAAGAAAGGCACAGAGAGGCAGGTACTTGCTCGTGGCTACTTCCTTCCCTCCCATATGTTGGACCAAGACCCCTCCCTGGCATCTGGTACTGACTGGACGTCGAGGTAGTGGGAGATGAGGCATGCCAGTGAAAGGTGTGGGAGCTTTCCTGTTTTGGTTTTGTCTGCTTAGCATAACATGTAAGACTGAGTTCTGGTGGCAGGGACCTAGTCCTTGGGGCTATAGCACTAGCGAGGGGAGGTCCACTGCTCTGGGCCTTGGCTAAGAGCAACCCCTGCTCCAGAGATATGGTGCCAAGGGCTTATTAATTTTGATACTAATTTGCTTTGCTGACCAAATACCTGGTATCAAAAGATGGGAAGGCAAAGACTGGAAGCAGTGTTGTGACCATGGGGTCCAGCCCCAAACTATGAAGAAAACACAAAGTGTATAAATCTGAGTAAGTATATATTTACACACCTCTTTAAATAGGTTGTTATCAAAGATTTAATCAATGGGTAATATGCTCCTCGTGGCTGGGAAGCATCAGTTGCCATATATTAAAAACAAAGAAAAGAGGTGTCTGGGTGGCTTCCTCCATAAGTGTCCCTTCCTTTCAGGTCATGATCCCAGGGTCCTGGGATGGAGCCCCACATCAGGCTCTCTGCTCACTGGGAAACCTGCTTCTCCTTTTCCCTCTGCCCTGCTTATACTTCCTCTTCCTGTCTCTCTGTCTGTCAAATAAATAAAATATTAAAAAAAAAGAAACAAAATGTTTTTAAAAGGTCTTTTTTTTTTTTTTTTTCCCTAGGGGTGACTGGATGACTCAGTTGTTTAAGCAGATATTTGCCTTTGGCTGAGGTCATGATTCCAGTGTACAGGGATCCAGCCCTGCATGGGACTACTTGCACCCCAAGGAGCTTGCTTCTTCCTCTCCCTTTGCACGTGATTCCTCCCGCTTGTGCGCTTCCTCTCTCTCTCTCTCTCTCTCTCTCTCTCTCTTGCTGTCAATAAACAAAATAAAATCTTTTACTAAATAGGTCCCTTAACAAAAATTGCTACTGCTTCATTTAAAAAAAAAAAAGATAATTTAGAAAGATGCTTCCAGAGCTAAAAATCTGTTTTTTTTTTCAGGATTAAATATAGAAGTGCTTTATAAAGTAAAAGAAAAACTATGCTATATTAACACTAATCACACTATAACTTTGGTGGTTATATCAAGATAATGAAAAGTGATTTTAAAGCAAATTTCATTATCAGACATAATGATCAAGTCAAAATTACAGAAGACTAAAACGATGAATTTATCAGGGAGTATAATAATTCTTGACTTTTAATACTTAATAACAGATTTGGGGATATATAGGGAAAAACTAAGAACAAAAATCATAACTTCTACCTTAGAAGAGAAACGGAAAAAAGTTTCAATACCTTTATTTTAAGATTATATAGACAAATAGTCATCAAATTGGTAAGATATGTAAGACTTGAACAAAATTATCAACTAATTAGATATGCTTGATATTACAGAACACTCCCAACAACCGCAGACTACATATATCTTAAGCCATGATTTTCTTTGCAAAGGTCAGCATTGATAATGTTCTAGTCATACCTCCGTGTACCAGGAAAGAAGTAGCATATTTCTTGAAAGACACAGCTATCAAAGCTCCATTGAGAAACCGTAAAGATGGAAAAGGGATTTGCAAATTATATATCTGATAATGGACATCTCCTCTGATTATTAAAAAATGAATAAAAATAAAAAACCTTACTAATAACCAAACAGAGTAACCAATTTTACATGTGAAGAAATTTATTGAAGAGACATGTCACCAAAAGGATATGGATGGCTTATAAGCACATGACAAATTTCTCAACATTTAGACATTAAAGAAATACAAATTAAAATCATAATGAGACATGTTTACATATCTATTAGAATGGCTAAAATTATCAAGGCTAATTTACTTCGTCTGAGCTAGATTGAGAAGCAACAAAAAATCTCAACTGTTGTTGGCATATATCATGATACCACCACTTTGGAAAATAGTTTGAAAATTTTTTTAAATGCAAAATATGTTGCAGTTACACAAATAGCCATTTTACTTCTAGGCTTTTAACCAAGAGAAACAAACCCTATGTTCATACAAGACTTGTATATGAATTTCATAGCAGCTTTATTTTTAAGAATTGAAAACTGTGGAAATGTTCATCAATGTCCATCAATAGAGCAAAGACAAATTATGATCTCTCATTAAAGAGATTACTGTTCAACATCAAAATGAACTATTTACAATTGGAGATTCTCAAAGTAATCATGCTGAGAAAAGAAAAGCCAGGCAATGAATAGTATATACTGTGTGATTCCATGACTATAAAAAATCTAGAAAAGACAAATTTATATATAGTCACAGTCATCAAATATATTGGTGTGATTTTAGTGCCTTCTTCTGTGCTCCCATAGCTTCCTACACTTGGATCTCCGAGCATTTGTTACACCATGTGAAAATATGAACTCTTTTTCTTTATTCTGTCTTACAAGTAAAAGAATCTTTGAAATTTTATGGACATTTGTACTCTCAGTTATTAGCAGAAATTCTATCATACAGTAAATTTCCAAATATAAAAGCCAGAGTTTTACAATGACTTCTAAGCTTTTACATGATCTAGCCACTCATTTAACCTCTGTGACCTCTTTCCCTGCTACTCTTCAGTCCCTCACAGTGGCCTCCTTGCTATTCCTCAGATATGCCAGGCACGATCCAACCTTATGGCCTTCAAGATAGCCAATTCCTTTGTCTGGAGTGACCTTATTGCTGATAGTTCTGGGCAAATTCATCACCATTCCATACCTTTGTTCAATTGTCAGCTTCATTGTAACTACCCTGATCTTCCTATTAAAATTCTTAACTCCCCATCCCCTGCCTAGCAACCTTGATATTTCTCACCCTGATCTAATTTTTCTTTTTCCCCATTGTACTCATCATTTTTGAATGCACTATGCAATTTTTATTAAGTTTTATAGCTTTTAATTGTCTCACCCATTAAAATAAACGTTCTACAAAGCCAAGTATTTCATTTACCAGTGTAGTCTGAAGTAATATCTGCCATATAATAGGTTCAAGACACAATAGGTAAATTTCAGAAAAACATATGCTGAGAGTATACTGAATTTCATAAGTCATTTCAATATTTTTTTCCAAAAAATAAACTATGTAAAACATACCTTAAATTTACTTTCAAAATATTTTGTAGCATATAATGGACAATATACATAAGCCTTAAAGAAACAATCATATAAATAACCATTTCATACCTACTTAAATATTGCATAATGCCACACTCCTAGATCCTCTCTGAATTCTCTAAAATAACCCTTCAAAGGAAATACATTTTTAAATTAACAGATTTTTTGGCAAATAATTTAATAAAATAAAAGTTTCATTCATCTATGTAGATCATAATAAATGTTTTTAATAAGCATGAAATTATAACTCTGAAGTGTGCTAAAATGAAACCACCTGCTAAGGGTGAGAGAACAAAAATAAACATCATTTTTCCAAATAAGAGGAATTTATTACCTTTGAATCAAAGCATGTGGCAATAAAGGAATATGGAAACACAAACCATAGAATGTCATATTTTAGATTTCTAAAAGACTTCAAAGTGAGGAATATACATTTTTTTTCTATTTTTATTTTATTTTTTAAAATTATGTTCAATTAGCCAACATATAGTACATCATTAGTTTTTCATGTAGTGTTCAGTGATCCATTAGTTGCATATAACACCCAGTGCTCACCACAACACATGCCACCCATCACCTGGTTACCCCATCCCCCCACCCCCCTCCCTCTGTAACCCTCAGTTTGTTCCCTTGAGTCCAGAGTTTCTAATGGTTTTTCCTCCCTCTCTTATCTCTTCCCATTCAGTTTTCCCTCCCTTCTCCTGTGGTCCTCCACACTATTCCTTATGTTCCACATATGAGTGAAACCATATAATTGTCTTTCTCCACTTGACTTATTTCACTTAGCATAATCCCCTCCAGTTCCATCCATGTCAATGCAAATGGTAGGTGTTCATCCTTTCTGAACAGTAGGGAAGTTCCTCAAGACATTAAAAATAGAGCTACCCTACGACCCAGCAAATGTACTACTAGGTATTTACTTCAAAGACACAGATGTAGTGAAGTGAAGGGGCACCTGCACCCCAATGCTCATAGCAGCAATGGCCACAATATGGACATTGCCAAGATGTCCTTCAGCAGATGAATGGATAAAGAAGATGTGATTCATAGGTACAAGGGACGGCTATTTAGATGCTAAGAGGCAGAGAGAAATGAGGATTTACTTCCAACTAGAAAGGCTTCGTGGTAGAGGTGTTATTTGTCTTGAGCTTTGAAGAATGGCTAGAATTTCAATGGATGCAGAGAGGGAGGAGGGCTTCAGAGTAGAAAGAACAGATTGAAAAAATGTAGGAAGGTCAGAACATGTAGAGCATTATGGGAGAACAAGTTTGGCTGAGAATGGGGTAGAAAGTTTATTTGGGAATAGAATAGGAGATGAAACTAGAAAGTTGTATCTAGATTGTGTAGGATTCTAGATGTCTTACTAAGGGATTTAGCTTTTGTTCTATAAGTGATGAGGATGACACTGAAGATGCTCTGACCAAATCAACAGCCTGATCCAAATTGTATCTTAATAAGACTGATCAGGTAGCTTTCTGTAGCTATGAATTCTTGTGGTAGAGGTTGCAGGTTTGGCGGGGGGAGGGGAATGCAAACCTGAAGCTGGTGCAATGGCCTAGGAAAGAGATGGTTGGGTGGGTTTCACAGGTTAGAAGTCAGAGTGGATGAATGCTTAGTTAGACCAGGTTGAGCAGGAGAGTCTGGGGACCAGGAAAGCCCCTCCTATCCCAAGCTGGGCAGGTGCTGGAGGAAGTGACACAGAGGATTCTGACTGGCATAGGTGGTAAGCAAGGAGTAAGCAGCAATTGTCTCATGTCCTTCAATAGCATGAGTCTAAAGTAAGTTGGTGGTGAGCATAAGGATGGGAAAGCCCAAGTCTACAATAGCTGGTATTCTTGGCAGTTGCCCTAAAGCCAAGAGTTCTGTTATGGATCCTGCCTCATTGTGTGTTTTGACTGGGCACTTTCTCCATTCTTGTCCATACTCAGGGCTCGGACAGATAAGCAAGTATCTGGGAGAGCTTGTCTTCCATGTTTGCGCTTATTTGCCCTTATTCCATGTTTACCTTTCTGTGTTTGCCCTTCCATGTTTGCCCTTGGATTAGAGTCCAAGAATTGCAAATTCCACCCTCTGGCCTGATCCCTGTAGCCAGAGCTTCTCCCTCAAAGCCTCTCATGTTTTCCAAGACCCAGACGTCCCCTTGTAAGAAGATATGAAAGTACTGGTACTGTGCCCTTAGGGTCTTGATATCCCTAGAGATTCTTCTTCAGTCTCTTCTAACTCACTTTCCATTGCTCTTTCCATGAGATAGCAGGAATGGGGAGTGGGGTGCAGGTTTGGACAACCTCAGCATACACTTATTACATCCTAGATGCAAGGTCCAGGCACATGGCCCAGGCCAGGGCAGAACAAAAGAACAACAACCACCCCTTCTCCCAGAGGCCATGGTATCTGGGCTCACACTCTCCCATGTTTACTAGTTAAAAGATTGCTGGTTCTGCAGGAATGGCCCTATACTTGTTTACTACCCTTAGCTACTCCACTTTGCAGGGATATCCTACTCCTCAAATTCTCGACATTGGATCAGGTTTTACTTTTGTTTTTGTTTTTGTTTTTTTTTCCTTTTTCTTCACACTGTCTGGAATTTTTGTAGCTCTACTGACAGAAGTCTTGGTTAAGCATTTGGCCTTCTCCTCACACAAGCTTTCCTGGGTCTCTGTAACTCAGTTGTTAGTTGGGGCCTCCTTAGTATTTGAACTCTGGAAAAGTTTGCTCCCAATCCTCAATTCCACAGTCCAGGCAAGTCCAAAGTAAGTCTGCTGGGAATTCTGGTGCTTCTGCCTCTGGGCTCTTGCAACTGTGCAAGCCATTCTGATTCAAGCTGTAGACACAATTCAGCCCTTCACTGGTGTCCACAAGAGATCCATTCAATGAATATTTGTGAACCTAGCAGAGGGAGAAAGGGCATATCACACATCCCAAAACTTTCTTGTTGGCTTCCTTCTCTTATTCCCATCATGTCTTCCTCCAAAGTATTCAGAAGTCTCCTTTCTTTCTTTCTTTTTTTTTTTTTTAAATTTTTTATTTTTTATAAACATATATTTTTATCCCCAGGGGTACAGGTCTGTGAATCACCAGGTTTACACACTTCACAGCACTCACCAAATCACATACCCTCCCCAATGTCCATAATCCCACCCCCTTCTCCCAAACCCCCTCCCCCCGGCAACCCTCAGTTTGTTTTGTGAGATTAAGAGTCACTTATGGTTTGTCTCCCTCCCAATCCCATCTTGTTTCATTTATTATTCTTCTACCCACTTAAGCCTCCATGTTGCATCACCACTTCCTCATATCAGGGAGATCATATGATAGTTGTCTTTCTCTGCTTGACTTATTTCGCTAAGCATGATACGCTCTAGTTCCATCCATGTTGTTGCAAATGGCAAGATTTCATTTCTTTTGATGGCTGCATAGAATATACATTTTTTAAATGTTACATAATGCTACATAATGACAAGATGACAGGTTGTGACAAATAGCATTTTAAAAGCTCTACTCATAATGGAACGGAAGGTGTCATTTCCCTATAGTTTTATATAGGTCATTAATTTACAATATCTAGATACAACATATTACCAAACAGATGTTCATCAAAGACTAAATCATTTTTAATGGAACATAATATTTTGAACCTACATCTATCAATCATTTTTTCGATCTAACATTTATAGTCTCGCTAAACAATTTATCAGTTGTCGACAAAATTAAAAAAAAAATAGGATAAAAAGTCGTGTTTGGAAAAGTAGATTTTCTTTGAAATTTGCATTTAAATGAAAATATTTGCTGATATTTTTTAAACTTTAAATGTAATTTTATAAATATCTGACCTATCAGATGATATAAAATTTTTGGAGAAAATAGGACATATTTTTTTGATCTTGGTTGAAGGTATTAATAAAGAGCAACTGTTTGTATTATTTGTATTGTGATATCTTAGTTAATAAACATGAATAACTGGTATAAAATATGTTTTTTTTTATTTTATTTATTTCCTTGACAGAGATCACAGGAAGGCAGAGAGGCAGGCAGAGAGAGAAGAATGGAATCAGGCTCCCTGCTGAGAAGAGAGCCCACTGTGGAACTCAATCCCAGGAACCTGGATTCATAACCTGAGCCGAAGGCAGAGATTTTAACCCACTGAGCCACCCAGGCGCTCTAAAATATGTTCTTTTTTTTTTTTATAGAATTATAGTTCTTGTCAAAATATGGAACTAGCTGGAACTGAATGCCTCCTTCAAAGTCAGCTCTGGAGAAATTATGCAAGTGTAATATAGAACTATTTCGGATATGAACCAAAAACAAAGAAATGATGATAAATTCCTTAAAAGACTCAAAGCTGCTCTTGACTGGTATGTTTCAAGCTCTATTCCTGGTTTGAGGACAGTTTTTAACAGGCCTGTCACTGTAGAAATCAGCTGGATGTTTAGAGGCTATCAGAACTGTGCAAAAACCTTGAAGGGGTAAAGACTTGAAAATTCTTTAGAGAGATCAGCTCCCTAAGGCATTATTCATCCACACATTTTCCTCCAAACAATTAAGACTGATGGATGAGGGGCACCTGAGGGGCTCTCTCATCATGTGGGTGGTGGGTTAAGCCTCTGCCTTCATCTCAAGTCATGGTCTCTGGGTCCTGGGATCCAGCCCCACATCGGGCTCTGCTCAAAAGGAAGCCTGCTTCCCTCCCTGCTTGCCTGCCTCTCTGCTTACTAGTAATCTCTCTCTCTCTCTCTCTCTCGCTCTCTCTCTCTGTGTCCAATAAATAAATAAAATCTTAAAAAAAAGGCTGATGGATGATAAATTATGTAAACTGCTCCCTCCAAATGATGCTTCTTCATAAGGATTTAAGAATTTAAAATTGTAAGAACTTAAAATTAAAACTTGATCGTAGGATTTATCTTATAGAATAACATCAAGTGAAGGCAGTTATTATTAGTTCTGAAGTATTTGTGATTCTGAATTCTTGGACTCATTAGTAAATTTATTTTTAAATTCTCCCATGGAGTGGTGATTGGCCTTCAGTCTTTCATTGATGTACATCATTGGGTCAAATGAGATGTGTGTGCCCAGAACTATATATAATCTTCTTTGTATTTCACTGGAGATGGCATTTCTGAGTTTTGTTCAATTTAATTTGGACAGATGTTTTAATAGTTACTTCTAGAGTTGGCCCTGGAGAATATCTTCCTTTTTTTTTTTTTCTCTTCCCGATTCTCTGAAAAACCCTGACTAATTCACATTATCACAGTGATATCACAATTCAAGTTTTTCCAAACACTATAGCTGCAAAATAGAAGGAAGCTACTCAAAATGTAATGCTATTGTGAATGATTGATAAAGAAAACATTATTATAATTAAGCTACCAGGTTTCAATGTATTTTATTGTTGCTAAGAAAATCCTAGCATACCCAGACTTTACAGAGATTTGATGATCGTAAGAGGAGCTGAACTCATGGACCAAAATAACTATGCACATAAAAAGTACAACTACTTACCTAAAAAAGATGATGTGGTTAACTTTATATGGCAATCCAAGTGTTATTGGAACAGGAATTTTAAAAATAGCTTAGGGGCGCCTAGGTGGCTCAGTGGATTAAGCCACTGCCTTCAGCTCAGGTCATGATCTCAGGGTCCTGGGATCAAATACTGCATCAGGCTCTCTGCTCAGCAGGGAGTCTGCTTCTCTCTCTCTCTCTCTCTCTCTCTCTCTCTGCCTGCCCTCCGTCTACTTGTGATCTCTCTCTCTGTCAAATAAATAAATAAATAAAATCTTGAAAAAAAAGAATGACTGTACTTTTAAAAAATAGCTTAAAAGGGGCACCTGGGTGGCTCAGTGGGTTAAAAAGACATGTAGACCAGTGGGTTAGAGTAGAGTGCCCAGATATGGACCATCAACTCTATGGTCAAAAAATCTTTGACAAAGAGGAGAAAATTATACAGTGGAAAAAAGACAGCCTCTTCAATCAATGGTGCAGGAAAAATTGGAGAGCTATGTATGGAAGAATGACACTCAACCATTCTCTTATACCATACATAAAGATAAATTCGAAATGGACAAACGACCTCAACGTGAGGAAGGAATCTATCAAAATCCCAGAGGAGAACATAGGCAGTAACCTCAGGGACACTGGCCACAGCACATTCTTTCAAAACATGTTCCCAAAGACAAAGGAAACAAAAGCAAAAATGAACTTTTGGGACTTCATCAAGATCAAAAGTTTCTGCACAGCAAAGGAAACAGTCAACAAAATGAAGAAACAACCCACGGAACGGGAGAAGATTTTCACAAATGACATTACAGATAAAGGGCTGATATCCAAGATCTATAAAGAACTCCTCAAACTCAACACACACAAAACAGATAATCATGTCAAAAAATGGGCAGAAGACATGAACAGACACATCTCCAAAGAAGACATACAAATGGCAAACAGATGCCATATATGCAGGCAGAGAGAGAGGGGTAAGCAGGCTCCCCGCTGAGCAAAGAGCCTGATGTGGGGCTCCATCCCAGGACCCTGAAATCATGACCTGAGCCGAAGGCAGAGGCCTAAACCACTGAGCCACCCAGGAGACCCATATCTGGTAATTTTTAATCAACGTGGATTTGCTGCATCAAATAGTTCCTTCTTCTTCAAATATAAATATAGAAATATATTGATCAAGTCACACACATGTCTTAGGAGAATGTCATACCTTTAGTAGCAAACTTGAAATCTTGGCCATTAGTTATGATTTTTGTTTTGGTTTGATTTGGTTCAGTTTTTGTAATTTTAAAAATCCCTCCAGCCCTTGGCTCTGTCTGACCTGATTGCTTTCAGCTGTTTCTGCAACAAAGTTGTCCCAGCTGCGAAAACTCTCATTGTTTCCAGTGGCGCCCCCTTCTGAACACTTTGTTAATAGAAAGCTTTTTTTTTTTTTTTGCTATGGTAAATTTGGAACAACAGTGAGGTATTTCAAAGAGGTGAACCACAGATAAATTTCTCTAAGGGTGGGGTGAGGGTTACTCAAAAAGGAACTTGACAAGGCTTTTAAAGATATCGACAATCATTATAACATAACGTGACTGATTGTTACCGTGCTCTTAACTGGGCAAACACTTGTTGGCTTCCAAGATAGACTAACATAGTTGAGATGGTTCTAGCGGCCTGCTAGCACAGGGTCTCATGAGCCAGGGATTCTAGCCACTGGCTGTGCAAGGTTGAGACCTGTTAGTGATTCTATTTTTTCCTCTACAGAATGGGTCTTTCTACATTCCAGGTCCTTTCTACCCCAATAAATAATGCGGCGATTCTCTCAGTGAGTTGTACTTTTGGTTTAAACAGCCAACTGTCTGTTATAAAGGACTTTTGTTTAAATTCCTTTAAAAAAAAGTCGTTTCAAAAAAATCTTTTTTTTATTTTTTATTTTTTGATCCCATAGGTTTACTCTGATCCTGGAACTTTGTCATTTTGACCTTCTCTGCTGATTAAAATATTCTTCATCATCAGCACCTACTGCTCTCCTCTTCTGGTGTGGTCTCTCGGGAAGGGGACTTCTCTAGCTCTTCTAGCAGGAGATGGGCACTTCCCCTCTACCCCTGTTGCCAGACCAACCTTACCTATCCTGCAGGGTCAGGTCGGCCTGGCCTTTTATCTGTTGTTCTCTTCTGAGTGGTTAGTTTTTCATCGATACCGTGCTTTGCTTTTGTCAGGATTTACCCTGGTCTATCAAAACCCTTTTCTAGTACCAGTGAAGCCTAAGAAACAGTCCTGATGAGAGAACCAGGTATTCGAACAGATCATATTTATCCTGAATGTTCCGTCCAAAATGAAAAATACATTTCTGAGGAGCCTCAAGATCTCTGAGAAGGGAAGTTTCACCAACTCTGTCATGTAGGGGCATCAATTCCGATTCTGTGTCAATTTTCCGACTTTCCCAGCTAATACTTCTCTACCTCAGAAAGCCCGCTCTCAACCGTTTCCTCTCTCAAAGGCAGTTGCTCTTAGAGTCTGCACATGGCACTTGGGGCCTGCTGGTCATTGGCTACTGCCCTCTGTACCTTGGGCCTAACAGCTGCGGGGCATCAAGATGAGAATGTCTCTTGTTCTAAGACTTAATATAGTTGGGTGCACATGGTTAAGGAATAATCACTTATTTTGTTGATCCAAGTGTTCGACCTTTCTTAATTATTCTAGTACCACAGTTTACTTGTTCTAAGATTTGTCCCCCCCCCCATTTTAATATCTCTTAAGGTGGCATTTACCTTGCACTTGAGGACATATCCTAGTTTAACTGACAGCATTTCTCTTTCTTAGTCGAACATAAACTATAGTGCATCTTACCCTTGATGAAAGCTAGGATGCAATTAAATACTCTATTATGGTTACGATTCTGATATTTGAAATCCTCCGGTAGCTCCCTGTGCCCCCACAGTGTAGTACCTCACCTCCTCGGCATAGTATACAAACCATCTCACCCCAGTGTTAACCCCGGGGCTCAGCCTCCATCCCCAGGTGATGCTGCCAGATCAGCTGTCGGTTATCATGAACTTGCTGTAGTTTCCTGAATGCACTGTGCTGCCTCCTGGCACTTTGAAACTTGACACACTCATCCTCATTCTTCGCTTTGCCCTTGTCTATCACCTCCCCTGAAAATCTGTTCCTAAGTGGCTTTTCCCAGCTCCAACCTACCCTTGGCAGTCTTTTCTCTCCCTGTGGTAAAGCCTGTCACACTGCACCATGGACATGCCGGTTGTCCCCCTGAGAAAAGAAAAGGGACAGTGAGGGCCCCCCAGCATTTGCAGCTCTAGTGCAGAGCCCCATGCCTGGCTTGCAGGAAATGCCAGATCATGAAGACAAACGGAGATCATCCTCTGGCTAAAACCAGCTCTTCTTTGCCTACCGCAGGATCTGGATCATTAAAGAGCAGCCAGTTATTATGGCTGTTTTTCTAGGGATTTTTTCCCCATATATTTCCCAGGGCTTTACTCTTTATATAGCACTTTAATTCAGTCTTCAACCACTTCCTAGTCAGATCAGGTGAAATCATTTTCCTTCCCATACCCTCGATGTTTTTCTCACCTAGTAATTCTTTTTTTAAAGATCTTATTTACCCATTTGACAGATCACAAGTAGGCAGAGAGGTGGCAGAGAGAAAGGGGTAAGCAGGCTCCCCGCTGAGCAAAGAGCCTGATGTGGGGCTCCATCCCAGGACCCGGAAATCATGACCTGAGCAGAAGGCAGAGGCCTAAACCACTGAGCCACCCAAGAGCCCCTTATCTGGTAATTTTTAATCAATGTGGATTTGCTGCATCAAATAGTTCCTTCTTCTTCAAATATAAATATAGAAATATATTGATCAAGTCACACGCATGTCTTAGGAGAATGTCATACCTTTAGTAGCAAACTTGAAATCTTGGCCATTGGTTATGATTTTTGTTTTGGTTTGATTTGGTTCGGTTTTTGTAATTTTAAAAATCCCTCCAGCCCTTGGCTCTGTCTGACCTGATTGCTTTCAGCTGTTTCTGCAACAAAGTTGTCCCAGCTGCGAAAACTCTCATTGTTTCCAGTGGCGCCCCCTTCTGAACACTTTGTTAATAGAAAGCTTTTTTTTTTTTTTTGGCTATGGTAAATATGGAGCAATAGTAGATATTTCAAAGAGGTGAACCACAGATAAATTTCTCTAAGGGTGGGGTGAGGGTTACTCAAAAAGGAACTTGACAAGGCTTTTAAAGATATCGACAATCATTATAACATAACGTGACTGATTGTTACCGTGCTCTTAACTGGGCAAACACTTGTTGGCTTCCAAGATAGACTAACATAGTGGAGATGGTTCTAGCGGCCTGCTAGCACAGAGTCTCATGAGCCAGGGATTCTAGCCACTGGCTGTGCTAGGTTGAGACCTGTTAGTGATTTTTTTTTTCCTCTGCAGAATGGGTCTTTCTACATTCCAGGTCCTTTCTACCCCAATAAATAATGCAGCGATTCTCTCAGTGAGTTGTATTTTAGTTTAAACAGCCAACTGTCTCTTAAAAAGGACTTTTGTTTAAAGTCCTTTAAACAAAAGTCCTTTTAAAAAAATTTTTTTTTATTTTTTATTTCTTATTTAAATCTGTTGGTAAACTTGTTTGCCACTTAACTGATTCATAAATTTGCCACCTGAAGAATTCTGTTTTAACAGTTCACAATTGGTTAATACTTAGTCTTCACTAGAGATTAAGGTGTTTCTAAGAGTATCAAACTCTGCTTAGTGTAGCTAAGACTGATGGAAATAAGGGAAACTCTGTAGGAAAGTAGATGATAAGTAAAAAAAAATTAAGGAATGGGAATACATTTTGTTGAAGGTAAGGGAAGGTAATTTTATCCTAAATGAGATGGTTGATTTGAAAGAAATGGCTTAGGACAAGACCTGAATGCAAAGGAAAGTTATAAAAGATTTATAAAGGGAAATCTTCAGAAAAGGAATTTTAGCTATGGTCAGAACAGACTAAAATAGACTAAATAAATGGGTTTTAAAAGTACATTACATTAGTACAAGACTAAAATTCTCTGTTCAAAAGACAAAGTTTTCTTAGATTAATTGATCTCCTGTTATGGGAATGTAAGTGATTTCCTCTTTGCCTGCCCAGAAAAACCAGTTTCTATGTTTTGTTTTATCAGGTGTTTAACATCCCTAATTATATTTAGGCATGTGCTTCAAAACTTTCTGAGATCTTAGCAAATGTTGACAAGATTTAAATTGTAAAATCTCTTTAACTCAGGCTTTTCCTTAATATATGAAGTTGCTCATGAAATACTACTGAACCGATGATAAACCTTGGATTACATTTGGGAAAATACTATAACTATTCTAGAGATTCTATGCACTTCCTAAAGTTTTAATGTTTTGAGAGATCATCGCTTGATACTGTAATTATGTTATGTATCACAAAAATAACCTGATTTCCTTGCAGCTAAATTGTAAACTCCCGTGTCTCTTTAGCTTTAACCATATCCATTCTGAGTTTTTGTCATTTATAATTGTTTTAATTCTCTTATAAAATGAGCTTTATTTTCAAGGAGATTCCTATAAAGGACTTTCAGGACAAATACAGATATTTGATATACTTGAAAATCCTAAAACTGAAATGGGTAAAAATTTCCAAAACTGACTAAAGCTGCATTCACTAGATTTGGTAACACGGGACTAAATGAACTAAAAAATTATAATGTTATATCTCTTAATGTTTTGTCTTACTTTAAACATTGCTGGTTCTCTCCGATGTTTGCTCTTCCAGACTAGGGATACTTCCTCCTAGTTATCTGTAACTTATAGAGATGTAAAAGTGCTCATTTATAAAAGAGCTCAACGCATTCAAGCTTTTCTCTCTATCTGAACCCTCTGAAACCAAAAGGTCTCAGTAAGTAAGCATTCTTCCATGACAGTCAGTCATTTACATAAGTCCAATAAGAATCTGTTCTCCTTGTAACAGGAAAGAGTTGGAAACACGGTTTATTTTACCAAGGCTTTGGCTGGAATGTCATATTTAAAAAGACTCGGATATAACCAGAGAGTTTAAAGGAACTAAGGTTGACTTTATAAAACCTAGAGCCATAAAGCCCCTTGGGACTGTTGGCCTGATACCTTGCTTACAGAGTTCCCAGCAGCCTCACCAGGTGAGTAAAGAATGTCACTCCTTGGTAGGTGCGGTCTCAGAAGAGGAATTCCCCAATGAGAAATTCGCCCAAATCGACAGGTATTGCAGGCATGCCTGATGGCCAGTACAGGGCTTGGCTTCTGGCCCAGAGAGGCTACTAAAAGTTCAACCTAGAGATTCCTTATTAAAAGTTCCAGCAAAGCAGATGCTAAAAGATCTATTGATCACACTTATTGTTCTTGCTGAGCTTATGTAAATAATAGGCCAAGTTTGTCAAAACTAAACTTGTTTCACAAGTGAATTAGTCCTGATTTGGCTATCTCTGTAAATGAGGGTTATTTTAGAGAGAAAAATTATATTTTAGTAACACACCTTTATGGATGTTAAATTCTAGATTTGATTGTCTTTAAATGTTTGTTTACCTAAGCTAAACAATTTGAGGTAAACTTCAGGGAACTTGTACAATAGCTTCTTTAGTCAATCTTATTATTTTGTGGGGATATTAGCAGACCCCACGGCACATGATTAAACAACTGGAATAATGAAATTGCCTAAAAGCCAGCATACCGCACCCTTCTCCCACTTGACAATGATCCTCTGTAATTAGGATATTGTTAAGGTTGGATGACTCAAAGGTCTTCTTATTGGTTTCATCCCTTAGTCATATTTATCTAGAGGCCACCTCCATTGAGGTGCAATTGCAAACAGATGCTTTAGCAAAACCTAAAACAGCCCTCATAAAAGAGCCTCAAAGCTCACTATGGGACAGTCCCTAACTGTAATAATGTCACATCAGGTCCAGATTTGTCTTAGTAGCCAAAGGCCACCAATGGATGATGGAGGCCAACTTATTAAATACTGGGCTACACTAACAGAGATGCCAGAAATAAAACTTAAAATTTGTCAAACTTTAAACCTAGTTACCTGTATGGCTGAACCTGACCACTGTACATCTTTCTCTATAGAGCAAAAATGTTCAGAGATTATTAATCTAGCTTATTCTATATGGCCAGGTTTAAGATGCCCCTGTTAAAATTACAAATGACAGTTGGTTTTCTGATGAAAATGGTTTTCATAGAAAGAAGAAGAAAAGCTAGGTGTGCCATAGTGCTCACTAGCACTTTGCAATTGCCAAAGCCTAAGAATTAACATGTATACTGACTCCAAATATGCCTTCCTGGTACCACATGCCCATGGAGCTATTTGGAAGAAAAGGGGATTTTCCTGGAATCATGGGCGCATTACTAAAACCATTACAACTCCAGCTAATCTCCCCTACTTGAGACAAAGATGGACACGATCTGTTTTTAAATGGTATGATCACTTAGCATCCATTTTTGTTCCATCTGCGGGACTAGGGGATATCATGTGGCATGAAGAAGCCCTTAATAAATATACTACAAAGGCACTCAATGATTCACTAAATAGCATCTCCCAGCTTAATACCAAAGTGTCACAGATATGCAAGGCAGTCCTACAAAATAGGATGGCCTTAGATGTCCTGACAGCAGCCCAAGGTAGCACATGTGCAATTATCAAGACAGAATGTTGTGTGTATATCCCAGACTATCACAGAAATGTCACAGGACTAATAAAGGATATGAATACCCAAATTAAGGCCTACAAGATCCTCCTCTCTCTCTCAGTAAATGGTTAAGTTCCTGGTTTGAAGGAGGACTATGACCGAATCTCCTTTTTGGGCTTCTCATTCTTATCGCCTTATTAACCTTAATATGTTGCTTTGTTCCATGTTTCTCTACTTGGTGTCGAGACTCCATTGCTACAATGACTACACCATGACAGACGATCCTTGTCGCGCGCAAGAACACCTCTTCACTGTCAGCGCTGGATTCAGCTGCCTCCACCTTTTGAAACTCCCTTATACATTCCTACCCTGATCAATATTAGCCCCAGTAGGTAGGGACAGCTCTACGCCCCTATTCAGCACGAAGAAGTTATAGAAGATGAGACCTTCCACCTTCAACCACCTTAAAAATTTAAGGGTCTTTAAAAGCTGGCGCCTTGCATCCCCCCTTCACCCGCTCCCCTCCATATGTGTAGCATTCCTCAGGCACCCCTGACTGCCATAAAATGATAAATAGTTGACTTGCTAAGATCACAATCCTGCAAGATAGGAGCCTCCCTTGGTTTGCAAATGTCCTTGAGATTACAACAAAGAAGTTACTTTATCAATAGCCCAATTTTCAATCGGCCCTTGTATCTTAAATAAACTCGTACAGTTTGTAAAAGATCGCTTGTCAGTAATCCAGACAATGGTACTGACACAGCAATATCAACTAATTAAACAAACCGGCTCTCAAACTGACTTACTTGATAAACAAAGCGAATGTATATAGGATTCTATCCATGATAAAGAAAAAGGGGGGAATGAAAGACCCCTCTCCCCTTGCTAAAGGCTTGTTTAAATAACCTGAAGTCCCCACAGCACCCCCTCTCCCCTTGCTGAAGGCTTGATTGTCCCCATAGCCAGATGGAAACACATACCAGGATGTCTATTGTCTGTGATCACCCGGTCTGTCAAAAGAAAAGACAAATGAGGAATAGAGTGTACCTGGGAATTTCCAGAGTGCTGAGGCAAGGCCCGCCAGAACAAACGGCTGTGTCCTTGCCTTAAACCCAACGCCTGACTAATTAACCAATCAGATCCCTGTAACCATGCATCTGCTTCTGTAAGCTTGCTTCCCGCTACCCCAACCTTTCCTATATAATCTGCTCCCCAATTTAGCCTGGCGCGCTCAGACCACAAAGGCTGATGCATCCGCAGGCGCCTGTGTAACCAATAAACCTCTTGCAGTTTGCATCTAGTGGAGGCGTGCTGTTTGATTCTTGGGTGCGGCTCCAGGCTCTTTCACTACCACTTGCCGTCTTGCTCATTTTTTGCCCAGCGTTATTGGTCGCTGTGTCATTCTTTAAACACACCAGATGTGCTCCCACCTTGGGCTTACTGTTTGCTTTGTGTGGGATGCTCTTCTCCAAACAGCACAACTGCTCGTTCCTTAATTTCCTCCAAGTCTTTCCTCAAATGAGGGAGACTTCCCTGACACAGTCCCATAGAAAATTCCAACCTGCTCCCCTAAACCCCACACCCCATGTCCACTCACTCAGCTTAGTTTCCTTCCTACCCCACATCAACCCCTGATATGTATGTATATTTATTTGCTTCATTTCTCACTCAACAACTAAAATGAAAACTCCAAGAGGACATCAAATTTATTTTGTCTCTTGTTAACTATTCTGTCTTTAGGGTTTAGAACAGTACCTGACACATAGTAGATGTTCCGTAAATATTGGAGAATGATTTGTTTCTATTTTTGCCTTTTCTCTATCCATTCTTTACACAGCAGCCAAAAATGACATTTTAAAAATGCAAAAGGAATCCCGTGACCACCCTCCACCCACCAGTGTAAAACCCTTCGATGGCTTTTCGTTGTGCTCAAGCCGCAGCTGACATTCTACAGCCCAGGCCAGATTAAGATTTCAGAGTTCTTAATCACTGGAAGGATGATGGTGTTGTCACCACCAGAGATATTTAAATATTTTTGAAGATTAGATCCCAAAGTAAGTGTGCTAAAAGCCTAGCAATATCCGATTTCACAAACTCAGATTTCATAAAGTCTCATTAGTCTTCTCACCTTGTGTAAGTTTAATCTTTCCCCCTTTTCTCTTCTGTTTCAGGCACTCACCATACTTTGACAGAATGACCATAACGGCCTTCCAACCTGTCATCTCATCTTCAGGAATATGCCCCTTTCCCTCCCCTCCTCACACCAATTCATCCTCTAAACTTATTCAAAGATGATCACTCTAAAATGTGCATCTCACTGTGTCCTTCCCCTACAGGAACTTACTCAATAGCTCCTAAGGACGTGTGAATTTCCTTGGTGTGGTATTTTTACAAGACCCTTTGCTTGCAAGTGGCAGCAATCCAAAGAAAACTGGAGGAACCAAAAGGGAAAAGCAAGCAAACAAACACGAAACAAAGGAATGTCCAGGATCCTGTAGGTATGGATACCACAGAAGTTCATAAAAATCCAAAAGAAGATGGGGCACCTGGGTGGCTCAGTGGGTTAAGCCTCTGCATTCGGCTCAGGTCATGATCCCAGGGTCCTAGGATCGAGCCCCACATTGGGCTCTCTGCTCTGCAGGGAGCCTGCTTCCTCCTCTCTCTCTGCTTGCCTCTCTGCCTACTAGTGATCTCTGTCAGATAAATTTAAAAAAACTTTTTTTTAAATCAAAAGAAGAGCTGCAGAACTAAAATTTCAGAATCAAGAACAGGGACTGGAAACCGGCAAAACAGTTTTCTATTTGTCCATGTCTCATGTTTACTAGTCTCCATATGGCTGCTTTCTTCTCTGGTCAGACTCTTCAAGTGTCCAGGAAGATGGCCATGGCCAGCTCCTGAATCCCATCCAGCAAGGCCAGTCACTCGCCTAAAGAGAGAACATTGTCTTCCTGTCATTTACATATCAATCCCAGGGAGACTCTGATTGGTCCTATTGGTGTCAGGTGGACTAGTCACTATATGGGTTTATATGTGTGCCCATCCTCCTCCAGACTGCAGAAGAACAGGAGAAATTTTTAAAATTAACATATAATGTATTATTTGCCCCAAAGGTGCAGGTCTGTGATTCATCTGTGTTACACATTTCACAGAACTCACCGTATCACATAACCTCCCCAATGTTCATAACCCAGCCAACCTCTCCATAAACCCTCCATCCCCGTAAACCTCGGTTTGTTTTGTGAGATTAAGTCTATTATGGTTTCTCTCCCCCCATCCCATCTTGATTCATTTTATCCCTCCTACCTCCCATGTCCCCCTACCCTGCCTTGCAAATTCCTCATATCAGACAGATCATATGATAATTGCTTTTCTCTGATTGACTTACTTCACTTAGCATAATACCCTCTAGTTCCATCCAGGTCATTGCAAAGAGCAAGATTTCATTTTTGATGGCTGCATAGTATTCCTCTGTGTGTGTGTGTGTGTGTGTGTGTGTGTGTGTGCCTCTGGGTGTCTGTGTGTCTGTGTGTAAAGAGGACCTGGCCATGCCATCGTGGGTGGAGATGCCCCAAGCAGGATGAGGCTGATGAGGGTTTAGATGTCTGGTGGGCAAGTTATGTTCACACCCCAGTTTAAGGATGGTTAAGTGGGATCGGGTGGAGGGTCTACACCCTTCTGCCCAGGGTTTATCCTGAGACCCTGAACAGATGGGTCCATGACCCAGGAGCGGGGCTAACCCTAACAGTAACCATGAACCCTGACCCTGACACTGACTGTGAGCCTGCCCCAAACCCTAACCCAAACCCTGACCCTGACCCTGACCCTGTCTGTGATCCTGACCTGAACCCTAAACCTAAACCTAAGCCTGACACTCACCCTGATGTGGACCCTGAACCTAAACCTAACGTTGATATTACTGTAACCAAGACTCAGAACTAACCATGACCCTGAACCTGACCCTAATCCTAAACCTGACGCTGACCTAAACCTGACCCTAACCCTAACCCTGACCGTGACTATGAGCCTGACCCTAACCCTAAACCTAAAGGTAACTCTAACCATGACCCTAATACCGACCGTGAACATAAACCTAATGCTGACTCTGACCCAAACACTAACCCCTACAATAAACCAATCCCTAACCCTAACCTTACGCTGTCTAACCCTAACCCTAATTATAACCTTACTTCTAACACTAACACTAACCCCAATCCCAAACCCTACCGCCAAAACCTAACTGTGACACTGAAACGAACATGAACCCTAAACCAAAGCCTGACGCTAAACCTAACCCTGGCCATGACCTTCACCTGAACACGACCCTAACACTAACCCTGACCCAACTGTGAGCCTGACACTGACCTGAACACTAAACCTGACCCGGACTGTGAGCCTTACCTTAACTCTAACCCTAAATGTAACCCTGAACCTGACACTAACACGGGCCCTCCCCCGAATCCTATCGCTGACCTAACCCTCAGAGTAACCCCTAACCCTACCACGGACCCTGATCCTAACAAGTTCTAACCCTAACCGACAACCAAACGCTAACACTAACACTAACCCTAAACTTTAACAATAACCCTGAACCTATACCTGATTATGCTCATAACCCTAACCATGATCTTTGCCTATACCAGACCCTGACCCTAAACCTGAACCTGGCCCTGACCCTAAACCTAACCATGACCCTAACACTGACAACTACATAAACCTGTCGCTGACCCGAATGAGGACTTTAAACCAAACCTGATCCTGATCGTAATGCTGACACTGGCGCTACACTTCACCCTGACCCTGACCCAGGCAAAGACCATAAACCTAACCCTGACCCTAACAGTGACCCTAATCACGACCCTAACACTAACAGTGACCCTGACTGTGAGCCTGACCCTAACTCTAACCCTAAACGTATCCCTGACCATGACACTAACACGGGCCCTGACCCGAAACCTAACGCTAACTAAACCTAACCTAACCCTAAAACTAACCCCTAACATTAACCCTGACACTGACCTTAACTCGGTCTAACCCTCCACCTACCTCTAACCCTAACCTTAACCCCACATTAACAATAATCCTGACGCTGATCATAACCCTAACTCTGAAGTTTGCCAATGTCAGAACTTAACCTTAAACCTGACACTGGCCTTGACCTTAACACTGACCCTAACCCTGAATGTAAACCTAACTCTGACCCAATCCATGATCCTAAACAGAATCTTAAGCCTAAAGCTAACCCTGATCCTGAACCTACTCATAAAACAGAACCTAAACATAAAGCTGACCTTAATATAACCATGAACCTAACCCAGACCCTGACCCTAAACCTGACACTAAACCTGTCCCAAACCTAATCCTGACCCTGACATGAAACTTGCCCCCAAACCTAAACGTGACCATGACCCTAAATCTGACCATGACCATGAACCTGACCCTAAACCTAACCGTCACTAACACTGACCCTGACCCTGACTCTGACCGTAACCCTAACAGTGACCCTACTGTGAGCCTGACCCTAAACCTAACCATGAACCTAACCCTAACCCTGACCCATACCCTAAGCCTTACCCTAACCCGGACCCCAAAGACGACTAACCCTAACCCTGATCCTAAGTCTTTCTTAACTCTAACCCTAACACTAAACTAGTCTAAACCCAGCTCTGTTGCCTCCAGCGGGGACAACAGCTGCACCCAGGCCTGCCAGGGGCTGGGGGGAGGCTGTATGGGGGCCATTGGATTGGCACTGCATTGAGTGGAGGGTGAGCATTGAGCAGTTTGGGGAATGGCGGCTCAGGGAGCTCTGGTACAGCAGGAAGTTCGGTAAGGAGCCCCCAGGCAGTGGTGACCTACTTCCCTGACGACAGAGCCCAACGGAATTGGAACCCACGTATCCAGGCAACCCATTACAGAGAAAACCCCCCTGCCCAACTCATTTCTAGGCACATCCTAAAGGAAGCGACATGTTCTTCTGCTGTACTGAAGCCGAGAGGATGTAGGGAGAAGAGAGCTCCCCCGCCAGACACGTCCCCTCCCTGGCCGGTCATATCAGGTTTCCCCAACGCCTCAGGCCCTTTGGCTACTAAAATCAAAAGGTGACACCAGGGGACTCAGAGTCAGAGAGTCCCACACCTTCTGATCAACCGGTGTAGCCCTAGGTCTCCTCCCCATCTCTGTATGTGTGTGTGTGTGTGCCTCTGGGTGTCTGTGTGTCTGTGTATAAAGAGGACCTGACCATGCCATCAAGGGTGGAGATGCCCCAAGCAGGATGAGGCTGATGAGGGTTTAGATGTCTAGTGTGCAAGTTATGTTCACACCCCAGTTTAAGGCTGGTTAAGTGGGATCGGGTGGAGGGTCTACACCCTTCTGCCCAGGGTTTATCCTGAGACCCTAAACGGATGGGTCCTTGACCCAGGAGCGGGGCTCACCCTAACAGTAACCACTAACCCTGACCCTGACACTGACTGTGAGCATGCCCCAAACCCTAACCCAAACCCTGACCCTGACACTGACCCTGTCTATTTACCTGACCTGAACCCTAAACCTAAACCTAAGCCTGGCACTGACCTGATGTGTACCATGAACATAAACCTAACGTTGATATTACTGTAACCAAGACTCATACCTAACCATGACCCTGATCCTGACCCTAATCCTAACCCTGATGCTGACCTAACCCTGACCCTAACACTAACTCTGACCGAGACTGTGAGCTTGACCCTAACCCTAAACCTAAAGGTAACTCTAACCATGACCCTAATACAGACCCTGAACCTAAACCTAACGCTGACTCTGACCCTAACACTAACCCCTACGCTAAACAAAACCCTAACCCTGACCTTACGCTGACTTACCCTAAACCTAACCATAACCCTACTTCTAACTCTAACCCTAATCCCAATCCCAAACACTACCGCCAAAACCTAACTGTGACACTGAACAGAACATTGACCCTAAACCAAAGCCTGACGCTAAACCTGTCCCTGTCCATGACCTTCACCTGACCCTGACCCTGACCCTAATCCTAACCATGACCCTAACACTGAATACTACATAACCTTGTCCCTGACCCAAATGTGGACTTTAAACCAATACCTGAACCTGACCCTAAACCGGACACTGGCGCTAAACATCACCCTGACCCTGACCTAGACCATGACCATAAACCTAACCCTGACCCTAACAGTGACCCCGACACTGACCCGAACACTAAACCTGACCCAGACTGTGAGCCTTACCCTAACTCTAACCCTAAATGTAACCCTGAACCTGACACTAACACGGGCCCTCCCCCGAATCCTATCGCTGACCTAACCCTCAGAGTAACCCCTAACCCTACCACGGACCCTGATCCTAACAAGTTCTAACCCTAACCGACAACCAAACGCTAACACTAACACTAACACTAAACTTTAACAATAACCCTGAACCTATACCTGATTATGCTCATAACCCTAACCATGATCTTTGCCTATACCAGACCCTGACCCTAAACCTGAACCTGGCCCTGACCCTAAACCTAACCATGACCCTAACACTGACCACTACATAGCCCTGTCACTGACCCGAATGTGGACTTTAAACCAAACCTGATCCTATTCGTAAAGCTGACACTGGTGCTACACTTCACCCTGACCCTGACCCAGGCAAAGACCATAAACCTAACCCTGACCCTAACAGTGACCCTGACCACGACCCTAACACTAACAGTGACCCTGACTGTGAGCCTGACCCTAACTCTAACCCTAAACGTAACCCTGACCATGACACTAACACGGGCCCTGACCCGAAACCTAACGCTGAGCCTAACCCTAAAACAAACCCCTGACATTAACCCTGACACTGACCCTAACCCGGTCTAACCCTCCACCTACCTCTAACCCAAACCCTAACCCCACTTTAACAATAATCCTGGCGCTGATCATAACCCTAACTCTGAAGGTTGCCAATGTCAGATCTTAACCTTAAACCTGACCCTGGCCTTGACCTTAACACTGACCCTAACCCTGAATGTAAACCTAACTCTGACCCAATCCGTGATCCTAAACAGAATCTTAAGCCTAAAGCTAACCCTGATCTTGAACCTACTCATAACACAGAACCTAAACATAAAGCTGACCTTACCATAACCATGAACCTAATCCTGACCCTGACCCTAACCCTGACACTAGACCTGTCCCAAACCTAACCCTGACCCTGACATGAACCTTGTCCCCAACCAAAACTTGAACCTGACCCTAAATCTAACCATGACCCTGAACCTGACCCTAAACCTAACCATCACCCTAAAACTGACCCTGACGTGACTCTGACCGTAATGCTAACCCTGACCCTACTGTGAGCATGACCCTAAACCAAGCCATGAACCTAACCCTAACCCTGAGCCCTACCCTAAGCCTTACGCTAACCCTGACCCCAAGGACATCTAACCCTAACCCAGACCCTAAGTCTTTCTTAATCCTAACCCTAACACTGACCTAGTATAAATCCAGCTCTGTTGCCTCCAGCGGGGACAACAGCTGCACCCAGGCCTCCCAGGGGCTGGGGGAGGCTGTATGGGGGTCACTGGATGGGCACTGCCTGAGTGGAGTGTGAGCCTGAGCAGCTTGGGGACCGCCGGCTCAGGGAGTTCTGGTACAGCAGGAAGTTCAGGAAGTAGCCGCCAGGCAGTGGTGACCTCACTTCCCTGATGACAGAGCCCAACGGAATTGGAACCAACATATCCAGGCACCCCATTACAGAGAAAACCCCCCTGCCCAGCTCATTTCTAGGCACATCCTAAAGGAAGCGACATGTTCTTCTGCTGTACTGAAGCCGAGAGGATGTAGGGAGAAGAGAGCTCGCCCGCCAGACACGTCCCCTCCCTGGCCGGTCATATCAGGATTCCCCAACGCCTCTGGACCTTTGGTTACTAAAATCAAAAGGTGACACCAGGGGACTCAGAGTCAGAAAGTCCCACACCTTCTGATCAACCGGTGTAGCCCTAGGTCTCCTCCCCATCTCTGTATGTGTGTGTGTGTGTGTGTGTGTGTGTGTGTGTGCCTCTGGGTGTCTGTGTGTCTGTGTGTAAAGAGGACCTGACCATGCCATCGAGGGTGGAGATGCCCCAAGCAGGATGAGGCTGTTGAGGGTTTAGATGTCTGGTGGGCAAGTTATGTTCACACTCCAGTTTAAGGCTGGTTAAGTGGGATTGGGTGGAGGGTCTACACCCTTCTGCCCAGGGTTTATCCTGAGACCCTGACCGGATGGGTCCATGACCCAAGAGCGGGTCTAACCCTAAGAGTAACCACTAACCCAGACCCTGACACTGACTGTGAGCCTGTCCCAAATCCTAACCCAATCCCTGACCCTGAACCTGACCCTGACCCTGTCTGTGATCCTGACCTGAACACTAAACCTAAACCTAAGCCTGACAATGTCCCTGATGGTGGACCCTTAACCTTAACCTAACGTTGATATTACCGTAACCAAGACTCATACCTAACCCTGACCATGAACCTGACCCTAATCGTAACCCTGATGCTGACCTAAACCTGACCCTAACCCTAACCCTGACCGTGACTGTGAACCTGACCCTAACTCTAAACCTAAAGGTAACTCTAACCATGACCCTAATACAGACCCTGAACCTAAACCTAACGCTGACCCTGACCCTAACACTAACCCTACCCTAAACCAAACCATAACCCTGACCTTACGCTGTCTAAG
The DNA here is from genome assembly GCF_030435805.1 of Mustela lutreola. NCBI lineage: Eukaryota > Metazoa > Chordata > Mammalia > Carnivora > Mustelidae > Mustela > Mustela lutreola. Next base: position 91,626,517 of record NC_081292.1, on the reverse strand, counting down.
CCTTACCATAACCCTACTTCTAACTCTAACCCTAACCCCAATCCCAAACCCTACCGCAAAACCTAACTGTGACACTGAACCGAACATTGACCCTAAACCAAAGCCTGACCCTAAACCTGAACCTGTCCCTGAACTTCACCTGACCTGACCCTGACCCTAATCCTAACCATGACACTAACACTGACCACTACACAATCCTGTCCCTGACCCGAATGTGGACTTTAAACCAATACCGGAACCTGACCCTAAACCGGACACTGGCGCTAAACATCACCCTGACCCTGAACCAGACCATGACCATAAACCTAACCCTGACCCTTACACTGACTCCGACCCGGACCTGAACAACAACCCTGACCCTGACTGTGAGCCTGACCCTAACTCTAACCCTAAATGTAACCCTGACCCTGACACTAACACGGGCCATCCCCCGAATCCTATCGCTGAACCTAACCATAAGAGTAACCCCTAACCCTACAACAGACCCTGATCCTAACAAGTTCTAACCCTAACCGTCAACCAAACGCTAACCCTAACACTAACCCTAAACTTTCACAATAACCCTGACCCTATATCTGACTATGATCATAAGCCTAACCCAGAACTTTGCCTATACCAGACCCTGACCATATACCTGACCCTGGCCCTGAGACTAAACCTAACCATGACCCTAACAATGACCACTACATAACACTGTCCCTGACCCGAATGTGGACTTTAAGCCAATACTTGATCCTGACCATAAACCTGACACTGGCGCTAAACCTCACCATGAACCTGACCCAGGCAAAGACCATAAACCTAACCCTGACCCTAACAGTGACATTGACTCCGACCCTAAAATTAACCCTGACCCTGACTGTGAGCCTGACACTTACTCTAACCCTAAACGTAACCCCGACCATGACACTAACACGGGCCCTGACCCGAAACCTAATGCTGAACCTAACCCTAAAACTAACCCCTAACATTATCCCTGACACTGACCCTAAACCGTTCTAACCCTCCACCTACCTCTAACCCTAACCCTAACCCCACTTTAACAATAATCCTGACCCTCTCCCTGACCCTGATCATAACCCTAACTCTGAACTTTGCCTATGTCAGAGCTTAACCTTAAACCTGACCCTGGCCTTGACTGTAACACTGAAACTAACCCTGAATAAAAACCTAACTCAGACCCAATCCGTGATCCTGAACAGAAACTTAACCCTTAAGCTAACCCTGAATCTGAACCTACTCATAAAACAAAACCTAAACATAAAGCTGACCTTACCATAACCATGAACCTAACCCTGACCCTGACCCTAACCCTGACACTAGACCTGACCCACTCCTAACCCTGACCCTGATATGAACCTTGCCCCCAAACCAAAACTTGAACCTGACCCTAAATCTGACCATAACCCTGAACCTGACCCTAAACCTAACCGTCACCCTACACTGACCCTGACCCTGTCTCTGATGGTAACGGTAACCGTGACCCTACTGTGAGCCTGAACCTAAACCTAACCATGAACCTAACCCTAACCCTGACCCCTACCCTAAGCCTTCCGCTAACCCTGACCACAAGCACGTCTAACCCTAACCCTGATCCTAAGTCTTTCTTAACCCTAACCCTAACACTAACCTAGTCTAAACCCAGCTCTGTTCCCTCCAGCGGGGAAAACAGCTGCACCCAGGCCTGCCAGGGGCTGGGGGGAGGCTGTATGGGGGCCACTGGATTGGCACTGCATTGAGTGGAGGGTCAGCATTGAGCAGCTTGGGGACCGGTGGCTCAGGGAGCTCTGGTACAGCAGGAAGTTCGGTAAGGAGCCCCCAGGCAATGGTGACCTCACTTCCCTGACGACAGAGCCCAACGGAATTGGAACCCACGTATCCAGGCAACCCATTACAGAGAAAAACCCCCTGCCCAACTCATTTCTAGGTACATCCTAAAGGAAGCGACATGTTCTTCTGAGGTACTGAAGCCGAGAGGATGTAGGGAGAAGAGAGCTCGCCCGCCAGACACGTCCCCTCCCTGGCCGGTCATATCAGGTTTCCCCAATGCCTCAGGCCCTTTGGCTACTAAAATCAAAAGGTGACACCAGGGGACTCAGAGTCAGAGAGTCCCACACCTTCTGATCCACGGGTGTAGCACTAGGTCTCCTCCCCGTCTCTCTGTGTGTGAGCGTGTGTGTGTGTGTGTGTTCCTCTTGGTGTCTGTGTCTGTCTGTAAAGAGGACCTGGCCATGCAATCGTGGGTGGTGATGCCCCAGGCAGGATCAGGCTGATGAGGGGTTAAGTGTCTGTTGGGCAAGTCATGTTCACACCCAAGTTTAAGGCTGGTTAAGTGGGATCGGGTGGAGGGTCTACACCCTTCTGCCCAGGGTTTATCCTGAGACCCTGAATGGATGGGTCTAAGACCCAGGAGCGGGATTTACCCTAACAGTAACCACTAACCCTGACCCTGACACTGACTGTGAGCCTGCCCCAAACCCTAACTCAAACCCTGACCCTGACCCTCTGTGATCCGGACCTGAACCCTAACCTAAACCTAAGCCTGACACTGACCTAGTTGTGGTCCTGAACCTAAACCTAACATTGATATTACTGTAAACAAGACGCATACCTAACCATGACCCTGACCTTGACCCTAATCCTAACTCTGATGCTGACCTAACCCTGACCCTAACCCTAACCCTGACCGTGACTGTGAGCCTGACCCTAACCCTAAACCTAAAGGTAACTCTAACCATGACCCTAATACGGACCCTGAACCTAAACCTAACACTGACCCTAAACCTAACACTAACCCCTACAGTAACGAAAACCCTAACCCTGACCTTACGCTGTCTAAGTCTTACCCTAACCATAAACCTACTTCTAACTCTAACCCTATCACCAATCCCAAACCCTACAGCGAAAACCTAACTGCGACACTGAATCGAACATTGACCCTAAACCAAAGCCTGACCCTAAACCTGACCCTGTCCATGAACTTCACCTGACCCTCACCTTGACCCTAATCCTAACCATGACACTAACACTGACCAGTACACAATCCTGTCCCTGACCCGAATGTGGACTTTAAACCAATACCTGAACCTGACCCTAAAGCTGACACTGGCGCTAAACTTCACCTTGACCCTGACCCAGACCATGAACATAAACCTAAACCTGACCCAAAGTGTGACCCCGACCCTGACCTGAACACTAAACCTGACCCTGACTGTGAGCCTGACCCTAACTCTAACCCTAAATGTAACCCTAACCCTGACACTAACACGGGCCCTCCCCCGAATCCTATCGCTGAACCTAACCTTAAGAATAACCCTAAACCTACCACGGACCCTGATCCTAACAAGTTCTAACCCCGTCAACCAAATGCTAACCCTAACACAAACCCTAAACTTTAACAATAACCCTGACCCTATACCTGACTATGATCATAAGCCTAACCCTGAACTTTGCCTATACCAGACCCTGACCATATACCTGAACCTGGCCCTGAGTCTAAACCTAACCATGACCCTAACACTGACCACTACATAACCCTGTCACTGACCCGAATGTGGACTTTAAACCAATACCTGATCCTGATGGTAAACCAGACACTGGCCCTCGATTCACCTTGACCCTGTCCCAGGCGAAGACCATAAACGTAACCCTGACCCTAACAGTGACCCTGACCACGACCCTAACAATAACCCTGATACTGAATGTGAGCCTGACCCTAACTCTAACCCTAAACGTAACCCTGAGCCTGACACTAACACGGGCCCTGACCCGAAACCTAACGCTGAACCTAACCATAAAACTAACCCCTAACATAATCGCTGACACTGACCTTAACCCGGTCTAACCCTAACCCTCAACCTACCTCTAACCCTAACCCTAACCCCACTGTAACAATAATCCTGACACTGATCATAACCCTAACTCTGAAGTTTGCCTATGTCAGACCTTAACCTTAAACCTGATCCTGGCCTTGACCTTAACACTGACCCTAACCTGAGTGTAAACCTAACTCTGACCCAATCCTTAATCTTAATCAGAATCGTAACCCTAAAGCTAACCCTGATCCTGAACCTACTCATAAAAAAGAACCTAAACATAAAGCTGACCTTACCATAACCATGAACCTAAGCCTGACCCTGACCCTAACCCTGACACTAGACCTGTCCCAAACCTAACCCTGACCCTGACATGAACCTTGCCTCCAAACCAAAACTTGAACCTGACCCTAAATCTAACCATGACCCTGAACCTGATACTAAACCTAACCATCACCCTAAAACTGACCTTGACGTGACTCTGACCATAACGCTAACCCTGACCCTACTGTGAGCCTGACCCTAAACCTAACCATGAACCTAACCCTAACCCTGAGCCCTACCCTAAGCCTTACGCTAACCCTGTACCCAAGGACATCTAACCCTAACCCAGACCATAAATCTTTCTTAACCCTAACCCTAACACTGACCTAGTATAAATCCAGCTCTGTTGCCTCCAGCGTGGACAACAGCCGCACCCAGGCCTCCCAGGGGCTGGGGGAGGCTGTATGGGGGTCACTGGATGGGCACTGCCTGAGTGGAGTGTGAGCCTGAGCAGCTTGGGGACCGCCGGCTCAGGGAGTTCTGGTACAGCAGGAAGTTCGGTAAGGAGCCCCCAGGCAGTGGTGACCTCACTTCCCTGACGACAGAGCCCAACGGAATTGGAACCAACATATCCAGGCACCCCATTACAGAGAAAACCCCCCTGCCCAGCTCATTTCTAGGCACATCCTAAAGGAAGCGACATGTTCTTCTGCTGTACTGAAGCCGAGAGGATGTAGGGAGAAGAGAGCTCGCCCGCCAGACACGTCCCCTCCCTGGCCGGTCATATCAGGATTCCCCAATGCCTCTGGACCTTTGGTTACTAAAATCAAAAGGTGACACCAGGGGACTCAGAGTCAGAGAGTCCCACACCTTCTGATCAACTAACTTGCATTATTGTTAACAAGAATCTTGTGCATTACCATCAGTTTTCTACATTATAACCTCTTGCTCTACAGTTTGTAAATACCTTTGTCAATAGCAAGCTAATAAACGGGGTGACCCCAATGGATTGAGATAATCTCCAGAGATTCTGCTACATAATGCCAAGGACTCCATTAAAAGGACACCTAAGAATTTATTTTGCCCAAAAATTTGATCATTTTTTTCATTGTCCTTACCTATTTTCCAAACCTAGTCCTTTTGCTTCACCTTTCAGTCTACGGACCCTTTATCTGACTGACTTGTTAATTCTGGTAATGTCTTGCAGATTAATTTGCTTGCCAGAGGTGGTTCCTCTAATTGATGTCTAAGAACCCTAATTAGTTAAGAAAACTTTTTTTTAACATTTTCATTGCTATTTATTATTATTATTATTATTATTGCTAATATCTCTATTATAAATAATTCACAAGGGCATCTTTCTGACAAAAGACAAAGAGCTGGCTACTAGTAGAAAAAGTACATTTGACTCTGTCAGTGAAAGTGGTAAAGGGATTTGAGAATATAAGGCAATGCACTGGAATTATGTGTTAAAATTTTAAATATTATAGATACATTTACTTAATTTCTAATACTGTTGTTGCTTATAATTAAATAAGATGTTTTCCATGAACCACGCATTACAGCAAATATATTGTTTATACAGATTAAATTTTTATCAAAAGGGATACCTGGGTGGCTCAGTTGGTTAAGCAGCTGCCTTTGGCTCAGGTCATGATCCCAGCGTCCTGGGAACGAGTCCCGCATCGGGCTCCTTGCTCGGCCAGGAGCCTGCTTCTGCCTCTGCCTCTGCCTGCCATTCTGTCTGCCTGTGCTTGCTCTCTCGCCCACTCCCTCTGATAAATAAATAAAATCTTAAAATAAATAAATAAATTTTCATCAAAAAATTATAAGTGTATTTTATTGTAGGATCATGATTAGCATTTTGCAGATGAGAAAAGTGAAATTTAGAAAAGTATGTCTCTTCAATTCCCTCATACAATATCTGGCCTAGATAGAAGGATATACTATCACAATTGAGGAAGATAATTGATTACTTAAAATGATAAACTTTACTGTATAGGGTTTTTTAAATGTTTGCCACAGATTCAGATTCTTATAAAATATATATCTATTTTTTGTAAAGAGAATGCACTAAGAAGTAAAAAGAAAGTGATATATCAGTGCTACCAACTAATGGCTAAAATATCATCACCTTATTTATGAACAATGAAACAGTGTGCAATATTTAAATAAATTTAAATAAATTCCTATTTACTTTATGTATTTATAAATTTAAATAAATTCCTATTTATTTATTATTAAAGAAATTCCTCTAACAAACAGTATGTTTTGAAGATTGCTAGCAGGAAAGTGTTGTACTACAGTAATCAGAAAATATGATCTAAAATTCTGCTTTCAAGGGCACCTGGGTGGCTCAGTGGGTTAAAACTCTGCTTTCAAGAAGCTATAACAGTAAGTACTGAACATTAGCTATTATATGCTATGGATGAATAACTGAAATCTACATTTGAAACTAATGGTACACTATATGCTAACTAATTGAATTTTAAAAAGTTAAAAAAAAAGCCACTATTTTATAAAACAATATTCCCAACAGGCTCTTTTGCTTTAAAATACTCACTTTGTAATGAGAGTCATTACTTTTGTCTAGCCAATTCTTACATCACTGTTTATCCCTTCCCTGCTTTATCTCTTCCCAGTATCAATAAAGGCTCACTTGGGTTACCTAGAAGCCATGAGAAAGCTTGTAATAGATCTGGCTGGTTTTTACCAGCAATTTGACCACCATGTGCACAGGGAAGTCTATTGATAAAGGCTTTATTGCAATAAGTTGCAAATACATGGATGATTTTGAATTCTCTTTCTTGAGGTCTTGTTTCATGATAATAAATTTAGGGTGGCTTATTGGAACGGATGTTATTAACATATTTTCATAGTTCTAAGTACATGGAATTGTAAAATAGATTAATGAATGTGGCATTACTGACAACTGTCCTCAGTTTGAAATCAAATTACAGTGTACTCAGATGAGGAAGCAAAGCAGATTTGGGATTATGAGTGAACTAATTTAAAAAAGTCTTAGGGGTATGATCAGACTATTGGGTAATTCAGTAGAAAAATGTCAACTGATTGAGATTTTGTGTTTCCTGATTTCAGAGAGAAGTTAAGATAAATAAGGAACACGAGGAGACTAGGAAGCCAAACATAAGTGATAATTTTGTGCCAGAGTGTGTATACATCTGTTTATCTTCTTGCTTTACCACTAAGGTTGCTCCTAGAGGAGAGTTTAAATATGTGTTGGAGCTAATCTCTGTGGATTACACAACAAACCACATCCTACAGCTCTCCCTGAAACACCCCTTATGATTTCAATGTAATTTGGTTTTTGCATTTTTAGAAATAACAAAATACTTTGCAAACTCATCTACTTTATTACCACCACAAGTGAGTCAGCTGACTCCACATTTTAACACAGTGACAGTCACAGAGGAATGGAGGAATGAGTAAAGTTATCAATATATGTGCTTTTAAGAAGTACAACAGGGGAGCAGCTATTTCCAGGAACCAAAACATGGGTCAGCAGCTGTGAAGGAAAAGTGATGGAATAAATGACTCATTTCAGAGGAGTTCTATGACATATTAGTTCTATAATGTATCCTCAGCACCCAGTTACCCGCTTTGATCTAAAGATAAGGATTTACAGTTAAGGTCCCATTTATGATTTGACTGGTAGGGTCTGAATCATGTTTACTATTGTTTTGACTATTACTTGAAACCTATAGTAGTACTTGGGATATGTGTTGTGTATTCTGTGAACATGTGCTATTTTTAGATTAGATAATTCCTGTCTCGAACCCCTGTTAATTTGTTTGTTTCTGTTTATTTGATAGTGGTTTCAGTAAATGGATATATCTGAAAAATTGCAAAGCCACTATTAAAATAAGTTATTAATATATATAGCATGGAATTGCACATTCCTCCTTTGAATCCGACAGAGCTTCACCATATCCTTAACAATTTGGGAAAAACATGCTATTATTTTTCTTTATAAAATTTCTCCTGTTAGGCTGTGATGGTTGTCATCAGCAGTAACTCCTCTGAAGGCTTTGTCAAAAGAGTTGAAAAAATTGGAGAGGTGTGAATGAAGCTGTTTGCTGAATATAAAGAAAAGAGCATTGAAGTACAATTCACAATCTTACTTCTCCTCTATGCTTTCAGATGTTTGACATTTGAAAATTTTGCTTCTAGAAGAGATGCCCTATATAATTCTTACTTTAAGGAGCAAGTTGCTTTTATAATTTTTTTTTATTATTCTACCATTCAAGTATTTCCATTTAAATTAAATTCAATACCATTTAAAAAAAATCAAAAGTGCAGCCAGTATTCAATTCCTGGGCTAAATAATTTTAGAAAGCTTTGTGTTATTGAACCTACGGGGTTTTTCTGTAGTTTTAACTCTTTCTTTCTGTGATTTTTCCCATTAGTCACGTAAGTGACTGCAATATAACAGACATTGAGGGTAAAGAAGGACTGAATAGAACAATCCTTGGCCTCATGAAGTTGAGAATCTAGCAAGGGAGTCAAACAATTCAATCATTCAGAGACAATTTATTGAGTGCCTGGCCTAAGATGTGCACAACAAAACCCCAGCCCAGAGGAATCATTTTAATGGGAGAGATAGATAATAGGTAAGCCAACTTTAAAAAGAAAAAATCGTACTGGTTTTTCTTTAATAGTGATGCATATTTGAACTAAATAAGCACATTTTAAAAAGAGCAGTGATTGAGAAGAGGTTTTGTAACTGAGTGGTCCGAAAGGGCCTCCCTGAAAAAGTCTGTTTTGAACAGATTTCTGAATAATATCAGCTAGGAAGCTGCGTAAAAATCTCAGGGATGGGTGATTTTTCCAGTCAAAAAACTGTAAAGGCTCCAAAGTCACAATACAGCTGTAAGTTTCTCTAATAAAGTAACTTCCGACAAAGAATGAGAAGAAATAACTAACCCAGGTTTGAAAGAAAAGGGACAGACTTTCTATGGAATTAATATTTAATTAAAGCTCTAAAGGACAAAAATACAATAGAGCAAAATTCTATATACCTAATGACGCTGATATACTTAATGAAAGTTCATAAACAAGTGTGGGTAGCAAAGAGTGTGTGGGAATGTTGGTAAGAACAGTGGGGAAGAGTCATCCCTGAACATGTTCTTAAATGAAGCAATTCTTGTGTTGTTTTAAAGGGTAAATTGGAGTTTGCCTAAGTGATTAGAGAAGGATGCCTCGGCTTATGGAAGTTCAAAGCCATAAAGATGTGATAAACTACTGCAGATATTTTCATGTATATTTGTTGTTGCTTCTAGTAATGGTGATCTAAAAACTCTTTCTTAAGACAACTAAAAATCCAGACAAAATAGCTTTTAAAGTTAAAAATATCAGAATGATTATAAAAATAAGGGAGGGATTACTGGGCCAAAATAGGAAATACAATGAGAGCCCAGAGATATATGCCCTGAAGCCATTTTAGCTATGAGAGCATTTGAAACTGCTAAAACACACTGAGCTGTGTTTTTAATAGACTCTTGATACTAGAGAAACAAAATTCAAAATCCAGCAGCAATCAAATTTGAGGACTTTGGTACAACCCAAATTTAAGTTGAGATCCCCAAAGCACAAGGAGAAGCAGAAATAAGACTATAGCCTACCTTGCCTTCTGTGTAAACTGAGAAAGTCAATCACTGAATTTGGAGTATGATTGTCTTGTAGAGTCTCAGATATAAGAGAAAATCCTGCCAAGGAGGACCATACCATTATGATAGCTCTTAATTATCCCTACTCAATAAGAGTTTCAAATATAATGTCTTGAACATAGCAAAATGGAACAAAGCACACAAAGAAAAACCATTAACAAGATTTGATAGACAAAATGGGATTAAGTATGATGTTAAAATGATCAATAAAGATTGTAAAATGGCTTGATTACTCTGCTCAAATAAATGAGAGGGGAAGCAAATTGAACAAAAAATTGAAACTAAAAATGATATTGAGAAAGGTTTTATAAATGAACCAAATGGATACTCTAGAATTTAAAGATATGACAGCCAATTTAAGATACCACAGGGGTGCCTGGGTGGCTCACTTAATTAAACCTCCAATTCTTTGTCCTTTTTTTTTAACACCTTAATTTTATTTTATTTCTTTCATTTTGGCTCAGGTCATGATGTCAGGGTTGTGAAATAGAGCCCAGAGTTGGGCTCTGTGCTGAGCCTGGAGCCTGCTTAAGATTCTTTTCCCTTCTTTTTCTATCCATCCCTGCGCTCTCACTCGCTCGCTTTCTCTTGCTTGCAAATAAATAAATAGATAGATAGATGATAGATAGATAGATAGATAATAGACAAAGCAAAATAAAAGCAGATTATGAAAATAAATATAAAGATTTTGAAATGAAAACAAGTTCAAAATAAAATAGAGAAGACCTACACAGCTAAAAGTTCATTCAGAAAATCTACTATTAAAGAAGTCAGTATAACACAATGTTAAGATATCAAAAGATTTGAGCATGTACTGTACAGAAAGGGTAATCCAAATGGCCACTCATATATAAAAACTGTTTATCTTTATTATGAATCTGGAATTAAATTAAATTAAATTAAAAATAAATTAAAACCTAGAATGGCATACTATTACACACTTACCATATTGGGCAACAGTGAAAATGTCTTGCAAGAATGTGAAGGAATGACAGTGCACATAATAAAAACATATGAGGAAAGTTGGACAATATTTAGAAAACTTAAAAATTTAAAAAAAAAATTGGTCCATTCCTAGAAATACAACATGGAACTAAAGGAATATTTTCATCAGGATATGCAAACAGATGATTATAGTTATTTCATTCATAACGGCAGATCAGTAGTGGTATATTTGCACAATGTTACATTAAATAAGAGAGAATATTAACAAACTGGGAGGAGGGGCTAGGTTGTTATCATAAACAGATCTTCTATGGTGCTAATTATGTTCTATTTCTCAAAATCTTTAAGTTAAAAAAGTTTTCAAATTTATATCTAGATAGATAGATAGGTAAATGATAGATAGACAGATATGCCAGAAGCTGCAATGCTAGGCTAAGACCAGGCTTCAAAGGGCTTTTCTATTCTCTACTAAATACTTTAAACCATTCATTATATCATAGCTCAGTGTTCAAATCTCCATTTGTTTCCTCAGTTTCCTAATATTTATCTTAAGGTGACCTGATCCAGACTTTTGATCACCTTTGTCTAAATATTTCTATTTTAACAAAGTCCTTTTGAACACTCAGAGACTAAAACTTAGAAAAAGACTCTGATTGTTATCTCACTAGAGTGGAAAATATATAGTTACTCATTAACTAATGATATCCATGTCTACATTAGATCCATGACATTTTTATTTCTTGGGAGCTTTTGGCTAAATGAATTTTTTAAGCTTCCTTTAAATGGAGCTTTAAGCCATCGCCACATGAATAAAATTAAAGAACTAAATGAAAACAAGCCAAGTATTTACAGAGTAATTAGAATGTGCAGTGGAAAGAGTACAATTCTGAAATCATAAAGCCTAAATTAGTGTGATGCATCTTTACCAGCCATGTAATCATAAACCAGTTATCTAAATGTGTTAGCCTCAGTTTTTTCACCCATGAAATGGTGATGATAATACTTATTATGCAGAGTTGTTGTGTGGATGTAATGAAGCATGGAGCATGAGAGTCTCATATTCCATGCTAAAATGATAGCTATTTTTATACTTATAATAATTCTAATAATAGTAATTAAATTGTTCAAAATGATAATATTCATTTATATTGAGGCATTGTATTGACTATTCATAGACACATTTACCAAAATAAATTTCATTTTACTTTACCCCCTCTGAGGATATATATTCCCTAATTCAATATGAATCTCATTATGAATAATAATTATCATGATAAATATGCAGATTTTTCTTCTATTTATTTTTAGGGAAGTATCCTTTACTGTTGAACATAAAGAAACTTAAGCAAGTCTGTCTTATTCAAAATTTTCATGCTGCTTTCTTATGAAACTAGATTATAGAGTTGTATGAAATAAATTCATGCAGTTAAGACATTTATGTTTGGAAAACTGGGTGGTCAGTTTAGTATTTCAAAAGAAGATTTTAAATTTAAACCTTAAAACTGAGCTCTTTCAGCCTTATTTATAGACCATCCTTCATGCTTCATAAGTATTCCTTCATTGTAAACTAACTAATAGTGTTTGTCACAGTGTATATAACTACAATGGATTTTATATTCTATTATTTCAGAGTTAGTTGCAGTTTCTACTTCCTTAATTCCTTTTTTGAAAAATAGATTAATTCTACAAAAAGTTTTTTCGAGCTTTATTGAAAAATAATTGACATATTATAATTTGTAAATTTAAGAAATGATTTCTTATAACACTGCAAACTTTTAACATTGTGTAAATTCTGTACCATTTGATAAATTGGTATACATCTGTATTGCAATATAATCTACATAAAAATGTTAATACATCTACTATCTCATATAGTTGCCTCTGTTTTTTATGCATGTATTGTAAGGAATTTTAAGATCTACTCTCTTAGCAACTTTTATGTATATAGTACAGTAGAGATAAACTTCAGAGGTCTTGTGGGTTTTGTTCCAGACTGCCTCAATAAAGTGATTATCTCAATCAACTAAGTCAAATCATTATTATTTTTTTTGGTTTCCCAGTGCAAATAAAAAATTATGTTTCCCAGTGCATATAAAAAATAAACACTATACTGTACTGTTCAAAAGCATTATGTCTTTAAAGAAAAACAATGTATATACCTTAAGTAAACTAGTTCTGAGTTTTCAGTGGGTCATAATTACTGATCACAGATCACCATAACAAATACAATAATAATGAAAAAACTTGAAATATTGCAAGAATTACCAACATGTGACAGAGAGACACAAAATGAACAAATGTTTAGAAAAATGGTGGCAGCAGACCTCTTTTATACAAGATTGCTATAAACTTTCAACTTGTAAGAATGTGATATATGTAAAGTTTAATAAAGGGAAGCACAATAAAAAAGTATGTATATATTATTAACTATGATCATCATGCTGTACATTAGATCCCCAGAACTTTTTCATATTATAGTTGCAAGTTTGTGCCCTTTGACCACCTTATTCCACCCCAGGTTCACCTCTTGTCAACTCAACTCTAAGTTTCCATTAGTTTGCTTTTTCTTCAGATTCTGTATGTAAGGGATATCATAATACATAAATTAAAAAATATATATAAAATCTTTGAAATATTTCACTTAGTATAATACCTTCAAGATCCATCCATGCTGTTGTAAAAAGCAGTATTTCTTAATTTTTCATGGTTAAGTAGTATTCCATAGTATATATTTACCATACTTATTTTATTCATTCATCCATTAATGGATACTGAAGTTATTTCCATCTCTTGCTTAGAGTTAATAATTTTATAATGAACATAAGAGTGCAGATATGTCTTCGAATAGTGACTTCGTTTCCTTTAGATATATACCTAGAAGTGGGATTACTGAATCATATGGTAATTTTACTTTTAATAATATGAATAGTCTCCATACTGTTTTCCATACAAATTTATATCCCTATCACAGTGCATAAGTTCCCCATTTTCCCCAATATTTACCAAAATTTGTTAGTTTTAATTTTTTGGTAGTATATATTCTAATAGGTAGTAATATTGTGTTTTTCAGAGGTAAACAACAACATAATGAATTTGCCCTGAGTTTTTACATTGAGCACTTTTTAATGCTCCTGTTGGTCATTTATATAACTTTTTTGAAAAAAAAAGTCTATTGAGATCCTTTTGCTATTTTTTAATGATATATTTTTTCTATTTGTATCTCTTGATTATTAACCTCTTTTCAGATATAAGATTTGTAAGTATTTTCTTCCATTCTGTGGATTGTGTTTTCATTCTCTCTCTCTCTCTCTTTTTTTTTTTTTTTGGCAATGCAGAAACTTTAGTTAATGTAATACCATTTATTTATTTTTGCTTCTTTTGCTTGTGTTTTTGGCCTGGTATCCAAAAACTATTGGCAAGACCAATGTCAAGGAGAATTTTTCCTATGTTTTCCTTTAGGAAATTTAGTTTCATGCATCACATTTAAGTCTTTGATCTATTTCAAGTTAAGATTTATGAGTGATATAAGCTTCCAGTTTCATGCTGGTTTATGTGACTATTCAGTTTTAAATATCATTTATTGAACAGACTATCTTTACCCATTATATATGTTGGCCCCTGTCAAATATTAGGTGACTGTATGAAAGGATTTATTTCTGGACTCTCAAATCTGTTCTACTTGTTTATTGGTCTGTTTTTATACCAGTATACTTTATTGTTTTGAGCATGAGGGCTTTGTAGTATTGTTTCAAATCAAGAAGTGTAATTTCACTTCTTCATTCTTTCTCAGAACTGCTTTAATTATTTGTCTTTTATGGTCTCATATAAATTCTAGGATTCTTTACTTACTTCTGTAAAAAAATAATATTGGATTTATTAAAAGATTTTTTATTTATTTATTTGACAGAGAGAGATGACAAGCAGGCAGAGAGGCAGGCAGAGAGAGAAGAGGTAGCAGCTTCCTGCTGAGCAGAGAGCCTGATGCAGGGCTCGATCCCAGGACCCTGGGATCATGACCTGAGCCGAAGGCAGTGGCTTAACCCACTGAGCCACCCAGGCACCCCTAACATTGGATTTTTGATAGGAATTGAATTTACAGATGGTTTTTGGTAGTATGGACATTTTAACAATGTTAATTCTTACCATTCATAAATATGAGCTATCTTTCCATTTATGTCTCCTTCAATTTCTTTATCAATGTCATAGTTTATGGGGTACATATCTTTCATCTTCTTAGTTAAATCTTATCCTAAGTATTTCATTAGTTTTGATGCTATTGTGAATTAGATTGTTCTCTTTATTTTTTCAGATAGTTCATCATTAGAGTGTTAAAATGCTCGTCTTGTGCTTACTTTGGCAGCACATATACTAAAATTGGAATGATGCAGAGATTAGCTTGATCACTGAACAAGGATGACATGAAAAACTGGGAAGCATTCCATATTGGAAAAAAAAACCGAAACAAAACAAAATTCTTGTCTTTTATATATTGATCTTGTATTTGGCAGCTTTACTAAATTTGTTTATTCAAAATTTTTTGTGAATTTTTTAGGATTCTTTTACATGTAAGTTCATGTTATTAAAAAAAAGAAAATTTTACTTCTTCCTTTTTTTTTTTTTTTGAGTCTTTTATTTCTTTGTGTTCCTTGTTTCTCTGGCTAGGACATCCAGTACTATGTCAAATGAGAGTAGTGAAAGTGGACACACTTGTCTTTGTTCTGATCTTTAAGGGGAAATTTTTCAATTTTTTTTGATTGAATATGAGATTAGCTCTGGGCTTGCAATATGTGCTTTTTCTTTAATGGATTTTTAAAACTATTTTTTAAAAATTTTTTATAAACATATAATGTGTTTTTATCCCTAGGGGCACAGGTCTGTGAATCTCCAGGTTTACCCATTTCACAGCACTCACCATCACTCACCATAGCACCTGCCCTCCCCAATGTCCATACCCCCACCATCCTCTCCCAACACACCTCCCCCCAGCAACCCTCAGTCTGTTTTGTGAGATTCAGTCTTTTATGGTTTGTCTCCCTCCCAATCCCATCTTCTTTTATTTTTCTTTTCGTACGCCTGAAACCGCCTATGTTGCATCTCCACTTCATCATATCAGGGAGATCATATGATAGTTGTCTTTCTCAGATTGATTTATTTCGCCAAGCATAATACCCTCTAGTTCCATCCACGTCATCACAAATAGCAGGATTTCATTTCCTTTGATGGCTGCATAGTATCCCATTGTACATATATACCACATCTTATTTATAGATTCATCTGTTGAAGGACATTTAGGTTCTTTCCATAGTTTAACTATTGTGGACATTGCTGCTATAAACATTTGAGTGCATGTGCCCCTTCAGAATGCCACGTTTGTATCTTTAGGGTATATACCCAGTACTACAATCACTGGGTCATAGGCTAGTTCTATTTTCAGCTTTTTGAGGCACCTCCACGCTGTTTTCCAGAGTGGTTGCACCAGCTTGCATTCCCACGTACAGTGTAGGAGGGTTGCCCTTTCTCCACATCCTTGCCAGCATCTGTCATTGACTGACTTGTTCATTTTAGCCATTCTGAAAGGTGTGACGTGGTATCTCATTCTGGTTTTGATTTTTATTTCCCTGATGCCGAGTGATGTGGAGCATTTTTTCATGTGTCTGTTGGCCATTTGGATGTATTCTTTGCAGAAATGTCTGTTCATGTCCTCTGCGCATTTCTTCATTGGATTATTTGTTCTTAGGGTGTTGAGTTTGATAAACTCTTTATAGATTTTGGATAGATAGTGGCCTTTTATCTGGTATGTCATTTGCAAATATCTTCTCCCAGATAACTTCTGACAGTCATCTTTTGGCTTTGTTAACTGTTTCCTTTGCTGTGCAAACAAAAGCTTTTTGATCTGATGAAATCCCAATAGTTCATTCTTGCCCTTGCTTCCCTTGCCTTTGGCGATGTTCCTAGGAAGAAGTTGCTGCTGCTGAGGTCAAAGAGGTTGCTACCTGTTCTCTCCTCAAGGATTTTGATGGATTCCTTTCTCACATTATGCTTCTTCATCCATTTCCAGTCTATTTTCATGTATGGTGTAAGGAAATGGTCCAACTTCATTTTTCTGCATGTGGCTCTTCAATTTTCCCAACACCATTTGTTGAAGAGGCTGTCTCTTTTCCATAGGACATTCCTTCCTGCTTTGTTGAAGATTAGTTGACCATAGAGTTGAGGGTGTATTTCTGGGCTCTCTATTCTGTTCCATTGATCTATGTCTGTTTTGGGGACAGTTCCCTACTATCTCAATGATGACAACTTTGTAATAGAGCTTGAAATCTGGAATTGTGATGCCAACAACTTTGGCTTTCTTTTTCAATATTCCTCTAGCAATTCGAGGTATTTTTGTGGTTCCATATATATTTTAGGATGATTTGTCCCATTTCTTTGAAAAAAAGATGGATGGGATTTTGATAGGGATTGCATTAAATGTGTAGATTGCTTTAGGTAGCATAGACATTTTCACAATATTTGTTCTTCCAATACAAGAGCATGGAACATTTTTCCATTTCTTTGTGTCTTCTTCAATTTCTTTCATGAGTACTTTAGAGTTTTCTGAGTATAGATTCTTTGTCTCTTTGGTTAGGTTTATTCCTAGGTATCTTAGGGTTTTGGGTGCAATTGTAAATGGGATTCACTCCTTAATTTCTATTTCTACAGTCTTGTTGGTATAAAAAAAAATGCAACCAATTTTTGTGCATTGATTTTATATCCTGACACTTTACAGAATTCCTATACAAGTTATAGCAGATTTGGAGTGGAGTCCTTTAAGTTTTCCACATACAGTGTCATATCGTCTGCAAACAGGGATAGTTTGACTTCTCTTTTGCCAATTTGGCAAAATTTTGATGCCTTAATTTCTTTTTGTTGTCTGATTGCTGAGGCTAGGACTTCTATTACGATGTTGAATAGCAGTGGTGATAACGGACATCCCTGCCGTGTTCCTGACCTCAGCGGAAAAGTATTCAGTTTTTCTCCATTGAAAATGATATTTGCAGTGGGTTTTTCATAGATGGCTTTGATAATATTGATAATATGTGCCCTCTATGCCTACACTTTGAAGAGTTTTAATCAGGAAGGGATACTGCACTTTGCCAAATGCTTTTTCAGCATCTATGGAGAGTATCATATGGTTCTTGTTCTTTATTTTATTAATGTGTTGTATCGCATTGATTGATTTGCAGATGTTGAACCAACCTTGTAGCCCTGGAATAAATCCCAGTTGGTCGTGGTGAATAATCCTTTGAATGTACTGTTGAATCCTATTGGCTAGTATTTTGGTGAGAATTTTCGCATCTGTGTTCATCAAGGATATTGGTCTGTAGTTCTCTTTTTTGATGGGATCCTTGTCTGGTTTTGGGATCAAGGTGATGCTGGTGGCCTCAGAAAAAAAGAGTTTGGAAGTTTTCCTTCCATTTCTATTTTTTTTGAACAGTATCATGAGAATAGGAATTAATTCTTCTTTAAATGTTTGGCAGAATTCCCCTGGGAAGCCATCTGGCCCGGGGCTTTTGTTTGTTTGGAGATTTTTTTTTAAAGATTTATTTATTTGACAGAGAGAAATCACAAGTATACAGAGAGGCAGCCAGAGAGAGAGAGAGGGAAGCAGGCTCCCTGCTGAGCAGAGAGCCCGACGTGGGACTCGATCCCAGAACCCTGAGATCATGACCCAATCCGAAGGCAGCAGCTTAATCCACTGAGCCACCCAGGCGCCCCTGGAGATTTTTGATGACTGTTTCAATCTACATACTGGTTATGGGTCTGTTCAGGTTTTCTATTTCTTCCTGGTTCAGTTGTGGTAGTTTATATGTCTCTAGGAATGTATCCATTTCTTCCAGATTGTTGAATTTGTTGGCGCAGAGTTGCTCATAGTATGTTCTTATAATTGTTTGTATTTCTTTGGTGTTGGTTGTGATCTCTCCTCTTTCATTCATGATTTTATTTATTTGGGTCCTTTCTCTTTCTTTATCAATCTTATTAATTCTTTCAAAGAACCAGCTCCTAGTTTCGTTGATTTGTTCTATTGTTTTTTTTTTTTTTTTGGTTTTTTGTGTTTTTTTGTTTGTTTCTATTTCATTGATTTCTTCTCTGATCTTTATTATTCCTCTTCTCCTGCTGGGTTTAGGCTTTCTTTGTTGTTCTTTCTCCGATTCCTTTAGGTGTAGGGTTATGTTGTGTATTTGAGATCTTTCTTGTTTCTTGAGAAAGGCTCGTACAGCTTTATATTTTCCTCTCAGGACTGCCTTTGCTGTATCCCACAGATTTTGAACACTTTTGTTTTCATTATCATTTGTTTCCATGAATTTTTTTCAATTCTTCTTTAATTTCCTGGTTGACCAATTCATTTTTTAGAAGGATGCTGTTTAGTCTCCATGTATTTGTGTTCTTTCCAAATTTCCTCTTGTGATTGAGTTCTAGTTTCAGAGCATTGTGGTCTGAGAATATGCAGGGGATGATCCCAATCTTTTGATAATGGTTGAGATCTGATTTATGGCCCAGGATGTGGTCTATTCTGGAGAATGTTCCATGTGCACTAGAGAAGAATGTGTATTCTGTTATTTTGGGATGGAATGTGTTGAATATACCTGTGATGTCCATCTTGTCCAGTGTGTCATTTAAGGCCTTTTTCCTTGTGGATCTGTTGCTTGGATGATCTGTCCATTTCAATGAGGGGAGTGTTAAATTCCCCTACTATTATTTTATTATTGTCGATGTGTTTCTTAGATTTTGTTATTAATTGGTTTATATAGTTGGTTGCTCCCATGTTAAGGACATAGATATTTAAAATTGTTAGGTCTTCTTGTTGGACAGACCCTTTGAGTATGATATAGTGTTCTTCCTCATCTCTTATTATAGTCTTTGGCTTAAAATCTAATTGATCTGATATAAGGATTGCCACCCCAGCTTTCTTCTGATGTCCATTAGCATGGTAAATTGTTTTCCACCCCCTCTCTTTAAATCTTTAGGTGTCTTCGGGTCTATGATGAGTTTCTTGGGCAGCATATTGACGGGTTTTGCTTTTTATCCATTCTGATACCCTGTATCTTTTGATTGGTGCATTTAGGCCATTTACATTCAGGGTAACTATTGAGAGATATGAATTTAGTGGCATTGTATTGCCTATAATGTGACTGTTACTGTATATTGTTTCTGTTCCTTTCTGATCTACTACTTTTAGGCTCTCTCTTTGCTTAGAGGACCCCTTTCAATATTTCCTGGAGAGTTGGTTTGGTGTTTGCAAATTCTTTCAGCTTTTGTTTGTCCTGGTAGCTTTTTAATCTCTCCTTCTATTTTCAATGATAGCCTAGCTGGATATAGTATTCTTGGCTGCATGTTTTCCTCATTTAACACTGAATATATAAAGCCAGTTCTTTCTGGCCTGCCAGGTCTCTGTGGATAAGTCTGCTGCCAATCTAATATTTTTACTGTTGTACAATACATACTTCTTTTCCCAGGCTGCTTTCAGGATTTTCTCTTTGTTGTTAACCGTTGTAAATTTTACTATCAGGTTACGGGGTGTGGACCTATTTTTATTGATTTTGAGGGTCATTCTTTGCATCTCCTGAATTTTGATGTTTTTTCCCTTTGCCATATTAAGGAAATTCTCTACAAAAATTCTGTCCAATATACCTTCTGCTCCCCTCTCTCTTTCTTCTTCTTCTGGGATCCCAATTATTCTAATGTTGTGTCGTCTTATGGTTTCACTTATCTCTCAAATTCTCTCCTCGTGGTCCAGTATTTGTTTGTCTCTCTTTTGCTCAGCTTCTTTATTCTCCATCATTTGGTCTTCTATATCACTAATTCTTTTGCCTCATTTATCCTAGCAGTAAGAACTTCCATTTTTTTTTAATAATTTTTTATTTTTTATAAACATATATTTTTATCCCCAGGGGTACAGGTCTGTGAATCACCAGGTTTATACACTTCACAGCACTCACCAAAGCACATACCCTCCTCAATGTCCATAGTCCCACCCCCTTCTCCCAAACCCCCTACCCCAGCAACCCTCAGTTTGTTTTGTGAGATTAAGAGTCACTTATGGTTTGTCTCCCTCCCAATCCCATCTTGTTTCATTGATTCTTCTCCTACCCACTTAAGCCCCCATGTTGCATCACCACTTCCTCATATCAGGGAGATCATATGATAGTTGTCTTTCTCTGCTTGACTTATTTCGCTAAGCATGATACGCTCTAGTTCCATCCATGTTGTCGCAAATGGCAAGATTTCATTTCTTTTGATGGCTGCATAGTATTCCATTGTGTATATATACCACATCTTCTTGATCCATTCATCTGTTGATGGACATCTAGGTTCTTTCCATAGTTTGGCTATTGTGGACATTGCTGCTATAAACATTCGGGTACACGTGCCCCTTTGGATCACTACGTTTGTATCTTTAGGGTAAATACCCAATAGTGCAATTGCTGGGTCATAGGGCAGTTCTATTTTCAACATTTTGAGGAACCTCCATGCTGTTTTCCAGAGAGGTTGCACCAGCTTGCATTCCCACCAACAGTGTAGGAGGGTTCCCCTTTCTCCGCATCCTCGCCAGCATCTGTCATTTCCTGACTTGTTGATTTTAGCCATTCTGACTGGTGTGAGGTGATATCGCATTGTGGTTTTGATTTGTATTTCCCTGATGCCGAGTGATATGGAGCACTTTTTCATGTGTCTGTTGGCCATCTGGATGTCTTCTTTGCAGAAATGTCTGTTCATGTCCTCTGCCCATTTCTTGATTGGATTATTTGTTCTTTGGGTGTTGAGTTTGCTAAGTTCTTTATAGATTCTGGACACTAGTCCTTTATCTGATATGTCGTTTGCAAATATCTTCTCCCATTCTGTCAGTTGTCTTTTGATTTTGTTAACTGTTTCCTTTGCTGTGCAAAAGCTTTTGATCTTGATGAAATCCCAATAGTTCATTTTTGCCCTTGCTTCCCTTGCCTTTGGCGTTGTTCCTAGGAAGATGTTGCTGCGGCTGAGGTCGAAGAGGTTGCTGCCTGTGTTCTCCTCAAGGATTTTGATGGATTCCTTTCGCACATTGAGGTCCTTCATCCATTTTGAGTCTATTTTTGTGTGTGGTGTAAGGAAATGGTCCAATTTCATTTTTCTGCATGTGGCTGTCCAATTTTCCCAGCACCATTTATTGAAGAGGCTGTCTTTTTTCCATTGGACATTCTTTCCTGCTTTGTCAAAGATGAGTTGACCATAGAGTTGAGGATGTATTTCTGGGCTCTCTTTTCTGTTCCATTGATCTATGTGTCTGTTTTTGTGCCAGTGTCATGCTGTCTTGATGATGACAGCTTTGTAATAGAGCTTGAAGTCCGGAATTGTGATGCCACCAATGTTGGCTTTCTTTTTCAATATCCCTTTGGCTATTCGAGGTCTTTTCTGGTTCCATATAAATTTTAGAATTATTTGTTCCATTTCTTTGAAAAAGATGGATGGCACTTTGATAGGAATTGCATTAAATGTGTAGATTGCTTTAGGTAACATAGACATTTTCACAATATTTATTCTTCCAATCCAGGAGCATGGAACATTTTTCCATTTCTTTGTGTCTTCCTCAATTTCTTTCATGAGTACTTTATAGTTTTCTGAGTATAGATTCTGTGTCTCTTTGGTTAGGTTTATTCCTAGGTATCTTATGGTTTTGGGTGCAATTGTAAATGGGATTGACTCCTTAATTTCCCTTTCTTCTGTCTTGCTGTTGGTGTAGAGAAATGCAACTGATTTCTGTGCATTGATTTTATATCCTGACACTTTACTGAATTCCTGTATAAGTTCTAGCAGTTTTGGAGTGGAGTCTTTTGGGTTTTCCACATATAGTATCATATCATCTGCGAAGAGTGATAATTTGACTTCTTCTTTGCCGATTTGGATGCCTTTAATTTCCTTTTGTTGTCTGATTGCTGAGGCTAGGACCTCTAGTACTATGTTGAATAGCAGTGGTGATAATGGACATCCCTGCCGTGTTCCTGACCTTAGCGGAAAAGCTTTCAGTTTTTCTCCATTGAGAATGATATTTGCGGTGGGTTTTTCATAGATGGCTTTGATGATATTGAGGTATGTGCCCTCTATCCCTACACTTTGAAGAGTTTTGATCAGGAAGGGATGCTGTACTTTGTCAAATGCTTTTTCAGCATCTATTGAGAGTATCATGTGGTTCTTGTTCTTTCTTTTATTGATGTGTTGTATCACATTGACTGATTTGCGGATGTTGAACCAACCTTGCAGCCCTGGAATAAATCCCACTTGGTCGTGGTGAATAATCTTTTTAATGTACTGTTGAATCCTATTGGCTAGTATTTTGGTGAGTATTTTCGCATCTGTGTTCATCAAGGATATTGGTCTATAGCTCTCTTTTTTGGTGGGATCCTTGCCTGGTTTTGGGATCAAGGTGATGCTGGCCTCATAAATTGAGTTTGGAAGTTTTCCTTCCATTTCTATATTTTGGAACAGTTTTAGGAGAATAGGAATTAGTTCTTCTTTAAATGTTTGGTAGAAATCCCCCAGGAAGCCGTCTGGCCCTGGGCTTTTGTTTGTTTGGAGATTTTTGGTGACTGTTTCAATCTCCTTACTGGTTATGGGTCTGTTCAGGCTTTCTATTTCTTCCTGGTTCAGTTGTGGTAGTTTATATGTTTCTAGGAATGCATCCATTTCTTCCAGATTGTCGAATTTATTGCCGTAGAGTTGCTCATAGTATGTTCTTATAATAGTTTGTATTTCTTTGGTGTTAGGTGTGATCTCTCCTCTTTCATTCATGATTTTATTTATTTGGGTCCTTTCTCTTTTCTTTTTGATAAGTCAGGCCAGGGGTTTATCAATTTTATTAATTCTTTCAAAGATCCAGCTCCTACTTTCATTGATTTGTTCTATTGTTTTTTTGTTTCTATTTCATTGATTTCTGCTCTGATCTTTATGATTTCTCTTCTCCTGTTGGGCTTAGGGTTTCTTTCTTGTTCTTTCTCCAGCTCCTTTAGGTGTAGGGTTAGGTTGTGTACCGGAGAACTTTCTTGTTTCTTGAGAAAGGCTTGTACCGCTATATATTTTCCTCTCAGGACTGCCTTTGTTGTGTCCCACAGATTTTGAACCGTTGTATTTTCATTATCATTTGTTTCCATGATTTTTTTCAATTCTTCTTTAATTTCCCGGTTGACCGATTCATTCTTTAGAAGGACGCTGTTTAGTCTCCATGTATTTTGGTTCTTTTCAAACTTCCTTTTGTGGTTGAGTTCTAGCTTTAGAGCATTGTGGTCTGAAAATATGCAGGGAATGATCCCAATCTTTTGATACCGGTTGAGTCCTGACTTAGGACCGAGGATGTGATCTATTCTGGAGAATGTTCCATGTGCACTAGAGAAGAATGTGTATTCTGTTGCTTTGGGATGAAATGTTCTGAATATATCTGTGATGTCCATGTGGTCCAGTGTGTCGTTTAAGGCCTTTATTTCCTTGCTGATCTTTTGCTTGGATGATCTGTCCATTTCAGTGAGGGGAGTGTTAAAGTCCCCTACTATTATTGTATTATTGTTGATGTGTTTCTTTGATTTTGTTATTAATTGGTTTATATAGTTGGCTGCTCCCACGTTGGGGGCATAGATATTTAAAATTGTTAAATCTTCTTGTTGGACAGACCCTTTGAGTATGATATAGTGTCCTTCCTCATCTCTTATTATAGTCTTTGGCTTAAAATCTAATTGATCTGATATAAGGATTGCCACTCCTGCTTTCTTCTGATGTCCATTAGCATGGTAAATTCTTTTCCACCCCCTCACTTTAAATCTGGAGGTGTCTTCGGGCGTAAAATGTGTTTCTTGGAGGCAACATATAGATGGGTTTTGTTTTTTTATCCATTCTGATACTCTGTGTCTTTTGACAGGGGCATTTAGCCCATTAACATTCAGGGTAACTATTGAGAGATATGAATTTAGGGCCATTGTATTGCCTGTAAGGTGGCTGTTACTGTATATGGTCTCTGTTCCTTTCTGATCTACCACTTGTAGGCTCTCTCTTTGCTTAGAGGACCCCTTTCAAGATTTCCTGTAGAGCTGGTTTGGTGTTTGCAAATTCTTTCAGTTGTTGTTTGTCCTGGAAGCTTTTAATCTCTCCTTCTATTTTCAATGATAGCCTAGCTGGATATAGTATTCTGGGCTGCATGTTTTTCTCATTAATCCTCTGAAAATATCATGCCAGCTCTTTCTGGCCTGCCAGGTCTCTGTGGATAAGTCAGCTGCCAATCTAATATTCTTACCATTGTATTTTACAGACTTCTTTTCCCGGGCTGCTTTCAGGATTTTCTCTTTGTCACTGAGACTTTTAAATTTTACTATTAGGTGACGGGGTGTGGGCCTATTCTTATTGATTTTGAGGGGCGTTCTCTGAACCTCCTGAATTTTGATGCTCGTTCCCTTTGCCATATTGGGGAAATTCTCCCCAATAATTCTCTCTAGTATACCTTCTGCTCCCCCCTCTCTTTCTTCTTCTTCTGGAATCCCAATTATTCTAATGTTGTTTCATCTTATGGTGTCACTTATCTCTCGAATTCTCCCCTCGTGGTCCAGTAGCTGTTTGTCCCTCTTTTGCTCAGCTTCTTTATTCTCTGTCATTTGGTCTTCTATATCACTAATTCTTTCTTCTGCCTCATTTATCCTAGCAGTGAGAGCCTCCATTTTTTATTGCACCTCATTAATAGCTTTTTTGATTTCAACTTGCTTAGATTTTAGTTCTTTTATTTCTCCAGAAAGGGCTTTTATATCTCTCGAGAGGGTTTCTCTCATATCTTCCATGCCTTTTTCGAGCCTGGCTAGAACCTTGAGAATTGTCATTCTGAACTCTAGATCTGACATATTACCAATGTCTGTATTGATTAGGTCCCTAGCCTTTGGTACTGCCTCTTGTTCTTTTTTTTCTGTTGAATTTTTCCGTCTTGTCATTTTGTCCAGGTAAGAGTATATGAAGGGGCGAGTAAAATACTAAAAGGGTGGCAACAACCCCAGGAAAATATGCTTTAACCAAATTAGAAGAGATCCAAAATCATGAGGGGGGAGAAAGGGGATAAAAAGAGGTTCAAAAAGGAAGAAAGAAAAAAAAAAGAAAAAAGAGAAAAAAGAAAAGAAAAGAATTTAAAAA
Source organism: Mustela lutreola (assembly GCF_030435805.1). NCBI lineage: Eukaryota > Metazoa > Chordata > Mammalia > Carnivora > Mustelidae > Mustela > Mustela lutreola. Next base: position 91,600,641 of record NC_081292.1, on the reverse strand, counting down.
TAAGAAAACACCTTTCAGAAAGTGGTTGTTTTTCTGCTTCCAGAATTGCTGTTCTTCTTCTCTTCGATCTGCCGATGGATTTTCAGGTGTTTGCAATCTTTAGATAAGCTATCTAGCTGATCTCCGGCTAGCTGAAATAGTCTCAGCCTGCTACTTCTCCGCCATCTTGACTCCTCCCCCAGAACTTCCATTTTTTATTGCACCTCATTAATAGCTCTTTTGATTTCAACTTGGTAAGATTTTAGTTCTTTTATTTCTCCAGAAAGGGCTTTTATCTCTCTGGAGAGGGTTTCTCTAATAACTTCCATGCCTTTTTCGAGCCCAGCTAGAACCTTGAGAGTTGTCATTCTAAACTCTAGTTCTGTCATATTACCAATGTCTGTTTTGATTAGGTCCCTAGCCTTTGGTACTGCCTCCTGTTCGTTTTTTTGTGGTGAGTTTTTCCACCTTGTTATTTTGAGCAGATAAGAATATGTAAAGGAGCAAATAAAATGCTAAAAGAGTGGTAAAGACCCCAGGAAAATGTGCTTCAACCAAATCAGAAGAGACCCAAGTTGTGGGAGAACGAAAGGGGATAAAAAAGAAGTTCAAGGGGGGAAAAAAGGTTTTAAAAAAATGAAAACAAGGAAAAAGTATTAAAAAAGAAAATATATATATATATACTAGACTTGTGACTAGAACAGGGTCACTCACTTAATTTTGGGAGTTTTTGGGTCTCTTAGAAGAAACTACCTCCCAAGATTTTAAAGGATGAAAAACATATAAGGGTAGGCACAGTGAAGGGATGGAATAAACCTATAAAAATGAGAAAAAAAGGGATGCCTGGGTGGCTCAGTTGGTTAAGCAACTACCTTCAGCTCAGGTCATGATCTCAGCGTCCTGGGATCGAGTCCCACACCGGGCTCCTTTCTCGGCAGGGAGCCTGCTTCTCCCTCTGCCTCTGCCTGCCTTCCTGTCTGCCTGTGCTCACTCTCTCCCCCTCTCTGATAAATAAATAAAATCTTAAAAAAATGAGAAAAAAATTTAATTTCTAAAAAATAAGTTGATAGAGCAAGTTGGTTGGGACAATAAAGAAAAATAAACTGGAGAGAATTTGCACAGGCTGGACACTAGAACAATCTTGGAGCTAGATTTAGGGTATATTTTGTTCTATTAGGAGAAGTTATACCCCAAATTTTTTAGAAGAAAAAACCCTATGTGTAAAAAAATATATAGTTAGGTACAATGGAGGATAAATTATGACTATAATAATGAAGGTTCAAAATAGATTATTATTTTTTGTAAGGTATTTTAAAAATAAACTAGTTTAAAAAATCATTAAAAGAGGAAAGGGTAAAAGTTAAAAAAATTAGCAGAAGAAAAAAGAAAAAAAATATAACTGCAAGACTAATGAATCATTGGGAGAAAGCCACGAACTCCTTGTTCTGCATTCTCCTCCTCTGGAATTCCACTGTTCTCCTTACTAAGTGAAGTTGATCTTGGCTGGGTTTCTTGTTGGTGTTCTGGGGAAGGGGCCTGTTGTATTGATTCTCAAGTGTCTTTGCCCGAGATGGATTTGTCCTGCCCTTACCTGGGGTAAGGCTAAGTAATCCGGGAGCTTTTGTTCCCTGGAGGCTTTCCGTAGAGTTCTGGATGATGGAATAATGGCGGTCTCACAATCCTGCCCAGAGGAGTGGAGAGCTCAGGGCCCCACTCCTCAGTGCACACTTAGAGAAAGGTGCTTAATCACTCCCATCTTCCCGGCCTCTGGCCATGCTTGAAGAAAAGCGCTCTGTCACTCGTACTTGGAGAAAAGTCCTTGGTCATTCTCATCTCCCTGGCCTCTGGCCATGCTTGGAGAAAAGAGCTCAATTACTCCCGTCTCCCTGGCCCTTGGCTGTGCTCCAAGCTCATCCTGCCTATGCCTGGTTCAAAGTAACCCTGGGTTGAGAGCTCACTCCTCAGCTTTGTCTCTGTAGCCGGCTTCCCCACTCTAATACCTGTGAGTTCTGTGACACTCAGATAACCCTGGTCCTTCTGTGACCCTGAGGGACCTGGGACTATGCTGACCCCTCTTGGGCTTCACTCTGGATTAGCCTCTGGGGTGATATCCCTCAGTGGATCAAACTTTTAAAGAGTCCTGATTTTGTGCTCCATTGCTCCACCGCTTGCCAGGAGCTGCCCACCCCCCCCCCACGGTCTACCTTCCTGTTCTTCGGGTTCACTTTTCTGCCAGTTCTACCTTTCAGAAAGTGATCAATTTTCTGTTTCTAGAATTGTTGCTCTCCTTCTCTTTGATCTCCCATTGGATTTGTAGGTGTTTACAATGGTTAGATAAGCTATCTAGCTGATCTTCTGCTACCTGATGTCGTCTCAGCCTGCTACTTCTCCGCCATCTTGAATCCTTCCACGGAATATGTGGTTTTTATTATGTTGATGTGTATTCTTTCTGTACCCAGTTTGGTGAGTATTTTTATTATGAAAGGGTGTTGAATTTTGTCAAATGCCTTTTCTGCATATATTGAGTTGATCATATGAGTTTTTATTGATCATTCTATTAATATAATGCATCACAGTTTTGTAGCATTTTGTAGAGAATTTTTACATTTTTATTTATCAGGGATATTATCCAGTAGTTCTTTTTGTTGCTGCTTTGGTTTTTTTGTTTGTTTGTTTGTTTTTGTTTTGTTTTGTTTTGCTTTTGTAGTGCTCCTGTCTGGTTTTGATATCAAGATAATGCTGGCTTGTAAAATGTGCCTCAGAGTATTTCAACCTCTTCAACTTTTTGGGAAAGGTTTAAAAAGTATTTGTATTTTTTGCCTTAAAATGTTTGGTAGAATTCACTGTGGAAATCATCTGATTCTGGACTTTTATTTGTTAGTAGGTTTTTATTACGGATTCAATCTCCTTACCCCTTATTGGTCTGTTCACATTTTTTATGTCCTTATGATTCAGTCTTGATAGGTTGTATGTGCCTAGGAATTTGTCCATTTCCTCTAGGCTTTTGATTCGCTGGCATTTAACTGTCTTTTATCCTTTATATTTCTATGGTATCTGTTATAATGTCTCCTTTTTAATTTCTGATTTTATTGAGTCTTCTCTCTTTTTCTGAGTTAGTCTAGCTGTCTTTTTTTTTTTAAATTTACCATTACCAAGTTTAATTTTATTTACCATTTAAAAAAAACTTTCTAGATTTTTAATTCTATATTTCATTTATATTTGCCCTAATTTTTATTTTTTCCTTCCTTTTGCTACTTTTAAGTTTACTTTGTTCTTTTTGTAGTTTTTTTGAGCTGTTATAATAAGTTCTTTATTTGAAATCTTTTTTATATACATTTATAGCTATAAAATTTCCTTTTATAACTGCTTTGCTGCTTCTCATAATGTTTTGGTATATATTTTTTTATTTTCCTCAAGATGTATTTTTTATTCCCACTTTGTCTTCTTTTCTTGATTTTTTGTTTGTTTAAAAATGTGTATGTCTGTGTTTTGTAAATTTTCCAAATTTCCTTCTGTATTGATTTCTAGTTTCATATTATTTTGGCTGGAAATATACTCGATATGCTTTCTATATTATTGATTTTGTGGGGACTCTTGTTTTGTGGTTTAAAATGTAATCTATCCTAGAAAATTTTCCACGTGTGTTTGAGAAGAATATTTATTATGGTACTATTGGATGGAATATCCTGTAAATATGTTAGGTTCATTTGACATAGTTCTTGTTTGTTTGTTTGTTTGTTTTGTTTGTTTGTTTGTTTGAGAGAGAGCAGGGCAGAGAGAATGAGCAAGGTGTAAGGGCAGAGACAGAGTGAGAAGACCCCCTCCTGAGCAGGGAGCCCAATGTGGGACTCTATCTCAGGACCCTGGGATCACGACCTGAGCCAAAGGCAAAGGCTTAACTGACTGAGCCACCCAGTTGTCCAGGCATAGTGTTTAAATTCACTATTTTCTTATTGATTTTCTGTCTGGATGATCTATCCATAGGTAAGAGTGGGGTATTATTGTCCCCAGATATTATTGTATTGCTATTTATTTCTCCTTTTTGTTTTGTTAGTATTTGTTTTATATATTTATGTGGCTCAATATTAGGTACATGATATTTACAATTACTGTATTGATGAATTGATGACACTTTTCTTATTGTATAATGACCTTCTTTGACTCCTGTGGTGATTTTTAGCTTATACAAACCCTATTTTGTCTGTTATAGTTATTGCCACCCTTGTTTTCTTTTGTTATCATTAGCTTGGAATATCTTTTTCCATCCCTTTACTCTCTGCCCATGTGTGTCCTTAAAGCTAAAGTGATTCTTTTATAGGCAACATATTGTTGGATCTTGTGTTTTTTGTTTGTTTTTTTAAGCTATTCTAGCCTATGTCTTCCAACTGATGATTCCATTCACTTACAGTTAAAGTAATTATGGATAGGTAAGGACTTAACTATTGCCTTTCATTATTTTTATATTTCATGATTTATTTAAATTTTAGTTAATATATAGCGTAATATTAGTTTCAGGAGTAGAATTTAGTAATTCACCATTTACATATAACAGTCAATGCTCATCACAAGTGACCTCCTAATAATTATTACTGACAGCCCATTCCCCTGCCCATCTCCCCTCCAGAAACAGTTTGTTACTTATAGTTAAGTGTATTATGGTTTGCCTTCCCCTCCTTTTAAAAAATATATATTTTTCTTTCCCCAGTGTTTATCTGTTTTGTTTCTCTTTTGTAGATGCTCTGCTCTTTATTTCCTGTCTTGTTCTCTTTGTTTGTAATCTGATGACTTTTTGTGGCAGTATGTTTTAACTTCTTTATCAAAATATTTTGTGTATCTACTACATATTTTTATATTTACCATTAAGCTTTTATAAAATACGTTAGTTATAACATTCCATTTTATGTTGAAAACAACTGAACTTCAATAGTGTACAGAAAAATTATACTTCTCCTATAACAATAGGTTATTGATGTTTTTACATTTTAGATCATTTTTATATTGTACTTTCAATAACAAATGATTGCAGTTATAGTTATTTTTAATAGGCTTGTTTTTTTTAACTTTTAAACTAGACTAGTAAATGATTTATATATCACCATTACAATATTAGAGAATCTGGTTTTGACTATACATTTACCTTTTGCAATAAATAAGGAGCCATCCATGCATCCATGTTGCCATCTTGATGACATCACCATCCCCAAATCGCCAGTAAGTGTTACTTTATATTTATCTTTTTTTTTTAAGATTTTATTTGTTTATTTGACAGAGAGAGAGAGAGAGAGAGCTCAAGTTGGCAGAGTGGCAGGCAGAGGAAGATCAAGAGGCAGGCTTATTACCCAGCAGTGAGCCCGATGCAGGTCTTAATCCCAGGACCCTGGGATCATGACCTGAGCCAAAGGCAGCTGCTTAACCGATTGAGTCGCCCAGGGAGCCCTAAATTTTACTTTAGTTAATATACGACTATTTTTTATTTCTACTAATAGACATATCAATTTTATTGCTTTTAATATTAAGGTCTTCTCCTTAACATCATCAATTTTATAAGTGTGGTGGTAAGTATGTAATTCATGTATGTGGTGGTATGTAAGTAATTCAAATATGAATTTTAAACTCTAGATCATATGCTCCATTGTGGCAGATATTTGTCTTATTCATCCCACCCACAAAAAATTAGTACTAAATAGGTCTTTGTTGATTTACTGAATGAATTAAGTGTTCTGACACTAACAAAGCTGACCAAACCAGAGATAAAGGAGAAAATATAATGATTGTCAAATGGGTGAACCTGAGATAAAAAGACACCTTTAGCTTAGTTAGTTTGATATACACTCTGGATAACATTCCAATTTTGCATGGATTTTTGGAAAGCAAACAACTCCTCTCCTAAATAATAAATTTATTAATTGCCTTCCTTATGAGTCCTGACAGCAGTCAGCTTTGTGGGTTTCTGATTCCATTCCAAGAGGTTGAATTTCTGTTTGATTTATGTAATAGGCAACAGTGTCATGAGGAAAGACTTGTAGGATAAAATTTCTTCAAGACGGGAACACAGATGGCTGCCTATGGACTGTGAGGTGGGTGTTAATGAAAATGCATTGAGCAGTAAGGGAAGGGCAGCTCACAACCATAGGAAAGGTGCCCTGTGTTTTTGTTTTGTTTTGTTTTACAAACAGATACCATTAGCCCTCTCCATGGAAATTTTCAAATTTACTTTGCTCTAACAACCACAAATACTTAGGACATTATGAACACAATATGGGCATTAAAGGATAAAAATAAACAAAAATTTAAGTAAATGTTAAGTGTTTGTCATTATTTCAGCCATGTTTTTCTATGCTTAACTGCTCAAAAAAATTACACAGGTTTCTAAATATTATACCAGGCTGTTAAACTAATGCAAAGGGTTTTATGGAATTTTCTATAACACCATCTCGATTTTCTACATTGGCTGTCACTCCTGAAAATTCTCAGTTTATAAATGTGCATATATTTACTATAATAATACTCACTGGTTATTTACCTGGTTTATTAGTGTATTTTGATCCTTTCTAATTGTTCACTTTCTTCCATGTTTCCTCCTTATTTCTACAAATGTCAATCCATCACATGTTATGTAAAGTGAAACAAAGAGGAACAGCTGTTAGTAGAAAGGATTAACAGAGGTGCTTTGATGTTACTCTGTGAGGTATTTCCATATCATCATTTTAATATATTTCAGGAATACAGCATAGTTGTTATGCCTTAATTAAACCTTCATTAAGTCTTTATATATATACTTTTTCCTAACTCACAAGTCCTCCCTTCATGTCCCATTCAAAACCCACTCATTTTATGGAATAATTGTTTTATATTCCCAGTACAATCTTCATTTAACTTATTGCTCTGGTGTGCTCCTTTGGCAGCACATATATTAACTTATTGTTCTGGGTATACAAAAAGATAGGAATGGAATATTTTGTAATGTGATATTTTGTCCTTTCTACACTACAGCGTCTGTGTAAGCATTCTTTGATCAGAGACCTAAGGAGGAGGTCCAAATTGAAGAAAAACAAATAGAAAAAAAGAAAATGTTCTCAGTCCTTTCTTGTAGTTTCATTTGCAGGAACCACAAAGGCAAAGACATTAAAATGTTTTTTTCTTATTTTTTAAAATTAATTTTAAGTTTTTTATTGGATTATGCTCCCTTAAACTCATCTGATACCATGAATAGAAAATCAAAGCAATCCACCAAACCTTCTTTCATGATGTTGCCTTTAAACACGTTGCCTTTAAAAATTTTACAGTCTCATCTGTAGAGTAGATGAACCTTGACTCAAAAGTGTCATCATAGGCTGTGGTGACACTTGTCTTGCCACCCGCCCGCTGTTCCTGCCATGGCAGGCTCTCCTGCTTCACGACCGTTTCCCGACAACAAGGCCAATGGCTCCTCTTCTCCCAGGGCGGCATTGCTGCGCCTTTCCCAGACATGTTCCTGGGGAGCACAGTGACAGACGTGTGCCTTTCTTTAAGGCTGTTTCCACAGGCGCAGCCACGCTTCTCTCTCAGGCAGAGGGGATGACCAGGCTAAGAGGATTTCGCTCCAAACGGGTTTCTCCCACCATGCTTCGGAGACTATGTTCAGGCAAGCGGCATCAGCATCCCATAGAACTGACACGGATTTCCCAACGAATGCTGTGCTTTCCCAGAGGGGATGCACGTACAAAGAGGCTTTTGCTCTATGCGGGTTTCTCCCACCGTGCTGTGAATACTAGGTTAAGGCAAGCAGCGACAGCAGCCCACAGAACCGACTCTGATTTCCCAGCGCCTGCTCTGCTTTTGCAGAGGTTTTGGGCTAGGCGCGAACTGCACTTCGCCTCTGCTTCCTCAGCAAGGCTTTGGGCGTTAGCTCTGTCGCTTAAGAGAAAAAGCTGCAGGAGAGCTGGTGCCTCTTGGGCCTTGATTTCCTGGGCTCCATGTTCCCGCCCTGGGTTCACACTGCCAGGCCAAACTAAGCAGAGCCACAACCCTGCAGCAGCATGTGTGGCCTAGGATTGCACTCTATGCACACTACCGTCTCCTGGTGACTTGGCCTTTTGATCTGGCGCGCAGGCAGACTCGGGGACTAGGCCAGTGCCTTCCACCAGGAAAGGAGAGGAAAGATCCCTGAACACCGCCCATGCACTGGGATGGGGAGATGTGGGGGACTGTCCCCCACTCCTTCCCCAGAAACCCTGTGCCTCCGCGAACGCTGCCACATCTTGGAGGAAGAAGGCCTGTGACTGCCTGTTTCTCCAGGGAACTGTTTCTGAGTTCCGGGTATTGCGCCTGGTGGCAAACCCAAGTCTGCCCTAGGGACTGGTGGCCAAGGAGATGCTGTCCCCTTGGGACCAGAGGCACCAGACAGGCCTGCCTTCTGCCCAGACTCCTTCCTCAGAGAGGATCACGTGCGCCTGCCCTAGTCGTCCCCTCGTGTCTCAGCATCCAGGCTTCATTTTATCCGCACAGGGAGCGGGTGACACTTGTCTTGCCACCTGCCTGCTGTTCCTGCCATGGCAGGCTCTCCTGCTTCACCACCGTTTCCCGACAGCAAAGCCAACGGCTCCTTCTCTTATCCGGGGGCGGCGTGCTGCGCCTTATGCAGACATGCTTCTGGGGAGCGCGGTAACAGACGTGTCCCTTTCCTTAAAGCTGTTTCGACAGGCGCTCTCTCAGGCAGAGGGGGATGACCGGGCAAAGAGTATTTCGTTCAATGCGGGTTTATTTCAACGAGCTGTGGAGACTAGCCCAGGCAAGCAGCAGCAGCATCCCCAAACCCAACTATGATTTCCCAACGAATGCTGTGCTTTCCCAGATGAGATGCCCAAAGAGCCTTTCGCTGTATACGGGTTTCTCCCACTGTGAGACTGGGCTCCGGCAACTAACAGCAGCAGCCCACAGTACAGACTCTGATTTCTCAGCGAATGCTGTGCTTTCCCAGTTTAGAGAGGAGGCGACAGGATCCCTGCACAAGGCCCGTGCACTGGGATGGGGAACTATGGGGGACTGCCTCCACTCCTTCCCCGGCACACCCCCTGCCACCCGCATCGCTGCCAAATCTTGGTGGAAGACGGCATCTGACTGCCCATTTCTCCATGTGGTTGTTTCTGCGAGTCAGGGTATGGCACCTGGTGGCAAGCCCAAGTCTGCCCTTGGGACAGGTGGCCAAGGAGATGCTGTCCCCTCTGGACCAGAGGCACAGGACAGGCCTGCCTTCGGCCCAGACTCCTTCCTCAGAGTGGAGCAAGCGCGCCTGCCCTAGTCATCCCCTCATGTCTCCTTAGCAGCCAGGCTTCCATCTCTCCGCACAGGGAGCGGGAGACACTTGTCATGCCACCGACCTGCTGTTCGTGCCACGGCAGGCTATCCTGTTTCCCGAGCGTTTCCCGACCCCAAGGCCAACGGCTCCTCTTCTCCGGGGGCGGCGTGTTGCGCCTTCCCCACAGTTGCTCCTGGGGAGCGCAGTGACAGACGAGTGCAACCACGCTTCTCTCTCAGGCAGAGGGGATGCTAGGGCAAAGAGTATTTCGCTCCATGCGGGCATCTTCCACCGAGATGCGGAGACTGGCTCAGGCAAGCAGCAGCAGCATCCACAAACCCAACACTGATTTCCAAAGGAACGCTGTGCTTTCCCAGGGTAGATGCCCAGGCAAAGAGGCTTTCGCTGTATGCGAGTTTCGCCCACCGCGAGACTGGGCTCAGGCAAGCAGCAGCCCGCAGAACATTTCTCAGCGAAAGCTGTGCTTTCGCAGAGGCTTTGGCTTGGAGCGAACAGCACTTCGCCACTGTTTCCTCAGCAAGGCTTGGTTCGCGTCAGGGAAGAAGAGCTGCGGGAGAGCTGGTGCCACTTGGGCCTTGCTTTCCCGGGCTCCAAGTTCGCGTGCTGGTTTCACCCTGCCAGGCCGAACTTGCAGACACAGCCGGAACCCTGCAGTAGCGTGCATAGCCTAGGATGGCACCCTATGCACACTGCCATCTCCCACTGTAGGCATCGCTTGGCCTTTTACTCTGGCCCTCTGGCGGACTGGCGGACTACGACATTTCTTTGCCCACAGGAAAGGAGAGGTGACAGGCTCCCTGCACACTGCCCGTGCACTGAATAGGGAGCTTTGGGGGACTGTCCCCACCCCTTTTCCTTAAACGCCGTGCTTCCTTCAAGCTTCCACATCCTGGAGGAAGATGGCATCTGAATCCCCGTTATTTCAGGGAGCTGTTTCTGCGAGTTCAGCGTAGGCGCCTTGTGGCTAGCACATGTCTGCCCCAGGGACAGGTGGCCAAGGAGCTGCTGTCTCCTTGGGCCCAGAGGCTCAGGATAGGCATGCTTTCTGCCCAGACTCCTTCTTATGAGTGGAGCACGTGCCCTGCCCTACTCATCCCCTCCTCTCTCCGTAGCAGCCAGGCTTCCGGCCCTCCGTACAGGGTGCGGGTGACACTTGTATTGCCACTGACCGCTGTGCTGCCAGGGCCGGCTCTCTTGCTTTGCAACCGTTTCCAGATCCGAAGGCCAACAGCTCCTGCTCTTCAAAACGGGCAGTGTGCTGCACCTTCCACAGACATGTTCCTGGGGAGCGCAGTTAAAGACGTGTCCCTTTCCTTAAGGCTCCTTCCACAGGCGCAACCGCGCTTCTCTCTCAGGCAGAGGGGATGCCCAGGCAAAGAGGATTTCGCTCCATGCGGGTATCTTCCACCATGCTGCGGAGACTAGCTTAGGCATTCAGCTGCAGCATCACACACATCTGATTCTGATTTCTCAACGAATGCTGTGCTTTCCCTGAGGAGATGCCCGGATAAAGAGGCTTTCGCTGTATGCGGGTTTCTTCAACCGCGAGACTGGGCTTAGGCAAGCAGCAGAAAAGTCCGCAGAACCGACTCTGATTTCCCAGCGACTGCTATGCTTTCGCAGAGGTTTTCAGCTTGGCGCGAACCGCATTCGCTGCTGCTTCCTCAGCAAGTCTTTCGTCGTTTGCTCTGTTGCGAGAGGGAAAAAGAGCCGCGGTATTGCTTGTGCCTTTTGGGCCTTGCTTTCCCGGGCTCCAAGTTCTTGCCTGGGGTTCACATTGCTAAGCCGAACTAAGCAAACGCAGTCGCAACCCTGCGGCAACATGCGTGGCCTAGGATGGCACTCTATGCACACTACCAACTCCCGGTATAGGCAACAATTGGCCTTTGGCATTGGACCTCAGGTGGACTCGCGAACTAGGTCAATGCCTTCCTCACAGGAGAGGAGAGGCGACAGGATCCCTGAACACCGCCCGTTACTAAATGGGGAGCATTCGGGGATTGTTGCCACTCCTTTCCCGGCACACCCCCAGCCACCGACAACGCTGTCACATCTTGAAGGAAGATGGCATCTGACTGCACGTTTCTCGAGGGAGCTGTTCCTGTGAGTTCAGGGTATGGTGCCTGGTAGCAAGCCCAAGTCTGCCCTACGTACAGTTGTCCTAGGAGTTGCTGTGCCCTTGGGACCAGAGGCACAGGACAGGCCTGCCTTCTGCCCAGACTCCTTCCTCAGAGTGGAGCACGCGTCCCTGCCCTAGTCGTCCCTTCATGTCTCCTTAGCAGCCAGGCTTCATCTCCGCACAGGAAGCGGGTGACATTTGTCTTGCTAGCGGCCTGCTGTTCCTGCAAGGGCAGGCTCTCCTGCTTCCCGACCGTTTCCCGACCACAAGGCCAACGGCTCCTTAGCTTCTCTGGGGGCTGCTTGCTGCGCCATCCCCACATTTGGCTTTTCTCTCAAGCAGAGGGGATGCTCGTGCAAAGGGTATTTCGCTCCATGCTGGTATCTTCCACTGTGCTGCGGAGACTAGTTCAGACAAGCAGCAGCATCCACAAACACAACTCTCTGATTTCCCAACAAATGTTTTGCGTTCCCAGGGGAAATGCCCAGGCAAAGAGGATTTCGCTCCATGCGGGTTTCCTCCACCATGCTGCGTAGTGTAGCTCAGGCATTCAGCTGCAACATCACTAAACATCCGATTCTGATTTCCCAACGAATGCTGTGCTTTCCCAGAGGAGATGCCCGGCAAAGAGGCTTTCGCTGTATGCGGGTTACTCCCAATGCGAAACTGGGCTCAGAAAAGCAGCAGCAGCAGCCCGCAGAACATTTATCAGCAAATGCTGTGCTTTCCTAGAGGCTTTGGCTTGGAGCAAACAGCTTTCAGCTTTCGCCGCTGCTTCCTCAGCAAGGCTTCAGTCCTGTCAGGGAAGAAGAGCTGCGGGAGAGCAGGTGCCTCTTGGGCCTTGCTTTCCTGGGCTCCATGTTCGCGTCCTGGGTTCACCCTGCCAGGCCGAACTAAGCAGACACAGCCACAACCCTGCAGTAGCGTGTGTAGCCTAGGATGGCACCCTATGTACACTACCATCTCCCAGTGTAGGCATCGCTTGGCCTTTTACTCTGGCGCTCAGGCGGACTCGCTGACTAGGACAGTGCTTTCCCCACAGGAAAGGAGAGGTGACTGGTTCCCTGCCCACCGCCTGTACACTTAAAAGGGAGCTTTGGGGACTGTCCCCACCCCTTTTCCTTAAACGCCGTGCCTCCTCCAAGTTTCCACATCCTGGAGGAAGACGGCATCTGACTCCCCGTTATTTCAGGGAGCTGTTTCTGCGAGTTCAGCGAAGGCGCCTGGTGGCTAGCGCAGTCTGCCCCAGGGACAGGTGGCCAAGGAGCTGCTGTCTCCTTGGGCCGACGCTCAGGAAGGCATGTTTTCTGCCCAGACTCCTTCCTAAGAGTGGAGCACGCGCCCTGCCCTACTCATCCCCTCCTCTCTCCGTAGCAGCCAGGCTTCCGTCTCTCTGCACAGGGAGCGGGTGACACTTGTATTGCCACCGGCCGCTGTGCCTGCCAGGGCTGGCTCTCTTAGTTTGCAACCTTTTCCAGACCCGAAGGCAAACGGCTCCTGCTCTTCTCCTTGGGCAGCGTGCTGCACGTTCCACAGACATGCTCCTGGGGAGCGCAGTTAAAGACGTGTCCCTTTCCTTAAGGCTCTTTCCACAGGCGCAACCGCGCTTCTCTCTCAGGCAGAGGGGATTCCCAGGCAAGGAGGATTTCGCTCCATGCGGTTTTATTACACCGTGCTGAGGAGACCAGCTCAGGCATTCCGCTGCAGCATCACACACATCCGATTCTGATTTCCCAACGAATGTTGTGCTTTCCCAGAGGAGAAGCCCGGATAAAGAGGCGTTCGCTGTATGCGGGTTTCTCCAACCGCGAGACTGGACTCAGGCAAGAGGCAGACGAGCCCGCAGAACCGACTCTGATTTCCCAGCGACTGCTATACTTTCGCAGAGGTTTTCAGCTTGGCCTGAAACGCACTTCGCTGCTGCTTCCTCAGCAAGGCTTTGGTCATTCGCTCTGTCGTGGCAGGGAAGAAGAGCAGCGGGAAAGCTGGTGCTTCCTGGGCCTTGCTTTTCAGGGCTCCAAGTTCTCGCCCGGGGTTCACCTTGCTAAGCCGAACTAAGCAGACACAGTCACAACCCTTCAGCAGTTTGCCTGGCCTAGCATGGCACTCTATGTCTATTACCATATCCTGGGGTAGGTAAGGCTTTACCTTTTACTTCGGTGCTCAGGCAGACTCGGCCTCTAGGCAAGTGTCTTCACCACAGGAGAGAGGAGGCGACAGGATCCCTGCACATGGCCCGTGCACTGGGATGAGTACTGTGGGAGACAGTCTCCACTCCTTCCCCGGCACACCCCCTGCCACCCAAATCGCTGCCACATCTTGGTCGTAGATGGAATCTGACTGCCCGTTTTTCCATGGGGTTGTTTCAGCGAGATCCGGGTATGGCACCTGGTGGCAAGCCCAAGTCTGCCCTTGGGACAGGTGGCCAAGGAGATGCTGTCCCCTTGGGACCAGAGGCACAGGACAGGCATGCCTTCTTCCCAGACTCCTTCTTCAGAGGGGAGCACGCGCCTCTGCCCTAGTCGTCCGCTCATGTCTCCTTAGCAGCCAGGCTTCCATCTCTCCGCACAGGGAGCGGGGGACACTTGTCTTGCCACCGGCCTGCTGTTCGTGCAACGGCATGCTATTCTGTTTCCCGAGCGTTTCCCGACTCCAAGACCAACGGCTCCTTCTCTTCTCCGGGGGCGGAGTGCTAGGCCTTCCCCAGACTTGATCCTGGGGAGGGCGCTGAGAGACGTGTGCAACCACGCTTCTCTATCAGGCAGAGGGGATGCTAGGGCAAAGAGTATTTCGCTCCATGCGGGTATCTTCCAACGTGGTGCAGAGACTAGCTCAGGCAAGAAGCAGCAGCATCCCCAAACTCAACTCTGATTTCCCAACGAATGCTGTGCTAACCCTGGGGAGATGATAAGGAAAAGAGGCTTTCGCTGTATGCGGGTTTCTCCCACAGCCAGATTGGCCTCAGGCAATCAGCAGCAGCCCGCAGAACATTTCTCAGCCAATTCTGTGCTTTCACAGAGGCTTTGGCTTGGAACGAACAGCTTTCGCCGCTACTTCCTCAGCAAGGCTTCAGTCGCGTCAGGGAAGGAGCTGTGGGAGAGCTGGTGCCTTTTGGGCCTTGCTTTCGCGGGCTCCATGTTCGCGTCCTGGGTTCACCCTGCAAGGCCGAACAAAGCAGACACAGTCACAACCCTGCAGTGGCGTGCGTAGCCTAGGATGGCACCCTATGCCCACTACCATTTCCCGATGTGTATCGCTTTGCCCTTTACTCTGGCGCTCAGGCGGACTCGCGGACTAGCCCAGTGCTTTCCCACAGGAAAGGAGAGGTGACAGGATTCCTGCACACCGCCCGTGAACTGAATAGGGAGCTTTGGGGGACTGTCCCCACCCCTTCCCCTTAAACCCCGTGCCTCCTCCAAGCTTCCACATCCTGGAGGAAGATGGCATCTGACTCCCCGTTATTTCAGGGAGCTGCTTCTGCGAGTTCAGCGTAGGCGCCTGTTGGAAAGTGCATGTATGCCCCAGGGACAGGTGGCCAAGGAGTTGCTGTCTCCTTGGGCCCAGAGTCTCAGGACAGGCACGCTTTCTGCCCAGCCTCCTTCCTAAGCGTGGAGCACGCGCCCTGCCCTACTCATCCCCTCCTCTCTCCGTAGCAGCCAGGCTTCCGTCTCTCTGCACAGGGAGCGAGTGACACTTGTATTGACACCGGCCGCTGTGCCTGCCAGGGCCGGCTCTCCTGCTTCGCAACCGTTTCCATACCAGAAGGCCAACGGCTCCTGCTCTTCTCCCTGGGCAGCGTGCTGCACCTTCCACAGACATGCTCTTGGGGAGTGCAGTGAAAGACGTGTCCCTTTCCTTAAGGCTCTTTCCACAGGCGCAACCACGCTTCTCTCTCCGGCAGAGGGGATGCCCAGGCAAAGAGGATTTCGCTCCATCCAGGTATCTTGCACCGTGCTGTGGAGACTAGCTCAGGCATTCAGCTGCAGCATCACACACATCCGATTCTGATTTCCCAACGAATGCTGTGCTTTCCCAGAAGAAATGCCCGGGCAAAGAGGCTTTCCCTGTATGCGGGTTTCTACCACCGCGAGACTGGGCTCAGGAAGCAGTAGAAGAGCCTGCAGAACCGAGTCTGATTTCCCAGCGACTGCTATGCTTTCGCGGATGTTTTCAGCTTGGCGCGAAACGAGCTTCGCTGCTGCATCCTCCGCAAGGTTTTGGTCATTCGCTCTGTCGCGGTAGGGAAGAAGAGCCACGGGAAAGCTGGTGCCTTTTGGGCCTTGCTTTCCCGGGCTCCAAGTTCGCGCCCGGGGTTCACCTTGCTAAACCGAACTAAGCAGACACAGTCACAACCCTTCAGCGGCGTGCGTGGCCTAGCATGGCACCAATGTCTATTACCATCTCCTGGGGTAGGTAAGGCTTTGCCTTTTGCTTCGGCGCTCAGGCAGACTCGGGTTCTACGCCAGTGCCTTCACCACAGGAGAGAGGAGGCGACAGGACCCCTGCATAAGGCCCGTGCACTGGGATGGGGAACTGTGGGGGACAGTCTCCACTCCTTCCCCGGCACACCCCCTGCCACCCATATCGCTGCCACATCTTGGTGGAAGATGGCATCTGACTGCCCGTTTCTCCATGGGGTTGTTTCTGCGAGTTCCGTGTATGGCACCTGGTGGCAAGCCCAAGTCTGCCCTTGGGACAGGTGGCCAAGGAGATGCTGTCCCCTTGGGACCAGAGGCACAGGACAGGCCTGCCTTCTGCCCAGACTCCTTCTTCACAGTGGAGCACGCGCCTCTGCCCTAGTCGTCCCCTCATGTCTCCTTAGCAGCCAGGCTTCCATCTCTCCGCACAGGGAGCGGGAGACACTTGTATTGCCACCGGCCTGCTGTTCCTGCCACGGCAGGCTATTCTGCTTCCCGACCTTTCCCGACCACAAGGACAACGGCTCCTTCTCTTTTCCTGAGGTGGCGTGCTGCGCCTTCCCCAGACATGCTCCTGGGGTGCGCAGTGACAGACGTGTGCAACCACGCTTCTCTCTCAGATCTCAAAAACACAACATAACCCTACACCTAAAGGAGATGGAGAAAGAACAAAAAAGAAAGCCTAAACCCAGCAGAAGAGGAATAATAAAGATCAGAGAAGAAATCAATGAAATAGAAAGAAATAAACAAAAACCACAAAAAAACACCACCAACAACAAAATACAATAGAACAAATCAACGAAACTAGGAGCTGGTTCTTTGAAAGAATTAATAAGATTGATAAACCCCTTTCCAGACTTATCAAAAAGAAAAGAGAAAGAACCCAAATAAATTCATGAATGAAAGAGGAGAGATCACAACCAACACCAAAGAAATACAAACAATTATAAGAACATACTATGAGCAACTCTACGCCAACAAATTCAACAATCTGGAAGAAATGGATACATTCCTAGAGACATATAAACTACCACAATTGAACCAGGAAGAAATGGGATCCTGAACAGACCCATAACGAGTACGGAGATTGAAACAGTCATCAAAAATCTCCAAACAAAAGCCCCGGGCCAGATGCTTCCCAGCGGAATTCTGCCAAACATTTAAAGAAGAATTAATTCCTAATCTCATGATACTGTTCCAAAAAACTAGAAATGGAAGGAAAACTTCCAAACTCTTTTTTTTCTGAGGCCAGCATCACCTTGATCCCAAAACCAGACAAGGATCCCATCAAAAAAGAGAACTACAAACCAATATCTTTATGAACACAGATGCGAAAATTCTCACCAAAATACTAGCCAATAGGATTCAACAGTACATTCAAATGATTATTCACCACGACCAAGTGGGATTTATTCCAGGGCTACAAGGTTGGTTCAACATCTGCAAATCAATCAATGTGATATAACACATTAATAAAAGAAAGAACAAGAACCATATGATACTCTCCAATAGATGCTGAAAAAGCATTTGGCAAAGTGCAGTGTCCCTTCCTGATTAAAACTCTTCAAAGCGTAGGCATAGAGGGCACATATTATCAATATTATCAAAGCCATCTATGAAAAACCCACTGCAAATATCATTCTCAATGGAGAAAACTGAATACTTTTCCGCTGAGGTCAGGAACACGGCAGGGATGTCCGTTATCACCACTGCTATTCAACATCGTAATAGAAGTCCTAGCCTCAGCAATCAGACAACAAAAAGAAATTAAGGGCATCCAAATTTTGCCAAATTGGCAAAAGAGAAGTCAAACTATCCCTGTTTGCAGACGATATGACACTGTATGTGGAAAACTTAAAGGACTCCACTCCAAATCTGCTATAACTTGTATAGGAATTCTGTTAAGTGTCAGAATATAAAATCAATGCACAGAAATTGGTTGCATTTTTTTAAACCAACAAGACTGAAGAAATAGAAATTAAGGAGTGAATTCCATTTACAATTGCACCCAAACCCTAAGATACCTAGGAATAAACCTAACCAAAGAGACAAAGAATCTATACTCGGAAAACTCTAAAGTACTCATGAAAGAAATTGAAGAAGACACAAAGAAATGGAAAATGTTCCATGCTCCTGTATTGGAAGAACAAATATTGTGAGAATGTCTATGCTACGTAAAGCAATCTACACATTTAATGCAATCCCTATCAAAATCCCATCCATTTTTTTCAAAGAAATGGAGCAAATCATCCTAAAATATATATGGAACCAGAAAATACCTCAAATAGCCAGAGGAATATTGAAAAAGAAAGCCAAAGTTGTTGGCATCACAATTCCAGACTTCAAGCTCTATTACAAAGTTGTCATCATCAAGATAGTAGGGAACTGTCCCCAAAACAGACATAGATCAATGGAACAGAATAGAGAGCCCAGAAATACACCCTCAACTCTATGGTCAACTAATCTTCAACAAAGCAGGAAGGAATGTCCTATGGAAAAGAGACAGCCTCTTCAACAAATGGTGTTGGGAAAATTGAAGAGCCACATGCAGAAAAATGAAGTTGGACCATTTCCTTACACCATACATGAAAATAGACTGGAAATGGATGAAGAAGCATAATGTGAGAAAGGAATCCATCAAAATCCTTGAGGAGAGAACAGGTAGCAACCTCTTTGACCTCAGCAGCAGCAACTTCTTCCTAGGAACATCGCCAAAGGCAAGGGAAGCAAGGGCAAGAATGAACTATTGGGATTTCATCAGATCAAAAAGCTTCTGTTTGCACAGCAAAGGAAACAGTTAACAAAGCCAAAAGATGACTGTCAGAAGTTATCTGGGAGAAGATATTTGCAAATGACATACCAGATAAAGGGCCACTATCTATCCAAAATCTATAAAGAGTTTATCAAACTCAACACCCTAAAAACAAATAATCCAATGAAGAAAAGGGCAGAGGACATGAACAGACATTTCTGCAAAGAATACATCCAAATGGCCAACAGACACATGAAAAAATGCTCCACATCACTCGGCATCAGGGAAATGCAAATCAAAACCAGAATGAGATACCACCTCACACCTTTCAGAATGGCTAAAATGAAAAAGTCAGTCAATGACAGATGCTGGCGAGGATGTGGAGAAAGCAACCCTCCTACACTGTATGTGGGAATGCAAGCTGGTGAAACCACTCTGGAAAACAGCGTGGAGGTGCCTCAAAAATCCAGTCATGAATTACAAAAAAAGGATATAAATTACCAAAGTCTTTGTATAATTGTAATGTACAACTGCCCATTATCGTTCAATAGTGTCGGCTTGTACAAGAACTCTATAAAAGAACTCCACTTCTAAACTGTGGAAAATATGTTCCCTTTCACCCTATATACAACTATTAAGCCATTCATTTAGCTTTTAAAATATCCACTTAATACAGGCTTTTTACTCATTTGAACAGGCAGCAGGGCTCTATTCTTATTGCTTACATCTGAAGGATAGACTTCTAGCATAAGAGGTAAAGCCCATAAAGGAGCCCAATAATAACAACAAAATACAGTTTAGTGAGCCCTTACAATCTTCCAGCTACCTTTCTGAGAATACTTCAATTAATAAAACATATAAAATACCTGACCACAAAGAGCTTACATTCTTTTGAAATATAATAGTGAAATACAGCAATAATAGAGGGGCACCTCGGTGGCTCAGTCCATTGAGTGACTGCCTCTGGCTTGGGTCATGATCTCAGGGTCCTGGGATGTAACTCCCCAGCAGGCTTTCTAGGCAGTGGGGTGTTTTCTTCTTCCTCTGCGCCCCCTCCCAATTCTCTCTCTCTCTGTCTCAAATAAGGAAATAAACCAGTAATAGAATAATGATTGATGGTTGATGGTGATAAGTGTTACAAAGAAATACAAGAAAGGTAAAAACCATTGGAGAATGCTGGGATGAAAGTTAATTTTTATTTTGTGTTGGGTGGTTATATCTCATTTATGAGATGTTATTTGCACAAAGACCCAGGGAGTGAAGGAGGGTGTTATACAAATATTAAAGGAAAAGGTAGAGCAAGTAAGTATATAGACTTTGTGTGAACAGCTGGTCTATTACTTTTGAGGAAAAGCAAGGAGGCCACTGAGGAGTTCATAGTGGTGGAGAGAGGAAGAACGTATTGATGCATGACCTTCTAGTACATTGAAATGCCTTCAGTTTTTATTTAATATGAAAGGGGAAGATACCAAAAGACTTTCAACAGCAGAATAAAGTCATCTGACTTGATTTTTAGGTTAAGTTGCTGTACAAAAATAAATTTGCAGGGAGAAAGGAGTGCAGTATGTGTGGAAGTGGGGCTATCAATCAAGTCAATAATTCAGGAACATATGATGGTGTTTTTAGCATGCTGGGTGGTAATAGAAGTGGTGAGGTATGGTTTAAATTTTGTATATATTTTGATGGTGAATATTCTGGTGAACAGGATGGGGTATGTGCAGGACAGACAACATCAACATTTATTTTACCTGCACAAACAGAAGGGTGGAGTCTTCATTCCCTGATGTGGAGAGAACTCTGAATTCAAATGTTCTTTCTGATTAAATGGCATAGTGATGATGAGGATTAAGTCAGACAGTGAAAGAGAACAGTAAGCATAGTGTTAAGCGGTAAGACATAATACATTTGAACATCAAAAAACGTTGTGTTGGATCATCTGTTTATGTGAGTAAATAAATTAACAAAGCTTCCTGGGGTTCTGATAGAGGTAAAGAAGACTACTATATGATCCAAAGGGGCACGTGCACTGAATGTTTATAGCAGCAATATCCACAATAGCCAAACTATGGAAAGAACCTAGATGTCTATCAACAAATGAATGGTATATATATATATATTATATATATATATTGCTACTCCTTCATTTAAAAAAAAATAAAGATGATTTAGAAATATGCTTCATGAGCTAAAGAGCTCTTTTGTTTCTTTGTCAGGATTAAATATAGAAGTGCTTTAAAAAGTAAAAGAAAAAATATGCTATATTAACACTAATCACACTATAACTTTGGTGGTTATATCAAGATAATGAAAAGTGATTTTAAAGCAAATTTCATTATCAGACATAAAGATCAAGTCAAAATTACAGAAGAGTAAAAGCATGAATTCCTCAGGGAGTATAATAATTCTTGACTTTTAATACTTAATAACATATTTGGGGATATATAGGGAAAAACTAAGAACAAAAATCATAACTTCTACCTTAGAAATGGAAAAAAATTTCAACACCTTTAAGATTATATAGACAAATGGTCATCAAATTGGTAAGATATGTAAGACTTGAACAAAATTATCAACTAACTAGATATGCTTGATATTACAGAACACTCCCAACAACCGCAGACTACATATATCTTAAGCCATGATTTTCTTTGCAAAGGCCAACATTGATAATGTTCTAGTCATACCTCCGTGTACCAGGAAAGAAGTAGCATATTTCTTGAAAGACACAGCTATCAAAGCTCCATTGAGAAACCGTAAAGATGGAGAAGGGATTTGCAAATTATACATCTGATAATGTACATCTACTCTGATTATTAAAAAATGAATAAAAATAAAAAACCTTACTAATAACCAAACAGAGTATCCAATTTTACATGTGAAGAAAATTATTGAAGAGACATGTCACCAAAAGGATATGGATGGCTTATAAGCACATGACAAATTTCTCAACATTTAGACATTAAAGAAATACAAATTAAAATCATAATGAGACATGCTTACATATCTATTAGAATGGCTAAAATTATCAAGGCTAATTGTACTTCGTCTGAGCTAGATTGAGAAGCAACAAAAATCTAAACTGTTGTTGGCATATATCATGATACCACCACTTTGGAAAATAGTTTGAAAATTTTTTTAAATGCAAAATATGTTGCAGTTACACAAATAGCCATTTTACTTCTAGGCTTTTAACCAAGAGAAACAAACCCTATGTTCATACTAGGTCTTGTATATGGATTTCATAGCAGCTTTATTTTTAAGAATTGAATACAGTGGAAATGTTCATCAATGTCCATCAATAGAGCAAAGACAAATTATGATCTATTCATGAAAGAGATTACTATTCAACATCAAAATGAACTATTTACAATTGGAGATTCTCAAAGTAATGATGCTGAGAAAAGAAAAGCCAGGCAACGAATAGTATATACTGTGTGATTCCATAACTATAAAAAATCTAGAAAATACAAATTTATATATAGTCACAGTCATCAAATATATTGGTGTGATTTTAGTGCCTTCTTCTGTGCTCCCATAGCTTCCTACACTTGGATCTCCGAGCATTTGTTACACCATGTGAATATATGAACTCTTTTTCTTTATTCTGTCTTACTAGAATAAGAATCCTTGAAATTTTTTGGACATTTGAACTCTCAGTTATTAGCAGAAATTCTATCACACAGTAAGTTTCTAAATATAAAAGCCAGAGTTTTACAATGACTTCTAAGCTTTTACATGATCTAGCCACTCATTTAACCTCTGTGACCTCTTTCCCTGCTACTCTTCAGTCCCTCACAGTGGCCTCCTTGCTATTCCTCAGATATGCCAGGCACGATCCAACCTTATGGCCTTCAAGATAGCCAATTCCTTGGTCTGGAGTGACCTTATTGCTGATAGTTCTGGGCAAATTCATCACCTTTCCATACCTTTGTTCAATTGTCAGCTTCATTGTAACTACCCTGATCTTCCTGTTAAAATTTTTAACTCCCCATTCCCTGCCTAACAACCTTGATTTTTCTCACCCTGA
Source organism: Mustela lutreola (assembly GCF_030435805.1). Classification (NCBI taxonomy): domain Eukaryota; kingdom Metazoa; phylum Chordata; class Mammalia; order Carnivora; family Mustelidae; genus Mustela; species Mustela lutreola. The sequence continues at coordinate 91,578,048 of NC_081292.1, read as the reverse complement.
TATAATTTTTCTTTTTCCCCATTGTACTCGTCATTTTTGAATGCACTATGCAATTTTTATTAAGGTTTATATCTTTTAATTGTCTCACCCATTAAAATAAAAGTTCTACAAAGCCAAGTATTTCATTTACCAGTGTAGTCTGAAGTAATATCTGCCATATAATAGGTTCAATAGACAATTGGTAAATTTCAGAAAAAATTAATGTTGAGAGTATACTGAATGTCATAAGTCATTTCAATATTTTTTTCCAAAAAATAAACTATGTAAAACATACCTTAAATTTACTTTCAAAATATTTTATAGCATATAATGGACAATATACATAAGCCTTAAAGAAACAATCATATAAATAACCATTTCATACCTACTTAAAAATTGCATAATACCACACTCCTAGATCCTCTCTCAATGCTCTAAAATAACCCTTAAAAGGAAATACATTTTTAAAAGTAACAGATTTTTTGGCAAATAATCTAATAAAATAAAAGTTTCATTCATCTATGTAGATCATAATAAATGTTTTTAATAAGCATGAAATTATAACTCTGAAGTGTGCTAAAATGAAACCACCTGCTAAGGGTGAGAGAACAAAAATAAACATCATTTTTCCAAATAAGAGGAATTTATTACCTTTGAATCAAAGCATGTGGATTTGCTCAAACTGGCAATAAAGGAATATGGAAACACAAAGCATAGAATGTCATATTTTAGATTTCTAAAAGACTTTAAAGTGAAGAGTATATATTTTTTAAATGCTACATAATGCTACATAATGACAAGATGACAGGTTGTGACAAATAGCATTTTAAAAGCTCTACTCATAATGGAACGGAAGGTGTCATTTACCTATAATTTTATATATGTCATTAATTTACTATATCTGGATACAACATATTACCAAACAGATGTTCATCAAAGACTAAATCATCTTTAATGGAACATAATAATTTGAACCTACATCTATTATTCATTTTTTCGATCTAACATTTATAGTCTCGCTAAACAATTTATCAGTTGTAGACAAAATAAAAAAAATAGGATAAAAAGTCGTGTGTGGAAAAGTAGATTTTCTTTGAAATTTGCATTTAAATGAAAATATTTGCTGATATTTTTAAAACTTAAAATGTATTTTATATATACCTGACCTATCAGATGATATAAAATTTTTGGAGAAAATATGACATATTTTTTTGATCTTGGTTGAAGGTATTAATAAAGAGCAACTGTTTGTATTATTTGTATTGTGATATCTTAGTTAATAAACATGAATAGCTGGTATAAAATATGTTTTTTTTTATTTTATTTATTTCCTTGACAGAGATCACAGGAAGGCAGAGAGGCAGGCAGAGAGAGAGGAATGGAAGCAGGCTCCCTGCTGAGATGAGAGCCCACTGTGGGACTCAATCCCAGGAACCTGGAATCATAACCTGAGCTGAAAGCAGAGATTTTAACCCACTGAGCCACCCAGGCACTCTAAAATACGTTTTTTTTTTAATATATATAGAATTATAGTTCTTGCCAAAATATGGAACTAGCTGGAACTGAATGCCTCCTTCAAAGTCAGCTCTGGAGAAATTATGCAAGTGTAATATGGAACTATTTCAGATACTAACCAAAAACAAAGAAATAATGATAAATTCCTTAAAAGACTCAAAGTTTCTCTTGACTGGTATGTTTCAAGCTCTTTTCCTGGTTTGAGGACAGTTTTTTAACAGGCCTGTCACTGTAGAAACCAGCTGGATGTTTAGAGGCTATCAGAACTGTGCAAAAACCTTGAAGGAGTAAAGACTTGAAAATTCTTTAGAGAGATTAGCTCCCTAAGGCATTATTCATCCACACATTTTCCTCCAAACAATTAAGGCTGATGGATGAGGGGCACCTGAGGGGCTCTCTCATCACGTGGGTGGTGGGTTAAGCCTCTGCCTTCATCTCAAGTCATGGTCTCTGGGTCCTGGGATCCAGCCCCACATCGGGCTCTGCTCAAAAGGAAGCCTGCTTCCCTCCCTGCTTGCCTGCCTCTCTGCTTACTTGTAATCTCTCTCTCTCTCTCTCTCTCTGTCCAATAAATAAATAAAATCTTTAAAAAAGGCTGATGGATGATAAATTTTGAAAACTGCTCCCTCCAAATGATGCTTCTTCATAAGGATTTAAGAATTTAAAATTGTAAGAACTTAAAATTGAAACTTGATCGTAGGATTTATCTTACAGAATAAGATCAAGTGCAGGCAGTTATTATTATTTCTGAAGTATTTGTGATTCTGAATTCTTGGCCTCATTAGTAAATTTATTTTTAAATTCTCCCATGGAGTGGTGATTGGCCTTCAGTCTTTCATTGATGTACATCATTGGGTCAAATGAGATGTGTGTGCCCAGAACTATATATAATCTTCTTTGTATTTCACTGGAGATGGCATTTCTGAGTTTTGTTCAATTGAATTTGGACAGATGTTTTAATAGTCACTTCTAGAGTTGGCCCTGGAGAATATCTTCCTTTTTTTTTTTTCTCTTCCCGATTCTCTGAAAAACCCTGACTAATTCACATTATCACAGTGATATCACAATTCAAGTTTTTCCAAACACTATAGCTGCAAAATAGAAGGAAGCTACTCAGAATGTAATGCTATTGTGAATGATTGAGAAAGAAAACGTTATTATAATTAAGCTACCAGGTTTCAATGTATTTTATTGTTGCTTAGAAAATCCTAGCATACCCAGACTTTACAGAGATTTGATGATCCTAAGAGGAGCTGAACTCATGGACCAAAATAGCTATGCACATAAAAAGGACAATTACTTACCAAAAAAGATGATGTGGTTAACTTTATATGGCAATCCAAGTGTTATTGGAACAGGAATTTAAAAAATAGCTTAGGGCCGCCTAGGTGGCTCAGTGGATTAAGCCACTGCCTTCAGCTCAGGTCATGATCTCAGGGTCCTGGGATCAAGTCCTGCATCAGGCTCTCTGCTCATCAGGGAGTCTGCTTCTCTCTCTCTCTCTCTCTCTCTCTCTCTCTGCCTGCCCTCCATCTACTTGTGATCTCTCTCTGTCAAATAAATAAATAAATAAAATCTTAAAAAAAAAAAAGAATGACTGTACTTTTAAAAAATAGCTTAAAAGGGGCACCTGGGTGGCTCAGTGGGTTAAGCCGCTGCCTTCAGTTCAAGTCATGATCTCAGGGTCCTGGGATCAAGCCCCACATCAGGCTTTCTGCTCAGCAGGTAGCCTGCTTCCCTTCCTCTCTCTCTGCCTACTTGTGATTTCTCACTGTCAAATATATAAATAAAATATTTTTAAAAGTAGCTTAAAAGTATATGATAAAATAATGATATACATATACAAAGAAAAGAAAGATACTATACTGTGAATATAAATTAAGTGAAAATTGTTGAAATAAAGAATACAATAAATGGAGACTAAGATGAATATAGCTGTAAAATGAATAAGTGAGTTGGGAAAAACAAACAAACAAACAAATTAATGACTTCTGCCCAAATGCAGCAGAAGAGAAAAAAAATAAAGAAAATATTTAAATAAGTACTGAGATAAATTTTGGAGAATTAAAGAAAGATAAAAGATACCAGACTTAAAATGATGCTAAACATGAGAAATCAGAAACAAAACAAAACAAAACCACACACACAAAAAACCACTCATATAGGGCGCCTGGGTGACTCAGTGGGTTAAGCCGCTGCATTCGGCTCAGGTCATGATCTCAGGGTCCTGGGATCGAGTCCCGCATGGGGCTCTCTGCTCGGCGGGGAGCCTGCTTCCTCCTCTCTCTCTCTCTGCCTGCCTCTCCAACTACTTGTGATTTCTCTCTGTCAAATAAATAAATAAAATCTTTTAAAAAAAACCACTCATATATATTATGGTGAGTTTTAAGAATATCAAAAACAGAGAAGAGCATAAATGATGCCCAAGAGAAGAACAGATCACCTAAAATGTACAAGAATAATACTGACAGCAGAATTCTCAATAGTAATAGCATATAAAGGAGACAGCTGGGTGTTTGTATAGATGGAAAAGATATTTGAAACTAGATATTATACATCAAGCCAAATTGTTGATTAAATTTGAGAGCACAGTAAAAATACAATGAAGCATGTTAGGTCTTAGAACATTTATCACACAGAGACACACATTTTAGAAAACTTCCTTGGAGGACAGCTCAATTTAGATAGAGAAAACAGAATTATGTACTCAAAGGCACATTTTGAAGGAAGGATTGAATATAGTCTGCACTGCAAATATTCTTTAATCTTATGTTCTGAATTTCCTAAATTTAAGAAGTATTTGTTCAAATATTTATCTTTAAATAAACACTAGGAGACTTTTTCTTGGATTCTGTAAAATCAGTCCATTTGGATACAAATCTTTTTGTCACTGATGGAAATTTTGATAGCCCTTAACTTTGGAATGCCTAATGTATTGTTACAGCAATTGTGATTTGCCAATACATGGGTGATGTGTGTGTGTTGTGTGTGTTTATTTTTATTTTTGATGGTTTTACTCTTCTATGAGATTTTTAAGTAGATATAATTTTAATAAATTATGATTTGTTGAAATTTATCTGAGGTTATATATAATAAAATGAAATTTGTGTGAACTGAAGAAGTGCGTCTCCATTTTTTTTTTTAAGAGTAGACTGGTCTTTAAAAATTGTCCAAAGAAGTACATTATATTCATTATTAAATTTGATAATATACAATAAAGTATTCATGGTCATATGGAACCATATCAAATTCTACTATTAATTCATATTAATAATTACCATAAGAGGAAAAAGGGATATTTTTCAAAATGAAAATTAGTGTATTTTTCAAAATATGATATAGTGTTATTCACTGAACAGAGGGAACAAATGTCAAAGTTTAACACAGTTTACAGAATGTTTTAACATAAATTGAAATTTAAATCTGACCAAATTTCACAGTTAAGTAAAATGATAGCACTTTAAATCCTTGAAAAGTGGTAAGTGACCCAAAACATTGCTTAGAAAAACAAATTTAACACTACACTAGTCTGAGATGGTTACGTTATGGTACAACTTGCCATTGTGTATCATCAAATGGTATATTTTTTTCTTTTGGTCTTGTCATTATATTTTATTTTAGCCATTCTGATAAGTGTGTAGTGTTATCTCAGTGTCATTTTAATTGCATTTCCTTGATGTCTAATTATGTCAAATTATATTATTTTGATGTTTAATGTTCTGAGCTTTCTCAGTTCAAGACCATGAAGCCACTTAGGAAAAATACAGTTGCAGATGTACTCATAGACCAACTCTTATTTAGAAATAAGAACAAACATTACTACCCATTCCAACAAAAAGTAGATTTGTTATGCAGTAGGGATTTTATAAATTACATGACACAACTTATATAGTAAGATGAAATGGGACAGGAGGCTTCTTGCAGCTAAATACAACATCATTTTAATTTCAATTTTCAGTATAATTTTTCCAAGGTATACACAGAATATATATTTAATGTAAATTGTTAACATTTTATTTTTTTTATTTTTTATTTTTTTTAATTTTTTTTTAAAGATTCACAATAGATGGAGAGGCAGGCAGAGAGAGAGAGGGAAGCAGGCTCCCTGCTGAGCAGAGAGCCCGATGCGGGACTCGATCCCAGGACCCCGAGATCATGACCTGAGCTGAAGGCAGCGGCTTAACCCACTGAGCCACCCAGGCGCCCAATTGTGAACATTTTAAACTCTGTATATGAAAATTAATCAATTTTAAGTTTATAACAATCAAAATTAACGGAAGTTTATTTTAAATTAGTTAGCTTTCTCTGCATTGCAAGACAGAATAATCAAGAATTGGTAAGAAAAAAATAATCTCTGTAAAATTACCAGGGGTGCATTATAAAGTGTTCGGTAACCGATCAAACTCACAATTTGGATTGAATGGCAAGTGATTTTTAAAATCTGGAACTCATTGTCAATTTTTTTTTCTTCATTGTGTCTTAATAAATTACTGTGTTCATTTGCATGGAAGTGAAGAAAAATGCATGACATTTCATCTCAACACTAACACTTTTAACTGGCAACTCTGAATGTACTTTACAGCAGTGTAACAAAGTAAAGATCAATGATGTTTCATGAAATATTTGTTATAATTCTCAAGGAGATAGGGAGTTTGTGCAAAAATGCAAATCACTTTGCGACTAAACACATTGTTTATTTCAGCTAATTTTAAGAAAATATGCTAAGACTCTCTCAAAAAAGGAAGCAATGATTTAGGTTTTCCTTCAAACTCCTTATCTAATCCTGAACCAAGAGCACATAGTTCAAAGAGCAACTAATTTGTGCAGTTCCAATTTACACATTTCCTAACAATGCTTAATTTAGTGGAATTTCTGTCCAATTATGTTAATTTGATGTAGTGAAAGACAAACATTCAAAAAGATCATCCTTAATTTATATAGATTGCCAAACTCTGCATTTTCTGAATGACGCCCAGGAAAGTATTTTCAAAAACAAACAAACAAACAATGCCAGAACCACTATTAGGTCATCTCTAGGCAGAAAGTGACTCAGAGCCTACATTACTCTCTCCCTGAAAGTATACTGTAGGCACTGAAACTACTACCCTGAGTCTGTGCTATCAAATTCCTTAAGTTAGAAAGTTTTAAAACCAGTCTGTGTGGGAGTATTTCATTTACAGATAGAGACTTGGTTGTTTATACATTTTCATACTTGATTTTTAGGGTGTAATAACTATGTTTTAAAATTCATGGTGGTTTTGAATACTGTTGGATAATTGTGCTAAAATGGTATATCCATTCCTCCTAGGAAACAGAAATTATAGAAAGGTAGTGTTTTTCAGATCTGACATCTTTGATTCATTGCAGTTTCAGTATAAATGCAATAGGAAAAGTGACATTCATGTTTATGATATTTTCTATAAATAAATTAGAATGTACTGGAGGCCTGATATAAAGTGGGATGACTAAACTTCAGTAAGATCTTGTTTTCAATTCAAAATAAATTTTAAGTTGAATTATGCACCTCTAAGTTCAGAGACAATAAACATTAACCAACACAATTAATAAGTTCTATTTCTTGAAATTTCGGGAACATTGATAGTCTCACCTACTGGATGAACAACAGCTAAAATTTTTGGTCATGGATTCTTGCTAAAATATCACTCTCCCAAAGAAAATTAATGTTATGAATTTTCACTGATTGTTATTGATCATGAAGAATATAACAACCATGATAAAAAGAGTAGGAAAAACATGATATCTCATCTGTAAGGGCATGTGGAAAGTAGGAAATGCTAATAAAAATAACTACCATTATTTCCCAAGTTAACATAATATAACAGAACAAAAATATTTCATAACAATATTTTCTAGGCTCATTCTTTTTTTTTTAATATATTTTTTTATTTTTTATAAACATATATTTTTATCCCCAGGGGTACAGGTCTGTGAATCACCAGGTTTACACACTTCACAGCACTCACCAAAGCACATACCCTCCCCAATGTCCATAATCCCACCCCCTTCTCCCTAACCCCCTACCCCAGCAACCCTCAGTTTGTTTTGTGAGATTAAGAGTCACTTATGGTTTGTCTCCCTCCCAATCCTATCTTGTTTCATTGATTCTTCTCCTACCCACTTAAGCCCCCATGTTGCATCACCACTTCCTCATATCAGGGAGATCATATGATAGTTGTCTTTCTCTGCTTGACTTATTTCGCTAAGCATGATACGCTCTAGTTCCATCCATGTTGTCGCAAATGGCAAGATTTCATTTCTTTTGATGGCTGCATAGTATTCCATTGTGTATATATACCACATCTTCTTGATCCATTCATCTGTTGATGGACATCTAGGTTCTTTCCATAGTTTGGCTATTGTGGACATTGCTGCTATAAACATTCGGGTACACGTGCCCCTTTGGATCACTACGTTTGTATCTTTAGGGTAAATACCCAATAGTGCAATTGCTGGGTCATAGGGCAGTTCTATTTTCAACATTTTGAGGAACCTCCATGCTGTTTTCCAGAGAGGTTGCACCAGCTTGCATTCCCACCAACAGTGTAGGAGGGTTCCCCTTTCTCCGCATCCTCGCCAGCATCTGTCATTTCCTGACTTGTTGATTTTAGCCATTCTGACTGGTGTGAGGTGATATCGCATTGTGGTTTTGATTTGTATTTCCCTGATGCCGAGTGATATGGAGCACTTTTTCATGTGTCTGTTGGCCATCTGGATGTCTTCTTTGCAGAAATGTCTGTTCATGTCCTCTGCCCATTTCTTGATTGGATTATTTGTTCTTTGGGTGTTGAGTTTGCTAAGTTCTTTATAGATTCTGGACACTAGTCCTTTATCTGATATGTCGTTTGCAAATATCTTCTCCCATTCTGTCAGTTGTCTTTTGATTTTGTTAACTGTTTCCTTTGCTGTGCAAAAGCTTTTGATCTTGATGAAATCCCAATAGTTCATTTTTGCCCTTGCTTCCCTTGCCTTTGGCGTTGTTCCTAGGAAGATGTTGCTGCGGCTGAGGTCGAAGAGGTTGCTGCCTGTGTTCTCCTCAAGGATTTTGATGGATTCCTTTCGCACATTGAGGTCCTTCATCCATTTTGAGTCTATTTTCGTGTGTGGTGTAAGGAAAGGCTCATTCTGATAACTCTTTTCTACATTCAAATTTAAAGGTTGAGGCATGTGATATATATTACACAAAAACCATCCCAAGGTATTCGTTTAAAAAAAAAACTCTTAATAAAGGACAAATCCAAAGGAATTTCTTTTCTAATTTAATTAACAAATTATAAATCGACTTACCTATTTCATCACAGTGTATCAGGCACCAATAATATTTTGTAATCATCATACCTGATGCAATAGTTACCATCTTTCAGACATACTGATCATGAACAAGCAAATAAACAAGAGCACTGTAGCTTAAGATCTACCTGCAAAAATATAGGACTACTTCAGACAATCTCTTCACCACAACTTGGAGGAGGCACGGGGTTTAAGGGAAGAAGTGGGGTAGTCCCCCATAGCTCCCTATTCAGTGCATGGGCGGTGTGCAGGTATCCTGTCACCTCTCCTTTCCTGAGGGAAAGCACTGGGATAGACCGCAAGTCCGCCTGAGCGGGCTCCATTTTCGCGTCCTGTGTTCACCTTGCTAAGCCGAACTAAGCAGACACAGCCACAACCCTGCAATAGCGTGCGTAGCCTAGGATGGCACCCTATGCATACTACCTTCTGAGGAAGTGCTATTCGCTCCAAGCCAAAGCCTCTGCGAAAGCACATCATTCGCTGAGAAATGTTCTGCGGGCTGCTTCTGCTTGCGTGAGTCCATTACCGTGGTGGGAGAAACCTGCATACAGCGACAGTCTATTTGCCCGATCATCTCCACTGGGAAAGCACAGCATTCGTTGGGAAATCTGAGTTGGGTTTGGGGATGCTGCTGCTTCTTGCCTGAGCTAGTCTCTGCACCACGTTGGAAGATACCCGCATGGAGCGAAATACTCTTTGCCCTAGCATCCGCTCTGGCTGAGAGAAAAGCGTGGTTACACACGTCTGTCAGCGTGCTCCCCAGGAGCAAGTGTGGGGAAGGCGCAGCAGGCCACCCCGGAGAAGAGAAGGAGCCGTTGGCCATGGGGTCGGGAAACGCTCGGGAAGCAAGATAGCCTGCCTTTGCACGAAAAGCAGGCCGGTGGCAAGACAAGTGTCCCCCGCTCCTTGGGCGGCGAGTTGGAAGCCTGGCTGCTAAGGAGACATGAGGGGACGACTAGGGCAGCGGCGTGTGCTCCCCTCTGAGGAAGAGGTCTGGGCAGAAGGCAGGCCTGTCCTGTGCCTCTGGTCCCAAGGGGACAGCATCTCCTTGGCCACCTGTCCCAAGGGCAGACTTGGGCTTGCCACCAGGTGCCATACCCGGATCTCGCTGAAACTACCCCATGGAAAAACGGGCAGTCAGATGCCGTCTTCCACCAAGATGTGAAAGCGATGTGGGTGGCAGGGGGTGTGACGGGGAAGGAGTGGAGACTGTCCCCCACAGTTCCCCATCCCAGTGCACGGGCCGTGTGCAGGGATCCAGTCGCCTCCTTTCTCCTGTGGTGAAGGCACTGGCCTAGACCCCGAGTCTGCCTGAGCACCGAAGCAAAAGGCAAAGACTTACGTTCCCCAGGAGATGGTAATGGGCATAGTATGCCATGCTAGGCCTCGCACGACGCTGAAAGGTTGTGACTTTGTCTGCTTAGTTCGGCTTAGCAAGGTGAACCCCGGGCGCGAACTTGGAGCCCGGGAAAGCAAGGCCCAAGAGGCACCAGCTTTCCCGCGGCTCTTCTTCCCGGCTGCGACAGAGCGAATGACCAAAGCCTTGCTGAGGAAGCAGCAGCGAAGTGGTGTTCGCGCCTAGCTGAAAACCTCCACGAAAGCATAGCAGTCGATGGGAAATCAGAGTCGGTTCTGCGGGCTCTTCTGCTGCTTGCCTGAGCCCAGTCTCGCGGTTGGAGAAACCCGCATACAGCGAAAGCCTCTTTGCCGGGCATCTCCTCTGGGAAAGCACAGCATTCGTTGGGAAATCAGAATCGGAAGTTTAGTGATGTTGCAGCTGAATGCCTGAGCTATACTACGCAGCATGGTGGAGGAAACCCGCATGGAGCGAAATCCTCTTTGCCTGGGCATTTCCCCTGGGAACGCAAAACATTTGTTGGGAAATCAGAGAGTTGTGTTTGTGGATGCTGCTGCTTTTCTGAACTAGTCTCCGCAGCACAGTGGAAGATACCAGCATGGAGCGAAATACCCTTTGCACGAGCATCCCCTCTGCTTGAGAGAAAAGCCAAATGTGGGGATGGCGCAGCAAGCAGCCCCCAGAGAAGCTAAGGAGCCGTTGGCCTTGTGGTCGGGAAACGGTCGGGAAGCAGGAGAGCCTGCCCTTGCAGGAACAGCAGGCCGGTAGCAAGACAAATGTCACCCGCTTCCTGTGCGGAGATGAAGCCTGGCTGCTAAGTAGACATGAAGGGACGACTAGGGCAGGGACGCGTGCTCCACTCTGAGGAAGGAGTCTGGGCAGAAGGCAGGCCTGTCCTGTGCCTCTGGTCCCAAGGGCACAGCAACTCCTAGGACAACTGTACGTAGGGCAGACTTGGGCTTGCTACCAGGCACCATACCCTGAACTCACAGGAACAGCTCCCTCGAGAAACGTGCAGTCAGATGCCATCTTCCTTCAAGATGTGACAGCGTTGTCGGTGGCTGGGGGTGTGCCGGGAAAGGAGTGGCAACAATCCCCGAATGCTCCCCATTTAGTAACGGGCGGTGTTCAGGGATCCTGTCGCCTCTCCTCTCCTGTGAGGAAGGCATTGACCTAGTTCGCGAGTCCACCTGAGGTCCACTGCCAAAGGCCAATTGTTGCCTATACCGGGAGTTGGTAGTGTGCATAGAGTGCCATCCTAGGCCACGCTTGTTGCCGCAGGGTTGCGACTGCGTTTGCTTAGTTCGGCTTAGCAATGTGAACCCCAGGCAAGAACTTGGAGCCCGGGAAAGCAAGGCCCAAAAGGCACAAGCAATACCGCGGCTCTTTTTCCCTCTCGCAACAGAGCGAACGACAAAAGCCTTGCTGAGGAAGCAGCAGCGAATGCGGTTCGCGCCAAGCTGAAAACCTCTGCGAAAGCATAGCAGTCGCTGGGAAATCAGAGTTGGTTCTGCGGACTTTTCTGCTGCTTGCCTAAGCCCAGTCTCGCGGTTGGAGAAACCCGCATACAGCGAAAGCCTCTTTATCCGGGCATCTCCTCAGGGAAAGCACAGCATTCGTTGGGAAATCAGAATCGGATGTGTGTGATGCTGCAGCTGAATGCCTAAGGTAGTCTCCGCAGCATGGTGGAAGATACCCGCATGGAGCGAAATCCTCTTTGCCTGGGCATCCCCTCTGCCTGAGAGAGAAGCGCGGTTGCGCCTGTGGAAAGAGCCTTAAGGAAAGGGACACGTCTTTAACTGCGCTCCCCAGGAACATGTCTGTGGAAGGTGCAGCACACTGCCCGTTTTGAAGAGCAGGAGCTGTTGGCCTTCGGATCTGGAAACGGTTGCAAAGCAAGAGAGCCGGCCCTGGCAGCACAGCGGTCGGTGGCAATACAAGTGTCACCCGCACCCTGTACGGAGGGCCGGAAGCCTGGCTGCTACGGAGAGAGGAGGGGATGAGTAGGGCAGGGCACGTGCTCCACTCATAAGAAGGAGTCTGGGCAGAAAGCATGCCTATCCTGAGCCTCTGGGCCCAAGGAGACAGCAGCTCCTTGGCCACCTGTCCCTGGGGCAGACATGTGCTAGCCACAAGGCGCCTACGCTGAACTCGCAGAAACAGCTCCCTGAAATAACGGGGAGTCAGATGCCATCTTCCTCCAGGATGTGGAAGCTTGAAGGAAGCACGGCGTTTAAGGAAAAGGGGTGGGGACAGTCCCCCAAAGCTCCCTATTCAGTGCACGGGCAGTGTGCAGGGAGCCTGTCACCTCTCCTTTCCTGTGGGCAAAGAAATGTCGTAGTCCGCCAGTCCGCCAGAGGGCCAGAGTAAAAGGCCAAGCGATGCCTACAGTGGGAGATGGCAGTGTGCATAGGGTGCCATCCTAGGCTATGCACGCTACTGCAGGGTTCCGGCTGTGTCTGCAAGTTCGGCCTGGCAGGGTGAAACCAGCACGCGAACTTGGAGCCCGGGAAAGCAAGGCCCAAGTGGCACCAGCTCTCCCGCAGCTCTTCTTCCCTGACGCGAACCAAGCCTTGCTGAGGAAACAGTGGCGAAGTGCTGTTCGCTCCAAGCCAAAGCCTCTGCGAAAGCACAGCTTTCGCTGAGAAATGTTCTGCGGGCTGCTGCTTGCCTGAGCCCAGTCTCGCGGTGGGCGAAACTCGCATACAGCGAAAGCCTCTTTGCCTGGGCATCTACCCTGGGAAAGCACAGCGTTCCTTTGGAAATCAGTGTTGGGTTTGTGGATGCTGCTGCTGCTTGCCTGAGCCAGTCTCCGCATCTCGGTGGAAGATGCCCGCATGGAGCGAAATACTCTTTGCCCTAGCATCCCCTCTGCCTGAGAGAGAAGCGTGGTTGCACTCGTCTGTCACTGCGCTCCCCAGGAGCAACTGTGGGGAAGGCGCAACACGCCGCCCCCGGAGAAGAGGAGCCGTTGGCCTTGGGGTCGGGAAACGCTCGGGAAACAGGATAGCCTGCCGTGGCACGAACAGCAGGTCGGTGGCATGACAAGTGTCTCCCGCTCCCTGTGCGGAGAGATGGAAGCCTGGCTGCTAAGGAGACATGAGGGGATGACTAGGGCAGGCGCGCTTGCTCCACTCTGAGGAAGGAGTCTGGGCCGAAGGCAGGCCTGTCCTGTGCCTCTGGTCCAGAGGGGACAGCATCTCCTTGGCCACCTGTCCCAAGGGCAGACTTGGGCTTGCCACCAGGTGCCATACCCTGACTCGCAGAAACAACCACATGGAGAAATGGGCAGTCAGATGCCGTCTTCCACCAAGATTTGGCAGCGATGCGGGTGGCAGGGGGTGTGCCGGGGAAGGAGTGGAGGCAGTCCCCCATAGTTCCCCATCCCAGTGCACGGGCCTTGTGCAGGGATCCTGTCGCCTCCTCTCTAAACTGGGAAAGCACAGCATTCGCTGAGAAATCAGAGTCTGTACTGTGGGCTGCTGCTGTTAGTTGCCGGAGCCCAGTCTCACAGTGGGAGAAACCCGTATACAGCGAAAGGCTCTTTGGGCATCTCATCTGGGAAAGCACAGCATTCGTTGGGAAATCATAGTTGGGTTTGGGGATGCTGCTGCTGCTTGCCTGGGCTAGTCTCCACAGCTCGTTGAAATAAACCCGCATTGAACGAAATACTCTTTGCCCGGTCATCCCCCTCTGCCTGAGAGAGCGCCTGTCGAAACAGCTTTAAGGAAAGGGACACGTCTGTTACCGCGCTCCCCAGAAGCATGTCTGCATAAGGCGCAGCACGCCGCCCCCGGATAAGAGAAGGAGCCGTTGGCTTTGCTGTCGGGAAACGGTGGTGAAGCAGGAGAGCCTGCCATGGCAGGAACAGCAGGCAGGTGGCAAGACAAGTGTCACCCGCTCCCTGTGCGGATAAAATGAAGCCTGGATGCTGAGACACGAGGGGACGACTAGGGCAGGCGCACGTGATCCTCTCTGAGGAAGGAGTCTGGGCAGAAGGCAGGCCTGTCTGGTGCCTCTGGTCCCAAGGGGACAGCATCTCCTTGGCCACCAGTCCCTAGGGCAGACTTGGGTTTGCCACCAGGCGCAATACCCGGAACTCACAGAAACAGTTCCCTGGAGAAATAGGCAGTCACAGGCCTTCTTCCTCCAAGATGTGGCAGCGTTCGCGGAGGCACAGGGTTTCTGGGGAAGGAGTGGGGGACAGTCCCCCACATCTCCCCATCCCAGTGCATGGGCGGTGTTCAGGAATCTTTCCTCTCCTTTCCTGGTGGAAGGCACTGGCCTAGTCCCCGAGTCTGCCTGCGCGCCAGATCAAAAGGCCAAGTCACCAGGAGACGGTAGTGTGCAGAGAGTGCAATCCTAGGCCACACATGCTGCTGCAGGGTTGTGGCTCTGCTTAGTTTGGCCTGGCAGTGTGAACCCAGGGCGGGAACATGGAGCCCAGGAAATCAAGGCCCAAGAGGCACCAGCTCTCCTGCAGCTTTTTCTCTTAAGCGACAGAGCTAACGCCCAAAGCCTTGCTGAGGAAGCAGAGGCGAAGTGCAGTTCGCGCCTAGCCCAAAACCTCTGCAAAAGCAGAGCTGGCGCTGGGAAATCAGAGTCGGTTCTGTGGGCTGCTGTCGCTGCTTGCCTTAACCTAGTATTCACAGCACGGTGGGAGAAACCCGCATAGAGCAAAAGCCTCTTTGTACGTGCATCCCCTCTGGGAAAGCACAGCATTCGTTGGGAAATCCGTGTCAGTTCTATGGGATGCTGATGCCGCTTGCCTGAACATAGTCTCCGAAGCATGGTGGGAGAAACCCGTTTGGAGCGAAATCCTCTTAGCCTGGTCATCCCCTCTGCCTGAGAGAGAAGCGTGGCTGCGCCTGTGGAAACAGCCTTAAAGAAAGGCACACGTCTGTCACTGTGCTCCCCAGGAACATGTCTGGGAAAGGCGCAGCAATGCCGCCCTGGGAGAAGAGGAGCCATTGGCCTTGTTGTCGGGAAACGGTCGTGAAGCAGGAGAGCCTGCCATGGCAGGAACAGCGGGCGGGTGGCAAGACAAGTGTCACCACAGCCTATGATGACACTTTTGAGTCAAGGTTCATCTACTCTACAGATGAGACTGTAAAATTTTTAAAGGCAACGTGTTTAAAGGCAACATCATGAAAGAAGGTTTGGTGGATTGCTTTGATTTTCTATTCATGGTATCAGATGAGTTTAAGGGAGCATAATCCAATAAAAAACTTAAAATTAATTTTAAAAAATAAGAAAAAAACATTTTAATGTCTTTGCCTTTGTGGTTCCTGCAAATGAAACTACAAGAAAGGACTGAGAACATTTTCTTTTTTTCTATTTGTTTTTCTTCAATTTGGACCTCCTCCTTAGGTCTCTGATCAAAGAATGCTTACACAGACGCTGTAGTGTAGAAAGGACAAAATATCACATTACAAAATATTCCATTCCTATCTTTTTGTATACCCAGAACAATAAGTTAATATATGTGCTGCCAAAGGAGCACACCAGAGCAATAAGTTAAATGAAGATTGTACTGGGAATATAAAACAATTATTCCATAAAATGAGTGGGTTTTGAATGGGACATGAAGGGAGGACTTGTGAGTTAGGAAAAAGTATATATATAAAGACTTAATGAAGGTTTAATTAAGGCATAACAACTATGCTGTATTCCTGAAATATATTAAAATGATGATATGGAAATACCTCACAGAGTAACATCAAAGCACCTCTGTTAATCCTTTCTACTAACAGCTGTTCCTCTTTGTTTCACTTTACATAACATGTGATGGATTGACATTTGTAGAAATAAGGAGGAAACATGGAAGAAAGTGAACAATTAGAAAGGATCAAAATACACTAATAAACCAGGTAAATAACCAGTGAGTATTATTATAGTAAATATATGCACATTTATAAACTGAGAATTTTCAGGAGTGACAGCCAATGTAGAAAATCGAGATGGTGTTATAGAAAATTCCATAAAACCCTTTGCATTAGTTTAACAGCCTGGTATAATATTTAGAAACCTGTGTAATTTTTTTGAGCAGTTAAGCATAGAAAAACATGGCTGAAATAATGACAAACACTTAACATTTACTTAAATTTTTGTTTATTTTTATCCTTTAATGCCCATATTGTGTTCATAATGTCCTAAGTATTTGTGGTTGTTAGAGCAAAGTAAATTTGAAAATTTCCATGGAGAGGGCTAATGGTATCTGTTTGTAAAACAAAACAAAACAAAAACACAGGGCACCTTTCCTATGGTTGTGAGCTGCCCTTCCCTTACTGCTCAATGCATTTTCATTAACACCCACCTCACAGTCCATAGGCAGCCATCTGTGTTCCCGTCTTGAAGAAATTTTATCCTACAAGTCTTTCCTCATGACACTGTTGCCTATTACATAAATCAAACAGAAATTCAACCTCTTGGAATGGAATCAGAAACCCACAAAGCTGACTGCTGTCAGGACTCATAAGGAAGGCAATTAATAAATTTATTATTTAGGAGAGGAGTTGTTTGCTTTCCAAAAATCCATGCAAAATTGGAATGTTATCCAGAGTGTATATCAAACTAACTAAGCTAAAGGTGTCTTTTTATCTCAGGTTCACCCATTTGACAATCATTATATTTTCTCCTTTATCTCTGGTTTGGTCAGCTTTGTTAGTGTCAGAACACTTAATTCATTCAGTAAATCAACAAAGACCTATTTAGTACTAATTTTTTGTGGGTGGGATGAATAAGACAAATATCTGCCACAATGGAGCATATGATCTAGAGTTTAAAATTCATATTTGAATTACTTACATACCACCACATACATGAATTACATACTTACCACCACACTTATAAAATTGATGATGTTAAGGAGAAGACCTTAATATTAAAAGCAATAAAATTGATATGTCTATTAGTAGAAATAAAAAATAGTCGTATATTAACTAAAGTAAAATTTAGGGCTCCCTGGGCGACTCAATCGGTTAAGCAGCTGCCTTTGGCTCAGGTCATGATCCCAGGGTCCTGGGATTAAGACCTGCATCGGGCTCACTGCTGGGTAATAAGCCTGCCTCTTGATCTTCCTCTGCCTGCCACTCTGCCAACTTGAGCTCTCTCTCTCTCTCTCTCTGTCAAATAAACAAATAAAATCTTAAAAAAAAAGATAAATATAAAGTAACACTTACTGGCGATTTGGGGATGGTGATGTCATCAAGATGGCAACATGGATGCATGGATGGCTCCTTATTTATTGCAAAAGGTAAATGTATAGTCAAAACCAGATTCTCTAATATTGTAATGGTGATATATAAATCATTTACTAGTCTAGTTTAAAAGTTAAAAAAAACAAGCCTATTAAAAATAACTATAACTGCAATCATTTGTTATTGAAAGTACAATATAAAAATGATCTAAAATGTAAAAACATCAATAACCTATTGTTATAGGAGAAGTATAATTTTTCTGTACACTATTGAAGTTCAGTTGTTTTCAACATAAAATGGAATGTTATAACTAACGTATTTTATAAAAGCTTAATGGTAAATATAAAAATATGTAGTAGATACACAAAATATTTTGATAAAGAAGTTAAAACATACTGCCACAAAAAGTCATCAGATTACAAACAAAGAGAACAAGACAGGAAATAAAGAGCAGAGCATCTACAAAAGAGAAACAAAACAGATAAACACTGGGGAAAGAAAAATATATATTTTTTAAAAGGAGGGGAAGGCAAACCATAATACACTTAACTATAAGTAACAAACTGTTTCTGGAGGGGAGATGGGCAGGGGAATGGGCTGTCAGTAATAATTATTAGGAGGTCACTTGTGATGAGCATTGACTGTTATATGTAAATGGTGAATTACTAAATTCTACTCCTGAAACTAATATTACGCTATATATTAACTAAAATTTAAATAAATCATGAAATATAAAAATAATGAAAGGCAATAGTTAAGTCCTTACCTATCCATAATTACTTTAACTGTAAGTGAATGGAATCATCAGTTGGAAGACATAGGCTAGAATAGCTTAAAAAAACAAACAAAAAACACAAGATCCAACAATATGTTGCCTATAAAAGAATCACTTTAGCTTTAAGGACACACATGGGCAGAGAGTAAAGGGATGGAAAAAGATATTCCAAGCTAATGATAACAAAAGAAAACAAGGGTGGCAATAACTATAACAGACAAAATAGGGTTTGTATAAGCTAAAAATCACCACAGGAGTCAAAGAAGGTCATTATACAATAAGAAAAGTGTCATCAATTCATCAATACAGTAATTGTAAATATCATGTACCTAATATTGAGCCACATAAATATATAAAACAAATACTAACAAAACAAAAAGGAGAAATAAATAGCAATACAATAATATCTGGGGACAATAATACCCCACTCTTACCTATGGATAGATCATCCAGACAGAAAATCAATAAGAAAATAGTGAATTTAAACACTATGCCTGGACAACTGGGTGGCTCAGTCAGTTAAGCCTTTGCCTTTGGCTCAGGTCGTGATCCCAGGGTCCTGAGATAGAGTCCCACATTGGGCTCCCTGCTCAGGAGGGGGTCTTCTCACTCTGTCTCTGCCCTTACACCTTGCTCATTCTCTCTGCCCTGCTCTCTCTCAAACAAACAAACAAACAAAACAAACAAACAAACAAACAAGAACTATGTCAAATGAACCTAACATATTTACAGGATATTCCATCCAATAGTACCATAATAAATATTCTTCTCAAACACACGTGGAAAATTTTCTAGGATAGATTACATTTTAAACCACAAAACAAGAGTCCCCACAAAATCAATAATATAGAAAGCATATCGAGTATATTTCCAGCCAAAATAATATGAAACTAGAAATCAATACAGAAGGAAATTTGGAAAATTTACAAAACACAGACATACACATTTTTAAACAAACAAAAAATCAAGAAAAGAAGACAAAGTGGGAATAAAAAATACATCTTGAGGAAAATAAAAAAATATATACCAAAACATTATGAGAAGCAGCAAAGCAGTTATAAAAGGAAATTTTATAGCTATAAATGTATATAAAAAAGATTTCAAATAAAGAACTTATTATAACAGCTCAAAAAAACTACAAAAAGAACAAAGTAAACTTAAAAGTAGCAAAAGGAAGGAAAAAATAAAAATTAGGGCAAATATAAATGAAATATAGAATTAAAAATCTAGAAAGTTTTTTTTAAATGGTAAATAAAATTAAACTTGGTAATGGTAAATTTAAAAAAAAAAAGACAGCTAGACTAACTCAGAAAAAGAGAGAAGACTCAATAAAATCAGAAATTAAAAAGGAGACATTATAACAGATACCATAGAAATATAAAGGATAAAAGACAGTTAAATGCCAGCGAATCAAAAGCCTAGAGGAAATGGACAAATTCCTAGGCACATACAACCTATCAAGACTGAATCATAAGGACATAAAAAATGTGAACAGACCAATAAGGGGTAAGGAGATTGAATCCGTAATAAAAACCTACTAACAAATAAAAGTCCAGAATCAGATGATTTCCACAGTGAATTCTACCAAACATTTTAAGGCAAAAAATACAAATACTTTTTAAACCTTTCCCAAAAAGTTGAAGAGGTTGAAATACTCTGAGGCACATTTTACAAGCCAGCATTATCTTGATATCAAAACCAGACAGGAGCACTACAAAAGCAAAACAAAACAAAACAAAAACAAACAAACAAACAAAAAAACCAAAGCAGCAACAAAAAGAACTACTGGATAATATCCCTGATAAATAAAAATGTAAAAATTCTCTACAAAATGCTACAAAACTGTGATGCATTATATTAATAGAATGATCAATAAAAACTCATATGATCAACTCAATATATGCAGAAAAGGCATTTGACAAAATTCAACACCCTTTCATAATAAAAATACTCACCAAACTGGGTACAGAAAGAATACACATCAACATAATAAAAACCACATATTCCGTGGAAGGATTCAAGATGGCGGAGAAGTAGCAGGCTGAGACGACATCAGGTAGCAGAAGATCAGCTAGATAGCTTATCTAACCATTGTAAACACCTACAAATCCAATGGGAGATCAAAGAGAAGGAGAGCAACAATTCTAGAAACAGAAAATTGATCACTTTCTGAAAGGTAGAACTGGCAGAAAAGTGAACCCGAAGAACAGGAAGGTAGACCGTGGGGGGGGGGGCAGCTCCTGGCAAGCGGTGGAGCAATGGAGCACAAAATCAGGACTCTTTAAAAGTTTGATCCACTGAGGGATATCACCCCAGAGGCTAATCCAGAGTGAAGCCCAAGAGGGGTCAGCATAGTCCCAGGTCCCTCAGGGTCACAGAAGGACCAGGGTTATCTGAGTGTCACAGAACTCACAGGTATTAGAGTGGGGAAGCCGGCTACAGAGACCAAGCTGAGGAGTGAGCTCTCAACCCAGGGTTACTTTGAACCAGGCATAGGCAGGATGAGCTTGGAGCACAGCCAAGGGCCAGGGAGACGGGAGTAATTGAGCTCTTTTCTCCAAGCATGGCCAGAGGCCAGGGAGATGAGAATGACCAAGGACTTTTCTCCAAGTACGAGTGACAGAGCGCTTTTCTCCAAGCATGGCCAGAGGCCGGGAAGATGGGAGTGATTAAGCACCTTTCTCTAAGTGTGCACTGAGGAGTGGGGCCCTGAGCTCTCCACTCCTCTGGGCAGGATTGTGAGACCGCCATTATTCCATCATCCAGAACTCTACGGAAAGCCTCCAGGGAACAAAAGCTCCCGGATTACTTAGCCTTACCCCAGGTAAGGGCAGGACAAATCCATCTCGGGCAAAGACACTTGAGAATCAGTACAACAGGGCCCTTCCCCAGAAGACCAACAAGAAACCCAGCCAAGATCAACTTCACTTAGTAAGGAGAACAGTGGAATTCCAGAGGAGGAGAATGCAGAACAAGGAGTTCGTGGCTTTCTCCCAATGATTCATTAGTCTTGCAGTTATATTTTTTTCTTTTTTCTTTTGCTAATTTTTTTAACTTTTACCCTTTCCTCTTTTAATGATTTTTTAAACTAGTTTATTTTTAAAATACCTTACAAAAAATAATAATCTATTTTGAACCTTCATTATTATAGTCATAATTTATCCTCCATTGTACCTAACTATATATTTTTTTACACATAGGGTTTTTTCTTCTAAAAAATATGGGGTATAACTTCTCCTAATAGAACAAAATATACCCTAAATCTAGCTCCAAGATTGTTCTAGTGTCCAGCCTGTGCAAATTCTCTCCAGTTTATTTTTCTTTATTGTCCCAACCAACTTGCTCTATCAACTTATTTTTTAGAAATTAAATTTTTTTCTCATTTTTTTAAGATTTTATTTATTTATCAGAGGGGGGGAGAGAGTGAGCACAGGCAGACAGGAAGGCAGGCAGAGGCAGAGGGAGAAGCAGGCTCCCTGCCGAGAAAGGAGCCCGGTGTGGGACTCGATCCCAGGACGCGGAGATCATGACCTGAGCTGAAGGTAGTTGCTTAACCAACTGAGCCACCCAGGCATCCCTTTTTTTCTCATTTTTATAGGTTTATTCCATCCCTTCACTGTGCCTACCCTTATATGTTTTTCATCCTTTAAAATCTTGGGAGGTAGTTTCTTCTAAGAGACCCAAAAACTCCCAAAATTAAGTGAGTGACCCTGTTCTAGTCACAAGTCTAGTATATATATATATATATTTTCTTTTTTAATACTTTTTCCTTGTTTTCATTTTTTTAAAACCTTTTTTCCCCCCTTGAACTTCTTTTTTATCCCCTTTCGTTCTCCCACAACTTGGGTCTCTTCTGATTTGGTTGAAGCACATTTTACTGGGGTCTTTACCACTCTTTTAGCATTTTATTTGCTCCTTTACATATTCTTATCTGCTCAAAATAACAAGGTGGAAAAACTCACCACAAAAAAACGAACAGGAGGCAGTACCAAAGGCTAGGGACCTAATCAAAACAGACATTGGTAATATGACAGAACTAGAGTTTAGAATGACAACTCTCAAGGTTCTAGCTGGGCTTGAAAAAGGCATGGAAGTTATTAGAGAAACCCTCTCCAGAGAGATAAAAGCCCTTTCTGGAGAAATAAAAGAACTAAAATCTAACCAAGTTGAAATCAAAAGAGCTATTAATGAGGTGCAATAAAAAATGGAAGTTCTGGGGGAGGAGTCAAGATGGCGGAGAAGTAGCAGGCTGAGACTATTTCAGCTAGCCGGAGATCAGCTAGATAGCTTATCTAAAGATTGCAAACACCTGAAAATCCATCGGCAGATCGAAGAGAAGAAGAACAGCAATTCTGGAAGCAGAAAAACAACCACTTTCTGAAAGGTGTTTTCTTATTTTTAAATTCTTTTCTTTTCTTTTTTCTCTTTTTTCTTTTTTTTTCTTTCTTCCTTTTTGAACCTCTTTTTATCCCCTTTCTCCCCCCTCATGATTTTGGATCTCTTCTAATTTGGTTAAAGCATATTTTCCTGGGGTTGTTGCCACCCTTTTAGTATTTTACTCGCCCCTTCATATACTCTTACCTGGACAAAATGACAAGACGGAAAAATTCAACAGAAAAAAAAGAACAAGAGGCAGTACCAAAGGCTAGGGACCTAATCAATACAGACATTGGTAATATGTCAGATCTAGAGTTCAGAATGACAATTCTCAAGGTTCTAGCCAGGCTCGAAAAAGGCATGGAAGATATGAGAGAAACCCTCTCGAGAGATATAAAAGCCCTTTCTGGAGAAATAAAAGAACTAAAATCTAAGCAAGTTGAAATCAAAAAAGCTATTAATGAGGTGCAATAAAAAATGGAGGCTCTCACTGCTAGGATAAATGAGGCAGAAGAAAGAATTAGTGATATAGAAGACCAAATGACAGAGAATAAAGAAGCTGAGCAAAAGAGGGACAAACAGCTACTGGACCACGAGGGGAGAATTCGAGAGATAAGTGACACCATAAGATGAAACAACATTAGAATAATTGGGATTCCAGAAGAAGAAGAAAGAGAGGGGGGAGCAGAAGGTATACTAGAGAGAATTATTGGGGAGAATTTCCCCAATATGGCAAAGGGAACGAGCATCAAAATTCAGGAGGTTCAGAGAACGCCCCTCAAAATCAATAAGAATAGGCCCACACCCCGTCACCTAATAGTAAAATTTAAAAGTCTCAGTGACAAAGAGAAAATCCTGAAAGCAGCCCGGGAAAAGAAGTCTGTAACATACAATGGTAAGAATATTAGATTGGCAGCTGACTTATCCACAGAGACCTGGCAGGCCAGAAAGAGCTGGCATGATATTTTCAGAGGATTAATGAGAAAAACATGCAGCCCAGAATACTATATCCAGCTAGGCTATCATTGAAAATAGAAGGAGAGATTAAAAGCTTCCAGGACAAACAACAACTGAAAGAATTTGCAAACACCAAACCAGCTCTACAGGAAATCTTGAAAGGGGTCCTCTAAGCAAAGAGAGAGCCTACAAGTGGTAGATCAGAAAGGAACAGAGACCATATACAGTAACAGCCACCTTACAGGCAATACAATGGCCCTAAATTCATATCTCTCAATAGTTACCCTGAATGTTAATGGGCTAAATGCCCCTGTCAAAAGACACAGAGTATCAGAATGGATAAAAAAACAAAACCCATCTATATGTTGCCTCCAAGAAACACATTTTAAGCCCGAAGACACCTCCAGATTTAAAGTGAGGGGGTGGAAAAGAATTTACCATGCTAATGGACATCAGAAGAAAGCAGGAGTGGCAATCCTTATATCAGATCACTTAGATTTTAAGCCAAAGACTATAATAAGAGATGAGGAAGGACACTATATCATACTCAAAGGGTCTGTCCAACAAGAAGATTTAACAATTTTAAATATCTATGCCCCCAACGTGGGAGCAGCCAACTATATAAACCAATTAATAACAAAATCAAAGAAACACATCAACAATAATACAATAATAGTAGGGGACTTTAACACTCCCCTCACTGAAATGGACAGATCATCCAAGCAAAAGATCAGCAAGGAAATAAAGGCCTTAAACGACACACTGGACCACATGGACATCACAGATATATTCAGAACATTTCATCCCAAAGCAACAGAATACACATTCTTCTCTAGTGCACATGGAACATTCTCCAGAATAGATCACATCCTCGGTCCTAAATCAGGACTCAACCGGTATCAAAAGATTGGGATCATTCCCTGCATATTTTCAGACCACAATGCTCTAAAGCTAGAACTCAACCACAAAAGGAAGTTTGAAAAGAACCAAAATACATGGAGACTAAACAGCATCCTTCTAAAGAATGAATGGGTCAACCGGGAAATTAAAGAAGAATTGAAAAAAATCATGGAAACAAATGATAATGAAAATACAACGGTTCAAAATCTGTGGGACACAACAGAGGCAGTCCTGAGAGGAAAATATATAGCGGTACAAGCCTTTCTCAAGAAACAAGAAAGTTCTCCGGTACACAACCTAACCCTACACCTAAAGGAGCTGGAGAAAGAACAAGAAAGAAACCCTAAGCCCAACAGGAGAAGAGAAATCATAAAGATCAGAGCAGAAATCAATGAAATAGAAACCAAAAAAACAATAGAACAAATCAACGAAAGTAGGAGCTGGATCTTTGAAAGAATTAATAAAATTGATAAACCCCTGGCCTGACTTATCAAAAAGAAAAGAGAAAGGACCCAAATAAATAAAATCATGAATGAAAGAGGAGAGATCACAACTAACACCAAAGAAATACAAACTATTATAAGAACATACTATGAGCAACTCTACGGCAATAAATTCGACAATCTGGAAGAAATGGATGCATTCCTAGAAACATATAAACTACCACAACTGAACCAGGAAGAAATAGAAAGCCTGAACAGACCCATAACCAGTAAGGAGATTGAAACAGTCACCAAAAATCTCCAAACAAACAAAAGCCCAGGGCCAGACGGCTTCCTGGGGGAATTCTACCAAACATTTAAAGAAGAACTAATTCCTATTCTCCTAAAACTGTTCCAAAAAATAGAAATGGAAGGAAAACTTCCAAACTCAATTTATGAGGCCAGCATCACCTTGATCCCAAAACCAGGCAAGGATCCCACCAAAAAAGAGAGCTATAGACCAATATCCTTGATGAACACAGATGCGAAAATACTCACAAAAATACTAGCCAATAGGATTCAACAGTACATTAAAAAGATTATTCACCACGACCAAGTGGGATTTATTCCAGGGCTGCAAGGTTGGTTCAACATCCGCAAATCAGTCAATGTGATACAACACATCAATAAAAGAAAGAACAAGAACCACATGATACTCTCAATAGATGCTGAAAAAGCATTTGACAAAGTACAGCATCCCTTCCTGATCAAAACTCTTCAAAGTGTAGGGATAGAGGGCACATACCTCAATATCATCAAAGCCATCTATGAAAAACCCACCGCAAATATCATTCTCAATGGAGAAAAACTGAAAGCTTTTCCGCTAAGGTCAGGAACACGGCAGGGATGTCCATTATCACCACTGCTATTCAACATAGTACTAGAGGTCCTAGCCTCAGCAATCAGACAACAAAAGGAAATTAAAGGCATCCAAATCGGCAAAGAAGAAGTCAAATTATCACTCTTCGCAGATGATATGATACTATATGTGGAAAACCCAAAAGACTCCACTCCAAAACTGCTAGAACTTATACAGGAATTCAGTAAAGTGTCAGGATATAAAATCAATGCACAGAAATCAGTTGCATTTCTCTACACCAACAGCAAGACAGAAGAAAGGGAAATTAAGGAGTCAATCCCATTTACAATTGCACCCAAAACCATAAGATACCTAGGAATAAACCTAACCAAAGAGACACAGAATCTATACTCAGAAAACTATAAAGTACTCATGAAAGAAATTGAGGAAGACACAAAGAAATGGAAAAATGTTCCATGCTCCTGGATTGGAAGAATAAATATTGTGAAAATGTCTATGTTACCTAAAGCAATCTACACATTTAATGCAATTCCTATCAAAGTGCCATCCATCTTTTTCAAAGAAATGGAACAAATAATTCTAAAATTTATATGGAACCAGAAAAGACCTCGAATAGCCAAAGGGATATTGAAAAAGAAAGCCAACATTGGTGGCATCACAATTCCGGACTTCAAGCTCTATTACAAAGCTGTCATCATCAAGACAGCATGACACTGGCACAAAAACAGACACATAGATCAATGGAACAGAAAAGAGAGCCCAGAAATACATCCTCAACTCTATGGTCAACTCATCTTTGACAAAGCAGGAAAGAATGTCCAATGGAAAAAAGACAGCCTCTTCAATAAATGGTGCTGGGAAAATTGGACAGCCACATGCAGAAAAATGAAATTGGACCATTTCCTTACACCACACACAAAAATAGACTCAAAATGGATGAAGGACCTCAATGTGCGAAAGGAATCCATCAAAATCCTTGAGGAGAACACAGGCAGCAACCTCTTCGACCTCAGCCGCAGCAACATCTTCCTAGGAACAACGCCAAAGGCAAGGGAAGCAAGGGCAAAAATGAACTATTGGGATTTCATCAAGATCAAAAGCTTTTGCACAGCAAAGGAAACAGTTAACAAAATCAAAAGACAACTGACAGAATGGGAGAAGATATTTGCAAACGACATATCAGATAAAGGACTAGTGTCCAGAATCTATAAAGAACTTAGCAAACTCAACACCCAAAGAACAAATAATCCAATCAAGAAATGGGCAGAGGACATGAACAGACATTTCTGCAAAGAAGACATCCAGATGGCCAACAGACACATGAAAAAGTGCTCCATATCACTCGGCATCAGGGAAATACAAATCAAAACCACAATGCGATATCACCTCACACCAGTCAGAATGGCTAAAATCAACAAGTCAGGAAATGACAGATGCTGGCGAGGATGCGGAGAAAGGGGAACCCTCCTACACTGTTGGTGGGAATGCAAGCTGGTGCAACCTCTCTGGAAAACAGCATGGAGGTTCCTCAAAATGTTGAAAATAGAACTGCCCTATGACCCAGCAATTGCACTATTGGGTATTTACCCTAAAGATACAAACGTAGTGATCCAAAGGGGCACGTGTACCCGAATGTTTATAGCAGCAATGTCCACAATAGCCAAACTATGGAAAGAACCTAGATGTCCATCAACAGATGAATGGATCAAGAAGATGTGGTATATATACACAATGGAATACTATGCAGCCATCAAAAGAAATGAAATCTTGCCATTTGCGACAACATGGATGGAACTAGAGCGTATCATGCTTAGCGAAATAAGTCAAGCAGAGAAAGACAACTATCATATGATCTCCCTGATATGAGGAAGTGGTGATGCAACATGGGGGCTTAAGTGGGTAGGAGAAGAATCAATGAAACAAGATGGGATTGGGAGGGAGACAAACCATAAGTGACTCTTAAACTCACAAAACAAACTGAGGGTTGCTGGGGTAGGGGGTTTGGGAGAAGGGGGTGGGATTATGGACATTGAGGAGGGTATGTGCTTTGGTGAGTGCTGTGAAGTGTATAAACCTGGTGATTCACAGACCTGTACCCCTGGGGATAAAAATATATGTTTATAAAAAATAAAAAATTATTTAAAAAAATGGAAGTTCTTACTGCTAGGATAAATGAGGCAAAAGAATTAGTGATATAGAAGACCAAATGATGGAGAATAAAGAAGCTGAGCAAAAGAGAGACAAACAAATACTGGACCACGAGGAGAGAATTTGAGAGATAAGTGAAACCATAAGACGACACAACATTAGAATAATTGGGATCCCAGAAGAAGAAGAAAGAGAGAGGGGAGCAGAAGGTATATTGGAGAGAATTTTTGTAGAGAATTTCTTTAATATGGCAAAGGGAAAAAACATCAAAATTCAGGAGATGCAAAGAATGACCCTCAAAATCAATAAAAATAGGTCCACACCCCGTAACCTGATAGTAAAATTTACAATGGTTAACAACAAAGAGAAAATCCTGAAAGCAGCCTGGGAAAAGAAGTATGTATTGTACAACAGTAAAAATATTTGATTGGCAGCAGACTTATCCACAGAGACCTGGCAGGCCAGAAAGAACTGGCATGATATATTCAGTGTTAAATGAGGAAAACATGCAGCCAAGAATACTATATCCAGCTAGGCTATCATTGAAAATAGAAGGAGAGATTAAAAAGCTACCAGGACAAACAAAAGCTGAAAGAATTTGCAAACACCAAACCAACTCTCCAGGAAATATTGAAAGGGGTCCTCTAAGCAAAGAGAGAGCCTAAAAGTAGTAGATCAGAAAGGAACAGAAACAATATACAGTAACAGTCACATTATAGGCAATACAATGCCACTAAATTCATATCTCTCAATAGTTACCCTGAATGTAAATGGCCTAAATGCACCAATCAAAAGACACAGGGTATCAGAATGGATAAAAAGCAAAACCCGTCAATATGCTGCCCAAGAAACTCATCATAGACCCGAAGACACCTAAAGATTTAAAGAGAGGGGGTGGAAAACAATTTACCATGCTAATGGACATCAGAAGAAAGCTGGGGTGGCAATCCTTATATCAGATCAATTAGATTTTAAGCCAAAGACTATAATAAGAGATGAGGAAGAACACTATATCATACTCAAAGGGTCTGTCCAACAAGAAGACCTAACAATTTTAAATATCTATGTCCTTAACATGGGAGCAACCAACTATATAAACCAATTAATAACAAAATCTAAGAAACACATCGACAATAATAAAATAATAGTAGGGGAATTTAACACTCCCCTCATTGAAATGGACAGATCATCCAAGCAACAGATCCACAAGGAAAAAGGCCTTAAATGACACACTGGACAAGATGGACATCACAGGTATATTCAACACATTCCATCCCAAAATAACAGAATACACATTCTTCTCTAGTGCACATGGAACATTCTCCAGAATAGACCACATCCTGGGCCATAAATCAGATCTCAACCATTATCAAAAGATTGGGATCATCCCCTGCATATTCTCAGACCACAATGCTCTGAAACTAGAACTCAATCACAAGAGGAAATTTGGAAAGAACACAAATACATGGAGACTAAACAGCATCCTTCTAAAAAATGAATTGGTCAACCAGGAAATTAAAGAAGAATTGAAAAAAATTCATGGAAACAAATGATAATGAAAACAAAAGTGTTCAAAATCTGTGGGATACAGCAAAGGCAGTCCTGAGAGGAAAATATAAAGCTGTACGAGCCTTTCTCAAGAAACAAGAAAGATCTCAAATACACAACATAACCCTACACCTAAAGGAATCGGAGAAAGAACAACAAAGAAAGCCTAAACCCAGCAGGAGAAGAGGAATAATAAAGATCAGAGAAGAAATCAATGAAATAGAAACAAACAAAAAAACACAAAAAACCAAAAAAAAAAAAAACAACAATAGAACAAATCAACGAAACTAGGAGCTGGTTCTTTGAAAGAATTAATAAGATTGATAAAGAAATAGAAAGGACCCAAATAAATAAAATCATGAATGAAAGAGGAGAGATCACAACCAACACCAAAGAAATACAAACAATTATAAGAACATACTATGAGCAACTCTGCGCCAACAAATTCAACAATCTGGAAGAAATGGATACATTCCTAGAGACATATAAACTACCACAACTGAACCAGGAAGAAATAGAAAACCTGAACAGACCCATAACCAGTATGTAGATTGAAACAGTCATCAAAAATCTCCAGGGGCGCCTGGGTGGCTCAGTGGATTAAGCTGCTGCCTTCGGATTGGGTCATGATCTCAGGGTTCTGGGATCGAGTCCCACGTCGGGCTCTCTGCTCAGCAGGGAGCCTGCTTCCCTCTCTCTCTCTCTGGCTGCCTCTCTGTATACTTGTGATTTCTCTCTGTCAAATAAATAAATCTTTAAAAAAAAATCTCCAAACAAACAAAAGCCCCGGGCCAGATGGCTTCCCAGGGGAATTCTGCCAAACATTTAAAGAAGAATTAATTCCTATTCTCATGATACTGTTCCAAAAAAATAGAAATGGAAGGAAAACTTCCAAACTCTTTTTTTCTGAGGCCACCAGCATCACCTTGATCCCAAAACCAGACAAGGATCCCATCAAAAAAGAGAACTACAGACCAATATCCTTGATGAACACAGATGCGAAAATTCTCACCAAAATACTAGCCAATAGGATTCAACAGTACATTCAAAGGATTATTCACCACGACCAACTGGGATTTATTCCAGGGCTACAAGGTTGGTTCAACATCTGCAAATCAATCAATGTGATACAACACATTAATAAAATAAAGAACAAGAACCATATGATACTCTCCATAGATGCTGAAAAAGCATTTGGCAAAGTGCAGTATCCCTTCCTGATTAAAACTCTTCAAAGTGTAGGCATAGAGGGCACATATTATCAATATTATCAAAGCCATCTATGAAAAACCCACTGCAAATATCATTTTCAATGGAGAAAAACTGAATACTTTTCCGCTGAGGTCAGGAACACGGCAGGGATGTCCGTTATCACCACTGCTATTCAACATCGTAATAGAAGTCCTAGCCTCAGCAATCAGACAACAAAAAGAAATTAAGGCATCAAAATTTTGCCAAATTGGCAAAAGAGAAGTCAAACTATCCCTGTTTGCAGACGATATGACACTGTATGTGGAAAACTTGAAGGACTCCACTCCAAATCTGCTATAACTTGTATAGGAATTCTGTAAAGTGTCAGGATATAAAATCAATGCACAAAAATTGGTTGCATTTTTTTTATACCAACAAGACTGTAGAAATAGAAATTAAGGAGTGAATCCCATTTACAATTGCACCCAAAACCCTAAGATACCTAGGAATAAACCTAACCAAAGAGACAAAGAATCTATACTCAGAAAACTCTAAAGTACTCATGAAAGAAATTGAAGAAGACACAAAGAAATGGAAAAATGTTCCATGCTCTTGTATTGGAAGAACAAATATTGTGAAAATGTCTATGCTACCTAAAGCAATCTACACATTTAATGCAATCCCTATCAAAATCCCATCCATCTTTTTTTCAAAGAAATGGGACAAATCATCCTAAAATATATATGGAACCACAAAAATACCTCGAATTGCTAGAGGAATATTGAAAAAGAAAGCCAAAGTTGTTGGCATCACAATTCCAGATTTCAAGCTCTATTACAAAGTTGTCATCATTGAGATAGTAGGGAACTGTCCCCAAAACAGACATAGATCAATGGAACAGAATAGAGAGCCCAGAAATACACCCTCAACTCTATGGTCAACTAATCTTCAACAAAGCAGGAAGGAATGTCCTATGGAAAAGAGACAGCCTCTTCAACAAATGGTGTTGGGAAAATTGAAGAGCCACATGCAGAAAAATGAAGTTGGACCATTTCCTTACACCATACATGAAAATAGACTGGAAATGGATGAAGAAGCATAATGTGAGAAAGGAATCCATCAAAATCCTTGAGGAGAGAACAGGTAGCAACCTCTTTGACCTCAGCAGCAGCAACTTCTTCCTAGGAACATCGCCAAAGGCAAGGGAAGCAAGGGCAAGAATGAACTATTGGGATTTCATCAGATCAAAAAGCTTTTGTTTGCACAGCAAAGGAAACAGTTAACAAAGCCAAAAGATGACTGTCAGAAGTTATCTGGGAGAAGATATTTGCAAATGACATACCAGATAAAAGGCCACTATCTATCCAAAATCTATAAAGAGTTTATCAAACTCAACACCCTAAGAACAAATAATCCAATGAAGAAATGCGCAGAGGACATGAACAGACATTTCTGCAAAGAATACATCCAAATGGCCAACAGACACATGAAAAAATGCTCCACATCACTCGGCATCAGGGAAATAAAAATCAAAACCAGAATGAGATACCACGTCACACCTTTCAGAATGGCTAAAATGAACAAGTCAGTCAATGACAGATGCTGGCAAGGATGTGGAGAAAGGGCAACCCTCCTACACTGTACGTGGGAATGCAAGCTGGTGCAACCACTCTGGAAAACAGCGTGGAGGTGCCTCAAAAAGCTGAAAATAGAACTAGCCTATGACCCAGTGATTGTAGTACTGGGTATATACCCTAAAGATACAAACGTGGCATTCTGAAGGGGCACATGCACTCAAATATTTATAGCAGCAATGTCCACAATAGTTAAACTATGGAAAGAACCTAAATGTCCTTCAACAGATGAATCAATAAATAAGATGTGGTATATATGTACAATGGGATACTATGCAGCCATCAAAGGAAATGAAATCCTGCTATTTGTGATGACGTGGATGGAACTAGAGGGTATTATGCTTGGCGAAATAAATCAATCTGAGAAAGACAACTATCATATGATCTCCCTGATATGATGAAGTGGAGATGCAACATAGGCGGTTTCAGGCGTACGAAAAGAAAAATAAAAGAAGATGGGATTGGGAGGGAGACAAACCATAAAAGACTGAATCTCACAAAACAGACTGAGGGTTGCTGGGGGGAGGTGTGTTGGGAGAGGATGGTGGGGGTATGGACATTGGGGAGGGCAGGTGCTATGGTGAGTGATGGTGAGTGCTGTGAAATGGGTAAACCTGGAGATTCACAGACCTGTGCCCCTAGGGATAAAAACACATTATATGTTTATAAAAAATTTTTAGAAAATAGTTTTAAAAATCCATTAAAGAAAAAGCACATATTGCAAGCCCAGAGCTAATCTCATATTCAATCAAAAAAAATTGAAAATTCTCCCCTTAAAGATCAGAACAAAGACAAGTGTGTCCACTTTCACTACTCTCATTTGACATAGTACTGGATGTCCTAGCCAGAGAAACAAGGAACACAAAGAAATAAAAGTCTCAAAAAAAAAAAAAAGGAAGAAGTAAAATTTTCTTTTTTTTAATAACATGAACTTACATGTAAAAGAATCCTAAAAAATTCACAAAAAATTTTGAATAAACAAATTTAGTAAAGCTGCCAAATACAAGATCAATATATAAAAGACAAGAATTTTGTTTTGTTTCGTTTTTTTTTTCCAATATGGAATGCTTCCCAGTTTTTCATGTCATCCTTGTTCAGTGATCAAGCTAATCTCTGCATCATTCCAATTTTAGTATATGTGCTGCCAAAGTAAGCACAAGACGAGCATTTTAACACTCTAATGATGAACTATCTGAAAAAATAAAGAGAACAATCTAATTCACAATAGCATCAAAACTAATGAAATACTTAGGATAAGATTTAACTAAGAAGATGAAAGATATGTACCCCATAAACTATGACATTGATAAAGAAATTGAAGGAGACATAAATGGAAAGATAGCTCATATTTATGAATGGTAAGAATTAACATTGTTAAAATGTCCATACTACCAAAAACCATCTGTAAATTCAATTCCTATCAAAAATCCAATGTTAGGGGTGCCTGGGTGGCTCAGTGGGTTAAGCCACTGCCTTCGGCTCAGGTCATGATCCCAGGGTCCTGGGATCGAGCCCTGCATCAGGCTCTCTGCTCAGCAGGAAGCTGCTACCTCTTCTCTCTCTGCCTGCCTCTCTGCCTGCTTGTCATCTCTCTCTGTCAAATAAATAAATAAAAAATCTTTTAATAAATCCAATATTATTTTTTTACAGAAGTAAGTAAAGAATCCTAGAATTTATATGAGACCATAAAAGACAAATAATTAAAGCAGTTCTGAGAAAGAATGAAGAAGTGAAATTACACTTCTTGATTTGAAACAATACTACAAAGCCCTCATGCTCAAAACAATAAAGTATACTGGTATAAAAACAGACCAATAAACAAGTAGAACAGATTTGAGAGTCCAGAAATAAATCCTTTCATACAGTCACCTAATATTTGACAGGGGCCAACATATATAATGGGTAAAGATAGTCTGTTCAATAAATGATATTTAAAACTGAATAGTCACATAAACCAGCATGAAACTGGAAGCTTATATCACTCATAAATCTTAACTTGAAATAGATCAAAGACTTAAATGTGATGCATGAAACTAAATTTCCTAAAGGAAAACATAGGAAAAATTCTCCTTGACATTGGTCTTGCCAATAGTTTTTGGATACCAGGCCAAAAACACAAGCAAAAGAAGCAAAAATAAATAAATGGTATTACATTAACTAAAGTTTCTGCATTGCCAAAAAAAAAAAAAGAGAGAGAGAGAGAGAGAATGAAAACACAATCCACAGAATGGAAGAAAATACTTACAAATCTTATATCTGAAAAGAGGTTAATAATCAAGAGATACAAATAGAAAAAAATATATCATTAAAAAATAGCAAAAGGATCTCAATAGACTTTTTTTTTCAAAAAAGTTATATAAATGACCAACAGGAGCATTAAAAAGTGCTCAATGTAAAAACTCAGGGCAAATTCATTATGTTGTTGTTTACCTCTGAAAAACACAATATTACTACCTATTAGAATATATACTACCAAAAAATTAAAACTAACAAATTTTGGTAAATATTGGGGAAAATGGGGAACTTATGCACTGTGATAGGGATATAAATTTGTATGGAAAACAGTATGGAGACTATTCATATTATTAAAAGTAAAATTACCATATGATTCAGTAATCCCACTTCTAGGTATATATCTAAAGGAAACGAAGTCACTATTCGAAGACATATCTGCACTCTTATGTTCATTATAAAATTATTAACTCTAAGCAAGAGATGGAAATAACTTCAGTATCCATTAATGGATGAATGAATAAAATAAGTATGGTAAATATATACTATGGAATACTACTTAACCATGAAAAATTAAGAAATACTGCTTTTTACAACAGCATGGATGGATCTTGAAGGTATTATACTAAGTGAAATATTTCAAAGATTTTATATATATTTTTTAATTTATGTATTATGATATCCCTTACATACAGAATCTGAAGAAAAAGCAAACTAATGGAAACTTAGAGTTGAGTTGACAAGAGGTGAACCTGGGGTGGAATAAGGTGGTCAAAGGGCACAAACTTGCAACTATAATATGAAAAAGTTCTGGGGATCTAATGTACAGCATGATGATCATAGTTAATAATATATACATACTTTTTTATTGTGCTTCCCTTTATTAAACTTTACATATATCACATTCTTACAAGTTGAAAGTTTATAGCAATCTTGTATAAAAGAGGTCTGCTGCCACCATTTTTCTAAACATTTGTTCATTTTGTGTCTCTCTGTCACATGTTGGTAATTCTTGCAATATTTCAAGTTTTTTCATTATTATTGTATTTGTTATGGTGATCTGTGATCAGTAATTATGACCCACTGAAAACTCAGAACTAGTTTACTTAAGGTATATACATTGTTTTTCTTTAAAGACATAATGCTTTTGAACAGTACAGTATAGTGTTTATTTTTTATATGCACTGGGAAACATAATTTTTTATTTGCACTGGGAAACCAAAAAA
Organism: Mustela lutreola; assembly: GCF_030435805.1. Classification (NCBI taxonomy): domain Eukaryota; kingdom Metazoa; phylum Chordata; class Mammalia; order Carnivora; family Mustelidae; genus Mustela; species Mustela lutreola. The sequence goes on along the minus strand of NC_081292.1, from coordinate 91,542,400 downwards.
AAATAATAATGATTTGACTTAGTTGATTGAGATAATCACTTTATTGAGGCAGTCTGGAACAAAACCCACAAGACCTCTGAAGTTTATCTCTACTGTACTATATACATAAAAGTTGCTAAGAGAGTAGATCTTAAAATTCCTTACAATACATGCATAAAAAACAGAGGCAACTATATGAGATAGTAGATGTATTAACATTTTTATGTAGATTATATTGCAATACAGATGTATACCAATTTATCAAATGGTACAGAATTTACACAATGTTAAAAGTTTGCAGTGTTATAAGAAATCATTTCTTAAATTTACAAATTATAATATGTCAATTATTTTTCAATAAAGCTCGAAAAAACTTTTTGTAGAATTAATCTATTTTTCAAAAAAGGAATTAAGGAAGTAGAAACTGCAACTAACTCTGAAATAATAGAATATAAAATCCATTGTAGTTATATACACTGTGACAAACACTATTAGTTAGTTTACAATGAAGGAATACTTATGAAGCATGAAGGATGGTCTATAAATAAGGCTGAAAGAGCTCAGTTTTAAGGTTTAAATTTAAAATCTTCTTTTGAAATACTAAACTGACCACCCAGTTTTCCAAACATAAATGTCTTAACTGCATGAATTTATTTCATACAACTCTATAATCTAGTTTCATAAGAAAGCAGCATGAAAATTTTGAATAAGACAGACTTGCTTAAGTTTCTTTATGTTCAACAGTAAAGGATACTTCCCTAAAAATAAATAGAAGAAAAATCTGCATATTTATCATGATAATTATTATTCATAATGAGATTCATATTGAATTAGGGAATATATATCCTCAGAGGGGGTAAAGTAAAATGAAATTTATTTTGGTAAATGTGTCTATGAATAGTCAATACAATGCCTCAATATAATTGAATATTATCATTTTGAACAATTTAATTACTATTATTAGAATTATTATAAGTATAAAAATAGCTATCATTTTAGCATGGAATATGAGACTCTCATGCTCCATGCTTCATTACATCCACACAACAACTCTGCATAATAAGTATTATCATCACCATTTCATGGGTGAAAAAACTGAGGCTAACACATTTAGATAACTGGTTTATGATTACATGGCTGGTAAAGATGCATCACACTAATTTAGGCTTTATGATTTCAGAATTGTACTCTTTCCACTGCACATTCTAATTACTCTGTAAATACTTGGCTTGTTTTCATTTAGTTCTTTAATTTTATTCATGTGGCGATGGCTTAAAGCTCCATTTAAAGGAAGCTTAAAAAATTCATTTAGCCAAAAGCTCCCAAGAAATAAAAATGTCATGGATCTAATGTAGACATGGATATCATTAGTTAATGAGTAACTATATATTTTCCACTCTAGTGAGATAACAATCAGAGTCTTTTTCTAAGTTTTAGTCTCTGAGTGTTCAAAAGGACTTTGTTAAAATAGAAATATTTAGACAAAGGTGATCAAAAGTCTGGATCAGGTCACCTTAAGATAAATATTAGGAAACTGAGGAAACAAATGGAGATTTGAACACTGAGCTATGATATAATGAATGGTTTAAAGTATTTAGTAGAGAATAGAAAAGCCCTTTGAAGCCTGGTCTTAGCCTAGCATTGCAGCTTCTGGCATATCTGTCTATCTATCATTTACCTATCTATCTATCTAGATATAAATTTGAAAACTTTTTTAACTTAAAGATTTTGAGAAATAGAACATAATTAGCACCATAGAAGATCTGTTTATGATAACAACCTAGCCCCTCCTCCCAGTTTGTTAATATTCTCTCTTATTTAATGTAACATTGTGCAAATATACCACTACTGATCTGCCGTTATGAATGAAATAACTATAATCATCTGTTTGCATATCCTGATGAAAATATTCCTTTAGTTCCATGTTGTATTTCTAGGAATGGACCAATTTTTTTTTTTTAATTTTTAAGTTTTCTAAATATTGTCCAACTTTCCTCATATGTTTTTGTTATGTGCACTGTCATTCCTTCACATTCTTGCAAGACATTTTCACTGTTGCCCAATATGGTAAGTGTGTAATAGTATGCCATTCTAGGTTTTAATTTATTTTTAATTTAATTTAATTTAATTCCAGATTCATAATAAAGATAAACAGTTTTTATATATGAGTGGCCATTTGGATTACCCTTTCTGTACAGTACATGCTCAAATCTTTTGATATCTTAACATTGTGTTATACTGACTTCTTTAATAGTAGATTTTCTGAATGAACTTTTAGCTGTGTAGGTCTTCTCTATTTTATTTTGAACTTGTTTTCATTTCAAAATCTTTATATTTATTTTCATAATCTGCTTTTATTTTGCTTTGTCTATTATCTATCTATCTATCTATCATCTATCTATCTATTTATTTATTTGCAAGCAAGAGAAAGCGAGCTAGTGAGAGCGCAGGGATGGATAGAAAAAGAAGGGAAAAGAATCTTAAGCAGGCTCCAGGCTCAGCACAGAGCCCAACTCTGGGCTCTATTTCACAACCCTGACATCATGACCTGAGCCAAAATGAAAGAAATAAAATAAAATTAAGGTGTTAAAAAAAAAGGACAAAGAATTGGAGGTTTAATTAAGTGAGCCACCCAGGCACCCCTGTGGTATCTTAAATTGGCTGTCATATCTTTAAATTCTAGAGTATCCATTTGGTTCATTTATAAAACCTTTCTCAATATCATTTTTAGTTTCAATTTTTTGTTCAATTTGCTTCCCCTCTCATTTATTTGAGCAGAGTAATCAAGCCATTTTACAATCTTTATTGATCATTTTAACATCATACTTAATCCCATTTTGTCTATCAAATCTTGTTAATGGTTTTTCTTTGTGTGCTTTGTTCCATTTTGCTATGTTCAAGACATTATATTTGAAACTCTTATTGAGTAGGGATAATTAAGAGCTATCATAATGGTATGGTCCTCCTTGGCAGGATTTTCTCTTATATCTGAGACTCTACAAGACAATCATACTCCAAATTCAGTGATTGACTTTCTCAGTTTACACAGAAGGCAAGGTAGGCTATAGTCTTATTTCTGCTTCTCCTTGTGCTTTGGGGATCTCAACTTAAATTTGGGTTGTACCAAAGTCCTCAAATTTGATTGCTGCTGGATTTTGAATTTTGTTTCTCTAGTATCAAGAGTCTATTAAAAACACAGCTCAGTGTGTTTTAGCAGTTTCAAATGCTCTCATAGCTAAAATGGCTTCAGGGCATATATCTCTGGGCTCTCATTGTATTTCCTATTTTGGCCCAGTAATCCCTCCCTTATTTTTATAATCATTCTGATATTTTTAACTTTAAAAGCTATTTTGTCTGGATTTTTAGTTGTCTTAAGAAAGAGTTTTTAGATCACCATTACTAGAAGCAACAACAAATATACATGAAAATATCTGCAGTAGTTTATCACATCTTTATGGCTTTGAACTTCCATAAGCCGAGGCATCCTTCTCTAATCACTTAGGCAAACTCCAATTTACCCTTTAAAACAACACAAGAATTGCTTCATTTAAGAACATGTTCAGGGATGACTCTTCCCCACTGTTCTTACCAACATTCCCACACACTCTTTGCTACCCACACTTGTTTATGAACTTTCATTAAGTATATCAGCGTCATTAGGTATATAGAATTTTGCTCTATTGTATTTTTGTCCTTTAGAGCTTTAATTAAATATTAATTCCATAGAAAGTCTGTCCCTTTTCTTTCAAACCTGGGTTAGTTATTTCTTCTCATTCTTTGTCAGAAGTTACTTTATTAGAGAAACTTACAGCTGTATTGTGACTTTGGAGCCTTTACAGTTTTTTGACTGGAAAAATCACCCATCCCTGAGATTTTTACGCAGCTTCCTAGCTGATATTATTCAGAAATCTGTTCAAAACAGACTTTTTCAGGGAGGCCCTTTCGGACCACTCAGTTACAAAACCTCTTCTCAATCACTGCTCTTTTTAAAATGTGCTTATTTAGTTCAAATATGCATCACTATTAAAGAAAAACCAGTACGATTTTTTTCTTTTTAAAGTTGGCTTACCTATTATCTATCTCTCCCATTAAAATGATTCCTCTGGGCTGGGGTTTTGTTGTGCACATCTTAGGCCAGGCACTCAATAAATTGTCTCTGAATGATTGAATTGTTTGACTCCCTTGCTAGATTCTCAACTTCATGAGGCCAAGGATTGTTCTATTCAGTCCTTCTTTACCCTCAATGTCTGTTATATTGCAGTCACTTACGTGACTAATGGGAAAAATCACAGAAAGAAAGAGTTAAAACTACAGAAAAACCCCGTAGGTTCAATAACACAAAGCTTTCTAAAATTATTTAGCCCAGGAATTGAATACTGGCTGCACTTTTGATTTTTTTTAAATGGTATTGAATTTAATTTAAATGGAAATACTTGAATGGTAGAATAATAAAAAAAATTTATAAAAGCAACTTGCTCCTTAAAGTAAGAATTATATAGGGCATCTCTTCTAGAAGCAAAATTTTCAAATGTCAAACATCTAAAAGCATAGAGGAGAAGTAAGATTGTGAATTGTACTTCAATGCTCTTTTCTTTATATTCAGCAAACAGCTTCATTCACACCTTTCCAATTTTTTCAACTCTTTTAACAAAGCCTTCAGAGGAGTTACTGCTGATGACAACCATCACAGCCTAACAGGAGAAATTTTATAAAGAAAAATAATAGCATGTTTTTCCCAAATTGTTAAGGATATGGTGAAGCTCTGTCGGATTCAAAGGAGGAATGTGCAATTCCATGCTATATATAATAATAACTTATTTTAATAGTGGCTTTGCAATTTTTCAGATATATCCATTTACTGAAACCACTATCAATTAAACAGAAACAAACAAATTAACAGGGGTTCGAGACAGGAATTATCTAATCTAAAAATAGCACATGTTCACAGAATACACAACACATATCCCAAGTACTACTATAGGTTTCAAGTAATAGTCAAAACAATAGTAAACATGATTCAGACCCTACCAGTCAAATCATAAATGGGACCTTAACTGTAAATCCTTATCTTTAGATCAAAGCGGGTAACTGGGTGCTGAGGATACATTATAGAATTAATATGTCGTAGAACTCCTCTGAAATGAGTCATTTATTCCATCACTTTTCCTTCACAGCTGCTGACCCATGTTTTGGTTCCTGGAAATAGCTGCTACCCTGTTGTACTTCTTAAAAGCACATATATTGATAACTTTACTCATTCCTCCATTCCTCTGTGACTGTCACTGTGTTAAAATGTGGAGTCAGCTGACTCACTTGTGGTGGTAATAAAGTAGATGAGTTTGCAAAGTATTTTGTTATTTCTAAAAATGCAAAAACCAAATTACATTGAAATCATAAGGGGTGTTTCAGGGAGAGCTGTAGGATGTGGTTTGTTGTGTAATCCACAGAGATTAGCTCCAACACATATTTAAACTCTCCTCTAGGAGCAACCTTAGTGGTAAAGCAAGAAGATAAACAGATGTATACACACTCTGGCACAAAATTATCACTTATGTTTGGCTTCCTAGTCTCCTCGTGTTCCTTATTTATCTTAACTTCTCTCTGAAATCAGGAAACACAAAATCTCAATCAGTTGACATTTTTCTACTGAATTACCCAATAGTCTGATCATACCCCTAAGACTTTTTTAAATTAGTTCACTCATAATCCCAAATCTGCTTTGCTTCCTCATCTGAGTACACTGTAATTTGATTTCAAAATGAGGACAGTTGTCAGTAATGCCACATTCATTAATCTATTTTACAATTCCATGTACTTAGAACTATGAAAATATGTTAATAACATCCATTCCAATAAGCCACCCTAAATTTATTATCATGAAACAAGACCTCAAGAAAGAGAATTCAAAATCATCCATGTATTTGCAACTTATTGCAATAAAGCCTTTATCAATAGACTTCCCTGTGCACATGGTGGTCAAATTGCTGGTAAAAACCAGCCAGATCTATTACAAGCTTTCTCATGGCTTCTAGGTAACCCAAGTGAGCCTTTATTGATACTGGGAAGAGATAAAGCAGGGAAGGGATAAACAGTGATGTAAGAATTGGCTAGACAAAAGTAATGACTCTCATTACAAAGTGAGTATTTTAAAGCAAAAGAGCCTGTTGGGAATATTGTTTTATAAAATAGTGGCTTTTTTTTTAACTTTTTAAAATTCAATTAGTTAGCATATAGTGTACCATTAGTTTCAAATGTAGATTTCAGTTATTCATCCATAGCATATAATAGCTAATGCTCAGTACTTACTGTTATAGCTTCTTGAAAGCAGAGTTTTAATCCACTGAGCCACCCAGGTGCCCTTGAAAGCAGAATTTTAGATCATATTTTCTGATTACTGTAGTACAACACTTTCCTGCTAGCAATCTTCAAAACATACTGTTTGTTAGAGGAATTTCTTTAATAATAAATAAATAGGAATTTATTTAAATTTATAAATACATAAAGTAAATAGGAATTTATTTAAATTTATTTAAATATTGCACACTGTTTCATTGTTCATAAATAAGGTGATGATATTTTAGCCATTAGTTGGTAGCACTGATATATCACTTTCTTTTTACTTCTTAGTGCATTCTCTTTACAAAAAATAGATATATATTTTATAAGAATCTGAATCTGTGGCAAACATTTAAAAAACCCTATACAGTAAAGTTTATCATTTTAAGTAATCAATTATCTTCCTCAATTGTGATAGTATATCCTTCTATCTAGGCCAGATATTGTATGAGGGAATTGAAGAGACATACTTTTCTAAATTTCACTTTTCTCATCTGCAAAATGCTAATCATGATCCTACAATAAAATACACTTATAATTTTTTGATGAAAATTTATTTATTTATTTTAAGATTTTATTTATTTATCAGAGGGAGTGGGCGAGAGAGCAAGCACAGGCAGACAGAATGGCAGGCAGAGGCAGAGGCAGAAGCAGGCTCCTGGCCGAGCAAGGAGCCCGATGCGGGACTCGTTCCCAGGACGCTGGGATCATGACCTGAGCCAAAGGCAGCTGCTTAACCAACTGAGCCACCCAGGTATCCCTTTTGATAAAAATTTAATCTGTATAAACAATATATTTGCTGTAATGCGTGGTTCATGGAAAACATCTTATTTAATTATAAGCAACAACAGTATTAGAAATTAAGTAAATGTATCTATAATATTTAAAATTTTAACACATAATTCCAGTGCATTGCCTTATATTCTCAAATCCCTTTACCACTTTCACTGACAGAGTCAAATGTACTTTTTCTACTAGTAGCCAGCTCTTTGTCTTTTGTCAGAAAGATGCCCTTGTGAATTATTTATAATAGAGATATTAGCAATAATAATAATAATAATAATAATAATAAATAGCAATGAAAATGTTAAAAAAAAGTTTTCTTAACTAATTAGGGTTCTTAGACATCAATTAGAGGAACCACCTCTGGCAAGCAAATTAATCTGCAAGACATTACCAGAATTAACAAGTCAGTCAGATAAAGGGTCCGTAGACTGAAAGGTGAAGCAAAAGGACTAGGTTTGGAAAATAGGTAAGGACAATGAAAAAAATGATCAAATTTTTGGGCAAAATAAATTCTTAGGTGTCCTTTTAATGGAGTCCTTGGCATTATGTAGCAGAATCTCTGGAGATTATCTCAATCCATTGGGGTCACCCCGTTTATTAGCTTGCTATTGACAAAGGTATTTACAAACTGTAGAGCAAGAGGTTATAATGTAGAAAACTGATGGTAATGCACAAGATTCTTGTTAACAATAATGCAAGTTAGTTGATCAGAAGGTGTGGGACTCTCTGACTCTGAGTCCCCTGGTGTCACCTTTTGATTTTAGTAACCAAAGGTCCAGAGGCATTGGGGAATCCTGATATGACCGGCCAGGGAGGGGACGTGTCTGGCGGGCGAGCTCTCTTCTCCCTACATCCTCTCGGCTTCAGTACAGCAGAAGAACATGTCGCTTCCTTTAGGATGTGCCTAGAAATGAGCTGGGCAGGGGGGTTTTCTCTGTAATGGGGTGCCTGGATATGTTGGTTCCAATTCCGTTGGGCTCTGTCGTCAGGGAAGTGAGGTCACCACTGCCTGGGGGCTCCTTACCGAACTTCCTGCTGTACCAGAACTCCCTGAGCCGGCGGTCCCCAAGCTGCTCAGGCTCACACTCCACTCAGGCAGTGCCCATCCAGTGACCCCCATACAGCCTCCCCCAGCCCCTGGGAGGCCTGGGTGCGGCTGTTGTCCCCGCTGGAGGCAACAGAGCTGGATTTATACTAGGTCAGTGTTAGGGTTAGGGTTAAGAAAGATTTATGGTCTGGGTTAGGGTTAGATGTCCTTGGGTACAGGGTTAGCGTAAGGCTTAGGGTAGGGCTCAGGGTTAGGGTTAGGTTCATGGTTAGGTTTAGGGTCAGGCTCACAGTAGGGTCAGGGTTAGCGTTATGGTCAGAGTCACGTCAAGGTCAGTTTTAGGGTGATGGTTAGGTTTAGTATCAGGTTCAGGGTCATGGTTAGATTTAGGGTCAGGTTCAAGTTTTGGTTTGGAGGCAAGGTTCATGTCAGGGTCAGGGTTAGGTTTGGGACAGGTCTAGTGTCAGGGTTAGGGTCAGGGTCAGGCTTAGGTTCATGGTTATGGTAAGGTCAGCTTTATGTTTAGGTTCTTTTTTATGAGTAGGTTCAGGATCAGGGTTAGCTTTAGGGTTACGATTCTGATTAAGATTAAGGATTGGGTCAGAGTTAGGTTTACACTCAGGTTAGGGTCAGTGTTAAGGTCAAGGCCAGGATCAGGTTTAAGGTTAAGGTCTGACATAGGCAAACTTCAGAGTTAGGGTTATGATCAGTGTCAGGATTATTGTTACAGTGGGGTTAGGGTTAGGGTTAGAGGTAGGTTGAGGGTTAGGGTTAGACCGGGTTAAGGTCAGTGTCAGCGATTATGTTAGGGGTTAGTTTTATGGTTAGGTTCAGCGTTAGGTTTCGGGTCAGGGCCCGTGTTAGTGTCAGGCTCAGGGTTACGTTTAGGGTTAGAGTTAGGGTCAGGCTCACATTCAGTATCAGGGTTATTGTTAGGGTCGTGGTCAGGTTCACTGTTAGGGTCAGGGTTACGTTTATGGTCTTCGCCTGGGACAGGGTCAAGGTGAATCGAGGGCCAGTGTCTGGTTTACCATCAGGATCAGGTATTGGTTTAAAGTCCACATTCGGGTCAGTGACAGGGTTATGTAGTGGTCAGTGTTAGGGTCATGGTTAGGTTTAGACTCAGGGCCAGGTTCAGGTATATGGTCAGGGTCTGGTATAGGCAAAGTTCAGGGTTAGGCTTATGATCATAGTCAGGTATAGGGTCAGGGTTATTGTTAAAGTTTAGGGTTTGTGTTAGGGTTAGCATTTGGTTGACAGGGTTAGAACTTGTTAGGATCAGGGTCCGTGGTAGGTTTAGGGTTATTCTTAAGGTTAGGTTCAGCGATAGGATTCGGGGGAGGGCCCGTGTTAGTGTCAGGGTTAGGGTTACATTTAGGGTTAGAGTTAGGGTCAGGCTCACAGTCAGGGTCAGGTTTAGTGTTCAGGTCAGGGTCGGGGTCACACTTTGGGTCAGGTTTAGGTTTATGTTCATGGTCTGGGTCAGGGTCAAGGTGAAGTTTAGCGCCAGTGTCAGCTTTAGGGTCAGGTTCAGGTATTGGTTTAAAGTCCACATTCGGGTCAGGGACAGGATTGTGTACTGGTCAGTGTTAGTGTCATGGTTAGGATTAGGGTCAAGGTGAGGGTCAGGTGAAGTTCATTGACAGGGTCAGGTTTAGGGTCAGGCTTTGGTTTAGGGTCAATGTTCGATTCAGTGTCGCAGTTAGGTTTTCGCTGTAGGGTTTGGGATTGGTGATAGGGTTAGAGTTAGAAGTAGGTTTATGGTTAGGGTAAGACTTAGACAGCGTAAGGTCAGGGTTAGGGTTTTCGTTACTGTAGGGGTTAGTGTTAGGTTTAGGGTCAGTGTTAGGTTTAGGTTCAGGGTCCGTATTAGGGTCATGGTTAGAGTTACCTTTAGGTTTAGGGTTAGGGTCAGGCTCACAGTCATGGTCAGGGTTAGGGTTAGGGTCAGGGTTAGGTCAGCATCAGAGTTAGGATTAGGGTCAAGGTCAGGGTCATGGTTAGGTATGCGTCTTGTTTACAGTAATATCAATGTTAGGTTTAGGTTCAGGACCACAACTAGGTCAGTGTCAGGCTTAGGTTTAGGTTAGGGTTCAGGTCCGGATCACAGAGGGTCAGGGTCAGGGTCAGGGTTTGAGTTAGGGTTTGGGGCAGGCTCACAGTCAGTGTCAGGGTCAGGGTTAGTGGTTACTGTTAGGGTAAATCCCGCTCCTGGGTCATAGACCCATCCATTCAGGGTCTCAGGATAAACCCTGGGCAGAAGGGTGTAGACCCTCCACCCGATCCCACTTAACCAGCCTTAAACTTGGGTGTGAACATGACTTGCCCAACAGACACTTAACCCCTCATCAGCCTGATCCTGCCTGGGGCATCACCACCCACGATTGCATGGCCAGGTCCTCTTTACACACAGACACACAGACACCAAGAGGAACACACACACACACACACGCTCACACACAGAGAGACGGGGAGGAGACCTAGTGCTACACCCGTGGATCAGAAGGTGTGGGACTCTCTGACTCTGAGTCCCCTGGTGTCACCTTTTGATTTTAGTAGCCAAAGGGCCTGAGGCATTGGGGAAACCTGATATGACCGGCCAGGGAGGGGACGTGTCTGGCGGGCGAGCTCTCTTCTCCCTACATCCTCTCGGCTTCAGTACAGCAGAAGAACATGTCGCTTCCTTTAGGATGTGCCTAGAAATGAGTTGGGCAGGGGGGTTTTCTCTGTAATGGGTTGCCTGGATACGTGGGTTCCAATTCCGTTGGGCTCTGTCGTCAGGGAAGTGAGGTCACCACTGCCTGGGGGCTCCTTACCGAACTTCCTGCTGTACCAGAGCTCCCTGAGCCACCGGTCCCCAAGCTGCTCAATGCTGACCCTCCACTCAATGCAGTGCCAATCCAGTGGCCCCCATACAGCCTCCCCCCAGCCCCTGGCAGGCCTGGGTGCAGCTGTTTTCCCCGCTGGAGGGAACAGAGCTGGGTTTAGACTAGGTTAGTGTTAGGGTTAGGGTTAAGAAAGACTTAGGATCAGGGTTAGGGTTAGACGTGCTTGTGGTCAGGGTTAGCGGAAGGCTTAGGGTAGGGGTCAGGGTTAGGGTTAGGTTCATGGTTAGGTTTAGGTTCAGGCTCACAGTAGGGTCACGGTTACCGTTACCATCAGAGACAGGGTCAGGGTCAGTGTAGGGTGACGGTTAGGTTTAGGGTCAGGTTCAGGGTTATGGTCAGATTTAGGGTCAGGTTCAAGTTTTGGTTTGGGGGCAAGGTTCATATCAGGGTCAGGGTTAGGAGTGGGTCAGGTCTAGTGTCAGGGTTAGGGTCAGGGTCAGGGTTAGGTTCATGGTTATGGTAAGGTCAGCTTTATGTTTAGGTTTTGTTTTATGAGTAGGTTCAGATTCAGGGTTAGCTTAAGGGTTAAGTTTCTGTTCAGGATCACGGATTGGGTCTGAGTTAGGTTTTTATTCAGGGTTAGTGTCAGTGTTACAGTCAAGGCCAGGGTCAGGTTTAAGGTTAAGCTCTGACATAGGCAAAGTTCAGAGTTAGGGTTATGATCAGGGTCAGGGAGAGGGTCAGGATTATTGTTAAAGTGGGGTTAGGGTTAGGGTTAGAGGTAGGTGGAGGGTTAGACCGGTTTAGGGTCAGTGTCAGGGATAATGTTAGGGGTTAGTTTTAGGGTTAGGTTCAGCATTAGGTTTCGGGTCAGGGCCCGTGTTAGTGTCATGGTCGGGGTTACGTTTAGGGTTAGAGTAAGTGTCAGGCTCACAGTCAGGGTCAGGGTTAATTTTAGGGTCGGAGTCAATGTCACTGTTAGGGTCAGGGTTAGGTTTATGGTCTTTGCCTGGGTCAGGTTCATGGTGAGGTTTAGCGCCAGTGTCAGGTTTACGGTCAGGATCAAGTATTGGCTTAAAGTCCACATTCGGGTCAGGGACAGTGTTATGTAGTGGTCATTGTTAGGGTCATGGTTAGGTTTAGTCTCAGGGCCAGGGTCAGGTATATGGTCAGGGTCTGGTATAGGCAAAGTTCTGGGTTAGGCTTATGATCATAGTCAGATATAGGGTCAGGGTTATTGTGAAAGTTTAGGGTTAGTGTTAGGGTTAGCGTTTGGTTGACGGTTAGGGTTAGAACTTGTTAGGATCAGGGTCTGTTGTAGGGTTAGGGGTTACTCTTATGGTTAGGTTCAGCGATAGGATTCGGGGGATGGCCCGTGTTAGTGTCAGGGTCAGGGTTACATTTAGGGTTAGAGTTAGGGTCAGGCTCACAGTCAGGGTCAGGTTTGTTGTTCAGGTCCGGGTCGGAGTCATTGTTAGGGTCAGGGTTAGGTTTATGGTCATGGTCTGGTTCAGGGTCAGGGTGATGTTTAGCGCAAGTGTCCGGTTTAGGGTCAGGTTCCGGTATTGGTTTAAAGTCCACATTCGGGTCAGGGACAGGATTGTGTAGTGGTCAGTGTTAGTGTCATGGTTAGGATTAGGGTCAGGGTCAGGTCAGGTGAAGTTCAGGGACAGGTTCAGGTTTAGGGTCAGGCTTTGGTTTAGGGTCAATGTTCGGTTCAGTGTCACAGTTAGGTTTTGCGGTAGGGTTTGGGATTGGGGTTAGGGTTAGAGTTAGAAGTAGGGTTATGGTAAGGCTTAGACAGCGTAAGGTCAGGGTTATGGTTTGGTTTAGGGTAGGGTTAGTGTTAGGGTCAGGGTCAGCGTTAGGTTTAGGTTCAGGGTCTGTATTAGGGTCATGGTTAGAGTTACCTTTAGGTTTAGAGTTAGGGTCAGGTTCACAGTCACGGTCAGGGTTAGGGTTAGGGTCAGGTTTAGGTCAGCATCAGGGTTACGATTAGGGTCAGGTTCATGGTCAGGGTTAGGTATGAGTCTTGGTTACGGTAATATCAACGTTAGGTTAAGGTTAAGGGTCCACCATCAGGGACATTGTCAGGCTTAGGTTTAGGTTTAGTGTTCAGGTCAGGATCACAGACAGGGTCAGGGTCAGGTTCAGGGTCAGGGATTGGGTTAGTATTTGGAACAGGCTCACAGTCAGTGTCAGGGTCTGGGTTAGTGGTTACTCTTAGGGTTAGACCCGCTCTTGGGTCATGGACCCATCCGGTCAGGGTCTCAGGATAAACCCTGGGCAGAAGGGTGTAGACCCTCCACCCAATCCCACTTAACCAGCCTTAAACTGGAGTGTGAACATAACTTCCCCACCAGACATCTAAACCCTCAACAGCCTCATCCTGCTTGGGGCATCTCCACCCTCGATGGCATGGTCAGGTCCTCTTTACACACAGACACACAGACACCCAGAGGCACACACACACACACACACACACACACACACACATACAGAGATGGGGAGGAGACCTAGGGCTACACCGGTTGATCAGAAGGTGTGGGACTTTTTGACTCTGAGTCCCCTGGTGTCACCTTTTGATTTTAGTAACCAAAGGTCCAGAGGCGTTGGGGAATCCTGATATGACCGGCCAGGGACGGGACGTGTCTGGCGGGCGAGCTCTCTTCTCCCTACATCCTCTCGGCTTCAGTACAGCAGAAGAACATGTCGCTTCCTTTAGGATGTGCCTAGAAATGAGCTGGGCAGGGGGGTTTTCTCTGTAATGGGGTGCCTGGATATGTTGGTTCCAATTCCGTTGGGCTCTGTCATCAGGGAAGTGAGGTCACCACTGCCTCGCGGCTACTTCCCGAACTTCCTGCTGTACCAGAACTCCCTGAGCCGGCGGTCCCCAAGCTGCTCAGGCTCACACTCCACTCAGGCAGTGCCCATCCAGTGACCCCCATACAGCCTCCCCCAGCCCCTGGGAGGCCTGGGTGCAGCTGTTGTCCCCGCTGGAGGCAACAGAGCTGGATTTATACTAGGTCAGTGTTAGGGTTAGGATTAAGAAAGACTTAGGGTCTGGGTTAGGGTTAGATGTCCTTGGGGTCAGGGTTAGCGTAAGGCTTAGGGTAGGGCTCAGGGTTAGGGTTAGGTTCATGGCTTGGTTTAGGGTCATGCTCACAGTAGGGTCAAGGTTAGCATTACGGTCAGAGTCACGTCAGGGTCAGTTTTAGGGTGATGGTTAGGTTTAGGGTCAGGTTCAGGGTCATGGTTAGATTTAGGGTCAGGTTCAAGTTTTGGTTGGGGACAAGGTTCATGTCAGGGTCAGGGTTAGGTTTGGGACAGGTCTAGTGTCAGGGTTAGGGTCAGGGTCAGGATTAGGTTCATGGTTATGGTAAGGTCAGCTTTATGTTTAGGTTCTGTGTTATGAGTAGGTTCAAGATCAGGGTTAGCTTTAGGCTTAAGATTCTGTTTAGGATCACGGATTGGGTCAGAGTTAGGTTTACATTCAGGGTTAGGGTCAGTGTTAAGGTCAAGGCCAGGGTCAGGTTTAAGGTTAAGATCTGACATTGGCAACCTTCAGAGTTAGGGTTATGATCAGCGCCAGGATTATTGTTAAAGTGGGGTTAGGGTTTGGGTTAGAGGTAGGTGGAGGGTTAGACCGGGTTAGGGTCAGTGTCAGGGTTAATGTCAGGGGTTTGTTTTAGGGTTAGGCTCAGCGTTAGGTTTCGGGTCAGGGCCCGTGTTAGTGTCATGGTCAGGGTTACGTTTAGGGTTAGAGTTAGGGTCAGGCTCACAGTCAGGGTCACTGTTAGTGTTAGGGTCGTGGTCAGGGTCACTGTTAGGGTCAGGGTTAGGTTTATGGTCTTTGCCTGGGTCAGGGTCAGGGTGAAGTGTAGCGCCAGTGTCAGCTTTACGAATAGGATCAGGTTTGGTTTAAAGTCCACATTCGGGTCAGTGACAGGGCTATGTAGTGGTCAGTGTTAGGGTCATGGTTAGGTTTAGGGTCAGGGCCAGGTTCAGGTTTAGGGTCAGGGTCTGGTATAGGCAAAGATCATGGTTAGGGTTATGAGCATAATCAGGTATAGGTTCAGGGTTATTGTTAAAGTTTAGGGTTAGTGTTAGTGTTAGCGTTTGGTTGTCGGTTAGGGTTAGAACTTGTTAGGATCAGGGTCCGTGGTAGGGTTAGGGGTTACTCTGAGGGTTAGGTCAGCGATAGGATTCGGGGGAGGGCCCGTGTTAGTGTCAGGTTCAGGGTTACATTTAGGGTTAGAGTTAGGGTAAGGCTCACAGTCTGGGTCAGGTTTAGTGTTCGGGTCAGTGTCGGGGTCACTGTTAGGGTCAGGGTTAGGTTTATGGTCATGGTCTAGGTCAGGGTCAGGGTGATGTTTAGCGCCAGTGTCCGGTTTAGGGTCAGGTTCAGGTATTGGTTTAAAGTCCACATTCGGGTCAGGGACAAGGTTATGTAGTATTCAGTGTTAGGGTCATGGTTAGGATTAGGGTCAGGGTCAGGGTCAGGTGAAGGTCATGGACAGGGACAGGTTTAGCGTCAGGCTTTGGTTTAGGGTCAATGTTCTGTTCAGTGTCACAGTTAGGTTTTGGCGGTAGTGTTTGGGATTGGGATTAGGGTTAGAGTTAGAAGTAGGGTTATGGTTAGGTTTAGGGTAAGTCAGCGTAAGGTCAGGGTTAGGGTTTTGTTTAGCGTAGGGGTTAGTGTTAGGGTCAGAGTCAGCGTTAGGTTTAGGTTCAGGGTCTGTATTAGGGTCATGGTTAGAGTTACCTTTAGGTTTAGGGTTAGGGTCAAGCTCACAGTCTCGGTCAGTGTTAGTGTTAGGGTCAGGGTTAGGTCAGCATCAGGGTTAGGATTAGGGTCAGGATCAGGGTCATGGTTAGGTATGAGTCTTGGTTACAGTAATATCAACGTTAGGTTTATGTTCATGGTACACATCAGGTCAGTGCCAGGCTTAGGTTTAGGTTTAGGGTTCAGGTCAGGATCATAGACAGGGTCAGTGTCAGGGTCAGGGTTTGGGTTAGGGTTTGGGGCATGCTCACAGTCAGTGTCAGGGTCAGGGTTAGTGGTTACTGTTAGGGTGAGCCCCGCTCCTGGGTCAAGGACCCATCCGTTTAGGGTCTCAGGATAAACCCTGGGCAGAAGGGTGTAGACCCTCCACCCGATCCCACTTAACCAGCCTTAAACTGGGGTGTGAACATAACTTGCCCACCAGACATCTAAACCCTCATCAGCTTCATCCTGCTTGGGGCATCTCCACCCTTGATGGCATGGTCAGGTCCTCTTTATACACAGACACACAGACACCCAGAGGCACACACACACACACATACAGAGATGGGGAGGAGACCTAGGGCTACACCGGTTGATCAGAAGGTGTGGGACTCTCTGACTCTGAGTCCCCTGGTGTCACCTTTTGATTTTAGTAGCCAAAGGGCCTGAGGCGTTGGGGAAACCTGATATGACCGGCCAGGGAGGGGACGTGTCTGGCGGGCGAGCTCTCTTCTCCCTACATCCTCTCGGCTTCAGTACAGCAGAAGAACATGTCGCTTCCTTTAGGATGTGCCTAGAAATGAGTTGGGCAGGGGGGTTTTCTCTGTAATGGGTTGCCTGGATACGTGGGTTCCAATTCCGTTGGGCTCTGTCGTCAGGGAAGTAGGTCACCACTGCCTGGGGGCTCCTTACCGAACTTCCTGCTGTACCAGAGCTCCCTGAGCCGCTATTCCCCAAACTGCTCAATGCTCACCCTCCACTCAATGCAGTGCCAATCCAATGGCCCCCATACAGCCTCCCCCCAGCCCCTGGCAGGCCTGGGTGCAGCTGTTGTCCCCGCTGGAGTCAACAGAGCTGGGTTTAGACTAGTTTAGTGTTAGGGTTAGAGTTAAGAAAGACTTAGGATCAGGGTTAGGGTTAGTCGTCTTTGGGGTCCGGTTTAGGGTAAGACTTAGGGTATGGGTCAGGGTTAGGGTTAGGTTCATGGTTAGGTTTAGGGTCAGGCTCACAGTAGGGTCACTGTTAGGGTTACGGTCAGAGTCAGGGTCAGGGTCAGTGTTAGGGATGGTTAGGTTTAGGGTCAGGTTCATGGTCATGGTCAGATTTAGGGTCATGGTCACGTTTAGGTTTGGGGGCAAGTTTCATGTCAGGGTCAGGATTAGGTTTGGGACAGGTTTAGTGTCAGGTTTAGGGTCAGGGTCTGGGTTAGGTTCATGGTTATATTAAGGTCAGCTTTATGTTTAGGTTCTGTTTTATGAGTAGGTTCAGGATCAGGGTTAGCTTTAGGCTTTAGATTCTGTTTAGGATCATGGATTGGGTCAGAGTTAGGTTTACATTCAGGGTTAGGGTCAGTGTTAAGGTCAAGGCCAGTGTCAGGTTTAAGGTTAAGTTCTGACATTGGCAAACTTCAGAGTTAGGGTTATGATCTGCGTCAG